>NC_142064.1:219934661-221134661 GCF_059756535.1 Pantherophis guttatus
TCAAAAATCAAAATGCCTTTATTGCTTCAATATAATCTAAGCAAATGAAGCATTATTTCTAATATTGATGACCTGCCATCTTTGATTTTTATAATTCCATACTTTATTTGCCTGACACATCACTGGATGGCTGAGCATTGGAACTACATTTTTCCATTTATCTCTTTTTCAACTCAATATGAACATGGACAATTCTTCTCATGTAGGTTCAACCAAATCACCCCTTATCTAATACCACTGGGTTTCATTTATCTGAATACAGAGTGCAGCACATATTTGAAAAAGACAGGGATAAAGTTAGCAATATTTTTTTAATTGAAGATTTTCCGTAATACTTGCCTCTCCTCTACATTCCAGTTATATTTTCACCATTTGGAGGAAACATGGAAAGGACTTAGATTGTTGTTTTAGTGACTGGGGAAAACAATCCAGCCAGCCTCCCCTCCTCTCCTCCTTTCCTATAAAGGTAACAGCAATTTCTGAGGAGCACAAAGAAACAGGAAAAATCTCTAGCCTGGGTTGTCCACAAAAATGGCTTTCAGCTGTGAGCAACCCCACCCTCTCTCTTTCCTGGCAGCTAAGAGCCAAAAGCCCTCCTTCCCCTCATGTAAACCGAGGTAGTTAAGGTTATTACTTGGACAGCTGTTGAACATCAAGCAAAGACTTGGGGGCCCCAAAATCATGCAATAGGGAATAATGAACCTTCCACTGTCAGCAGTTAGATGAAGCATCCCGTAATATTGCCTCTAATTAAAGCTGCAGTCCTAAATCCACTTTCAAGAAGGACTTTTAGACTTTAGCAGGACATGCTTAGGATCATCTGAGCTAATGTTCTGTGCTAAAACAAAATGACAAAAGAAAGAGAAAGAGGAGAAGGAGAAGTTTTCAAAGAGGGAGAATGGGAGAAGAAAAATGATCTACTCTCAAGAAACCTCCTGAACAACTTATGGTCAAGTACTGAAGAGGCTGATTAGCTGTAAACAACATGCATAATCATGATTAGTGAATTCCTGGAGTAAGAGCCCAGGCATTCAGTGAAACCCTGCCTTATTTTAATGAGCTGTGACCAGTCCCTGGAGAATTGCTGCAGAGAAACTGGAGTGGCAGAAAATTGCTTTAATTGTAATTTGCTCCATGCTGGGTATATAAATTATATTTCACATAAATCTTGTTTGGCAAATGCATTTCAAATGATAGCTTCACATCTTAATTTTTCAGTAGTCAAAATTTAACCAACAGCTAGAGGGTTCTGTCGGTAGAAGGCCGTTGCTTTCACTAACCCAGGGCGATGATAGTCCTATTCAAATATTACTTAAAGTAGCTTAAAGTCTGGAAAAACTGTGCTTTGAATCGTGCAACACAAATTTTCAAAATAAACTATTATTGCTGATGTCCTACAGTTCTTATTCCCCAAACAGCCCACATATGGACTATTTATTGAATATTTAAATATCTACTAATATTTAATATCAGGTCATAAATATTTGATATTTAAACAAGGAGTGGCAGTCCACAAGTACCTCATAGAATATAAGTGTTGGAAGGAATCTTAAGAGATCTTCAAGCCCAATGCCTACCCCGTGTGTGACTGCATTACTGCAAAATTTCTAACGGATGGCCATTCAGCCCCTATTTAAACAGCTCCAATGAAGGCAAGTCCACCACTTCCCAAGGTGGTTCTTTCTGATGTCCAGTCAAAATTTTGTAATTTAAACCTATTTATTGTTATTCTATATTCTGGAAAAACTTCAAACAATTCTGCCCCATAGTCTAACAGCCTTTCATATGCTGAAATAATTACTACATCTTCTTTAGGCTAAATATGCCCATGGCTTCCAACCATTCCTCATGAGCATTAACTTCCGGACTCTGCAGTATACATGACACACACAGCTTCTGAAGTACCTATACACGGTGTGAATATCTACAGAGAAGGATCTTATTCTGGGTTGCATATCATAGGAAACATCCATACAATAGGTACCAAAGCTGCTCATTTCTAGTACTTATTTCTGTGTGCAAAGCTATTAAGAGGGGAATTAAATAGAGGCCAAATGAGGTATAAAAGACAGTATCCATTCACACAATCCTACACTTGGGTTATAAATTTGAGCACATTCTTCATAATGACCTCTGAAAAGGGCTGCACTCAGAATACTAAATCAAAAAATATCCAACGAAGTGGAGAATTAATGTGATAAAATTAATTGAGAAGATTTGGATTTAAACACTCCCAACTTAGACGTGAAGCTACTATGGAAGAATAAACTCATCACTGTCTTTCATCTTAAGTTATTTCACAGACATGTTATGAGACTCACACTATGTGGGGTGGGAGATTGGAGGAAGGGTGATATGCAGGCCTAAGCCCCCTGGAGGATGGCCACAATTAAAACTATATAGTAATAAATAATTTCTGTCTTTTCAGCTGCTGTTCTTTTTTTTCAGAATTTATTCCCAAATGTAGCAATCAGACTTCTAATTTATAATGGTAATTTATAATCTTCAAATCTTTCAAACCTGTATGGGTAGCAAATTAGCTGAAAAGACGTGGCTAGGATTTGGATAGAAGCCTATGCAATTAAATCTGTCATTTAATTTCAGGCAAGGTGCAACAATAAAAATGTCTTGTGGAGAGAATATTCAGTGAAAAAAATAAAACAATTACTAATTAATTGAACTTCCTTTTAATGCCAAATTGTAGCAAGCCAGTAAAAGTTACAGAGCACAGATATGGATGTAAAATATGATATATGAAACTGAAATAAAGCCAGTCTTTATTTTAATGCTTGCTTTTGTTACATGATTTGCTTGTGGTCCAGTATATCAAAGTTACATAAAACAGCATTCATGATGGAAAACTAATGTTTCTTCCTGTAAATACGCTGTATTTTCCACAAGAGAATAAACTGTACAAGCCATAGTAGTCTTTAAGTGTTCTTAGGTTTAAGGTTGAAAATTAAGGTATTTCATTTTTGGCATCTCTCCCAAGCACCTGAGATCCATATAATTCTCATTCTGGGTCATGCATTAAATGTGGAAAATTGGTTGGCTGTGGCAATTTTATATGGCTCATTAAAGTGGACAACTAAGCCCCCTTTGCTGGACCAAGAAGAGTGGGAAACAGGTGTGATTAATGGCTTGTTAATGTTGAAGATTGATAGACCTTATATCTTACCTTTCTGCCAAAATGGTGCTCAAGAGGATAAAGAAGAAGCACAATGATAACTATACGGTCTGTTTAACTATGCTAATTAATTATTAGCTAATAAGAATGCTAACTAATTATAATATATACTAGTTAACTAAAAGAGAGTTAAAACACATCATGTCCTTTCAAAATATCAAATGAAATATCAAATTAGGGTTAATCTAATTTTGGAGGGAATGATGTTCCATCAGGCAAGCATGTCTCTTAGGACCCAGCCAGTTGTAGACCCCTGCCCAATGCACCTACAGCCCTTTTCTGCAAGATCTAAAGGGCTAGGCTGATTATTATTATTATTTATTCATGTCACAAGCTCCATTATTAAAATTTTATGCATAGGTATAAATACAAACGTAAGAACATAGACTTTGAAATATGTAAAATTTAGGTGGTATCTGCACAGAAGCGTGCAACATTAATTGCAATCTGTTGTGAGGTCATAAGGTTCTCAAGAGTACATTGGGCAGGGCACAGAGAGCACATGTACATGTGTGTGGTAGTCTGCAGTTCTCCATATTCACATAAGCAGAAGTCACCAAGTATCCCATTTATTCAAAGTATCTCTTGATCTTCCTGTCCCCGTGCACAGTCTATTTAACAATTTCTAAACTTTCCAGTTATATTTGTGGGCAGGTGCCAGCTTCTCTGCAGGTTCCATCCAATGTTTCCATAAGTCCACTCTACTTTTAAATTTATCAAAGTCTTGCGTTGAGCTATGGAAACTTTCTTAGATTTTAATATCTGGGGAACTAATACATGCTGCTTCTGTATGAATGGGGTAGGGGTAGGGGAGAGAGGCAATACTGTTTAAATGGTGGACTTGCCTAGGGAAGTATATTTCAGACACCCAATGATTATTCTACTGGTTTCATTTAAGGTGGGAGTGGGGAACTATGGCTCTTTTATGACCTGTGGACCTCAGCTCAGGAATTCTGGGAGTTGAAGTCCACAAGTCATAAAGGGGCCATAGTTATTTAAGGCAACATCTACTAGCCCAGAGTGTACCAATTTGTAAGTGTGGAGAGACTGTGCCTTAGATAGCCCAGTCCCATACCATGAAAGTCTTGCTTAGAAAAGATTAGCCCATCTATCCCAAAGGTGCTTTATCAAGAGGCAACTGGACTTTCTGGTTTTTCTTTGAAGACGTTTTGCTTCTCATTGCTTCAGAGCTTGGATAAGAAGTGAAACATATTCAAAGAAAAACCAGAAAGTCCAGTTGCCTCTTGAAAAAACACCTTTGGGACAACCAAGACATGGAGGACTGAGAATCTCCATAGACATTAGCCCATCTAGATAATGATGTCGTCCAATGCTTTGCATATAGCCTACCGGTATTTATTGCTTCCATACCTAAGTAACTTACTAGTAGAATCATTCAGAAGTGACATTAATTGTGGCAAGTGTGTCCTTTAAAATGTGCTGATTGCCCTGTGTAAAATATGCCAGTGATAGAGTGATAGGTTTTACTTCTGAATTGTCCAAGAATTAATTATATTGATTAGCTTATCAGTCTGACCTATAATTAAAGGTGACCAATGAACTGATTTATATCTTGGTTTATTCTAAAATGAAAGGCAAGGGTAAAATGATCCACAACTATGCTTTATTAATGCTATCATTAATGATCATTAAGGTCAAAGGATATAGTATAGAATAGAATATTCTTTATTGGCCAAGTGTGCTTGGACACAAGAAATTTGTGAAATATGAAATATAAGAATACACATTTTACTGAAAAAATGGTACCGGTAAATAACTAAGTTACTTGCTTAATATATTAATACTTAGTAGATTACATTCGTTAGGGGGTTTTTTCTCTTTTCTTTTCACATGTTCCTTTCTGTTTGAAATAATGAAAGTTCCAGCAGTGAAATCCAGCCGGATTTATCCGGCTCATGCGAGCCGGTAGGGCCAGCGACAGGAGGCTCCGCCCCCCGCCGGAATGTCATTACATCCCATTATTGACCCTCTGCACATGCACAGAAGACTCTGTGCATGCACAGAAGAGGCACATGTGAGCGTAGTGAGCACGCTCACATTTCCAATCCAGTAGCGAAGGTAAGTGCATTTTACCCTGGAAAGTTCCCATCCTAATAGTAGATGTATCCATAACAGGGGTGGGCAACTGTGGTCCTTTTACAACCTATGGACTTCAACTCCCAGAATTCCTGAGACATCTTGGCTGTCTCAGGAATTCTGGAAGTTGAAGTCCACAGGTTGTAAAAGGGCCACAGTTGCCCACCCCTGATCTATAAGGTTTGCTTGTAAATCAGAGTAGGTAAAGAGCCCTGTTAGCCTAAATTCTTTTCAAGGAATCTAGTTAAATTCAAATAGAAGTAAGCAAAACAGGGACCTATCCAGAAAAAAACATTTATATCGAGATGGGAGTAATAATGGCAATTCATGTTGTAGTTTCTACTTTGAAAAGTGGCTTAGCGAAAGTTTGTAATTCTGGGAAGTTGGCATGTTGCCTTCAAAGGCTGGTTAAGAAATCATTGTACAATGTGCTGCCTATAGTAAGACTGGGAATTCTGACGTGTGTTGTTTTCTAAATCACAAATAATATGCAAGAAGTGCAACATACTTGTGATAAATAAGAAGAAATGTCACATCTTTTCTGGAATTCAATATTTGCACGTGTGTGTGGGTACAGACACAGGTACACATACATGCATATTTGACAGAAGGAGAAAACCATTTTCTTTGCCCTTTTTTTCATAGTGATCTTCAGTAGACTTGTTCAAAGTTAATGACTTGAATTCCATTTCTCTGGTACTTCTGCCCGATGCCACATCTTTCTCTGTGTTACAGCTCAGAGTATTCTACTTCTATTATGGACATGGTTGTTTGAGTATGTGTAAGTTAAAGAAGACCATTAGACATAAATCTCTCCAATTGATTTGTTTTCTATTTAGAATGTATTTCGGCACATTCTTTTCTGAGATAAGCACCGGTGACAATTTATGTACTGGGGTTGGATATAAATCTGATGGTACTATTTCCTTCTCTTGTTGAGATTAAACATTTTGCTTACAATAGTGCAGTTGTGCTTAGGTGAGCAGTTAAGCTCAACAGAGCAAATATATGTGGATTACTCTGATAGGATATACAGTAAAAAGGAAGCAGATCTCTTGGAGTACATCAGAGTTCCCCAACCTTTCCAGCTTTGTGGACCAGTGAGGGGTGGTGTGGGGGGAGGGGATGGTTCTGCTCAAGTGGCAGGTAAGTGCATTCATACGTGCAGCTCCATTCGCACAAGCGGCGGGCACACACACCTGTCGCTCATGCAAATGCAGTGCGAGCTCATGTGCTTACTCACTGCTTGTTCAAGTGGATATGCATTCATGTGCGCTCACACGCCACTTCTACGGTCCAGTTCTGAATGGCATAAGATCCTTTAGTGATCCATAGCCTGGTGGTTGGGGACCCCTGTGGTATACAATTCTATAAAGAGGTTTGCATTATTATTGATTTATTCCTGCTATGGTTTGGTCACTTCTGAGGTAAAAAGGTATTTTTCTTCTCTTCCTAGAGGCCCTATTATGTAACTATTATGTCCATCCATGTTGCCCATCAACATGAGATATGATTTCAAGAAATAAGAAATGGGACTATATATTGTATATATGCCACCGTTTATGTATGGACTAGGCAGACTCAGTTCTTTAGCTCAATATGATGGATGTTTCTGGTGAGCTTCATTGCTTTTTAAAACCAGAAATAGAGGAAGAAGTTTTCATGCCTATCTGGCTGCTGTTGGGCAAGATTTTCAGCTCTCTTAAAGCACCTCTTGATTTGACATTGGTTGATTAGCTTGCTGATTCTTTGTAACAGCTGCAGTAAGTAATGAAAAACTGACTCATAGGAAAAGCCAGGAAAAGCACTTCAGATTTTAATTGGCTGCAGGAAATAATATACTAGTCTGTAACCTGGGACAGGATGCTACCTCAGTGCCAGCACCCAAATTGATGTTGGGTAATGTTCTGCGCATGGAATATCTGTGTTAGTCAAGTGAATAAGCCTGACGATCAGAAGAACTAAGAACTAATTCTTGGTGGGTATAGCAACGGGGTGGAGAGCTTTCTAAGTTTAGGATTTTCCGGGCTGAAAAACAGCTAGAAAGAGTTAGGATTGAAGTCAGTGTTGGATTCCTATCTTTAAGGGCAGAACCAAGTTTCAGAAGACATAGGGTGTTGCTTGGGTAATGTGGGTCAATAGGGATCTGTGAGGGTCTTAAGGATATGTAAGAGGTGACACATGGGCCAGGCAAGGGAGAGAGGGTGTGGTGCAACTGGATAAGGCTACCTGACCATCACAGAGAAGTGCAAGAGGTGCCACACGAGTTAGGAATGGTGTATAGGGGGCAATGAGGGTTGGGAAGGAGGCCTGGGAATGCTTGGCCCTGTGTGAAAGCTGCCATACAGGTTTTGGATGGTCCACAAGAGGTGGTGTGATCAAGAATGGCATGTGGGGGTACACAAGAATTGCCATGTAAGGCAGGAAAGGCATGTGGGGGGACAGGAAAAGTCAGGGAGATTATCTCCTTCAAGATGAAAGTCCAGAGCAGAATTGGTTATTGCTGTTGGAAATCTTTTGCCCAATTTAGCTATCGCTGCTGAATTTATGCATAGTTGCAGTTCTTTGAAGTGACTAGGATGTCTTTGCCTTCTTTATTGGGGGTGGGGGAATCCGTCGTTGACTCATACCCATTTTGTAAAATCAAGATGATTTGGCTCACCAGTTCTTTTCATTTTTTCAAATGGGTTTTAGGACACTTGCTTTTTTAAAATTTTAATTAAAACTGAATGGAAAAAGTAAAACAAAATAATCAACTCAGGTAAGAAAATTGTCTCTGGTGATGATTTTCCTGGTTTCCTTGGGAAGTTAGAGTTAGAAGGCTCTGGTTGAATACTCTTGAGTATTTTCCCAAGTAAATGATTGTCAGGGATAAGTAGCAACACAAAAATATGTCATTTTTAATGGACTGAAATACTTATAACCTGAATTTTTCTTGGACTGCAAATTGAACTTTATGTTTCCAACTATTTTCTCATGTAATTGAGAGTGGAGGAACTAAGCTTTGACTTTATGAACCTCGAAGAAACAGTCAGTGTTGGATAGCTCTTTTGGTTGAAAAAAAATTATCATTATTGTGGGAATAATATTACTGTATTACTGCATTTGAGAGATAGAAGCTTTGCCAGTAGCTTACCTCATGTTTCTGCATAGGCAGTAGACTTTTGTGATAGTACAGTAATTAAATGCAAACTTGGGATCAGAGCAAAGTACTACATTTTCAGTCATGTGATTTCACGTTAAACTTCCAAAATGACACCTTTTCATTTTAAATTTGCTTATAATTCTAGACAATGCCAAAAGTGTGTGTGTGTGTGTGTGTGTGTGTGTGCGAGAGAGAGAGAGAGAGAGAGAGAGAGAGAGAGAGAGAGAGAGAGAGAGAGAGAGAGAGAGAGAGAGAGAGAGAGAGAGAGACCAAAATCTGTAGATGTGTGAATTATTGCTCATTCCGCTCAGAAGAAAATTCCAATAGAATGTGTTTGCAATTCTTCGGTATTTTTATCTGGTGCTATAATCTGCTTAATACAAAGTTTATATAAAGTATATCCTGTAAATGAAGCTCTGTTATAATAATACACAATTATATTTTCAGGTTCGCATTTTCACCTACCTGATAGGAAGAGAAGCTGCCTTTGCAGATAATCTCAAATGGATGGCTTGTGCCAACAAAGGTGGGTATATCAAGTCTGTGCAAAATATGCTTATCCCCTCTACTCTGATTGGTTCTTCTTGGACCTTTAATGACCTGGCAAAATGCATCTGAGTCCTTGTTACGGTTTAATAGATTGACACATGGCCTCTGGCAATTGGAAACGGAATTGCTTTGTAAAATACAATGTCACATGATTGCAGCACTTAGCGGTAGTAGTCCCAGTTGCCATGGTTATGCAAGAAATGTGGTGGGTTGTTAAGCGAGAGTCTTGTGTAACTATGATTTCCTGTTGGCTTTCCCATTGACTTTGCTTATGGAATAGTGTCAGAAATTGCTATTATATAACTGTGATGTGCTGCAATGTCATAATCAGGAGTCAGGCACAAGTGCCTGGGCTGCAATTATATGGCTGCAGGAATTGTACAGTGGCCAGATTTTCAAGTAAGTAACTTTGGAACCAGGTTTTTCATCCCAGTCCAATTAACTCTACTCACAATATTATGCAGAATCTATATATCACTGTTTCTTTCTGGATAGGAAAAATGAAATCTTTGCAAGCATTTCAGTAAAATGCAACTGTTTGAATCAAAATAATGCACTTGGTGTCCAAGGGAAATTGAGTTATTCTATCAACATCATTCAATTGTCATTACTCACACTAACTTTCTAGATTTAATGAAAAATACTGGGTTTTAGCTTGCAATGTATTACGCCACTTTGATTCTGCTGCCTAAAAACATAGCCTAGTATGAACTCTTTGCAAGATTGCCATTCTATGAATGTTTACTTGGCAGTAAATCACTCTGCCAGTAAAATTAACCAATATTTCTCAGTTTCAGAAACTTTAAGATGTCTGGATTTCAAATCCCTAGAATTCTGCAAGCAGCATTGTGCCTTGAGAATTCTGAGAGTTGAAGTCCATACATTTTAAAATTGCTGAGGTTGAGAAACACTGAAATAAAAATCCATATGATTATATGCTGGAGAGGTTCTGGTGATCCCAGATATCTGGAAGCAGAATTGGTCTATAGGAGAAAAAAAGCAGAAATATACAATATTTTGTTTGGTGCCAGTTCTATAGAACATCTTGCCAAATAAAATCTTCCCTAAGCAACTAAAGAGTTGACAAAACCTTTTCTCCTAGGTGGTTGAGTGGATAAAATTTCTAAGTGTTTAGAACATAATTTATATCCTGATGTTAGTTGATAATTTTGTTTGTCTTTTGCCTATATTGAATAATGTAAATATTCAATTTTGGCAGCTTTCTTGTTTAAAATTGAATAATGTAGTTTTGCCAAATGCAAACATCCCCTGTAATAATTGTGACCACAAGAAAATAACAGACCGAGTATCAATTCACTCCTAAATATAAAATGAATCTCATGGTCTGTGTCCCAGTAAGGCATTGTTTGTGCCTCTGAACTGCAGGGAAGGAGAGACAAGTAATATAAAATAATTAAATGAAATTTTGGAAGGGAAGGGAAGGGAAGGGAAGGGAAGGAAGGAAGGAAGGAAGGAAGGAAGGAAGGAAGTTTTTGATTTACATAGAGAAACCAAAGAATCCTACCAAGGAAAATAAAGATTTTGCATATTAAAGGGAGAAAGCAAGGGCCAAGTTCAGTGTGACATGAGAGATTTTTTTTTCTTGGTCTCTCTCTTAGATATAGACACACATGCATTATATGATGTACTTGACTCCACAAATTGGAATGCCTGGATATTTACTGCAAAGAGATAGTAGGTGAAAATTGTCTTGCTTAATATCATTTCATCAGGTTTTACTGCAGCTTTGGGAGTTTCTAGTTGATTTTAAAATAATAGGAAATTCTTGACCATGAAGCATCTGTGTTTAGTGTAGTTCATCCTTTTGTTTCTAAAGATTGTGGAGCCATAACAAATCCCACTGTTGCATAGAACTCATTAGGCATCAGATACAAAAAGCAGATGTATCTCTTGATAAATAATGACAGAACTGTGATTCCAAAACACATAATACGGTGCCATGAAGTAAAAATAATAAAAATGCTTTGCTTATTCTGCAGCTCCATTACATGTGTACTAAGGTTTTCTCACTTATGTATGTGTGCACGCCACATGACATTTAAATGACTTATATTCATTTAGTTATGCATTACTGCATTAACCACTCTTGGTGCCCATCTGATGGAAATTATCCTTTTAAAGATTTGTCTTAATCAACTAATATTGCACACTAGGATTTAAACTTAGTCACTGTACAAGAATCCTTTGAAACAAGTTTTTCAAAGGCAGTTTAGTTAATTCCAAAGTATGTTCACTTTTCAGACAGTGCATTACCCATGCCTGATAAAGATCTAAGGACATCTGTTAATGAAAAGGCACTTCCTTTCATAATGGTTGTTTTCAAGAGTCTTGCCCAATCACTAGTCATACATTATTGGTCATCAAGCCAAAAGATCATATATTGTTCTATAATTTTGCAGTGTTGGAAGGCAGTTTATCTTTGTGTTCTTATTTTTAATTGTCTCACTGTAAAAGTCCCATATGAGGCTTTAAAAATTACAATTTAATAATAATGGGAAGAAATTGGAAATATATCAGAAGGTTACTAACCTACTTTCTTAGTATTCACACTTTGTGATGATCCAGCAAAAGCCTTTAGTTTGGGATTTTGAACACAGTGCTTTCTGGCACTTCCCCTCCTTCAGCCACATCTTTTGACTACCCCCCAGATAATTTTTTCTACCCGGGAGTCAGTGGCATCTATAATAAGCTCTACTATCATCACGACCTCACATACTCATTGCATACTCCATCCCAAAATTTGATACGAGTATGTAAATTGAAGCATTTGCTTGATGAAGTCATGCACATTTTGTCACTTACATGCCTGCTCCCAGTGACTATCTGGTGCTTATCTTGTATCAAGCAGAGTAAGTAGCAATTGTGATTTAGAGGCTATCCATTGTAGTGTGGTAATAACTAAGCAGAGGAGCCATGTGAATTGGACCAGAGTGAAATGAAACTTCTCCTTGTCCAATTTGGCTACCCAAAATCTTTTGGTGTGGCCTCCCAAAAGGTGCTTGAAAATTGATTTTTTTTGTTAAGATGACAAAACTAAATTGGAATAAGACAAAATTACCAAAAACATTGAATTAGGAATTATATTAACTGTATTTAAATACTATAATTTAAATTAAATTGAAATAAATTACACCTCTAAAACATAGCATCTGATTAAGTTTTTCTCTTCTACTTTTTTCTTTATTCTATTTTTTTTTGCCAAATTTAATTTTTTTCTTGATTATCTAAGGAGAGCTGCATTTTGTTCCTGGTTCTATATCCATGTAAATATGAATTGTTTCTTTTGACACTTTTAAAACAAAAGTACATGCTTCTAATACTGTGTGTGTGTGTGTGTGTGTGTGAATAAATCAGCATCTTCTAAAATTGTTTTATTAACACATAGGCAACATTTGCCTGAAGAAGAAGGTGGCATCCTTCATGGGACAGCAGTCGAACTGATATCTTTGGATTCTACACAATGTCTTTCTAGCATTTTTTTTTCATCATGGAATTATATTTTTAAGAGTTTACCCTAATCAATTATAGCTTTGCTAAATCCTGGGGTGTTTGGGGAGTGAAGGATAATAGTTGCAAAAAAACCCCAACAGGGCCTGGCAGTATTGGACTGCAGAATCGGAGAAGGAGTGGAAAACGCTTTTAATTCCTGCACAGATGGATAAGTCAAACTGTATAGCTGTCACAGAGGTCATTGACCCCAAAATCAATTTTCCTTGTGGTGATTTTCCCCTTGGAAGCACCTAGCAGAGATGAAAGATTTGTACAAGATTTCCAAATGAATGGATTGTAGGGTACAAAGTTATTTCCCCAGAACTGGATCACTAGAAATTTACACCATGCTGTATGAGACCTCCACCTCCTATCTTGACTCTAACTTTCCAAAGCTGTAAAAAGTAGGGCATATCTTGAGGGAGTGTGAGCTTAATGAGGCAGAGCGACAACCCATTTGAAATACATTAAAACAGTCAAGATCCCAACACTGCTGTAGAATAGCTAATGAACTTACAGTGATCTCCCCAATAGCCTGGAGGAGAATGAGCCTGAAGGGAGAAGAAATTGCAGATATTACCAGGACCATCCAATGTTCAATAAAGTTTTGCAGAGGTTCAGCATACCAGGTTTGAAGGGAATAGATTAGCAGTCATACAACTGAAAATTTACCAGTTGTAAAAACAAAGGCAGACTATAATTTTTTAGCTTGGCACAAACAAAAGAACCACTATTAAGTGTATCTTAATAAAAAAAAAGTGTACCACACTACAGTCATTTGGCAGACCTTTTTTATTTGACATTAGTTTGTCTAATTATGGATTGTATATCAAGCATTTTTGAAGAGCCTTGGTGGCGCAGCGGACTAAAGTGCTGTTAAGTAGCACTTAGCTGCCAGCAGCCTGCAATTACTGCGAGTTCAAATCTCACCAGGCTCCATCCTTCCGAGGTAGGTAAAATGAGGACCCGGATTGTGGGGGCAATAAGCTGACTTTGTACAAAAAAGAACACCGCTTGGCGGGGGGGGGGAAGCCCTACTAAGCAGGTATATACAAAAGTATGAAGGCTATTGCTTAATGCATTGTAAGCCGCCGTGAGTCTCCGGAGAAGGGCAGCATATAAATCAAACCAATAAAATAAATAATTAAATAAATAAATAAATAAAACCAATTAAATAAATAAATAAATAGATAAATAATAAAACAAACAAACAAACAAACAAACAATTCAGGAGAAACGGGCTCAGAAAAATGCATCAGGTCACCAGTATGGTGTCTGGAAATGAACTAATCTTGACAAGTGGTCTTTTGAGATATTATTGAACATCACTATCAACACACATACTAGCAGCACCCCATGGACAGCATTCCTCCAGGCCTTCCTGTCCTCAACTATCCTCTGGAGTCCATTTAAGTTCACACCTACTGTTTCAATGACTCCATCCAGTCACCATGTTCTCTGTTGTCCCATTCTTCTTTTGCCCTCAGTCTTTCCCAGTTAAACCCTATATAGCTCTGGTTTAAGTTATTTAAGAAAGCATCTCTCTCTATATGGTTCTCTGACTTCCCTTCCTGACATTAAAGAAGTTCACCTATACTTGCCATGGATTTGTCTTAAAATGACTCTGAGCTAAGAAGATGCCCCCATTCTTTGCTGTGTGCTTCCTGATGAGTTGAGGGTCTATTGTTGGCTTTTTAAAAGACCTTAAAAATACATTCTGAAAACAGACTGCTAATATTGCTGGCTTTGATTGTTTCTGATTTTATTATTGGTGTTTATGTATTATTCAAAATTGCTGAGAGTCCTTGTAATCCATGATAGTTTAAGTTAATGCATTAACATCTTCAGATTAGAAGGAGTTGAATGCCACCTGAGAAAAAGCAGCTGTTTGGATTTTTGACTGTTTGAAAAATGCAGATAACTTTTAAGCTGCATTGTATCTACCCTATGATTCCCAAGTTTGAGCATCAGTTTTTCAGGAAAGTCCAAATGTAGACAATCCATTCTATGGCAGAAAATTAAACTTGGGAAATGAATAAAATGCTTGAATCTGCAAAAAAAACCAAAAACCAAATTACCTGATGATTTTAAATTGTATGTTTTGCCTCTTTCATTTCATACTCAAGCACTTTCAGTAATGTGAAACATTATTTGTTGAAGCAAATTTCCTTTATTCTTGATATATCAAGTCCTCATAGAATAAGTCATGGATTTTTTTCCAATAGTTTATGATGCCCTGAGGAATGAAGTGTGTGGTTTTGTGGATGTGTACATAGGACTTCATGCTACCATAGATGAGGTTCTTGCATGGATAACTGGACTATGTAAGAAATACATTAGAACACTCTGCCGGGAAGCACTAAAACTCTGATTCAGGTATAGAATGTTAGGGATAGATTTTGATAAAGCTAAAAATATTGCCCTCATATTTGTGGTACTTGGCAGTTGCAAAGGTTGTGGAGTAAAAGTTAATAGAACTCTGCCATAAGCATTTATCTTTAAGAACGAACTCCCTCCTTTTTTACTTTCTCCTGAGGCTGAAAAAATTGACTTGGAACTGAAGGAAAAAAAGTCAGGACAGCTGTGCAATGGGGTAGAACACTCAGAGGAATGGAGCTGTTCTGGACTGACATATCATTTCACAGACTAGTGCTTTCACAAATTAAAACTTGACAGGGCTTCTTCCTTGGTCAATTTTTTTCCCTCTTTAGGTTCCCCCCCCCCCTACACCCTGTTCCTTTTAACACCGAGAGAAAAGATATTTATAACTTTTATGTGTATTTCTCATTTGATTATGTCTGAATGACCACATTTTTTTTCTCTCTGCTCAAATATATCCAGGGTTTTTCACTCAGATCTCTACTCTAGCTGATGTGCAAGAAAATGTTATGGAATATCTCCATGTGCTCAGTCGACCTAAAGTGATTGATCAAGAACATGATGTAGTGTGGACTGAAGCCTATGTCGACAGTACTGTAAGTCTGCAAGAGGCAATGTTTGATAAATCCTGTTTATATGTAAAGTATCAAATAATTTTGCTCCAGTGTTGTAATACATTTTCTGCTCCTTTTTTTTAAATGAGGGTTATGCAAATGCTGCTAATATTTACATATGTTAAATGAGCTTAATTCTGCAGCTGAAGCACTTGATGGAAAGGCTTTCATTTTAAATAAATGTTAAATCCCCTGTATCAGAGGCTGTTAAAGCTGCCATGTTGCCCAACAAACATGCAGAGGAAGTATGTATTGTATCAACTGGTTTTTCAATTATCAAAAATTCTATAGGGCAAAGAGCAGGATCATGCTTGTTATGATGTAAAGCAAAAATTGGTGACTGTTTAATTGCTGACAAGGATACAAGAATCCTTTGACGGTCTTCTAGTCTACATATTTTATGCAAGAACGAATAATGTAATGTGTTCAGAGTCAAGGCAGACTTGATGAATGTTTGACAGCACCAGAATTGTGTATAGTAAAAATGAAATTGTTCAAAATGAACTGGACCTTAACTTTCATTATTCCCTAACATAATTAGCTTTGGCCAAGAAGTAGAAGAGTTGAAATGAATCCGTCGTTTATAAGAGAAAGAGAGAGAACATAAGACTGTCATTCTGAGGCCTAGTCTCAAAAAGTTGTCTGTAAAAGAAAATGGGAGGAAGTACCCTGAGCTCTTGAAGGAACATAGCATATATATATATATATATATATATATATATATATATATATATATATATATATATATATATATATAAAAAAAAACAAATACATAAACAAACCAATTCTAACTGAAAATGTTGCATGAATAACAGAAAAATTAATAACTGAACGGAAAAGCTAAAAATGCAAGAAATGGGGCAGAGAGTAAAAGCAAAATAGAAAAGAATGAAAAATAGATACAAATAAGTAGCTTCTAATCTTCTTTTTTCAGCAGTTATAAGTAAGTAAAATTTTACCTTTTACTCTATGGTTACACCACAACTCTTTTCCTTCTTTAATCTATCCTATCTAATCATCAAAACCATAAGATTATTTTTTTCTGTTTCATGCAAAGAAAAAAAAATCCACAAGGGGTTTCCAATCAGCAATAAACACAGATAGCAACTTTTCTCTGATCAAAAAGTCTATTTAGCCACCTTAGTATGTTCCGTCAATTTAACCAACCATTCTTCCATTGTAGATAGTGCTGAATCTTTTTTTTTTTTTATGTTTGTGGAATCTAACTATAATCCTGCTGCAGATATTATGTAGAAAAATGAAGTCTCATGATTTTTTCCCCACTATTTGTCTATCAAACCTCAGGTTTCAATTGTATAATTAATCATTAAAATCCTCTGAATTAGTGTTATGTATTTAAATCCAGAAATTTATAAGGGCTTTTTTAAGATACATCTATCAAACATGATATGTTCCTTTATGTTTCTTCTTGTTTACATTTTCAACATAAATATAAATTTGAAGTGCTTTTATAAATTCTAAACAATTTCTCTGGTGACAATTTCTCTTTATGATTATACTATAGTATTCATTCAATATACAGTATTAATCTTTAAATATACTGTATGTACATGCATACTCCTGTTTTTCCATTTCAGGGATGCAACATTATATATAATGTGAAAAAGAATTTTTAAAAATGAGCAAATTAAATTAAGGGCATATGACAAAAAGTGTATAGCTAATACTAATATCACTACAGCTCTCCATACCTTTTTAGCTATTTTTTATCTATTTTTTGTGGGGAGGGGAGGGTAATCCTTAAATCAGTATTTACTCCTGGTGGCTGCTTGGAGTAGCCCCTGTAATTCTGGCAATATTTTGGAAGTGGTTTGCCATGGCCTGCTTCCCAGGACTGATATGCCCAAGATCACCCAGCTGACTCTCATATCTAAGGGAGGATTAAAATTCATAATCCCCAATCTGACTCTCTTTTTTCTCATTTTTTTTTGTTTCCACTATGTCTATGCCTCATCTCATAATTGTCTTTTGCTCTCTGTTTTCTTTTTGTGAAGATCTCATCAATTCTGTTGAACCACAGTCTGTTTTGGACTTGCCCCTTTTTTCATTTAATTCACTCTTCTTTCAAATATTATTTTGCAGTTTGATCCTCTATCATTATTTATATACGAATAGATCTCAATATATTTCCAATTTGTCATCCACATTTATTTAGCACATTTTCATTCCTGACTTTATATTTTCTTTTTTTTAACCACAAACAATTTTTAGTGCTTCATTCCAACAACATTCCTGATATATAAAACTCTCATTTCCGTTTAGCAAAATGGAGAAAAAAACCCACTCATTTTCACAACCTTTTGTGCTCCTTCTTACATTTGTTCCTCACAACAAATCACATAGTACCCATTTTATTACTATGAACATTTGTAAGTCTTACCAATTTTCTATGTTTTGTCTTACCTTTAGCAAATATTTTACTAAGGAGTTTAATTTATTTAACATCTTTACTTTCTTCTTTACTTTCACTTTCTCTTTTTACAAGTGTATCATGAATACACACAAAATCAGGTTAGATGCCTGAACTTCACACGCCTGAACTTTATGCTATAGCACTATATCAGTTGAGAGCATGTTATTCTGATCTACCTGTACAGTGGCGACAAAATGAGTTCTCAGAATTTAAATCCACTAAAATGTGAACAGTTTATCAAATGGATTTTCATTTGCTTCTTGAGATGTTGAGATTTGGAATTCAAGTCACCCTTCCTTATTTCTTGTCTGTCTCATGGAGAATGAAAGATAAATGATTTCTCTGACTCTCTACTGTTTATTGAACTTTATTGACAGAAAATCTAATCTTTTTCTTGCTGGAGAATTCATCCCAAATTGGTTATTGACTCTGTAGTGGATAATTATTGAGCATTTGGTGAAGACGAAAAGAAAATAATTGTTATCTCTTCAGCAATACATGAACATTATGTTTGCTAGGGAGTTTGTAAGAGTGAGTCAGAAACAGGCCCTTGTAATATATTCTAGGGCATGTAAGTTTGATATAGAGGCAAAATCATTCATTTTCTGTGTGTTGCCCCAAAAAAAATATTGGTATCTAATTAGATGAGGGAAAGCAACAGGTTCATTTCTAGATCATTGAGAAGAGCCTGCGTGGCCTTTTTGACTTCTTATGATCCTCTTCAATACGTTTCACTGCTTAGGAGGGAAAAACGTTATTTTATTTACCACTTGTTATTTTGATTTTCTAAAGAAGTTGATATTCTGCTGTGTTCATACTTTCCCACCCTCTGGTACATCCCTCAAGTGATAAGGACTCCCTGTCTTCCGAGGTTCTGAAAAGCCCTTTAGGTCTTTATCCCATGACTATGGTTAATGTATTGGGCGGGAGGTGCTGACATGCTTAACTGCTTGTTTTTAATAAGGGCTGTCTTGATTCATTGTATGCTTTTAATTGTTTAATGTTTATAATTGTTTCAATTTCTATTAAATTTTGTAAATATTAAATCTAAATATTAACTACTTAGTAAATATTAAATCTGAATAGTGTCGAAATGAGCAGCATCATAATGTATAGTCCTAACTTTCTTACAGGTCTCTTTCTTTACAATGTAATTGCTCTAACAATTTTGGTACTTTATTTGCCCACCTGAAAAACATTTTTTTTTCCCAAGTAGCGTTGGAATTTTGAGCTCACTTATCATCTGTTCCGCTGAAATGTTTGCTGCCACCATCAATAACTGCTTACTACCTCAAATTTTGTGCAAAGCTGGAAGAGAGCTGATAATTTTTTTAAATTCTGTTTTATTGCGCTTCTTATTCTTACTTGATTTAAAGCACCATGAGTGCTATTTTCTGGTCTGGGAGCTGAGTACTTAGTTGTGTGAAATGATTACTGCATATCAGCCTTCCTGGTTTCTGGCTGTTTATCATGTGAATAAAGCAGCTGGCAGTAGAAGTCTAGCTGGAAGAAGATCCATTTAGCATTTTGAACTCAAATGCTTAAAGAAACTATTTTTAACCCCTTGTTGTTTCCAGGTTTTTCTTTCCCTTTTCTACTCCATATGAGAAACACTTGGTTACCGGTATGATTTTGATCAAACATGTGAGCTAGCGTCTACAAAAATGGTAAACAAAATTAAGCACTTTGAAGTCCTACTGATTCTAATGAATTTAAATTAAATATTTTGCATTAATATCAGCAAGATAAAAGTTAGTTTTGTCTAAAATATACCTGTGGTATTAACAGGCAATTAACAGACAATTCTCTTTATGGTAGAATAAGTATGATAAAGAAGTATAAAACTACAACAATTGAAAATCCAGAAATGCAATATTTTGAACAACTCTCAAGATGCTGCTATTGTTTTTGCAAACAAATTGATGTCAGATACAGTTTCACACTCCATAGTCAAAGGACAAGTGTTCTCCACATTATTGTACTTTCTTAGAAGCAGCCACCATTCATAAAGCCAAGGCTCAACAGTGAGTACTCTGGAATTGGACTATCCCACAAGTGGATTCTGCAAGTGGACTTCACTAATTTAAATTATTGCCATTCAGATTTGCAAATGAAATTATATAAGACAAACCAAGTTTCATCCATATATAAATTACTTATGCATGAGAATATTTGTTGGGTAGTACTAGTGTCTCTAGCACTGGCACAGACTTATCAGAATCTAATCCTTAGCTCTTGCAATACAATATGACTAATGTATGTAGGTGCACTTGTATTCTGCTAAAGAAATCCCTCTGTATTATTTGTCCATATTCCACTCATTGTATTTATCATACAATAATGCTTTTTTTCCCCTTACAAAACAAAAGCAAAGTTGATTATTTCAAATCAAGACATCACATTGTTTTCTGCCTTTTCTGTCCTATAGTTCACTGGCCATCTTGGCCCACAGTTTCTATCAATTCTAACAATCAGTTTCTCTGTATCATGTTTCATCCCCATCTTTGGTTGTCACTGCACTTCGAAAAGACAGGCTCCCCTTGGCTGGCTCAAACTTGGTTGAAGTTACCAGCTTGTGACCCAACTACTGTAGCCAAGGATCTTCAGTGCATAGGAGGATTCAGACTACTTCAGAGGACTGATTGTCTTCTGATAGCGTTGGCTGCTGTTCCCATCTTCTATCCTGTTGGTGCCCTTTTCTCCTGAAACTTCCATAATGTAGTACAAACCTTCCTTAATACTTCTTACACATTGTGCTAATCATGTGTAGCATTTTTACCTCAGGAATCCTTAGCTCCCGATGTAATTAACTTTTTCTAGTCTTTCCTTTATTCAGATTTATCAACACTCCCCTTTTCATTCAGCCCTCCTACCCTATATTGGACCCATAACTCAACCCTCACCTCTTGTGTTGTTTGGCTGATAGATTCTTAAATAGAATTTGCAGATTATAACTTCATATGAACTGGCCAGAAAGTTTTCTAAACATCTGCATTCCTTCTAGGTCTCTGTAACTGGCCATAGGAATAACTTTGGGAAGTAGTAGAGGTATTCATGGTTTTAATTTCCTGGTCTGGACTACCTCAAAGGACTGTCATCAGTCTTGCAAGTCTGAATGTGCTTCTTCCCTCACCTGCCTTCATGTTCCAGAGAATTAAAAAGGGTAAATTCTGAGATGCATTCTCCATCCTCATGCCTTTTTTGGACAAGGTTTCTTTACTGCAATTCTTCCTCCTCTCTCTCAAGATTATTCTCATAGCCCATTCCACCTCCTCTTAGGAAGCACCCTATTATTTAGAAGGACATTCCTATTATTCAAGCATCTCTTTGGGAATTTTTGTTTCAAATGCTGTCATTTCCACCTTCCTTACAAGTTGTCATTCTCCCTCCAAGTTCTCTTCTTGGAGAACTTGCATTCTAGAGAGAAAACCAATGGTTTCTTTTCTCAGTAAACCTGGGGGGATGGAAGGGGGGCTTTTTCTTTTTCTTTTTACTTTTCTTGGGTCTGTTCTCTTTCCATTTCCCTTATTTTTCCTCTTGCAGTTCTCTACTCTGAACTGCTACAACTTGGTTTTATCATCTTTATCCTGATGTTCTTTTGTATATGCCTTGTAAATTAGTCCTTGTTAAACGCATTTAATAATATTTTTTTCAATTGTATTTTCAAATATCAGCGTTTGACCTCAAATTCAGCATATATTTATTGAATATTACCAAGTCTTCTTTCCATAATGTATATAAAAATATATTATTCTCAATTAAATGAATTTATTAATTTGTGATACAGTGAGATGATACAGTATGGTAATACAAACAGATCCAGTCTAATAAAATATTGGCTTAGCATGTACTGTTTGCTCTTTTTATAATATTCATTTATTTATTTATTTATTTATTTATTTATTTATTTATTTATTTATTTATTAGTCCAATTTATATGCCGCCCTTCTCCGTAGACTCAGGGCAGCTTACAATGCATTATAGCAATAGCCTGCATACTTTTTTTGTATATACCTGCTTATTAGGGTTTTCGGCCCCCCCTAAGCAGTGTTGTTCTATACAAAGTTGGCTTATTGCCCCCACAATCCGGGTCCTCAATTTACCTGCCTCGAAAGGATGGAAGGCTGAGTCAACCTTGCACTAATTGCAGGCAGCTGGCAGCTAAGTGCTAGCACTTAACAGCACTTTAGTCCACTGCACCACCGAGGCTCTTAATATCAAATGCAGTACAATTCAAAATAACTATTTACTTACTCTTCCATTTATGCTGAATATTTACAGTGGAAAATAAAGTAGCACTGGGAGAGTATAATATTTCCAGGACAAAAGCACCAGTTCTTCTATGTAAATCAGAAATGATCTAGATACAGTATTGAGCAGTTTTGTTCACAGATTTGCAGCTGACAGAAATTATTCTGGATTTTTAAAGCATCTCACTAAATTAACTGACAAGATCCCAGTAAGTAATTTCACTAAGACAGAAAGTAATTCTCATAGACAGACAGTCCTAAGAGTACTTGAATATTAATGAGGATTAAATTAAACGTAATTTACAGAAAAAAGTTTTCAGTTTGGTTAAAAAAAATAATAAAAAGTGTGTAAATAAAAAGTTAGAATGAATTCTGATATAAGTATTAGTGATCTTAAAATTATTGTAAGATCACAAGCCAAATCCCCATTGGTAGAGATTTCTTCTGGTAAATTAGCCTGGTAGCCATCATCCTAGTAGCCATCACAATGTATTCCTGAATTATTTGTCTATTTTCAGCCAGAAGATGTGAATATGCAATACAGATTTTCACATAATTCTGGCTTATGCTCATCTGTTGCAAGTTTATTTAATTTTTTTTAATAAAATGGACTCATATAGTCTTAAAATATGTAAGATCTGTGCATTTTTATACTATCTCTCAAATCAAATCTGCTTTAAACTATCATATTTGATCATACTTTGCTTTTGCTTTGCATTTTCCTTTTCTGAAATACATTTTTATTTAAATTTCATTAGTATTTTCTCCTCCTTTTTATTTCTTTTTTTTCAACTTCAGACTGGAACGTTTCCTTTGTAGAGAAGCTTTGTAAATATACTGTTTTCTGACAAGGAAACCATAACTAACCTGACATAACTATGTTTGTAGGTATTATTTTCTAACATAAATTGGTTGTATGAACTCAATGCTATGCTTTAAATTTTATATCTGTTCTATATAAAAATCTAAAAATAGCTAATCTGTTACGTTAACATTGGCTAATATCATCCTCAGGTGATTTTTGAAATAAACTGGCTAACATATTTTTTCACAGAGCATACTATTTTGAATATTGATTTTGGAAGTCATGATAGTTTTCAAATCACTTTTTCTCACCTCTAGCATGAGAGAGTTCTTTCAGTTCAAATTTATTTCCTGCCATTATTTCTTGGGCCTGCTGATTCTTTGATGTTATTTTTTTTAGACTGTGATTAGCTGTGGTGGTATGCTATATGGCTATTTCTAAAAAGATTAGAGGACAAATAAAACAGCTTGAATAATCATTTAAACATTTTCAAATATTCTCCAAAGATTGTTACATTGGGGAAAATAAAATTTGGGAAAATAAAATTATGTACTTTTTCCAGCTCTACTGTGTTTGCCTAGCTGGTCTTGCTGATAGTCACATTCTGTGCTCAAGAAATAGCTGGCAATATTTAAGCTCCATGCTGCTGGAGGATATATTAACCTCTACAAAGTTCTCACCCAGAGCATGTCAGCATGGAGGCAAAGACCATTATTGCACTTACCCGTCTGTGTATGCATGTATTTATTTATTCATTTAGTCATTCAATTTGTAAGACTGTCTATCTCACCAAGTGTCTCTGGACAGTGAGCTAAACTAAAACTAAAACTAAAACTAAAACTAAAACTAAAACTAATTGTAATTTGGGTGCCCAATGGCATTACTAAATTAGGGACACACACACACACACACACACACACACACACACACTTATACAGAAATTACAGTAATTTTTAATTTCATTTTATAAAAATTTGAATTATTCTGGTTATAGTTATGAATTATTACACAATGATTATACTGACTGAAAATGAAAATCTTTAAGGTAAAATAAGATATTATAATATGCTTATTTATATGAATGTGATTTTTATTTTTTCCTAATTTTATAATGTCTTTACATCTCTTTTTAATAGTTTTTTTTTCTTTTTCTTTGTTTTATTTTTATCGTGAAGAGCCGAGGTGGCACAGTGGTTAGAGTGCAGTACTGCAGGCTACTTCAGCTGACTGCTAGCTGCAGTTCAGCAGTTCAAATCTCACCGGCTCAAGGTTGACTCAGCCTTCCATCCTTCTGAGGTGGGTAAAATGAGGACCCAGATTGTTGGGGGCAATATGCTGACTCTGTAAACCGCTTAGAGAGGGCTGTAAAAGCACTATGAAGCGGTATATAAGTCTAAGTGCTATTGTTATTGCTATTGTATCAAAATAAATCCATTTTAAAAATGGTTGAATAGCACTTACCTTGTTTCCCGTGCAAATTAGAGAAATAATATTTGAATAGAAGTAAACAATGGAGCCCTCAAACATTATAAATTGATTTGAACTCATGATTTGCTTTTGCATTGCAGGAATCTGTTTCTTAAATATATAATAGAAAAACCATGAACTTGGTTAACTTCTGGAGGAAAGAGATAAATATGGTTCTGGAGAGAATAGCTGGCTATTCCTGATCAGTAATACTTCTATATGCAGATCATGACACATTCTATTTGCAAATACCCCGGGCTTAGGCCCGGGGTATTTGGCGGACCATCTGCGGCCAGTGACAGCTCCCCATTGCCCGGTGCATTCTCACAGGGAGGGCCTCCTTGGGGTGCCGTCAGCCAGACAATGTCAGCTGGCAACCCCTAGGGAGCGGGCCTTCTCTGTGGGCGCACCTACCCTGTGAAATCAGCTCCCCCCTGGAGCTCCGGGTGGCCCCTAACCTTCGCTTTTTCTGCCGTGACCTTAAAACTGAGCACATTGTAAGCCGCCCTGAGTCTTCGGAGAAGGGCGGCATATAAATCAAAATTTTTTAAAAAAACAACCATGGTTATTTTGCCTAGCTGGTTTGGACTGAAGGGGTTTTAAAGGGGATTTTAATGGTCTTTTTATAATCTTATTGAGTATTTTTAACATTGATTTTGCTTGTTTTTATTGTTGTGAGCTGCCCTGAGTCCTTTCGGAGATAGGGCGGCATACAAGTTTAAGTAATAAATAAATAAATAAATAAATAAAAATAAACAGTGTGGATTATAAAGATGTCTCGACCATCAAACAAAATGGGAGGGAGGAACACACCTAAAGGGAACCATTACAAAAATCTATCTAAGCTTTTAGATTGTGGAATGCCATCTGCATTATATGGCACTGAGAAAACTTATTATGTTGGACCTCTATTTCATAGCAGATGGGTTCATTAAATTTAATAGCCTCTAGAGCTTTTAGAAACAGTGTTAAAAACATGTGGAACATGCTGTGATACTTCACATCTAGCCCTAGAGTCATTATAATTCTGGCACAGACTATAAATATTACAGTACTTTTGTTCTATTGAAACAAATGACTATTCTAATTATCACTTGTTGTTGCTGCTGTCTATGTACTGTGATTTTAAAAAATATTGGAGCCTTTCCTCATTTTTATTTTTTTTCCCCTAGAATGCATTACAGTTTTTTTAATCCATTGCTACTGAACTTCAGATACATTCATCTCCGTGTTAAATTGAGTTCTAATTGTTATTTAACTTGCAAGCTCGTATTAGAAATTTAAAATGCAGCCAAGGAGATTAAGAAAATTAGCCACTTTACCTCCTATGGCGGCAAGGAAACTAGAAGATACGCTGTTTTATCTCAAAACTCACAGCTGAAATACGAAGGATGTTAGTTACGATTATATACCTTTATTTTCCTCTGTAGAACAATGTAACATGCTGGGATGCTGTTACACATTCTGTTATGCATAAAGACCAGTCGGTTTTTGATTTTAAGATTTTACAAAGTTATCACAGAGGAACAGGAATTAGGTTTGAAGAGCACTCCTTTTGTTCATAGGGCAGATTTTTTTTCTCTTATGTTACTCTTTAAACAGGTTTAAAAAGAAATAAATGGCAGTAATGGTTTATTTTATCTAAATAAATGGATTGGAAGTTACTGGTACATCTCTTCTAACTCCACAGCATGTCTTTCACATATAAATCAAAATAGTTGAATGTTAAAAGAACTGGTAGATTTCAGATAAATATCTTTTGAAATAAAAAAAAAGGGCCTTAATTAAAACATGGTGAGTGTTACATTTGATTGTGCAATTTGATTCTTTCAAATAATCTTTATCTTTTTTGACATTCACACTTTAAAGTCTGTTTGTCTCTTATTGCGTGTTCTCTACTATTTATAGTTTATTATATGGGGCACTAGATCTAATTGTGTCATCAAAATCAGCGAAATGAAGCAACCCGAACATACAGATAGACTTAAAAGATACATATATCCCCATTTGTCAATAAATGTAGTCAGTATGTGTATTTCTCCTTACTATATCTATATTTCTGGAATGAGCTCTCAAATTCTTCCCACATTATTCAGCCATATGCAGAAATGAAGGAAGTTTAGTTTTATTCATATGTTATTAGCACAGTTTTGTTTTGTTTTGTTTTTTTAAAAAATCTCGAAAGCCCCATAATGGCTTCATTTTTTTTATACGAAGCCTTGCCACAAGCTAATATTTCAAATAATCTCTGGTTTTAAAAGATTATTTTTATGTAAGTGAATATCTTGTAATAAATACTAAAAACTTTGAATGGTGCAATGATCTCAATCCTTTAAAATATTGCCAGAATTTTTCTGGGATTGTTCCACCTTTGCTATACTTTAGTTGCTTTTTAATGAAGTCACTTTATTAAACCAGGGTAAGGAAAATATGCAGAACATGGATTCTGAGTACTTTTTAGCCCCATTAATAGTATCTCCATTCTAGGTCATGTGATCAGGAGAGAAATAAAGTGGGGCTTAGCATGGAGGACTTAACCTGCATTCTGAGCTATTGTCCCACAGCGATGTAATGAATTATTTTTCTGGATGGGGGTTTGCTTGTTTGGGTTTTTTTGGTTCTCTGTAACCCCAAGATAGTTCCAATCTACTTTAAAACTTTTTTCCCCAGACTTCCTCTCCCATACAAAATTTGATCCTATTCAGTTCGTTTTTATGAGAATTATCCTGCTGATGTACAGATTCTTGAGCCATGGTATATAATTTCTTTCCCATATTCCATAGGATTGGAAAGAATAAAACAGCATTGGACTGAATCTTTTAGAGACATGATAGTGAACCTATGGCACACGTGCCTGAAGTGGCATGCATAGCAATGTTGCCTGGCATGCGCAGCATCACCCGTTCCTCTTCCAGGTTTCTGGCACGTATGCGCGCATGCCGATCAGCTGTGCTTTGTGCATGCAGCAGTGCCGGAATCCAGAAGAGCTGGTCTGTGAGCCACGAATGGGGCTTCCTTGAACTTCGGAATTGGGAGTGTCCAGAAAGAAGGAGGACCAATGGGAATTATCCCTTCTGTAGCATCATTGGTCTCTGGGTAGTGTCAACCTTGACTTTACCCACTGGAGGAGAGAGTTTCACGCAGAGAAGAAGCCCAAGTTGATTATTCAGGCCAAGATCCCCCCTCCCACTTTCTCCGTTTCTCTCTCTCCGCAGAATTGTCTCTCCTCCTTCCAGAGACTCTGCCCGGAGACCGATGATGCTCAAGCAGGGAGGATTCTCATTTGTGCTGCCTTATTCTGGCCCCTCCCATCTCAAAAGTCCAAGATAAACACTTCCTCCCCCAACCCACATGTGGGTTGCCAGCTGATTGGGCGTGCAGATGCGCAGAAATAATTGGAAGACTTGCTGGCCAGTGTGCATGCATGCGCCGGAAACTGGAATTACCTTATCCCGCACAGCATGCACCCTGGGTAGCTCTTCTTCCTGGTTGTGGTCCTGACAAGTGTGTGCAAAAAGTGCTCCCTTTTCGGCACTTGGTGCCACGCGCACATGCCAAGGTTCGCCATCACTGTTAGAGTAATGTTTATTGGCTCTCAAATGTTTTGACTCTATAAAACCATCTTCTCCATTATATATTTTCTACATAAATTCAAGGAAGCAAGCTTGGTGTTGAGTTCTGACTTTTCCAGATTATTCCGTTTGGACTATGCATGCCTTTTGTACCTATTTTCAGAGATATGGCAGGTTAGAAAATATTTCAATGTATATTGTTATATAACACCTTTCTCTGAGAAGATGACAAATGCTTTAGATTTCTCTGTCTTGTTTATTATGGAAGCCATCTATGTTTATCATGACACAGTTTCAAAAATCAAAAGGCAAAAGTTTAATTAAAGGAAGATGTTCCTGAATGTTTAATATACATTTAATTTAATTTAATTTAATTTAATATTTAAATTTATATACCGCCCTTCTCCCGAAGGACTCAGGGCAGTGAACAGCCATAGATAAAAAACATAGAATACAAAATTTAAAAACAATTTAAAAATATATTAAACAATTTGGCCCGACAGTTAAAATCCCCCATTAAGTTAGATCAAACAAGATCTCATATTTTTTAAAAAGAAATATTTACATAATGCTTGTTTAAAAATGAAATAAAATTAAAATGTAAACATTTCTTAGGAGTTCCTCTCCCTGTCTTGTTCTCCAGTATTCAATAAATATACATTTCTAATAGTTTTTCTGCACCTTAACTTGGTCCATTAGTTCTTCCAATGGTTCCGGCATTGCCACTGTAATGGAGTCCATCCATCTTGACATTGGTCATCCTCTTCTTTTTCTCTTCCCTTCCATTCCTAATATTGTATTTCACAATTTGCTGAAAATTGCTACATTTGATTTGTATAGTAGAAATTAATTGTACTTTTAAATATATAGGGCATCTGTGCTTATTTGTTTGTTTCTGTACAAGGATGGAATTAAGAGACTTTGTTTATCATGCCAGCCAATTTCTGTCACTATAATGTGGCTCTGTCATTGTTGCATTTCACCTCCCTATCAATCTTCATAAAAGGCTCATTAAAAATTATTAAAGCTGGCAGTAAGTAGAAGTATACTATTTTTTAGCAAACATAATACCTGCTAAGAGTAAGGGCACTAACCAGGAAAAAAGCCACATAAACTACCTGTAAGTTGGGTAGCTCATTGTAGAGCCAGCTATGCTGACTGGAGAATTCTGGGAGTTGAAGTCCACAAGTCTTAAAGCTGCCAAGTTTGGGGACCTCTGTTGTAGAAGAACAAGAATGTATAAATTGGAGTTGGATGTAATTAGGCATTAAGCCCAAATGATTGCTAAATTATTTCACTTTCAAGTTGTTGCAACATGTGAAAGGGTCATAAGGGATAATGAAATTTGGGTTAATACAATCAACCCCATGCCACTTGGATGGAGAACTAAATTAGGCTGGCTGAGAGGCCAGTTGAATTCCAAATATCTCCAAGGGAACTTTTCTAAAATCTGATTGGCCATTCTTCAGTATCTAGTGAAGAATTGAAATAAGGTGATATATGTTATGTTTTATGAGCTATTCCGTGGAGCTAAAAGTATGGTAAAGAGTAGAAATTATTGGATCATTTTGCGATTAGTACATTTAACTGGTCTCAGCTCTATTTTTTAATCTCTGTTTCTTCCTTCTTAAGCTAATTGTCCCTCTTCAAAAAAAAACAGTTTGTATAATCATATATATTTACAGTTCAGACAATACCAATGTTCACAAAAAAGTAAGAGAAAATACAATTTTTTACAGGAAAGAACAGTAAACTGAATAACAAACAGGGCAAAGTTTAAGTTTCAAAAAAGTATTCTCTTCAGTGTGTCAAAGTTACATTCCATGATACAGAAAATAGTTCTGATATTGTGATACAAGCCTAGGTACGAATTTTATTCGACATAGAATCATTTTAAATCCTATGTAAAAATGATTGATTGTGGAAACATTTGGCACCATGTAGAAAGATTAAAATCTTGGGTTGAAGGAATTATTGTTTTTTCATTTGCAGATATTTTATTAGCTTCCTAGATAACATCTTAAGTCCTGTGATCTTGAAGAAGTTGGTCATTTAGTTGTGGAATATATTTGTCTTTGTGGAATCTTATACATGGTTAGGTGGGTTATGCTGTTGGAACTTATTTCTTTTATGATTAGAATGTAATTATTTTTGTTGTTGTTATGTTGATGTTCCATCTTCTTTTCATCTGGATGTTGGTTAATAACTGTGTGATAAAAATGGATATTATTGATATTCCCCTCCCCCCACCTGACCTTTGGCTAAGGTGACCAGACGTCCCGCTTTTGGCGGGACAGTCCCGATTTTTAGCAATTTGTCCCGCGTCCCGCGGCGTTTCAAAAAAGTCCCGATTTTTCATTCTGCCTCCTCAGTCCCACTGCCTCTTGAGCCCCAGCTGATGGCTAGAAGAAAAAAAAACTGTTTAAACTCTTGCCCGGGACTTCAAAGGGCCGCCCTACAGGCAATCAGTGTAAAGAGTTCCTGGACCAGTTTTTTTTTCCCCTAGCTAAGCTGCAGAAACGAAACCAAAACCAGGATCTTTGGTGCAACGTGACAAAATGAGGCAGAGAGAGATTTATTTTTATTTTTATTTTTCCTCCCCAAAAAAGGTAGGTGAAAAACTGCAAACAATGGGAAATTTAGGAGGAGAGTTCAAGATTTTAAAACACAAAAGAAAAAAAAGCTGTATTTAACTAGGGAATTGTAATAATTGAGATACTATTAATTGTATATTGTGTTGAAAGCAGAAATGGTTAAGTTGTGGTTCAGAGGAATATATGGGAGAAATTATTTGGTTTATTATTATTGGTAAATATAATTAATTGATTTGTAAGAAATTGGATTGCATGGAAATAATTGGAATATTCATGTTCATATTGATTAATATACAAAAAGATAGTTTTATAACTAATTGATTTATATTAAAATGTTGAATTTGTATTAAACAACTGTATTACATAATTACATAATTAAACAATGTGAGGATGGATATAAAAATAGATGACAATGGGAAGGGGTATAATATAGAATAGAAGGGAAAAATTGAATTTGATTAAGATTAGAGATGAGGATGAAGGGTAATATTGTTTTTTTTAAAAAATAGATGAATAAATATGGCAAAAAGGAAATATAGAAATTGTAAATTTAATTGAAATGACTAAACACTGTTTAAATTTGTGAACCAGCCAAATATTCTGTTCAAAGAAAATACATTGTATGTTTGTATATGTGTTTCTAATTATTGCTATTTATTCATATTTGTTCTCTTTTATTCTTTAAAGTTTAACAATTCATTCTTTATCTTAATATCTTTATATTTGCTTGGGGTTGGCTTTCTTCCCTTTCATCTTTTTTATTGTACAGCAATCTTTCTCCTCAAACCTACCACCTCTCTCTTTTCTTTCCTTCTTACTTTCTCTTCCCCCCACCCTCTTTTTCTCCTCCCTACTTCCTCTTCCTTTCTCCTTCTCCTCCTCTCTTCCTCCCTCTCTTACCCTCACTCTTACTCTAATTTCCATTCCTTCATCCCTCTCTATTGCTGTATCCTTTAATGCATATGGACTACTCAGAGGACTGAAAAAGTTATTTTTGACTGGTCCTCACACTTTTGACCAGTCCTCGAACTTACGACTGTCCTCACATTTTACATTTTTGCCCTATCTTGTCATCATGGTGAAGAGAAGCAGTTGTGAAATGAGTGACATGGTTGTTAAGAATGCTGCACGGGCATAAATGTGAGGATGGTCATAAGTGTGAGGACCAGTCAAAAGTGCGAGGACCTGTCAGAAATGACTTTTTTCAGCCCTCTGGTTAGTCCTTTTGTGCATATGGACTACTCGGAGGGCTGAAAAAGTTATTTTTGACTGGTCCTCGCACTTTTGACCAGTCCTCGAACTTATGACTGTCCTCACATTTTACGTTTTTGCCCTATCTTGTCACCATGGTGAAGAGAAGCAGTTGTGAAATGAGTGACATGGTTGTTAAGAATGCTGCACGGGCATAAATGTGAGGATGGTCATAAGTGTGAGGACCAGTCAAAAGTGCGAGGACCTGTCAGAAATGACTTTTTTCAGCCCTCTGGTTAGTCCTTTTGTGCATATGGACTACTCGGAGGGCTGAAAAAGTTATTTTTGACTGGTCCTCGCACTTTTGACCAGTCCTCGAACTTATGACTGTCCTCACATTTTACGTTTTTGCCCTATCTTGTCACCATGGTGAAGAGAAGCAGTTGTGAAATGAGTGACATGGTTGTTAAGAATGCTGCACGGGCATAAATGTGAGGATGGTCATAAGTGTGATGACCAGTCAAAAGTGCGAGGACCTGTCAGAAATGACTTTTTTCAGCCCTCTGGTTAGTCCTTTTGTGCATATGGACTACTCGGAGGGCTGAAAAAGTTATTTTTGACTGGTCCTCGCACTTTTGACCAGTCCTCGAACTTATGACTGTCCTCACATTTTACGTTTTTGCCCTATCTTGTCACCATGGTGAAGAGAAGCAGTTGTGAAATGAGTGACATGGTTGTTAAGAATGCTGCACGGGCATAAATGTGAGGATGGTCATAAGTGTGAGGACCAGTCAAAAGTGTGAGGACCTGTCAGAAATGACTTTTCAGCCCTCTGAGTAGTCCCTATACACATAGCCATGGCCACCCGGTCACATGACCAGCTAGCCACGCCCATAAAATAAGCCACGCCCACAATGTCCCTCTTTACCAATGTTAAAATCTGGTCACCTTACCTTTGGCTAGTTATTTTTAGTGAACCATTCAAAAGTATCTGTGTCTACTAAGTGCTAATTTTGCCAGAATGCTAGGTTTCTAAGTATTAAAAGAAAGAAATCCCTGTGGATTTTATTCCACTACTCGTTCTGACTATAGGGGGCAGTGTTTAGTCATTTCAAGGCCATTAAGCCAATGCTGGCCAGCACGATGTCTCAGTGAGCTGTTCCCTCCCCATCATCTACTCATATTTGCTTGCTTTTGAACTGCTCGGTGGGCAAGAACAAGGCAAAGGCGAAAGCTCACCCCATTGCACAACGCTCAGGTTTTGAACCCAGGTTGTTGGCTTTCCAGCTGACAAGTCCAGTGTCTTAACCACCGAGCTATAATGCTGCCATTCTAGGTATTAGCATATATTATTTGATTTTGGCCCAACTTAGAATTTCAACATCTTCCCAGCTGAAACCATGATTGATCTTATCTGACCATGAAATAAAAGTTTAAATATGTCTTCTAACAGTCAGTTGGTACTCATAGATATGCTGTGCTGTTTTGTATGTATGTTCTATGCCGCATGTCCTATGTAGTGTGTTTACAGTCCAGGTACTTTATTTTGTAAAAGACTCCTTCTCTTATTTTCCTCGGGTACAAAATCCTCTGACTTATTTAATATCCTTCGTAGGGCTTTTGCTGGTTTGGTGCTATAATTATTCCAAATGGTTGTAAATAGCCTACTTTTAGAATCTGAAACATGCAGATTGATTCACTTTATTAGCCATTGTTGTGATTTGTTTGGGGGATGGTTGATGGGTTCAATGTCTATGGTTGCCCATTCAACAATCAACTTTGACAGCTAACATTATTAGATATAGAACAAATGATAAACTACTAAAATATAATGTATTGTGATAAAGGCCTGATTTAGACACACAATTTATATAACTACAATATGCTGATGTACAAGCTGGCCCCGGAGCTGGGGGAAGAATCAAGTCTTCATTCTTAGAGACAGTAAAATCAGGGCCAAGCAAAATGCAGGGGTTTCAGGTTGTTCTGTTTTATTAAATCATTAAATGTTTCCATGTTGGGTTAATGCTCTGATGTCATTCAGTAATTCCCTGGTTTTGGGGATATATTGTGGCCTGTCTAGACTGAAAATAGTTAACCCAAGAAGCAAACTTCTAATAGATCTGATTAATAATATTTATTAAAAGAAATATATGGTTGCAGTATGAGAATTCCAGTGAGACTTCTGTTTCCAAATGAGATTCTTTTATAGGCAGTTTACAGACCTATAAATCCAGTCAATTTCCTCCCAGTTTTCTGATGTAGAGGACTGGAAACTTAATTTATTTGTGAAGATGGGCTAAGCTAAATCTGCTCCATGTTCTCATAACTGAAAATTCTGTTGATATGAGAAGTAACTCTCAAATTATGATCTAGACAAACATTGGTGATAAGGGAGGCTTTTTATTTTATAAACGAGATATATCAATTTCTAAGGAAAGAGATGTGACAGTGGGATCATTCTGTCACTTTAAACTATAGTTAGCTCAAATCTTGAGATGCAAAGCCCAGAACTAACCCAAGGCCTTGTAGCAATATCACCCCAGGTATGAATTATTTTTAAATTGAGTTTAAATTTTGCAATCTCTATCCAGAAAAGTAGCAAGGTATTGGTTAGATAGTTGACCACTTTTGCATGCAAGCTTCATGCGAATATTGTGAAAATATGCAGCTATACAGGAGATTTGTCAGATGTAAATGCCTTATTCTCCAATGTGTAAATAATGTATATATGGAACATCAGAGGTTAACTTATTCTTTGGACTTTAATGTATTCATAACTTACCACTCCCATTCCTAGCTCCACCCCTTGTATATATAAGGAGCCACCCTCACCATTCTCGTTGCTTCTACCTTGAATATTCAGTGAATATAGAATGCCTATCATAATTAAAAAGAAATATATTTAAAGCTTTAACTTCTATTATCTTTATTGAGTCTGATCCTGGAAATATTGCAACAAGCTGGTAGCAGAGGATGGTTAATTGACTCAATAAGTAATTAAAAATGTCCAAGAAAGATAGGTCCAACACCAGGGCCTACAGCAAAGAAATAGAAACTGATCAAGAGATGATCAACGAATCCACCAATGCGATTTCGAGAGAATCCGAAGAATACACCACTGAAGAAGAAGAACTAATGAGTGAAAATAATGACCAGAAAGAAATCGAAATAGAAAATAACGAACTCAGGTCAGAGATATTAAAGATACTAAAAAGCCAAAAGAATGATGAAAGTCTCATCGCGGACCTCCAGGAGATGCTGAAGAACAGCGGAGCAGCGAGAGAGAAAAACGTCATTAAAGAAAAACCCAAAGATCAAAAAATCGTAAGTGAGATGACTACTGAGAAAATAGTTGTTAAAAAGAAAAGAAGTGATCCCGCGCGAAATTTTGAATGGCAGCCATCTTGGTTTCAACGAACTTCAAAAGAGAATGGAGCAGAGCCAATCAAAACGCTCAGTTCAAAATTTCTGGCGCGAAAAACACTATCAGACGAAGAAAGTGAGAAAGAAGTCTCAAACTCTTCAGATGATCCAAAATCAGAAAGTGAAGACGATTTAACAAAATCTCAAGTAAAATCAGCAATGAAAACGCTTTTTGCTGCTTTTGGGCCAAGACTGAAAATTACCAAGACATCTACGAAGAAGCAAGAAATCAAACCGGCGACTCAAGACCTGCACGCTCCCATCCTGACTTCGAAAACGACGACGCCCGAGCCCAGAGAGCCATGCCGATTTCGCCCTACACCACAGACAAAATCGAATACCAACGCACACAAAAAGAAGAAAAGAACCGTCACCACCACCAGAACCCCAAAAACCGAGCCAGAGACCGACTCATCTGAGGAGGAGCGGATCGAGAGAGCTGAAAGGGAGAGAACCTTCCACGACGCCACCAAAGAAGAAATGAACAACGCGCATGTGCGAAACTACGTAGACGACCCAGAAGGACTTGAACTGGCCAGAGAACCGCGCAGACTCATTGCAAGCATCCCAATGCCGTTCTGTAATTTCCTGCACTTGAGAGATCACGGACTGCCCCAGGTTGTAAGTAATGGACAGAATAATGTAGGTAACTTACCCAGTGACTTCCCAAAACTTAGAATTGATGGCATTAATTTACAAGAGTGGTATCAACAGCTTCAGGTTATTTTCATGAAAGAAAATTTACTATTCTTTATAACTAGCCCTCCAAGAAGACCTTGGACTTTAAAAATAGATTGTTTACATCATAGAGCATTTTTCATAATAATATCTAGCGTGTCTCCTGCAATGTATCATAGCATCAAACCAAACCTAACTGTATCAGAAATAATTCAATGCATGTTTAATCTATTTCACAGCGATAGCGTAGCTACAACCACAAGAATGTCTAAGGATTTCTTTTCCTCTAGAGTAAAACCAGGGGTTTCTATAAGTGAGCATTTGATAAATCTAAACAAAATAAGAGCTGAGCTACAATTGAGGGGGGAAGTGATTTCAGATCAAACAATGAAAAGTGTTATTATCAATTCACTTGATCCATCATGGGATAGCTTTATGTCACACTTAGATACCATTAATTTGGGATATTTATCCATAGAAAGTCTATCTAACAAATTGATAGCAGAAGACAATTCAAGAAAAAATCGATCCAGTAACCAAACAGACCACAAACCTTTTAGGAAAGTAGTCTTTCAAGATAAACATAATGAGGCCTTTAGATGCTACAATTGTGGATCCAGGGAACATAGTAGAAGAGACTGCCCCAAAGTCTCAAGAGAGAGACATAGACCAGAATATAGGAGCAAATATAATTACAGACAATCTTCCACAGATAGACACAAATATAGAAGCCCACCAAATTACAAAGAAGGTAGAGGGGGTAGAGAAAATTCAAAAGAGAGGAAATCTGGGTCACTGAATGGGCTAAATAAACAAGACAGCACCAGAACACAGCAGGATGAGAATAACAATTGGCTTATTGATTCTGGTGCAACAAATCACACCACCAACAACAAAAGTATATTATCTTCATTTATAGAAGATAAGTTTGTGATAAAGGTAGCTAATCAAGAAAAGGTTCAAGTACTAGGCAAAGGAAATGTGACCTTGCCTGGTCTAGGGAAAATAGAGGGGGTATTATTAATCCCAGAAATACCTCACAACATACTAAGTGCCATAAAATTAAGCAGAGAATCTGATATCAATATAGTTTTCTCAAAGGGGAAAGCAACTATAGAAAAGAACAAAACAAATGTAGGTACTGTAATGATAAAAGGAGGTCTACCCTATCTGATAACTAAAGAAAGATGTTTACATAACATTGATTCAAATATGGAAGATTGTATTGAAGCAGATGATGAAAATGTCAGTAACAGTGACAATGATGAGTGTAGAATAACTCATGATCACAAAAACACATACAAGGAAAAGAAACCAAAAATAGGTAAACCAATTCATGATGAGTGTGCTCACATCTTACACAGGAAGTTAGGACATGCAAGCTTTCCTGTAGTACAAAAAATGACTGAACACGCAGAAGGTGTCAAAATAAAAAATTGTGAAAATTATTTGGAATGCTCAGTATGTAAGTCCACCAAACTAAAAACCAGTCCCAGACCAAAAAAATCTAACAGATCAACTAACAATATTTTTGATTTGGTACATATGGACTTAGTTGGTCCATTAAGTCCCTCAATTACCTATAGAAAACGTTACTTCCTAACAATAGTGGATGACTACAGCCGATATGGTTTTGTTTACACATTAAAGCACAAGGATGAAACATTTCAGAAATTTAAGGAATTCTACAAACGTATAGAAACACAACATAATATCAGAATAAAGCAAATTATGACAGATAGGGGATGTGAGTTCATGTCTAAAGAATTCTCCCAATGGTTAAAGGATAGAGGAATGTTACATTTCACGTCCAATCCTTTTTCTGCATTTCAAAATGGAGTTGCAGAGAGGAAAAATTCCACACTACAAACCATGATTAGGTGCACATTAGAGGATGCTGGTTTAGGCAAACAATTTTGGTCAGAGGCATTACATTATTCGAATTACACTCAAAATAGAACCTGGTCCAGTATTGTGAATAAGACACCATATGAGGTGATGTACAATAGAAAACCCAAATTATCACACATGCACATATTTGGAGTCACTGCAGACGTACACATACCTAAACAATTGAGGAGAAAGGGAGAAAACGTATCCAGGAGATTAAGATTCATGGGATACGAAACTGGAACCAAAGGGTACAGATTTATTGATAGTAATAACAAATTTATAGTATCCAGAACAGCTGTGTTCCATGAACAGGCCAATTGGTCAAAATTGCACCTTAATGAAATATTTCCTAATAAATGTAAAGATAAGATATCTTGCGAGGAAGGAACAACAGAAAATCAAAATATTAACAAAAGTAAGAACAAAACCAAAACTTGGACTAATAGTCAGCATAAAATAAAGACAGACACATTAACAAAAAAGGAAGCTAGATATTTGCATGATAACCATAGCAAGCCTGAAAGAACTATTAGAAACAATAGAAACCAAATACCAAATAAATACAAAGATTACATAATGCATATGAATGGAGAACAAATAACACCTAATACATATGAAGAAGTATTGAAACTTCCACATGAAGAAAGAGAAAAATGGGAACTAGCTATGGAAAAAGAGATGGAAAGTTTACAAGGATTAAATGTATTCACACCTGCGATCGCACCTAAGGATAAAACAATTATAGGTACCAGGTGGATTTATAAAATTAAGAACTTAGAAGGAGGCAATACCTTATACAAGGCTAGACTAGTTGCACAAGGCTATGCACAAAAATATCCAGAAGACTATACTGATACATATTCACCCACAGTGAGAACAGAGAGTGTCAAAACAGCCCTTGTAGTAGCATCTGCACTCAATCTGGACGTATTCCAATATGACATACAGACCGCATACTTACATGCAAAATTAGATAAGGAAATATATGTAAGAGCACCACACAGTCAATACACTAATAAGAACGAAATTTGGTTATTAAATAAGAGTCTGTACGGATTAAAGCAATCCGGCAAAAGATGGTACGATTGCTTGGTAAAAGTACTTAAGACCATGGATTTCAACGCCACCACTGCTGATAACTGTTTCTTTGTAAAAAAGAGTAATGATCATATTGAATTTGTATTAATTTACGTGGACGATATTTTATACATTGGAAAGCATAAAGAGAGCAGGGAAATCTTTGTAAATAAGTTAAATGAACACTTCTCACTGAAATCTCTGGGTAAAGTGAATAAATACCTTGGTGTGCAAATTAACAAAACTAAAAGGGGATTCAAACTTACACAGAAAGATAAAATCATCGAACTCCTAAACAAATGTAACTTAAATAATGCTAAAACCTGTGACACCCCTATGCAAACTGATTTTCTTAGAAACACTGATGAATCTTCCCCTGAGTTTAAAGACAACACATTTTACAGATCAGTTATAGGTTCACTCCTTTATATATCTAATTGGACTAGGCCAGATATTGCATTACCTCTCAATCTATTGTCAAGATATGTTAGTAAACCAACCTTGTATCAATGGGAAGCTGTCAAAAGAATTCTAAGATATCTGAAGGGTACATTAGATTTTTGTTTAATGTTGGAACCCAATAATGACAGAGAACCAAAAATTACTTGTTATGCTGATGCAGATTGGGCTGGTGATACATCATGCAGAAAGAGTACTTCTGGTTATGTTTTTCTATTGAATGATTGTCCAGTTTACTGGTATACTGGTAAACAAGAACTAGTAGCCACTTCTACTACAGAAGCGGAATATGTTTGTTTGTCCAAAGCTGCAAATAACCTTGTATGGTTCAATGATCTGATCACTGATGTTTGGAAGAAACCCACCTTACCATTTATTATGCATGAAGACAATAAAGCGGCCATTGAAATATCCAGATCCGATGCAATTGGACAAAGGTCCAGGCATATTGATATAAAGTTTAAGCATGTGAGACAACTGTCTCAAGACGGATTCATTAAAGCAATACATTGCGATACTTCTGAACAATTAGCTGACATATTAACAAAACCCTTACCTTCTAAACAACACAAATATTTAACTTCTAAATTATATGTATTATATTGTCCTGAATCAGAATGTAATTGGTGTTGTGTAACGAACCGGCATTTAGAGGGGGATTTGTCAGATGTAAATGCCTTATTCTCCAATGTGTAAATAATGTATATATGGAACATCAGAGGTTAACTTATTCTTTGGACTTTAATGTATTCATAACTTACCACTCCCATTCCTAGCTCCACCCCTTGTATATATAAGGAGCCACCCTCACCATTCTCGTTGCTTCTACCTTGAATATTCAGTGAATATAGAATGCCTATCATAATTAAAAAGAAATATATTTAAAGCTTTAACTTCTATTATCTTTATTGAGTCTGATCCTGGAAATATTGCAACAAGATTATTGTTATGGCGCATTTAATTTCAGACTGATATCCCGGTTGCTTTCTGTGGAGTGATATGATGCAAGTTAGTCAAATAAATTTGAATCCTAACTTCTGAATATGAACAGAGAAATAAATTTTCATTATGCTAAATTAAATACTGCAGCTAAAAATTCCAGCAGGACAGCGGTGGGAAGAAGATAGAAAGGGAACACCAGCAAGCTGGATAAAATTTATAAAGGTTGAAGTGTTTCATTAAAAGGTGAAGCCTCATTAAACATAATGATACAAAGGCTCTCAGATTCTGAAGTCTCATTTTAATTCACTGAAATAAAGCTGCTCAGCTAACCAGCTAATTATTTGAGTTTGATGACATCTTTTTGTTGCTTAAGTAGTACAAAATTATTGAACTATTGCATTCATGATGTTTTATTTTAGCACAAACTCAAAAGCTTATGGGCTAATTTGTTTTAAAATACAGTTCCTAGCACTGTTATAATCCTCCCCCTCCTCCTCCTTCTCAAAGATTTTTTCCCATCTGTACCAAATAGGATGCAGGTAAAGCCAGAGCTGTGTCTCCTGCTAGAAGGAGGTAGGAGTGGGATCAGATGAGAGAAGGGCAATTAGACCTTGGGTACATTTCTGCCTGTATAAATTTGCCATCAGGATGGAAATCTTCCTAGGGAGGAGGAGGAGGAGGAGGAGGAGGAGGTGGGGAGGAGGGGGAATCTAATTGCAGCAAAGAAGGAAGAAGTGGCTTGAGTTCTGCTGGTTCCCTTGTAAGAGGGGCCCAGATTGAAACTTTCATTTGCAAAGGCAACTACATTGAAAAACAAAAAAATCTTTTACTTTAATTTTTGTTCACCACCCAGAGTTACCTATAGAAGTTTAATAAACTATATAAGTTTAGTGATGAACAGTCAATCATTCAATCAACAGAAAATTTTGAAATTTTCAGTGGTGTTGTTTCCCTTGGTAAATATGCTTAGGAAATGCACACAGAATTTTTTTATATGAAAGAAATACACTTCAGATTAACAATTAAGAGTAGAAGTAATATTGCGGTTTGAAAATAATTCTATTGTTTACTCAACTAGTAACTCTGTGATATTTATGTTGTTGGGAATAACAGCTGAGTTTTCAATACTTCTAGAATGTTAAATGTTACAGCAACCTGTTTAAATATTTAGTTCTGATGCTTCTAATCATTGATAATTAAAGTAGGTAAAATACAGTGATGTTAGAAATAGTGACAAAATCTGACCAAGACTTGTTTAATTTGCATGATATACAATACAGTTCCTACTGGTTCTGTGGGCATGGCTTGGTGGTCATGTGACTGAGTAGGCGTGGCTTAGTGGTCATGTGGCTGGATGGGCGTGGCTTAGTGGTCATGTGACCAGAAAAACCAACTATCACACATTACACAAAAATAATACAAAAGCTACACAACCGATTCACACACAATGCAAAAGCAGCTGGACTTCACACAAAATGGCGCCTGCAACAAGCAGGAACCTCACAGAGTCACAGAGAGCTCAAAAACAAACTATTACACTTTACACAAAAATACTGGTTCGGGCAATAGGTAGTAAAAAATGCTTTAAAAGGTAAAAAAAAAAAAGTTCCAAGGATGCACGGCACAGCTGATTGTCACAGCTGATTGTCAGAACCTTTTTTTCTACCTTTTTTAAAGCATTTTTTACTACCTATTGCCCAAACCAGTAGTAAAAAAAATGCTTTAAAAAAGTAAAAAAAAAAAAAAAGTTCAGATGATCAGCTGTGCCGCGCAATCATTGGAACTTTTTTTTTACTTGTTAAAGCATTTTTCACTACCGGTTTGGGCGAACTGCCCCGAACTGGTTGCATTTCACCCCGATACAATAGTCTTAAGGGGTCTTGGTGCTCTCTGAGCTTGGTTATTTTCTTGCAGATGCTTCATTACCTAAACCAGGTAACATCATCAGTGCTAGCATGAATGAAACGTCTGCAAGAAAACAACCAAACTCAGAGAGCACCAAGGACTCCTTATTTCAACCCTGAGCTACAAATATTCTCCTTTATTGCTAAGTATAGCCTTGCTAAGCAGTGTATGTGTCCATAATAATAAATTTTCCTGCATGACTATAACATACTTAGATCATAAGCTCAAACATCTTGACAGTTGAGAACTATTTTTCTGGAAAACATTGGTTGTCATGGTACACTACAAGTTAAATATGTGGGTTGTCTTAGAAAATAAAGTGGAAAAATGTGAATGGCAAACATTTGGGTGTGTGGCACTCCTCATGTGCTGCTTCTGGATAATGGCAAGATATGAATCCCAGGAGACTGCCTCTGAAAATAATTATTATCTTTGCCATAAAGTTGGCCATGGAAGAATGCCCTGAAGTCTTTCCCAAGATTTATAAAGCTATGCTGGTTTTTGATATAATTTTGTGCCAAACAAGTTCTTTGGGACAAACAACCCACTGCCACATTAAATTTAATGATAGTGATTTTCACTGGTTATGCAATAGCCTGGGTTCCTAATTGAATCACTATCTTGATTCTCAGACAGTGTTGTAAGTTATGACCTTCTATTAATATAACAGTCCTTAGGAACTTAAGGCCTCCCCTTTAAATGCTCCTTTCATTTATAGATAAATGAGCATCATATTTAAGGAACCAGCATTGTAGCCTGTAACTGAAAATTAGGTATACCATATCTGCTCTGCAAAACTCTGGATAATCACGAAATGACAACAAAGGGTTAAAGTTTTTTGTATTGTCTTACTGCTATCACTGATGATATTACCTGCCAAGTAACAAAGCATCTGCAAGCTAACAGCCAAGCTTAGAGCATCAAGGATTCCACAATTCAACCCTGAGCTAAATTATTCTCTTCTTTTGAAATGTATTTTACCATTCTCTTTACTACTCCAAAATCCTTTGTTACAAGAAGCAATATATACAAAAATAAACATCAGTAAATAAAGAAGCTGAATTCCAATTTATTTAGAAAGTTGTAAGTTGAAGAAAAGCCAACTTAGTGTTGAAAATAAATGGACAACTTTCTGGTTTTTGGCTGAAAATCAAGGCATACTTATTAGATTTGATTAATGATTTCTTAATAGAGAATCATTGATAGGTCCTACTTTAGAGAATTCATGAATATGACTGTGCTTCATGAGAATGGTGTATAAGCAAACATATTATACATATCTGTAATATGATTATTTCCTTTTTATATTCTAAGGACTTCCAATAGTTCAGAATAATAAATATATTTTAAAAATAGAAATAACATTTGAAGTACCCGTGTCCCTCCTGGTTGGTACTGGCCTCTCAGGAGGTTACACGAGGCTGGCTCCAGGGTGTTATCAACGCTTCATTGAGTGAGGGTTACTTCCCCGCGGCCTTGAAAGAGGCGGTGGTGAGGCCTCTCCTCAAGAAGCCGTCCCTGGATCCGGCAATATTGGCCAACTATCGTCCTGTCTCCAACCTTCGCTTTCTGGCAAAGGTTGTTGAGAGTGTGGTCGCGCGACAGTTTCCGCAATTCCTGGAGGAAACATCCTATCTGGATCCGTTCCAGTCTGGTTTCAGGCCTGGGCACAGCACGGAAACGGCATTGGTCGCGTTGGTTGATGATCTCTGGAGGGCTCGGGACAGGGGTTGCTCCTCTGTTCTGGTCCTGTTAGACCTCTCAGCGGCTTTTGATACCATCGACCATGGTATCATGCTGCACCGGTTGGAAGAGTTGGGGATGGGGGGCACCGTGTTACGGTGGTTCTCCTCCTTTCTCTCCGACCGGTCGCAGTTCGTGTTGACAGGGGGGCAGAGGTCGACCTCGAGGCCTCTTATATGTGGAGTGCCTCAGGGGTCGGTCCTCTCGCCCCTCCTGTTCAACATTTATGTGAAGCCGCTGGGCGAGATCATCCGTGGCTTTGGGGTGAGATACCATCAGTACGCTGATGATACTCAGCTGTACATCTCCACCCCAGGCCACCCCAATGATGCCCTTGAAGTGATGTCCCAGTGCCTGGAGGCTGTACGGATCTGGATGGGGAGGAACAGGCTCAGGCTCAACCCTTCCAAGACTGAGTGGCTGTGGTTCCCGGCATCCCGATATAGTCAGTTGACTCCATCACTGACTATTGGGGGCGAGTCTTTGGCCCCCACAGAGAGGGCTCGCAATCTGGGAGTCCTCCTGGATACACAGCTGTCCTTGGAGGAACATCTGACGGCTGTAACCAGGGGGACCTTTTATCAGGTTCGCCTGATCCGCCAGTTGCGGCCCTTTCTTGATCGGGATTCCCTGTGCACAGTCACTCATGCCCTCGTGACCTCTCGCCTTGATTACTGTAACGCTCTCTACATGGGGCTCCCCTTGAAGAGCACCCGGAAGCTCCAACTGGTCCAGAACGCAGCAGCGCGGGTAGTGACGGGAGCAGCATGGCGCTCCCATGTAACACCGCTCCTGCGCGAGCTGCACTGGCTCCCAGTGGTCTTCCGGGTGCGCTTCAAGGTGTTGGTTATCACCTTTAAAGCGCTCCATGGCATAGGGCCTAGCTATCTCCGAGACCGCCTGCTGCCACCGACGACCTCCCATCGACCCGTGCGCTCCCACAGAGAGGGCCTCCTCGGGGTGCCATCAGCCAAACAATGCAGGCTGGTGACCCCCAGGGGGAGGGCCTTCTCTGTGGGGGCTCCCACCCTCTGGAATCAGTTGCCCCCTGAGATAAGGAGAATCCATGACCTCAGTGCCTTCCGCCGTGCCCTTAAAACCTTCCTTTTCCAACAAGCCGGGCTGGCCTAATTCTTTTTACATGTTTTTTAATTGTTTGGTTTATTGTTTTAATTAATGGGGCCAAATTTATATATATTTTTTAACTGTATTTTAATATTTGTATTTGATGTTTTTATTTGGCTGTTCACCGCCCTGAGTCCTCAGGGAGAAGGGCGGTATACAAATTCAAAAATAAATAAATAAATAAATAAATAAATAAATAAATAAATAAATAAATAAATAAATAAATAAGGTATTTATTACACTAAAAATGCTTCTGTCATTTTACAATGTTGTATAACTCCAGAAATGATTAATCTATAAATGGAAAAATATAACAAAGAATTAGAATACTCATTTTTTTTAAAGACTAGACCAAAAAAAGCCAAATTTATAAGCCTGCCTTTCCTATCATTTATGTTGTATTTAAGTGTAATTTCCATTAGAATTTTTGTTAAAGCCTAATTGGACTCCCATACATTTCCTCAGCATAAGGTCTTCAGAGCTGTTTTGACAGCCATTGGAAGCATATACATAAAAGCCTAAGATACTTATCCAAATCCAATTCAAAAATTAAAAAAGAGGAGACAAAACTTTGAAGTTGGTCTTCAGTGTTATCCATTTTGATAAAATATAATTATTTCTAAATATTAGCAAAAGTAAATTTAATGAAATGTTTTTCTTTAATGGCCAGCCTTTACATTTTATTTCAGAAATAAATGAACTACTGATTAAGGTAGCTAAAGTATAGAACCAGAACCTTGTATAGGTACAGCCATATGAAATCAGTCAAGAAAAAGAACTTTCTATGATAATGTCTCTGAGTTCATTTTAATTCTCCAGTACAGTATTCACAGTTCACAAGAGAACTATTCACAGTTCTCTTGCAATTATTTGGGAAAGAGAGGGGTATAATCCCAAATACAGTTCTCTACATATCTCATTGAAAACTATGTAACTTCCAAGATATTCTTTAGCTCCAGCCCTATAAATTACTTCTGGTGAATATTTATGTAGCTTAATAATGGTAATTATCAAAGAAATTATTTAAAACAATGGTTGTAACATATGGAGATATGACCTGAGTGACATTATGTTAATGTGAACTGCAGACTATCTGAGTTAAAAATCTGAGTTAAAAATGATACAGACAAGAGAAACAGATGACTTTAAATACTTTGGCCTCTGTAAAAATATGAAAAGTAATTTTCATTACATAGAAAGAAAAGAGGAAATGGGTCATTTACAGCTTTGATTATTTAATTTGCAGCTACTTATATCCTGCCAAGCTGAGCCATGGGGACAGCTGATGAATTAATCAGCACTGTAACAGGATGTAAAAACATTTGGGTGATATCACCAATTGTACATATAGTCATTATGATGACATTTGATATGACAGTTTCAAGACTAAATAATGAATTATATGAGCCCTGATGGTACAGTGGTTGGAATGCAGTATTGCAGGCTAACTCTGCCCACAGCCTGGAGTTTGATCCTGATGAGACTCAAGGTGGACTCAACCCTCCATCTTCCCAAGGTTGATAAAATGAGCCAGATTGCTGGGGGCAATATGCTGGCACTGTAAGCCACTCAGAAGATGCTATAAAGTATTATGGAGCAGTAAATAAGTGCTTAACTGCTATTCCTATTCCTATTGTTTTATGTGTTTATTTACTGTAATTACTACTGTTGTAAATAACCCTTAATTTTAAAGCAAAATTTATAAAAGCCCACTTAATTCTATAAAATATATTTCATTTCTAAGAAAGGCATGTAGGGAGATGTGCATATCTCTTTTTTTCATCTGGTTTGGATAGAAACAAAGTGTTAGTAATACTAGTAGGTAGTGGTAATAAAGAGGAAGACAATAAATCCTATATCTGGTGATATCGAAAGCTATAGAGAGTCATAGAGATGAACTTGAAAAGATGGGCAGTTAAGAAATATGAAATTAGACAGACAGACAGACAGACAGACAGACAGACAGACAGACAGACAGACAAAGATAGATAGATAGATAGATAGATAGATAGATAGATAGATAGATAGATAGGCTTTAAGATCCACGGACCTCACCTTCCAGTGTTCATGGAACTGAAGTCCATGCATCTTCAAGTGGCCAAGGATGAGAAATGCTAACTGTCATCAGCATAGCTCCAAAATCAACCTTATGACTCTGTTTCCTGACCTAGATTATCTCCGAGGGCTGACAAAAACTTTACAGTTACAAAACCTTTACAAAAACTTTTTTTGCATCCAAGTATTTAAAGACTAAATTCTTGTTACATTTTATAGAGCCTCCAGAATGTCTGTGTTGCTTGTGAATTCTAGGAGCTGAAATGCAAAATAATGGCAGAGAAATTCATGTTCTCAAATGAAAAACTGAGTCAAATTCAATTAATTTCTATTCCGATATGTGCACCCTTAATGAATGTTTAGCAAACAGGAGCAAATTGTACTAACATATATATTTCTTCCCTTTTCCTTCAAGCATTGGATATGAATCACAGCTAAAATGTATACAAAAGCTGAAATTGCTTTTTTCAAACCCCAAGGGGAGACTTTGTGGCCAGATTTGGAAGTTGAATATTCCAGAATATCTTTTCAATGAAAATCTTGAGTCTTTCCTGCTGCACATCTAAATGGGAACTAAATTGCCCTCTGTCTTTGTCAGGACTCATCTAACCTTACTAAAATATTTTTTTTAAAAAATTGATGGCTTAAATCTTGTTTAGTTTTGTTTCTAGTATCATTGGGAAGGAAATCAGGATGGAAATATGCTGCCCCATATTGTGCAGAGGGACTTAAATCCTGTGAAATAGAAAAGATATTTGATTGAGTCTTACAGCAGGCGGCTAGCTGAGCTTTAAAGTTGGTCAGCACTCAAAAGTTTTTCCCCTTGATATCTTCCACTAAGAAAACTGATTCTTTTCTATTATGGCTTTTTAGTCCAGGATTAAGGAAGGTATCCACCAGTTTAGATTCCAAACTGTACTATTGTCATATTTCCACAAAGTATCCAAGGAGAAGCATTTTTGTACATGTAGACCAACATAGGCAGATATCAAACAAATGCAGTCCTGCCCTTTTATGATGTGACCATCCACATTATTGACTACCTTGGGGACTCTAAAGCTGAATGTGTAGACTCTTTCAAGGGGAGGGCAAATATATTCCTTTATACAAGTTTTCAAATGGCTGTTCTTATTTTGTTGTCTTTTAAAATTATAAAGAAATTTTAGACTGTCAGACTATCTAGGTCTCAGGCCAAGGTGAAGTTGTAGATTTAGCCTTGTATGGCTTTTGGTTCAGATTAATGTTGTAACTTTAGAAAGACCTCCAAATTTCATTTCATTTTATTTACTTTGCTTTATATATTACTGCTATATTGAGTAGCCTACAACAAATTTAGCAATTAAAACTAGTTATGATGGCTAATAATGCCCAATCTGATGTACCATATTTCAGGAATAGGACGGTCTTTACTTATCCTTGAATAATTTTCACAACTCTTCGAAAGCTTAGAAAAAAGCTATCTGAGGATAGGCTGTTTTAAAAGAGAGAGTGGTTCCTTTATGCTTTGTACAATATATCACATATTATACTACTGTTCTAAAATGAAGTTATAATAAATTCACTACTATTATTACTACTACTACTACTATTACTGCTATTACTGTCCCAAAGGTGTTTTTCAAGAGGCAACTGGATTTTCTGTTTTTCATTGAAGTCGTTTTGCTTCTCATCCAATCGATGAGAAGCAAAACATCTTCAAAGAAAAAACAGAAAGTCTGGTTGCCTCTTGAAAAAGCACCTTTGGGACAAGCATGACCTGGTTGACTGAGAATCTCCAAAGACATACTGCTATTACTCTATAACAGATTGTAGTGAAAAGAATTTTTCAAAAAATCATAACTACAATGCAGTGTAGAAGTCTAATAGTTTCTTTTTTCTTTCTTTTGGGTAAATGTATATTTCTAGTGACTGGTAATTGATCACAATAAAATTGTACTGTACAATATTGTAAATTTCTTCTTATTCTATCCATGATTCATGGTTGGGAACTGAGTTCTAAGGAAAACAGAAGCTGGGAGCAGGGAATAGTATATTATTGCTTTATGTAGTCAATTCTGTTGAAGATAGAGAAATGCCATTTTTCATAGGTATTATGAAATGTAATATGACTTTTTTAGGTAATAGTATGCACTTTTAATTACATTACGTACTTCTAATAGATTTTTTAAGAGTTCCTGATACAATGAAAATGCCTGGAGGAATCCATTTTTCAGTTATGTATATATATTCTAACAAAATGATCTAGCCAAAGTCAAACGTTTCAAAGGGATTCAGTAGTTTCAACAGAACAGTCAGATATAATAGGATGCTAAGCTTCCACAGCTTCCACTGACAAAACCATTCTTGTGTCACACCTATGCAGCACATACTTGTGTTTAAACATCACAGGCCATTATACCTAAGCAAATTAAAGGATACATTGATCAGAATGAATTTTCCTAAGGATTTTATAAAAGGCTGGCTTCAGGGGATCTGTGCCGGATTGTTTGTGTGAATGTACATTTCTCCATTCTTTGGGGAAAGTTCTTCCTTATAGCATGAAAGCATTTTCACAAACAGCATGACTGGTATGCCACAGACAAAAGTCATCTTGACTTCCTGTAATCCCACTGTCATGCATTGAACTAACGTAGAAATATTTCTCATGCTAGCTCCTTTTCTCATTATTACTTTGGTGTTTTCTTTTAATTAAGCAGCTAAAGTGGCTTAAATATATTATATTCATTATATAATGATGGCCTCTTCTATTCTGTTCTTGTTCCCTCCTTCCCCAGCTTCCTCAGGCTCAAAAGGTAAACTATTTTCAGTCAATACTTGAAGAAATCACCAACTCTTCACGCTTCTACATCATGAAATTACTTTACAATGATGATCAGTGAAATGCTTAACAATGTCACACTAGTGAACTGGAGAGCATGACATTGTTTAAATTAGAGCAGGACTCTATGTATAGACATATCGCCCACTGAGATACAATTGAGACACAACATGAGAGTAATTTAAACCAAATGGAGACAGGGTGGACTACTGCTTTGTGCAAATAAAGGATGCATTTTGTTTTGACTTAGGAAAAAAATGGGTAGCCTTAATCTTTGAGACAATCATGACCTGGATGACTGAGAATCTCTACAGAATCTCTACGGACTGGTAGCCTTAATCATTACAGAGAAGTCATTCAAAGGTATTTATTCTAGAGAAACAAATGAACTATATACACAGCTATATTCTTTCACTGGTCCCCATTGTATTGTCTTCTCAAAAGCCTCTGAGTGCATCTAACATACATGTTGTGCAGAAAAGTTTCCATGCAATGTGCTGGTATTATTAGTGTACAGCTTCTGCTTTGATATGGTCTGTTTCAGAGCTATTTCATAGCATTTCATGATCTCACAAATAATAATGGCGGCTGCTACAACATATCACTTGGTGCCCATTGCAATTTCATGTATAATTTACAAATGTAATTGAGATAAAAGTATAACAACAAATGCCTCAAAGTGGAATGCCATCATATAATTAGGGACACCATTTTTAGCTTCCAAGGATCTCCACTAATATGGTAATACAGTAATCTCTATTTTTTAAAGATTCTTGAAGGATCTGATTTCAGTTATAGGAGTCTGAAGGCCTTTCGGTCTATGTGATTTCTTTTTTCTCCATTTTTGAACTACAGCCTCTCACCCCACCCATTCTTCTCTCCTGATCTTGCTATCTCCTTTCCATGAATGTGGACAATAAAACACACACACTGTCTGGACAAATAGATTTAGCAATAACATCTTCTATGTTTAACCTAGACAGAAGCAAGAATGGTTTTATCTGGGTATTATTATTCCTTAAAGCATCTATAGTTAGGGAAGAGCCTTAATTTGATGGGAATTGTATTTAATAATGTTTAATACTTTCTTTACTGGCTGTTTTTCTTACAAATAGTTTCTGACTATTCTTCTCATTGTACAAAAAAGAAAACTTCTACTTTTTTACAGAGGAAATAGCTATGGCTGGGCAAATTTTAATGAAAAAACCCTATGTTACTGAGAATTATTCAGCATCTTATCCTTTTCTTTAAAAAATTGCAGACTCTTGAAAATTATAATCGCCTTTTAAACTAGCCTCACTCACAGTCATTTGCTATGAAACTGAATAGTGACAAAGCAAATGTTTGCTAAATATTCTCTTTCATGTTGCAAGTAAGATATCTTTCATGATCACAATTTTGAAATAGCTATGGTGGTAGACTCGAGGGATAATGTTCCTAAAGTTCTTCTGGTATTAAATCTTACTACATATGATAGATGCAACATTGTCCGTTGAAATATTTGCACAAGAGTTTTATAGTTTTTAAGCATACTATCACAAGTTCAGGAATTCTGGCTTAGAATTCTAAAAACAAAGAGATACAGCTATTTCCTACTTGAATCCTTTATGTTCAGTTCTTCAATGATCCAGCTAAATGCCAGGATTACCACTAGAAAATCTGAAATAAGTTTTAAGCATACACATGATCTCTTTTGCAAAATATTAGGAAAATATAACTATGCCTTCATTTTGCGAAATGATCTCCAAATCACTGAGTATAATTTGTAGGCAGGGATATTCCTCACTTTTGGTAAGAAGAAAATAAAGAGCAGAATGAAAAATGAAATAAATTACAGCAGCATGGGCTTTCTTCCAATATCACAAAATGTTAAGGGACTGCAAGGTTTAATACATTTGCCTCATCAGTCAGGTTTCTTTTCTTGGACTTGCTACAGTCTTTATACTTCTAAAGAATTTTCATCAATTATTTTCCATATTAATTTTTTAGATTTTGCAGCAGTCGTTTTTAATTTTCAGAACATTCTTTGGGCTTAAAATATAATGTTGATTCTAATCATTCTTAAACTAGCTGCCACTCTTCCTTATGCTACATTCAAGAGTAGGTAATTTGTGATCCTCCAGATACTAATGAATTTCAGCTCCCCACAGGTCTCATCAGGGTTGCTGGAATATTTAATGGAATCATATTTGAAGGGTCAGAGGCTTCTTTATCTGTGTTAACTAAACAAACAAAATGATTTGTTAGTATTAAAATATGCACATTTTTCAAAGCACTAATATTTCCTCTGTGCATTAGCAGAAATGTATTTCTTAATTAAGAATATATTTCTTTGCATACTATTTAGAACTGCATCGAACTTCCATGGCTTTTACCGTCTCAAAAATGTCCATACCAATAAATATCTGACAATAGAGCCATTTAATGCAAGATTCCTACAAATATTCTTTGAACACTAAAAAAAACTTGCTGAAACTAACCCAATACTATTGAATTGCATACTTAGTGTGGGCAAGGTGAACAGCTTCTTTGGATCAAGAGTTACAGTTCTCAGAAAGAAAGATTTGATTGCGCTACATTTTCACCATCAGATCTATTATCAAGGAAAAGTAACTGTTGGGTAGCTGAGATGAACATGATATAAAACCCTGAGTGGAAATGGTTGGTTGGATAAGAAGACATTTTCTTCATTTTTAATCCTTACAAATATAACATTCAGATTTTTGCCCAACCAAGTGGAGCTTGATGAGAAGCTTTCAAATCCATCTGGCATTTTGAAGAAGTTCACTGCACAGGTTGATGCATTCTTTATGAATGAGTGAGTCAACACAAGTGCACTTTTTCCCATATGGTGGCTGAATATGTGCTGCATTTTGTTTGAATCTATATAGTAGTGTTTCTCAATCTTGGCAACTTTAAGCTATGTGGACTTCAGCTCCCAGAATTCCCCAGCCAACTATGCTGTGATTCATTTTGCATATAAGTAGTCATTATTGCAAGAAGCAGTATTTTTTTTCTATTACTATTAGCCATAGTCACCAAAATTATCAGGCGTACAATGGTAAAGAAAATGGTGGTTTAAATCACTTATATTTCTGACCTTTAATTGCTGTATATTCATTCTGAAGAATATATTTAAATTTGCCATATTAAACTTTTTGTAGTTGCATATGTATCACAAACATACATTGCAATGATGAAATATTAGAGCTTCTCAGTCGAAAGCAAGGCAAAATAGAAAGACTTGTATGATAAAATCAACTATAAAACCTGCAGCAAAAATAACTATAAAGCTATGAAAATACTGAAAACTAACAATGTGCAAATCACCCAGGATCTGATTTTGATTAGTGAATTGATTCAAAGGGTTGATTCAATTTGAAGAGCCAAGTCTACAGTATTTGATTTGAATTAATGGTAAGAAAAATACATGTGTACATATGCAAAAGTCCATTAAATCATGATATTGGTTCCAAGCCACCTGATTTGATTTAATGCATTCAACTGATTCAGCTCTTTGATCTAAAGGTTTGATTCAAAGCAGCAATTCGGTCCTTTTGCCTTTGAACAGTTTTCACAATGCTACTAAAATGGTTTCTACTTTTTTTTTTTGGTGGCACTCAGTTTCTAGACTGTACTCCTCAAATATTTTTATTAGTACCTATTCTAGGATTTTTTTATGCCTCAGATTAACTCAACTGGGGACAATCTACTGCAGACTGAATCATAATTAAAATGGTCAGTATTTCTGTGGCCATCCCCTTACTTTGTTTACTTGTTTGTTGCAAGGGCACTTGGAGATTACATCTTTGAGTTTAAAATACAGGCTGATAAATATGGAAGAAGACATTGCTTCAACTAACCTGCCTCCAAGTCATTTATGGTTCTGTAGGCTAAAACCTGCATTTCAAATAAAATCCTTTGGAAACGGAAAAACTGGTAGTGCAGATGACAAAAAATATACAATGTGATTAAAACAGACATCTAGCAACCATATTGTGGACTCAATGGGATTTTTAAAGGCAGAACCACATTGTTGTGGCCTGTCAGCCGCCAGACCCTCCAGCAGCCGAATCAGAGGAGGAGGGGGAGGAGGCGTGGGAGTCAGGGTCAGCATCAGGGCAACCTGGGAGCTCTGAGGGGGAAGAGGGAATGGAGCTGGCAGAGAGAGGCAGAGTCAGCCCTCAGATGGAGAGTCAATAGATCTGGAGGTGGTTGATGAAGAAGAGGAGGAGCAGCTGGGTCCAGTGCCTGATGCACGGCTGCGCAGAAGGCAGAGAAGAGGAGAACAGTGGAAAGCCATGGGCCAATCCTGGGGAAGGAAGAGCCACCGCTGCTAGTGAGGCCCCACCCTAGCTCTGGGGATAAAAGGCAGGGGGCGGAGATGAATAGATGTGGCAGACAACTATTCATCTTCTGGGCGGATGGAATTGTTAGCCTGTGAGAGAAACTTTTTGCCAGGGCTGCCGGCATTCCTAATAAAGGAATCTTTTGAGTTCACGTCAGAGGGTTTGTCGTGTTTGGGGAACTGGGTCAGAACACACATATACCTTGACATGGCGTGGCAGTCATCCAGAGAGGAAATTTTCAGAACATAAATTGTTAAATAGTTGCCTTTGTTCGGCAACAGTCATTATACAACTAAAACTATCTTTGACTGCTCATCTTGTAACCGAACTAGATCCAAAAAGCATCCTCAGCTACATATTTGAAAGTTTATTAGAAGTCCACTACTTCAGATCAATAATCACTACTTAGGAGGACAGCTGAACCACTTACATTCAATTATTTTCATCTGGTTTGGATTAAGTTGTTTTCAGAAATCTAGAACTCTCTTCCTTTTATACATCTGTCGGTTTCCTCCTGATTCAGAGATAGTTCCCTATTAGTGATCAACCAAGAAAGGAAGAATTAAGTCAAACTTCTTTCGTTATAAATGATCAAAGAAACTTTATGATTCAATTTTGTATACTGGTCAATAGAACATCTAAAAAACCTTCCATAATAAGTCAGCTTTGTTAGTCCGTATCAAATTTATTTTCACTTTAGCTATCTTTATGATTATGTCAGGCACTCTGTTTGGATTGCCAATCTCTCGGTGGCTTTTTTATATATATATACATATGACATGTAAATATTCTGGTATTATTTAAACATAATTAAAGAAATAATTAATTAAATAATAATTTAATTAAATAATTAAAGTGCAATTGTTACTTTTTAAAATTATGACTATCAATTACCATTCAGAACATTTTCATGAATTTGGGGCAGATTTCAAATCTTAGAATTACCAGTTATTTCATGGATGGATGGATGGATGGATGGATGGATGGATGGATAGATAGATAGATAGATAGATTTTAGAAATAGTTTATAAAATACATAAGCAATCTTTTTTGTAGTACAAAAGATACCACCCCCCCAAAAAAAAGCAGACACCAATTTTCTTTCTTTAAATGGGTGTTAGAATATAGAATGAAACAATGCATGCAGGATTTGTAAATATAGGGAACATGTTAATACAGTTTTGCATGTGAAATGGTACATTTCAAAATGGTTATTATATTAATCATGAACCATCCAAATTAGGAATTATGCCCAGGTCAATTTAAAATATAATAAGGAATTATCAAGGTATGAAATATATATTTATTTATTTAGAGTAAATAAATAATTTTATTTGTTTGTGGAGTTTGTGGGTATGAATTAGCACACTTGATTCCTCTTCTGCCATGTCTCTCAGTCATAAGTATTCCTCTATAACAGCCCACTGAGGTATTGTTTTACATGATTTGTGGAAACAGCAGGCTTCAAGATGTGTTAACTTATTCCTATTGTGAGGTATTTTGTGCTGATCCTCTAAAATCAGAGAGACTACTGTATCTGTTACACATCTTAATGAAAGAGAGCTCACCTTAAGAAAATTATTTTGCTCTGTTTGAAAATATTGGGGTTTTTTTCCTTTCTCAAATGTTTTAAGAACATGACTTGGGCAATAACTGTTCATTTAAAGTTTCCAGAAGTTCCCGTTCTTTTTTCTTTGAGCACAGAATGCTGTCCTTTTATCCTAACACAATTTTGAAAAATCTAGGCACACCATTCATCATTCTTTGCTTCATTTTGTTTTGTTTTTTTTCCCATTCTTCAAGGTGTTGAATTACATAAAGAATGGAAAATTTGCAGTCTTGATCTTGTCATGAAACTGCACTGGGAGAAACATTAGTGAATTTATTAAAGTTAACTAAGAAGCTAAATGGAATCAAATGAAGTTCAGAAGAAAAAAATGCTACAATACAGTGATTGGTGTATGCTTTTTTTTCCCCTTTTTGAAGTAGCACTTATTTATATCTCTTGGTTGTACATGAAAACCTTCTTTGAGCATTCAAGGTAAAATATGTTGTGGAGCACTGCATCTTCATTATACCTTCCAGTTTCACTCTTGACTGCAATCTGTATAGATGCAGACCTGCAACACTGAATGAACAGTTTATGATTTAAGAACACTGACTTCCCCTCTGAACATTCCTTGGATCAACACAACGATGTTGGATTCATTCAGAGGCCAGCCCATTTTATGCAGGTGGCACTCAACATATGACCACAATTGTGATTCGGATTGCCATTGTAGATCATAAAGCAAAACATCACGTGACTGCATTGATTTACAACAGCAATCCTGGCACTCACTTTTATGGTTCCTAACCAAGATTCAAAGCTTATTAATAAGTACCCATTCCAATCCAAGCCATTCCGGGTTTAGTCTTACCCATCCCTGAGCCTCAGTAAAAGAAGAAACTGTCTCCAACTCTCCCCCCAGGGGTGGGCTTCAAAAATTTTAGCAAGTCGTTCTCTGCCCAGTTGCTGGGTGGGCAGGCCATAGTGGGTGTGGCCTAGTTGGCCTCCTGCATGACAGCGGGGGTTGTTTTTGCCCTCCCCGGGCTCTGGAGGCTTTTTTCGAGCCTCCAGGAGGGCGAAAACAGCCCCCCAGGCTCCGGAGGCCCATTTCCAGCCTTCCCGAACTTCCGATAGGCCCGTTTTTCACCCTCTCTGAGCCTCCGTGCGTGCTCTGTACTTACCTGCATCCATAATGGGCCATGTGGGGACTCCTGGGAGGGATGGGTGGGGCCAGCCAGGAGTGGGTCTTCACAGAATCTTAGCTAGAGGTTCTCCCGAATCCCTGCGAACCACTCCTGCCTCCACCCACCTATAATCCTAAATCTACCCTGTGCCCTGCACCCTGCCCTATGGGGCAGCAAGAAGCCTCAGAATCCTGCTTTATGCTTGCACTGATTTATGATGGCAATCCCAGTCGCAATTATGATTGTAAGTCAAATGGGGGGAGTTGAAGTGCCCCTCCAGTTGTAAGTGCAGGAAGGTTACCAAGGACCTGAATATTGATCATGTGACCGCAGGGGTACTGGCATTCCCATATCTTTGGGTGTAGGTTGTAAGTTTATTTTTTCAGCACTGTCATAACTTTGAATGGCTGTCAAATGAATGATCATAGACTGAGGACTACCTGTATGATCAGAATTCCCCATTCTTAGGAACAATGGGTATTTACTCTGAAGCCATTCTGATAGCTCTAAACTTTACCCAATGCTAAGATGTCAGTTTCTAAGAATGATGAGAAAGATTTGGATTAATTACATTTTTCTGGATGCTTCCACAGAATTTTTCATAGCTATAAAAACTGTATTTTTTTTTACTACTTGTACTATTTTAAAACAATTTTTTCATGTTCCTATTTCTAATGTATTTCCATTCTGGCTTTTTTGTCTGGTTCTTACATATTCCAGAAATTAGTTGGAGAATAACAAGTGACCAATGACACGTTGCTGTAAAAGAACATAGCCCTGGCAAATTGACACAACTTGTTTACAGATGGAATAGCTCTTCTCTAGTGCAAATTCTGGAGTACTTCAAGGGTGTACTTGAAGTCTTGCTCATGGGTTCTTAGGTTACTGATTACAAAACTTTTTCATCACAAGGTCAGATCTGAAGTTTGATTAAGCAATACAGAATGTAGGCTAATTTAGTTTGGACAGATTTATAAGCTGCCTAATCAAACTTGGGGCTGAATCCAAAATGAGTTTCAAGAATCCAGTGTTTTGCCTTTCATATTCAGTTTCCTTTGTATTATTATTTTGAATAGATTTGGCTAAATGTTTGCTAGAACTGAAGAATTTTTAAGATTTAAACCCTGCCAAATATCAGAAACATAGGTGCAGATTTTCTGGTGTTTGCTTTTTAATCTTTTAATCTTATAAAAAAAAAGAGGGGAATGTCTACTGGTTTGTTTCTTTGTTAAAACAGAAATGTAAAATATTTCTTGATACAGATTTTTTTTTTCTTTTCAAGAGGGTACATTTCAGACAGATAGGAGCAGAGGAATTTTACAAGGAGAGCTCCTACAAATTATTCTGCAATACCACTATTGATTGCTTGGGAAATTCTGTAGACATTCTAGAGACGCCCCTAAGTCTCAGGTTCTAATGATGCTGCTTTGGGTGTTGGAATGGAACATTTTCCCACCATTGCCTCCTGTGATTATGTAACACTTGAATGATTGTCCTATATACAATCATTATGTACACCCAGAATGCTAAATAGATTCCTATGGAAATGGTAAAAACTAGAAACTGACCAGGAGGCTGAAATATAAGCCAAGGATTCTTGCTGAGTGACAACTTTGGAGGAATCTTAAATGTACAACAAAAGTTTTCAGACTATTTTTAGGGTCTAATAGATTTTTGATGAGTAACAAAGACAAGGAGAAAGTACCTAACATCTATTTCAGACTTTAAAAAATAATTTTAAAGTCATGGATGAAATTTAGACCTTGATTTGGGAGGGGGAAAAAAAGAAGGAAACAGAGAAAGATCTCTATAAACAGTGAAAGTGACTCTTCTCAGGATAAATTATTACAAATAGATCCTAAACTAGTGGGGGAAGTAAGGCTTTCTGTGTACAATTAGGTTCTAAGAAGACCCAAATCAGACAAGAAATAGCTTCCTTAAAGAAAACCTAAATTCTGTTTTTTTTAAAAAGTATAAAGACGTAAAAAAATGGTTTAAGAATGGAACATGTTATGGAAACATTGAAAATAGGCAGGAATTAGTTTCAAAAGTAAAGATTAATTAGAAGAATTAAGAAACCAGGAAGGTTCATAAGTTACAGAAAATTCCTGTCACTTAGTCAATTCATAAGTTTTAGCTGTAGCACAAAGCTCACGCTTTATATTAAAATAGCCAACAACACAATAGACAAAATCCATATAATAAACCCCAGCACTGGATCCCATAGTCTGCTACTAGAGAATAGACACATCTGTTATCCCCCCACCCCAATATTTCCTTTCCTCCACTATCCCTGACCCTGCATTGTTGCTTTCCTGCTATGGACAAGGCCAAACAGTTTTTTGTAGGTGTAGATATGTCAAACTTTTTTTTTATGGACATAGACACGTCTGAAGACCAATCATATTTTGCCCATTAAAAGTGGACAATATCCCTTAAAGGGTAAGGCTCCTTTCATATTTGGGACTGTGTGTGAATGCCAAGACATGCTCCCCTTTGATCCATCCCAGCTTTCAATTTCTCAAGAGATGGAGGGCAAGTCCTGACATTCCACCACTGTCAGTGGGGAGAGAGAAGTGAGCAATTAGGGAAGATGTCCCCAGGAGAAGGACAGGTATCAAAGGCAATGGCATCTCTAAGGATGAGTACGTGGGACAATAATTGATAAGTTCGGAGAAGGTACTACCAGAGTTTTAGTACCTTAGTACTAAATCTTTACTCCATTTTGGGGGAAATTCTCCAAATTCAAGGTTTTTCTTCCTCCCCACTGAATCCTGGCTTCAGAACAGAGGGAGGAAGTTCTTCAAGAATGCAGCAAGAAAGGGAACAAAGAACTTGCCCTGGAGTCTTGTGAATCTGAAAAGTTTTATTATTATTTAAATCTGATTTTCATCTTTTAAAGTGTGTGTGTGTGTGTTATGTGACTGTTTAGGTGATTCTACAATAATACACCCACACATGTACACCCACACACAGAGAAAAGGAATCTAATAGTACAACATATAAAATGCTTCCCCCCCTAAAAAATCATTATCTCTTTCTGTCTGCTTAAATGTTTTACGTGCACCATTTACACATGGAAATGGAAGCGCCTCATGAAATGTAAGAAAATACCCTTTCATGAAAGCACTTAAGATGAAGCAGCAATATGTTTGCCTTTAAGAATCAAAGCAATAGGGTGGAAGAATCTGGACTTTGTTAGTACGTTTAATCTAATTATTCTTCCATTTCAAAGGACAAACACACATCCTTCCATTTGAGGTTGGAATGCAGAAGACCTCAAAATAAAAATAAAATTGTATTGACAATGACACAAACAAATTGCATTAAATATTATATTAATATTTGAAATCCAATGATTCACAATTACTAGAAATATTGATGTTTATGGCCCGTTGCAGACAGAGACCATGTGAAAGATCATTTTGCTTCAATTTATGTAGGAATGGATCATAAATTGCTCAGGCAGTAGAATTTACAAATATCTTTTGCAAATCTTGAACTTTTAAGGTGAGCAAGCAAAAGTGAAACCATCCTTCTCCCACCCTATGGAAAAAATGTCTTTCCACAGATCCTTCTCCCGGTCCATGGAAAAATTGCCAGAAAGGTTGGGGACTTCTGTGCTATATGACTAATGTAATAAAACTAATTCTGCCAAATCTAACCTGGGGGGAAAATCCCTATGTTTGAGTGGTATAAATCATTTTTTCATATTACTAAATCAGGTGTCCATATTTTCCATAGTTATCATACATTTTCTAAGTGCATAACAATGTGCATGGCTCTGGATGGCCGGGGTGGGGGTGGGGAGAGGCATTGTGTTCTCCTGGTTAATTTCCTTCCTCAGGCTATTTTCAGTTAGTGATGATCCGGGGAGGGAGGGGAGGGGAGAGGTCTGACATATGACTCCTGTTTTGCAGGATTGCTCAAGGGTCAGTACTTTTTCTGCTCCTATTTGTCATTTATTTCAAACTGCTGTATAAGATCATCCAGCATCATGGGGTGAGATATCATCAGTGTGCAGATGATACTCAGTTGGGTACCACTGCCTGTTTTGAATTAAGTGATGCTGCAACCACCTTTTCTTGGTTCTTGGAAAATTGCCATCTTTGATCGTGAATGAGATTGCCCTGCCCCAGAGAGACCTAGTGTGTAATTTGAGGATTCTCCTGGATTTACAACTTCTACTCAAGGTGTGACCATGAGAGCTTTCACACAACTGTGAGAGGTGGGCCAGTTACACCCCTATCTGGACCAACACCTTGTCACAGTCATCTATGTCTTGGTTCACCTCTTATTTGGACTATTGTAATATGCTCTACATGGGGATGTACTTGAATAGTATCCAGAAGCTTCAGGTGGTTCAAAATACATCAGTCTGCATAGTTTTGTGGAAGCCAAGATTTGTTCAGGCATCAACTCTTTTGCAAAAATTGTGCTGGTTATCATGTTTAAATCCCTACATACTTGGAGCCAGGGTATTTGAAGGACTCCATTTAGATCTAGTGATGCGCCAGGGGAGTGGGGGAGGCAGGGTATGTTGCAGGTCCCAGGTACTAGGGAAATACATCTGGTGGGACCAAGAAAAAGGGCCTTTCCAGTGGTAGCTCTCTCCCTATGAAATATTCCTCCAGAAAGAAGATTGGTTCCCACTTATTTTTATTTTTCCAGAAGGCCTTGAAAACATGGTTCTGTGTTCAGGCCTGCCCCTCCCCTCCCCCAGGGCTATATGGAGCCAATCAGGTGTTTCGTATGATTTATTTATCACTGTGAGTGGGTGGGATTTTATGGGTTTTATGATTTGGATTTTTTTAAATGTCATAAACCACCTAGTCCTAGTGTCAAAATATGGGAGTTGGGCAGCCATATAAGTTTCTTTGATTACTTAGTTAACTATAGCAATAGAAGAGGATCTACTTCTATTGGGTGCAGAACGTTGGAATGTTCTGTTAAGTTACATTATTTTATTTTCAACTCATTCCTCAACTGTGTACTTCATTTTTATTCTAATTTCTATTTTTTAGGGTATTAACTGTCCCACTCAGTTTTGTATAGCCTGCAGGTTGGATGGGGCATGCCTTCACTTTTTTCTTTTAGGTACTTAATAAAAATAGTGAAGAGTAAAAAAATCCAAGACTGCACCTTTATTTGAAATCCAATTTCTAATTTGATGAGATCACTTTAATACAATTTTCTGCCTCTTCTTTATTCACTTAATTGTGGTGCCATCCATCCCAAACTGGATTAGTTTGGTATGTACGGTTTCAGGAGGTACTTTCTTGAATGTTTTGCTGCAATCAAGATATATTGCAGTTACAACATTCCTAAAGTCTATTAAGAAAATTCCCTGATCAAAAAATGAGATAAAGCTATTCAAGCAAAATGTGTTCCTGACAAACCAATTCTAATTACTTGCAATTATGCATTGTTTTCAAATGCTTAAAGGGCTTGATGATCAACCCTAGAATCCTTTCTGTTACTGGTATTATGTGAGACTGACTGGTGCACAGCTTACTGGATCTTCTTTTTTAAAAAACATTGCTCTGAATTGGGCCAAACCACCAGCCAGTTTTTATTGCTATTTGAATAAATAGGAATAATAAACACCAGAATTGTTTTTGTTTGAACCTCTGCAACATTGTCAAGTTCTTTCATTTTGATTTCTGAACATTTTCTAGGCATTTTCAACATTTATCACAACTCTTCTTTTTCTGTTTCTTCTCATTTTGTTTTTTTTAACATATTGTATCCTTCTAGTTCTATATTAAATCAAGGGAATCATCTTAGTGAATCTCTTAAAATAATTAAGTTACATTTAATTTTTCAAAGCTTAGGGCTTCTCTTGTTACTCCCAGATGCTGAACCTCGCTGTTTAGATACTGAAAACTACAAGGTTTAAGAGCCAGTATTCCTTCTGATATTTCACTGAGTGACCCATTTTTGTAATGACCCTACTTTCTACTATGTGCAAATGTTCATCAGAGATCCTATTTTCTGTTTCTTTATTTCCGGAACTCACAGGATTTGATGTCTCCTTAAATCAAACTAGCATGACTGTGGCTAAATATTTGTTTTAATCATTCTTTGTGAAATTCTCATGCCCACAGACCATCACGTGGATAACTCAAGCTGTGGTCCCAGGAGTCTTTTTTTTTTTTCCTATCAATATCATTTGTGTAGATAGTCATTGATTTGCAGTATTCCTTTTTCTTTTTTTCAGGTCTCTTCCATAAACTGAGAATCACCTGAGCCCCCAGGGCTTAACCTTTCTTTCAATGTTTTGTTAAAATCTTTGGGGATATACCAGTAGTTGTGGCTGCTCTCTGAAGTATTACTGGTTCCCACATTTATTAATAGGAAGGGGATAATTATACTTGAGAATTCCTGGAAGTCATTCTATTACATCCTGATTTTAGCTCCTTGCAGATAGCACATTTGACAGTGAATCTAGTATCCAGCAGCATACTGTATATTGCATTTTATACATTCCTTATAGGAGTGACTCACCAACCACTGTAACTCTTCTTTCTTATAAGGCATCTTCTCTGGCATTTAGAGAGCCACCAACTCTCCTTCTCTTTATAGTGTCTCTTTATTAAATGTTTATTAAAACTCTTTCTGGGTTGCTACAGTGAAGAATATTTTCTGCACCAGACTTATTCTCTTCTTGTTTTATGGAGAATTGCATCAACTATTATTTTGTGTAATATCTCTTTTCTTTAAGCTAAGAAATCTTTTATCCCTTCTCATCAGCTAAACTATAGCCACTTGCTGCTGCAGTCCTTTAACTTTTTCTTTGAAGATTGCTACCAGTTTGCATTTACTACAAATATGTCAGGTGGTTTGTTTTTTCTAGTTGAAAAAGAAACATATCACAAGTATTGAAACTTCCAGTTGAGAACTCATGTCCATTCATCCTCATGTTTACTTTTTAGAGGATCACAGTTGGAACTGAATTTATTCTTCCCTGAAGTTGGCCAAGTAGAAAGTAGCTATTCAAGACACAACCTCTGCAGTTAAGCAGTTATTCAGATGTCTTCAGATGAAGCTCAAAATAAAAATTAAAAAACGTCTCAGAACATCAACTTTGCTCCTTCCTTCTTCCTGCGAAACTCCAATGTTCAATTTGTTCTTTAAAAAGGATTTGAAGGGCAGCCCAGGGAGTTTTAAATTATCATGAGCCAAAGGTAGGGAGAGCAGGATAACTTTGGAATTTCTCTTGATGTCAGCCCTATAAGGTAGACCTCATTAAGAAACCATTGCCATATAGATCTAAAACTAACTTTATTAGTATAGCTATAGTAACAGAATTTTGAACATGAGAATACACTTTTCCTTCTCTTATTTTATCTTCATGTGAATTACAATGGTTACTCGTATTGGTTTCTTGGAATGAGCTCAAGCCCTCATGTTTCTCTGGATTAGGTCACCTAATCCAAGCCATTCCCAATATGGTTAAACTTACTTACATTCACATTGCAGCAATTATTTTAAGAGCATCATTTGTACTTATAAACAACTATATGGAAATATTTTGTGAATTGGCAATTTTTGTTTTGGGATGCCCAAGTACAACTTAATGCTTCTAGTTGGAATAATACAAGCGACAAAACCTGCTGATTTTACCAGCTGTGGATGTAATAAAAATAGATGGAATGGGTGGAAGAAGCTGTGGAAGACCTATGTAAGAATTGTGTGTGAAAGAAATTCTTGAGGCAATAAAAAATCCCAGAGAAATGTTTTCCTACCGCAATCCATTTTTGTTCATACTGTATGTGAAGGCTTTAATTTTACTCTTCTACTACCAGCGATAGAATAGTATTGCTGGTAGTAGAAGATTAATGAGTAAAACTTTTTTCTTACATATGTATTTTATAGTGAAGTATCTAATATCTAGTCATGGGTTTTTAGTTTTGTGCTTGTCTCACACAATATACCATAGTTTACATTTGCAATACTTAAATCATACTAAGGCCAGACAAACCTCCTGGGATTTGGAAAATCATATAAGAAAAACTCTATCTTATATTTTAGGAACAGCTTCAGAAAAGTTCATCAACCATTAATTCTGTAAAGAAAAAATTCCCCCCCTTTTTTATATCAACTACTTGCAATCTTAATATGGAATTACTACATGTTTAATTACAATGTATATCTTAAATGGGTCCAAGCTTTAGACTGACTGACAGTGGAAACCAAATTGGAGTTGGGTTCAGTCACTATGCAGAAATGCTTTTCTATTTATCTGGAATTTGCCTGACATTTGCATTCGCCTGAATAATTCAATCTGTGAGCCGGGAGTTTGCCGAGGTTAGCAAGATTATCATCTACTCGTTTTAACATTGCTCATTTTGAGAATTCAAGGTTACCAAAATTACAGTGATTTCTCTGTGGTCGTGCTGTTCATCAATAACAGAATGCAGAAACCAGCTGAAGACTGATGTCATTAATGCCCCATGGTTTTTTATTGCAGTGGTGTGATTATTAGGGGGGTGGGATGTGGTTTCCTATGAGAAACCAAATGTCCAGAAAATGAATACAAAATTTTCATCTTATATCCAACAGATGAATGAACTATCACCAAGTGTTTTCTTTCTTTAAAGAGAAGACTTTTTATTAGAGCCTTAGCCCTTTTGAAATGCCCCAGAACAATGCAACCTAGGTTTATACTTAAATGCTATTATTTTAATAAATCAGAAGTCTCTTCCTTTGAATGTCTTCATTGCTGTGGCTTGATCGTGACCTTAGTTTGTGTTCTCTTGATCTTTTTTTTTAAAAACATAGCTTGCTGACGATCAGGGATTGGTTTTGATGACCACTGTTGCCATGCCAGTATTTAGTAAGCAAAATGAGACTGTAAGTATTCCCACAGTCATCGGCTGGAAAATGAAAGCTTTTAAACTAGCACATACAGTATTTGAATGGCTTGATGAAATCATGGGTATTTCAGTTTGATTCTGCTGTTTCCCCATATATTTGCTGTTGAAATAAAAGCACACATTGTTAATACGAATGAGCATTAAATACTTTTTGAAATATAGTGTCATGAATTCATGAAGCACAAAATTGAGAATGCCAAGCTCTTTATTTGCATGTTTATTGAAGCTTGTAAAAGGGAAAGGGAATATATCAAACAGGATATAAAACCTAAAAATTGTTATAAAAGTTTGAAAATTATTTGTTTCAATTACATGTAAGCATGTTAACTGCTCCTAGATTATTTGCATTATGTCTCAAACATCTGAACTCATTATACAGTATCTGGCTGTATAAAACTCTTGCCTGTAGTAGCACCCTGCACATATACACAATCAACTATACATATATACATAAACACAAATGCATGCACGTTTATTTTTGTTCCTATAGAATTCTTGATTAGAACAAATGTCTGCATTTATGGTATAAAGTTGCCTAAGGAAAAAATAAGTTCAACAAAGTTTTAATATGTTTTTAACATTCTGCTTCGTTTCTAACTTTTTAAACTGCTTTTTACTTAATACTTCCCTTTGAGGTATCAGTTAGCAGGATCAGGAGGCTGGGGAAGTAAGTTGCACATTTCCATAAAAGGTGAAAGAGTTATACGATCTGAAGAGAAACCAAAGTAAATTGCATAGTTCCATGCAACGTTTTTCCATGATACACTTCCAGACTCAAAGAGTTTAACAGAAAGCGTCCTTATCAGCTGAAATGTTGCATATCATCTACGGTTCTCCAGTGTAGCTGCGGAATAGTCCAGGAATGGGTTGCTACAGTCGGATCTGCCCAGAGACTGAGTCGTAAATTCTTAGACACGCCCCCTTGCCCCCCCCCCCCCCTCTCTCTCTCTCTCTCTCTCCAGTTTTTCGGCTCAGTCGGCCTGATAGAGACATTCTTTTTATGTATTCCTTGGTGCAGTTTTAATCCAGGTGGGATTAAACTGATTGGTTGAAACCTCTGACTTTAATTGTTTATTGACCCAATATTAAATATATATTTATTTTAAAATAGAGATCAAAAGGCATTCTCCTGGGAGTTGTGGGCACAGATGTTCCAGTGAAAGAACTTCTGAAGGCAATTCCAAAATACAAGGTAACTTATCCATTTGTAAACTGCTACTTAGTCAAAGTTAATTGTATTTGTAGAATTGTAAATATAAAAATGTATAGAGCTAGGTCGAAAGAAACACTTCTATGAAAAGAATTGCTTTTATCACAAAAGAAAACTGGTAGAAGCAAACAAGTCCATTCTACTTGTAGAAGCCACTGTACAATGTCTTGCGCAAGACTGACATGATTACTGCTGGGCTGTGATCTTATATACTCTCTGAAGACATGTGCTCACTCTATAATGGTGCATCAAATTCTATTAAATTTCAGCAGCATCAACTTCACTTTTCCAACTGATCCACTTCTTTGCCGGTCACTGTAATAGATGCTACCTTCTTATGAAAAATAAAGCACAAATGTTGTCTGAGAAAGTTACATTTAGAGATCACATCCGAAAATACTGTTATGGAATCAGAAAATTCTTTTCATACCTTAGATATGAAATCACATTGTAGTTTACTGCATGGAAATGATTACTGATATCCTTTAAAGGAGTTTTGTTTTTAAACATAAACTCTTTCACATTTGGGCAATTTTTTCAGTTTCTCCAAAGATCAGTTTTATTAAGACTTCTATACTCTGGCAGCTTACCAGAATTCCAGCTGTTTGGTGTAAATGGCAATAAAATAAGAATGCCTTTACGTAGCTTTGGACCTCACTCTGTGGACACTCCTGACATCACTATTTTAAAATGTGCCTGATCAGGACAGGTGGGTTAGCTTAAAATCATTGAGCTAAACATTGTTTTGAAACATTTTATCACTTTTATGCTTAATCAGAGAATTTTAGAACAGAGCTGTATTCTCATTGTATAAAAATCCACAACAAAATAACTTACCGGGGGGGGGGGGGACTCCTCTCAGCAGGTTTTAGATCATTTCTGCATCCTGGGGGTAAAGCTGGGTTATGCAGAACATCTGTGAAAGCTATTAACAGTGAGTTTTCCACCAAGGGATGTTTTAACGACTGCACATCATTGATCTGGAGGTACATTTATTGCAATCAATGAGTGCATTCAGCTGTGTAAGAGAAGCATTGTCAAATAGAATGGGATTTTTAGTGAAATAAGTATAGTGCTAAATTTGATTATGCCTAAACTTCTAGGGCTAATATAACACCATATCATTTTAGATTATTTCCCATACCTCTCTTAGGTCTGAAATTGGAAATTTATTTTTATTCATATCAGATTATTTCCTTATAACATGAAGTGGAAAAACTCAGAAGGGGGGAAAAAGTAAAAATTCCCACATAAATCTTACAGTATTCCTATGGGGAAAAAGTGATTGCCTTGCCACCCAGAACAAGCTCCATTGTTCATTTGTGATGTTGCATTCTGGAGATCTATGGAATGCAGTCCAGATATCAAGTCTTCTTTGTCTTAACCCCAATATATATATTAAAACTTACTTTAAATTAATGTTTTATATTAATTATGCACTGGTAAGTATCATTGAATTTAATGGCAAAGATCCCAAAACTAAACTTCTGATCTGTGTTTATTATCCAATGTCAATAAATTGTGTAGCAGCCCAGCTAGGCCACAGCTAGAATAAAACATTGGAGATTCCAGAGCTTCTATTCCAGAAGCCTACTAGGTCTAAATAACCAGGCTCTACCATCCTTCCTCTGCTTAATATTTATTATTGCCATTGCCTGTCTTCCAAGAAGTGCAAGAGATAAATAAATCCAAATAGCAATAGCACTTAGACTTATATACCACTTCGTGGTGCTTTTACAGCCCTCTCTTAAGCAGTTTACAAAGTCAAAATATTGTCACCAACAATCTGGGTCCTTATTTTACCAATTTTGGAAGGATGGAAGGCTGAGTCAACCTTGAGCATGGTGAGATTTGAACTGCCAAATTTCAGGAAGCCAGCAGTCAGCAGAAGTAGTCTGCAGTACTGCAGACCACTGTGCCACTGCAGCTCAATTGTTGTTCGGAAAATAAGAGAGAAAGGAAGAGTTAAAATATACCAAACCTGGTTTACAAAAATGCATGCAACTTTTTCAGCTCATAAAATTAAATGAAAATAAATCTTCTGGGAAACAGCCTCAAGTTATATAGAGTGACCTACCTGTACCACAAAAGATCAAGAGGCAATAAGGCTTAATTAAAACACAGGTAAAAGATGTTAAAACTTATTACTTCTTTTGACAAAAAGCATTTCTTTGAGATAAGCTTATTTCCCAGTATACTGGAAATCATACTAGACCTGTTTTTAAATTAATCTTCTCTTAATAGAGCACTAACCTTTGGATGTATCTGTGTACACAAGTTGGATGTATCTGGGTACACAAGTTGGGTGCAATCAGCTGTTTCCTACACTCCATCTTCAGGCTGACTGAGAAAGGCTGCAGATAATAGTGCACCCTCTTTTTTAATTAGGCTGCTGTAAATGTTAAGAGTACTTTTTAAAGAAACAATAGAACTAATTTTGTCTTTGATGTTTGGAGAGATAACAAGCTTGAGAAGAAGCCATGAACTTGGGCTTCTGCTTCTCTGCAGCTCTAGGAGCCAAATGGCTTGGGTCCCTCCTGGCTGCTTGTCAGAAGCAACATTTTCTTTCCTGTAGGGCTTTAAGGGAGAAACTAGGAAGCCTGGTTGCCTCTGTTCTTACCGCACCTCACAACTATTCTTCTGGATCCCCCACTCACTCTAGGCTAATGATTCTTAGTGAGGTGGAAATCGCTTGGTAAAGCAGGAAATTCTCAACCCATTTTTCCCTTCTTCTGCTCTTTCTCAGGCTTTTAAGATCAAAGGTGTAGTTCTAATTGGGTTAAGTTTTGGCCCCTTGTTTTTGTCATTCTCTCAATTTACTGAAGCAAATTATTCATAAAAGCATCTGTTACCCCACCAAATGTCAGTTCATTCTTTAAATATTTCCCACCACTTCTGATTAGCCCACCCACACTGTTTTGTGGGAGGTAAAGCAAAAGTTACTAAGTCTTCCCTCTTCCTGAAAAGTTGAGACGTCTTTTAAAGAGTTGCCTCTGGCGAGATGGGCGGAATACAAATTTAATAAATAAAATAAAATAAAATGAAGATGGGTGTAGAGTATTTTGTAGATGGTCCCCCACCCAGACTGCTGATATATAGGGGGAAAATAAATCAGAGGGCTCCACTAGTTGCTTCCTTTGTTGTGCATTCAGTTTTTAAGGGCAGAGACATTTACCTGCCATGTTACTGAGCAAGAATGAAGTTCAGCCTTTGGGAAGTAAATGTTAAGCTAGCATACTTTTATGCCAGTTTAAGAACTGGTAGATGGCATTTTAATGCAGCCATGAGGAGTCTAATCTACTTTAATCCAGGGCCACTCAGTATATTTATTATTTCAGCCTTTCTAGCTTTGCAAACCATCCTTTGCTTCCACCCTATTCCTCCATGATTCATACATTACTCTTTAAAAAAAAAAGAATAAAACCTTCATATGCCACCCAATAATAACTTTTTTTTATTTTCTCCTTCCTCTCAATTAATTATTTTTAAATTATTATTATTTAATTATTCACTCTTTTTCTGCAATTCTCTAATTTAGCTACCACAGCCAGCTCTCTTTTTCTGTGAAGTGGACAAAATGGTTTCTAGGACTTTTCTGAGCTTCAATATCAATGGACACTAATAAATTCACTCAGAATGTAGAGTGTTGTATGGTGACGTGTAGTGGGTGTCACCTGTTAGGGTCTAGTTAAATATTTCTCTTTTTTTTTGAATAGGATTCATTTTCAAAGGTAGCTGGCCACACTGGATATCTCTGCATTGATCCTTGTGAGTGGGAATGATAAAACAAAAAAAGTAATTTGTATAATCAAAATACTTCTAGGTCACCATCAGGGACAAAAATCTCAGAATTTATCATATTGGTTTTCAGGAAAGGAATAAAACTTAGATGGAAGAAGGAAACAACCTTAAAAATAGAATATTAAAAAAAATATTCAGACCACTTTCTTTGGAGAAGGCTGAAAGTTAGAAAACACAAGCAACTAACCAGTGCAATAAAGAAATCAACCGTATGTTTGAAGTTAAAACAATAAAAGATTGAATTTTCAGGGAACTTTTCTTAGAAAATCCCAGTGGGAAGAAAGGCAAGATAATCTCCTGCTGGGATTGTGTTGCAGCTACTTCACCTGTTGCTTTTCAAAGGACATACTTATTCTATGTGTTCTTGTTTTTGTTCTTCCTTGTAGCTAGGCATTCACGGATATGCATTTGCAATTACGAATAATGGATATATTCTGACTCATCCTGAACTGAGGCCTCTGGTAAGATCATGAAATACTCGATAAAGGTGGTTTTTTTAATATTATTTTTATGCTTTCTCAACATACAGCCAATGTAGCATTTATTTTTTTTTAAAAAAGGACATATTATTGCTTCTACAGGAAACTGTTTCAAAAAATAGTTGATTAACGTAAATGCTACAGGGATTTCAGTATGAGATCCAGCATAAATGACAATGGGAATTGTTTGATGATTCAGACAAGTGCAAGTTGCAGAGTTAAAGACTCAGACGCCTAAAAATGCAGAAAGGCAAAGCCATAAATTGCAGCAATTATGTACACTTACATAGAAATGGAATGCTGTACTTCCAGCTAAAAGCCCCTATTTGTCATGTTTAAGTAGACTCTAATTTATAAATTGTAGAACTGTTATACAAGCCCTCTCACTCCCCTCCTTTAAAAAGACAGAATAAGGATCTTTCCTGGGTTTAAAATAAAAATAGCAATATAGGTAGTCCTCAACTTACAACCACAATTGAGCCCAACATTTCTGTTGCTAAGCAAAATACTTGTTAAGTGAATTTTGTCTCATTTTACAACCTTTCTTGTTGTAAGTTGTTAAGTTGGTAGCCTGGTTGTTAAGCAAATCAGGCTTCCCCATTGACTTTGCTTGTCAGGGGGACCCAAAAGGGGATCACATGACCCCAGGACACTGCAACTGTCAGAAATATGAGTCAGTGGCCATGCTTCCAAATTTTAATCACATGACCATGGGGATGCTGCAACAGTTATAAGTGTGAAAAACAGTCATAAGGCACTGTTTTTCAATGCCGTTGTAACTTTGAATGGTCACTAAATGAACTATTGTAAGTCAAGGATTACCTGTATTCACTTCTATTACTATTACTTCTATGTCTTAGTTAACTGATATAAGAACAGTTTTTGTGATGTGTCTGTTCTTTTGATACTTATTTAAGAGTAGCATACGCTTTAGTTTGGTTTGTGTACACACACACAAACACAGAGAGACATTTCTTAAGGGTTTCAACACCACCAAATGTTACTAAAAGAATGGCATTAAAGGATTTAATAAAATATTAGTTTCTTAGGATGGACACATAATGTAACATCAGAATTTAATAATAAATTAACAGAAGCAATAAGAATATTTATCAGAAGGATGCTTGCATATTATACATTTGGAATCATTTGATTCTGTTGTATAATAAGCTATGATTGCAGCCTTATCCCTCTAAACATTTGGATTTGGCTTAGTTAATATTAAACATTTTAGCAGTTTCAGTCAGGAGATTAAAAGATGTTATTGGGACACCTCAAAAAAGTCTGCCAAGATTTCCCTCCTGTATTCCTATGGTTCTATTTTAAAATGCAGCAACACTGAAGAAAAATATTATATGCTTTTGTACCAGCTTATTGTAAAAAAAAAAAAAGTTTTGAAAACTTTCTCTTGTACCATTTCTTGGACATGAAGGGCTTCAGTTGTTGCATCCATATCATGGAGGTTAAAGGTGAAGATTCCCAGCTGAGACTAAGGGTCTCATGCAATCTCTTTATCAGCACAATTCTTCTCTCTACCTGTGTCCAATACAATCTGGGTGAAAAATTGCTGAATTCATGAACCCAGCTGACAAGTAAAGGAACATATGTTAAAGAGGGAGGAAGCAGCCAAATCACACATGAACTCCATCTTCAGTTAGGCCTTTAAGAGAATGGTACTGATGGCTGCAAGGGGCCGTGTCATCTTTTTCTGACTTTGAGGCTGAGTAGCTACTGGATAGCCATGGAGAACAAACACACCAAAGCAGGGCTGCCAAACTCCCAACCCCCAGGCTGGATGTGTGATGGACATGCCTACGTCCAGTTTAGTTAAGGGGGGAAAGTCCCGGTACATCACATGACGATGCTGTAATGCCATGACTTTGACACCACTGCACTAGAGCAATCGTCTGGATGTACATGATTGTAATGGCAACAGTCATTATTATGACATAATTCCTGTCAACAAAGCAGCATGAAAGATACAAAACAGAAAATATTGGTGAGCATTATGCAGACAGATGTCTCTGCAGAAACAAAATGTGATTCCTACAGCTGAAACCAAAGGTAGTGACCGCAAGTGGCTACTTCCAATATGGCGTGGCTAGATCATGGATGAGTGAAAAGAAATATGAAGAAATAGCAGAAAAAAATTGGAGCCATGGTTAGAGCCGGGTGCAGAATTAACAGAAAAGCAGAGTTGGAAGGGACCTTGGAGATCAATCTAGTCCAACCCCTACAGGCAAGTCATTCCACTGATTAATTACTCTAATTGTCAGGAAATTTCTCCTTAGTTCTAGGTTGTTTCTTTCTCTCCTTGATACAAGCTGCTTTAGTAGAAGAGAGAATGGTTCTGAAACATTTTAGGACAGGAGACTTTCAGTATATTTCTGCAGCTTGGCATACCATTATGAATAATAGTTCAAGAGCCTGTTGGAACATTGTTATGGTCCTTGTATATCAAGTAAGTTCTATTTTTTTATTTGACAATTTGGCTAGGCTACAGAGTTTCTTGTTAAACAAGCTTTTGACCAGTGTTCTTTTTAAAAAAAAATGTCATAAAAGAGTAGGAAATGAAAAATGGAATTTGAAGTAGGAAGGTTATGTTGTTTCTTAGAATAATATCCACTATGGAGATCAATTCTTTGATGCTTTTGAGATGCTCACAAAACCCTCGATCCAATACTAGGTTGTATGTCCTTAAGCCTATTGAAATATGCAAATATAAATTTGAATTGGATCATTGCCATGATAAATTGGAGTTACAACAGAGACAGGGGTTCCTATTCTGTCATCTTCTCTTTATTTATGGTTTTGCCATTATACAAATTAAATCGCATAAATTCCCTGTTTCAGAGGGATCTATGTAATGTATTCTAACAATAATAAATGATCCAGCACTAGCTGGCAAATGATGTAATTCATGACAGCAGGTTTTTAAAAAATGGGAAAAAGTGGTTATGTTTTCTATCCTCACATCACTGACATTTCTGGCTCGTTACCATACACAATCATTCCACTAGAAAGATCACAGATAAAGTTATGAATTTAGAATCGGGAACTTTGAATTCACTATCTAATTCTAATTAATTCTAATTCTAATTAAATCTAATTCTAAGTCTAATTGTAATGCTATTTCTACTTGCCTAGATAAATTGACCCATAAGTTGAAAATGCACCCTATAAACATCATCTTAGGTGCAGTCTCTGCACCTAAGTTGCATCATCTACACTGGTGCCTTCCTAATAGGTTGAGAGTAACTCTCCCCTTCCCAACTCATAGTTGCTGGGAATTCTGGGAATTGTAATTCCAGACCATCTGGAGACTCTCACGCTAAAGAAGGTTCCAGTAAGTTATGTTGCCCAGAGATGCTTCTGGCATGAAGAGCAGTTGGCGAAATGAACTCCAATGATCAAACTGTTACTAGTGATAACTAATGATGGGAAATTCCCATTTGATGACCAACAATTTGTTTGTTTGTTTAAAGTGGTGCTGTGATTACTAGAATTGTTTATTTCATGGGAAATTGAATTTCTTTTGGCTCAGAAGACATTATATGTACGAAGTAATTGCGTCACAAAAATTGCCTTCACATCAGTTCGGTTTCTAGGATTTAGAGGACTGGATTTGTTTATGTTCCTTGCTTAATAAAATATTAGCAAGACAGAAATGAAGGGAAAAAAAGTAACATGCTAAGGGTAGCCAAATACCTGATTCATTTTTTTCCTCTGAAAACACAATGCCAGTTCAGTAATTGACCTACAGTTCCATTCTAATTTGGGGGGGGGGGACCAATAGGTGCTAGGTTGTGGAGCTCATGAAAGCAATTTAACAATGCTCCTGTTTAATTATTTGAACACTAATGTGATATGATATGCTCAGGTCTAAAACAAACATCCTGCCTTGTGACTTCCACATATATCAACTTCCATCATTGCTTGCTGGTGGCCATACTGGCTGGCTTCTAGTCAAACACAAGAAGTGAATTTGAGAAAAATCCTTGATTTTCCAATATAAACATTTATGGTCCATTGAGAGATGATATAATCTTTGGTACAAATGGCTGGAATAAAATTATTTTAGTAAAAGTATCTTTCTTTTTCAAACTGATGTTTTCCAAAACCCATGTTGGCTATGGATTACTATAAGTGTTAGAATACAAGACAGCTGGAGGACACCAGATGGAGAAAGACTGCGGTTCTATATCCAGAAATCAAGTGACATTTTTAACAAACTTTCTGTTTATTTTATACCTGAGTAACCCTGTTGAAGATTTGGTCCCTGCTACGATTATAAACTGTATCTTTATATAATTATTCAATGGAATCAATGTTCTGTAGATTACGTCTGTAATGAGAAAGCATCCCAGATTAGTGAAATTTAGTTAATGCACCTGTATTAATCATTTACGCATCTGTATCTTCTAATATTGAAAAGAGGTAGACATTAACTGAATGAATCCCTGTTCTCCATAGAGGATTATTAGTGCCAGGGATGAACTGTATAGAATGTGACATTAGAGGGCAGCATAACACTGCCATCTATAACCATCTAGTGAGTCTGGCAGAGCCTTCACCAGAATCCAAACAGACAGAGCCATTATTCAAAACACACACACACACACACACACACACACAACTTTAAATCATACATGTTTTGAATATATTGTGTTTATGTAAAAAGTGAAAGTTAAGACTTGAATTGAATGTGTTTCTCTTTACTGCAAAATACAGTATTATTAAAATGCAGAAACAAAACCCCACTGGCATTTTTTTTTTACAAAAAAAAATAGCAATAAGGAAACAGAAACTCTATATGTTTCACTTTCTGCTACATTTAAAAGCTCTGCTTGGATGTAGTATGGAAATATTAACAGGAAATGTTTCCACGGTCCAAAGAAGTAGCCTTGAAAAAAAAGATATATATTTAACACACACACAAAGCCATTTCCCCCCATCCCACCCCACACACATACATATATAAGAGGAAAGCAGAATCAGAAGCTCAGTGATACAGCAGGCAGCCAACAATTTTATCACAGTTATAGGTCTGTTCTTGTATTACAAATCTGAATATAATAATGTAATATAATATGGAGCACAGCTGGAAAAAAGAGGCATTAAACCCTGCATCTTTCCTCTTTCTTTCCTGCAACCTTTTTTGGCCTTGAAAGCTGATCTGGAGGTTTGAGGTCCTCACTGGAAAAAGTTTTGGGTAGGAGGGCTGCAGGAGTCAGTAGGATGTTCATCTCTCTGTCTCATAAATGGAATCTATTCCATCAATGAAACTATGTGGTGGACTTTTACCTTACTAGCAGCTCGGTATTTAAGTTGGTATCTGAATACATTCTGTCACTTTTTTCTCATGTCTTAAAAAGCATAATAGGCATGCCTCAATAAATGATTATTTTTGTGAAAAGCAATATCATTCAATCTCCATTTCCAAACAAATTACAGGAAAATATATTTCACTGAAGCATGTAATTTAAAGGATAGGTTCACTATTGGGGTATCTGTATGTTGTGGGTCAACTCTGTTTGAAAAGAGTGCCTTGGATAAAACCCACATCAAGTTCAACTATAACTGCTGAGCAGCATTTCTCAACCTTGAAGATGTGTGGACTTTAAGTCACCTGGAGCTGGAGAGTTCTGGGAGTTGAAGGCTAGAATTGCATAGTAATTGAACTAAATAATTGAGCATAATATTGTTAATCTACCATTCAGAGCATTTATTGAAGATAGGGTTGGAGAATGTATTTTTAATTCTTCTTTTGCTGAAGTATGTATATAGTAACAAGTAACATGATTTCCTAATTGTCTAAGAATTATAGCATCTTCAGAGAGAAAAGTTATTTTGCCCCTACCTTGTGGTATGCTGATAAATGTTGAAGAATTGGCCCTGCTGTTATAGAGTTTCCTAATTGAGCAGGGGGTTGGACTAGAAGACCTCCGAGGTACCTTCCAACTCTGTTATTCTGTTGTCGCTACCCTGTCACTAGCTGCAGAACAGCTGATCAATGTGTATGACATAGTGGCTGTCAAGGCAGTTCAGATATAAAGATTTATTGCAGGTTTAAGTTCTTTACAAGAATCTGAACTACTAATGGTCAAAGCAGTTTGGTGGTAGATAAGGTATTCACAGACTTACATCTTTTGTGGAAATGAAAGGACTCGTGACTTATGATGCATTTGACCCCTCCCTCAGACTCATCTCCTATAGTGGTTCAGCTCTGCTCTCAATCAATTTGCAAAATTTCAGAAACCTTTTAAAATTGGTTCTTGTGAACTACTGCCCCCAGCCCCATTCTGCTTTATCTACTTGGGGAAAATATTGGAGTGAAAATTAATCTAAGAACTAGAAAGAATATTTGTTTCAAATAACGGTTCTGTTTTTTTTTTAAAGCCTTATAGCATTTAGGGTGTTATATATCAACATCAGCAATTTGAAGTAATCAGTATATTCTTAAGCTTATTAAACCAGCTGACATTTTCTGACTCATGTTGAAATTTTGGAACATTCCTCAGTAACATTGGCTGCGCTTTTTAAAATATTCCCCTTAGCTCCCTGACTTTACTTTGTTTCAGAAGTGGGATCAGGCAGAAAGATGAAAAACCCAGCAAGAGGATTCAGAATTGTTTTCCTCTATTAATAACAAGCGCAGGCCAGTGACAGTCGTGGGACACATTTTTCCCTGGCAGCTGAGGACCAGTTTGGGCAGTTGTCAAAGAGAGGATCAATGATAGTCTTCCACATTTCCACTGGAAAAATTTCACTCCTATTTGAAATGAACATAAAACTTTTGTTCGCACAGGGAACACTTTAGAGCCAATCCATTGACTTTTAATACAAAAATTATTAGGACTGAAGAGAGGCATCTGTACAACCGAGGTCAGAAAAACACATAAAATGATGCTTCGGGTTCAGAACTTGCCATTTCACAACAGGTTCTGTAAGTGAGGCACATGCGTCAGAGGGTCAGAAAATAATTAAAATCACATACAGTTTCAGAAGAGAGCTTCATCTGTTGTCCTGTTTTTGTTTACTTTTTTGGCATCAGTGCTGGAATGAATAACCTCATAGATTAGGCAAAATGTAGTTTAGCAACATGATGTTGGCACACTATCCCAGGCCAAAAAAAAAAAAGATAGCACGTTAGATTCCACCCACCTCCTCCTCTCTCCAGTGAATGTGAGTCATTCTATAGAACCAAAATCCCACCTGGTTTTCAGTGCATGGTTATGTTCCATACTGCTGGCCATATCAAAAGGACGGTATGCAAGAAATTCACTACTTCAAAACTCTTGATTGGTTCCATCCTTGCTGTACTTAAACAGAGTTCTTTCTACTATTCTTCATTCTATTATTAACCATTTCTTCAATACTAAAAATCATTTCTTTACATGACATTCCTCCCACCCCACTACCATGAACTAAATTTATCTACTGGTGGATAATGAAGTTGCCTCTTTTTGCAATATTAGGCTCTTTTGCTGTTTCCCTGATTTTCTCTCTTAGGCTAGGAAAGGAAAGGCAGAAGTGGGAACAACATTGCATCCTGCGTATCATATTTCCTGGGCGGCAGTGGTGGGTTGTGGATTGGGTGAACCGGTAGCAGCGCCAGCGGGAGGCTCCGACCACCTGCCTGGACACTTCTGCGTGCTCATGAGAAAACCGGTAGCAATGGGATTTGCAACCCACTACTGCTGGGCAGGGATTTATACCCTAGTTATTCTGTGAATCAGTGTGCTTCTTTTGATATATCCAGTTGATAACTTTTTGGAAATACAGAATGGAATGGAATGGAATGGAATGGAATGGAATGGAATGGAATGGAATGGAATGGAATGGAATAGAATAGAATAGAATAGAATAGAATAGAATAGAATAGAATAGAATAGAATAGAATAGAATAGAATAGAATAGAATTATTTATTGTCCAAGTGTGATTGGACAAACAAGGAATTTGTCTTGGTGCATACGCTCTCGGTGTACATAAAAGAAAAGATACATTTGTCAAGAATCATAAGGTACAACACTTAATGATAGTCACAGGAAAACAGTCAATATAAATCTTAAGGATACCAGCAACAAGGTTACAGTCATACAATCATAAGTGGGAGGAGGTAGGTGATAGGAAATTGGAAATACAGTATAACCACTGTTACTGTAAATTACAGTGTACAGTGTACCTTCTGTATTTTTAAAATCTATGGTTATCTGTGGGCATTTAATTCATGCAGTTTTCCCCAAGACTCTATTTCTTCTATCTCAGAAGCTCTCATTTACCTATTTTAACTTTAGGATTTGCTTATTATTGTTTTGATATGCAAACAGTTCTGATTAGTCTTTTTCCTATGATCACTGGGAACTTTTGTCATATCATTTCCAAATACATCTAAGAACATCCGGATATGGTACCCAAGGAATAAAAATTCTTTTCTTTGATCATCTTCAGCATTCAGCATTAAAGCTATATCCAATGTGTATTTACCTGGATGTAAGCCTATCAAAATATGGTTTTATTTTGAGAATATAAATTTAGGATCATGCTGCATAAATTAGCCCTAGCCATATTTCATGCGTTCTCAGAAGCAAGTCGTATTTAGTCTCAGATAGTTGAATCAAGGATAGTTTGAAGATTGTTAGATTATTATTGCTATTGCTGTTATTATCGCCGCCACCACGATGATGCATTTTCTTTAAGAAAAAAATTTGTTTCATTTTTAAAAAGCTTCATCCAAGTTGAGCTCAGTGCCTGATAATTTCCATGGATACATTTATGTGTAGGGGAAATGGAGGTGGCAACAGCATGGACTAAGTGCTTCCAAATCCTAAATCTTTGGCAGGGATTTCATAAATCCTTCCCCAAAATAAAAATATATCAAGCTTAGAAGCCATCCAGTCCAAATCCCATCAGCTACAACACCTTTATTCAACTCCCAACATGTACATTTCACTAAAACTAGGCTGTGCTACCTTTGGTCTCATCTGAGACTTTGTCACCTTACACCTTACCAAATCATTTGGAGAATTTCCTTTATCCAACATACATTGTAAAATAGGTTCATTTCTATCCTAAGAAGGCAAATTATCATATTTTTCAGACTCTAAGACGCTATGGACTATAAGATGCATCTAGCTTTTGGGAAGGAAAGCAAGAAAAAAAAAATCTGCCTCTGCCTCCCAGCAATTTGCCTCCTTGCAACAAGCAGCCATTTTTGGTTGCTTTTCAGAATACATATTATTCTTATTTTTATTTTTTTCTAATATTTTACAGGAAAGTTGCAATAGATAATTTTTAAGGAGTGTGTTTTAAATAGCATGAAAAGTCATCACTTGTTATTATTTAATAAATAATGGTGATCTTTAGATTGAGATCTTGAAACTGTAAAAATGTAAACTGTTAACGTTTGGTACAAAGTAGTTCAATTTTCCTATGTATTGTTTCTTGTAAAAGGTAGTTCAAACAAATAATTTTTCAAGAGTTATATTGGTTTATATTGTTTTATATCTGTCTTTTCAAAACGACAGAAAATGTCCCTGGATATGCAAAAACGGAATGTGTGTGTATATGTGTGCGCTAAAATGACAGCTATTTTGCTTTCATAATAAACTCCTGAGTTTAAATTAAATATATGAACTGTCACAATACATTGTACATAGCAAAAAAGCCCAACATATTTAAAGATTGTTGAATCAGTATTAACATAGCAGTAAATTCTGGGAAAAATTGTTTCTCCTAATATAGAAAAACAGGAATCCAAGTCTCAGAGGAAACATTAATGCCCACTTAAGTAGTGTTAGCCTTTCATAAGCAGCAAATCTCATTTTTCTCTGGGGAAGCCTGCTGGAAACTAAGATAACCTACACTTACCCTTGCTAATTCAGAGGCTCTATAAAACTCTACAGCTGTAGCTGTCAAACAAATATTTAAATAAACTGAGTAGTGAAAATGCCTTGTGTTCATTTAAATAACTGAAGAGTCCAATATATCAACAATTATTTTTGTTGGTATTTCCATCTTAAAAAGAGCATCTGAATCCCTGTGAGAGCAAAAATTGCCATTAATTAGCAATCCAAAATTATATATGTTAAAAAAAGACAATTAGCTGTTTGATGGCTTTGCTGATAAAACCAGTTGTAAATACAAATGAAATTCAAGAAATTTGGTAGCAATACTTACAGTTTGTTGTTTCTTTCAACTTTGACTTTAGGTAAAAAGACATTCACTGAGTTGAAGTCTGCAAATGTTGAAATAAGAGCAGATGTTTTAAATTATTTCCACACTAAAAAGATATAATTATAAGCAGCTGTCAGTTTTACATAATCCTGAATGATAACTTCTTAAGAATGCAAATGAAATATTAAATATAGAGGATCTGATATAGAAAGAATCATATGCAATATAAGTCACACAACTAATTTACTTCTTTGTAACTGATTTGTATGAAGATATTTTTTTACCCCATGTTTATAGGTGCATAGAAAGGTGCTCCTCGTTTTTCTCATCTATTTAGATGAAGACTTATTAAACTGCCTTGTAGACAAACATTAATTGAGTTTCAATAGTTGCCTCTAAAGTATAAAAGGTCAGATTCTATGTTTCATGTGTCAAGGTCACTATGAGCCATTTTGTCACAAGGTCCAGATGGTGAATTATGAAATCAATCTGTTTTCCCCCCAGTTTTGAATGGTGATGTTGACCATGAAAGAGAAATCAAATAACTGCTAGAGACCTTCTTAATATGGTATATCTCAACTATTTCAGAAACTGCTTTTGTTCGTATAATGTAACATTAAAAAATACAAAGTAAAGAACTACATCAAAGCCAGATATTTCCACAAAAGTAATGGGAATGCGGCCATGAGAACCATTTAATGTATGAAATTGGAAACCACTACACCAAATACAATTTTCCTAACTGTCCACCTTCAGTATATATTGAACTGCCATCATTCCAAACAATATGTTGTTTGGCAATCCCAGGATGAGCAGAGAGCATCAAGCTGGGAATGTGACGTGATTTATCTGTAATTTACAAGAGTCCTCGGTATTATCATCCATAGAAGTGATATAATTATTTGCAAAATTATATGTGTGCACTCACACACTTGCCTGGTAAAGAACAGCTCACTTCTGTAGAAATAGTTTAATGGTTTAAGATATCTTAAGAAACTAGCTTTTCAATACCAAAGATTTAGACTTTGCCTATTATCATATGCAATTTATATGCTAATGCTCATGTATGTGCACATAGATCTGTCATCTATCATCCCTCTTTATATGACACAATTAACTGTTGGTTTCTCATTGTAATAAAAGTTGGAAATTTTACTGCATGCCAGTTTATCATTGCCAGCTGGCAAGAAACACTAATCAAAAATAATTGATCTCTATTGCCAACTATAATCTAAAAACTTCTGATTAAAAATCTTAAATTATATCCTTCTTCTAAATGTCTTTATTGGGGGATAATCTCATTTTTTTATTCAACTCAATCTTGGAAATTTGCCTTCAAGATCCCTTTCTAGGAGATAATATGCTTCATGTCCATCACAAATTCAATATCTCTGAATAAAGGACTTTGTAAAGTTAAAAATGACTCTATTTTATAAAACCCCAAGATTTTAGAAAATCAATTAGAATTGTGCCAATGATAACACAATCAATCAATTGATTAATCCCTTAAAAATCAGGAAATTAAATTAAGAATCTGTACTGGTGCCAAATAGATCCCAGGGTGAAAATCATAAGCATGCCAATTTAATGGGGACTTCAGCTCAAATAAATGTAGCAGAAAACTATATTCTTAGGTCCAAAAGTTGATCTCTCTTTCCCATTCCAATAGTGAATAAAGTTATTTTAGAAAAATTGTCAGAGTTTGTCAGATGTTACATCTGGCTTGCTTTGTAAGTGACCACAACTAGGTAAACATTTTATCTATTAAAAAATGGCCAAGAATACTACCATTCTGGTTTTATGTATTTAAGGATTATTTCTACTGCCTTACTGCTACATTCTGGAATTTTTTAAATAGACCTCTCTTACATATAATTCTTTTTACTGACTTCTCTAGCATTTTGCACATAATCTGCATTATTTTAATATACTTGATTTACAATGTATGTTGCATTACATACAGTGTTTTACACTATACACTGCATGAACAAATAACTGAGATAGTAAACCAGATGTAAATTTAAAGCAGAAATAATTAAAATAAATTAGAAGAAAAGTATCCTTAGCAAACAATTTAAAGTATTGGAAGTATCATGTTATTATATATTACATTTTATTTCATCTTTCTTCCATAAACATGGCATAATATACAATTCTCTCTATCTCTTTTACCTTCATTTTGGCTAAAGCAGGCTACTATAAAACAAGAGGTTTCTGACTGAATGGGGCTATGAACCTGGGTTTAGTCTGACACTCTATTATAAAAACAGATTTCAGGTGATTCAGTAAGGATTGTCATGGTTGTCACTGAGGAATGCAAAAGATGCATTTCAAAGTTGACTATGATAAAAATGATCAGACAGGCTTTCCCTCACAAATCTGTGTAATGCTATTTCCAGAATTTATGGTGCGATATTATAAGCTATGGGCATAGATGTGAATAATGAGAACAGAGCTTGGCAGGCTTTGTATTCTAACAGGAATCATAAATAATGTTCCTCTAACCTCGATGAAAGGAAGGAGTTGGGAAAAGATATTTCTTTTGGCTATAGAAGTTGAGGGAACATCAGTAGAGCTACCTCAAGCTAAATGGCATTGACTGCCAGTACTTAGCTGCTCATTGGATTCTGATCATGGCAGCTTCCCTCTAGTAAGCGGAGCAACTTGGACCATTTATGTAGGTGAGAAGCTGACAGCATCTAGTACTCCTTATTTTGAAAGGTTTTCAGCTTCTGTAGGTCAGGACTAGAACTGGTAAGGGAGAAATCAAAGTATCTGCTATGTTTCAGTTGATTTGGACTGTATCAAAGGCTTGTTGGGTTGAATCCTATGGTTTTGATACATTCTTATGCTCATGAAAGATACAGATTTTATTTTTTCTCTTTCACATGGGAGAAAGAAGAACTTAAACATTTGCAAGGTTCAGATAGGACAAGGAGCAAAGTAGGAAAATGGCCAAGGGAGGAGTATCTATTTGACTTGACCATTCATCTTCTTTCTTTAATTTTGTTAAAACTATGCACAAGCTTGCACCGTTTTCTGGAAATGGTCAGGTAACCATGCAATATTTCAAAGTCACATGACCAATATTATATCCTGAACAAGCTGTAAGGAGATCCCCAATGATGCTGAAAATAAGCGCACCACATCTTTTTGGAAAGCTAAAGATAGAAAAAGACCAAAGAGAAGGAATGAGGACACATTCCTAGCAATTACTATGAAGTTGGCAATTTCCTCTCTTGCCAGGTTCCCTACTGAGAATGACCACACCTTAACCATTTCAGTTTTTTCCATATTTCAGTTGCCACTAGCCTTCCTGAAAGGATTGAATTAAAAAGGGAGAAAATTTGACTGAGTACTAGCTAGGCTTTTCATTGTTGGGAACAATGTTATGTCATTTTTGACAGGGTAAGAATGCATGTCTTATGTTTTTGCAACCTCTGAATCTCACATCTTCCAGTAGCATCACTTTGATCCTTACCAATCCACATTACAGGCAAACAGATTGCAAATCCAGAACAAATCACAATGTTAGGTTCAGGAAGTGTAAGGCTGAAAATTAAAGAGATTTTGGGATGGAGGATAGTTTCTTTGCCTTTTGTCAGGTTCATTTTTTTTTATCAGAATACGACATCAAATAAAAGGGATAGCTCTGTTCTGATTTCATCCAGCAAAAGTGAAACATGCATAAACTAATGTGTGAAAAGGAAGCAGACTGTGATTCTGACTTTAACCATTGCTGATTATGTTGTGCCCACAGCACTCCTTCATTGCCCCCAGTCCCTTCTGTCTTCCTGCAACATTCCATTTAGCTATACCTGTCTCCTATGCTGGTGAGAAACCATGTTCATTGAGCACAGAACTCAATGTGTTGCTCCTAAATTCCCTCTTTCTCTTCCTCCAGCCCTACATCACTAACCCTTCTGGCTCATCATTTTCTTGTTCAGCTAGCTGCATGAGTCAATTATGGCACTAGGTATATAATTAGTTCTTAGATGTCCATGATGACACTATTCCCTGGCACCAGTTGAATGCAAGCTCACCGTGCTTTGTTGTTAAACAAGGGATAGAGGATGGTGCTATGATGAAACACAACTGCTCTTGACTGATGCAGGAACATCTTTGCATGAAGAATTTAGGTCCCTCAGAAATAACAAGTGTGAATATTTTGTGTGTCGCAACTTTAAGATTATAAACTTGATTTTGAAGCCTAATTGCAATTAATGGATTCAAAATGGCTTTTGAACAGAGTTAAGTTTAATAATGAATAACAATCTTTAAAATATAGCCTTTGATTTATTTTTTTGGAAAGCTAGCAAATTCCATTTTAGACATCAGACTTAACCTACACATTGGAAAATTACTGAAGTTATTTTTAGTAAGATCTCTTTGCTGTTGGATGCAGCAGGGGGCAGGATTTTTCTACATTATGAAAACACCACCAATGTCAACTCATTTGTAACTGTGATGTTTATTTTTTTTAAAAGTGAGATTTACAGTATAACAATACCAGTGTTTATTGTTACATTTCCTTATTGCTGTGTTTCTTGCATTTTTCTCCATGAAAGAACAGATAAAATGTAATATCAAGCAGATACTAACACCAAGTTTCCCAGGAGTAGCCTCTTATCTTGTTTAAATAGAAATATATAAACAATTTGTTGATAACACTCTAGGAAATATAACTTCCTGCTGATCTGGAAGAGAAGGTTCAAGATGTCTTTTGTAAATTTTGCAAGTATGACCAAGGTCTTGCATATTTTCCATCTGCTGTAGTCTGAAGTGGTTTGCAGCAGAATGTAGCTTGAATTTTATGCATAAATTGTGTGGCACATAGTTTTGTAAGAAAATGAATCACTATTTTTTTATTCTATGTTGAAACTGTTGCAAGGATGCATTGCCAATAAAATACAATACATAGGAACAATAATGGAAAAGGCATAGTCTGATTAACAGGATACCTTTTAAATGTGCTGCCTCTAACTACTACAGTCATGCTGGCTGGATGAGATGGGTTTGTAGTCCAGCATGGAAAGTTGTTGAAAAAAGCATACTCCAAAAGAACAGTTTTTTATGCATTTATGGAAAATTGAACATAATAAGGGGAGAAAGTTGATTATGCCTGTATCGATTTACTAGAAAAATAGAAGTGCCAGGGTTTTTTTCACCTAGCATCTCATTTCTCTCTCTCTCTCTCTCTCTCTCTCTCTCTCTCTCTCTCTCTCTCTCTCTTTTTTTTTTTTTTTTTAAATGACCCTAGTATGAAGAAGGGAAAAAGCGAAGAAAGCCTAATTACAGCAGTGTTGACCTCTCTGAGGTTGAATGGGAAGACAGAGATGATGTGGTAAGTAATAGTTCAGTCACTGCTTGACAGAAAAGTCAGTTGCACTCACTACCAGCTTGACTGAGCAGCAGGAAGAGAAGAAAGGAAAATGATAAGCCACTTTTTAAAAAATGGGTACATTTTATTTTTATCTCATTTTGTGTTAGCCCGTTCCCAACAAATACAGTTCGGTTATACTTGATTAATGTAATGGGAGTTTCCAGAATGCTTCAGTTGTGTTTTAAATTTGTGTTTGTGTGTCTATATAAGTGTGAGTGTGTAGTTATTACTTTACTTGTTGCATTTACCAGCCCGTCTTCCTCAGGTAATTCAAAGCAGCTGAAGGGGGAAGGGTCTCCCTTCATTTCATTCCTACATAACTCTACTAATTTGAGCTGGAACATTAAGAGAAAAAAAGGATCTTCAGTGCAACTGATGGAAGAGCGTGTAACAGGATCAGAGTCTTTCTGTATCAATACAATTCCTGAGTTTTCAGGTCTATTGTGCAGAGCCTCCCTTGTTTTTAACTACCTACTCTGCTACCAAATCAGTAAATCACTAAGAATGTAGATAAATAAATAAAATCTCTTTTTCCCTCACTTACTTTCTTTTCTCAATATATGCTATAAGACTCCTCTTACATCATTCATTATCCTCAAGTCAACCTTTTGTGAGCAGAACATATACAAAACAGTGCTTTCCTAGAGGTATTGATCAAAGGGGCAGTGTCTTTGATCATGGAGGCATATGGAATCCTTCACAGCTGTTCATGTCTTAAGTTCATCTGATGTCTTCTCAAGTTCCTCAAGTTCCTCATGGCAGCACATTTGCATAATGTAACTTTATCCTGTGACATGGAACCAATGGCTAGAAGCATTTTCTTTTACTAGTTCCTAATGTCCACCATATAAAGCCCAGTATCTACTATCATGGAAGAGAAATGGCTTCTTTCTCCCTATTTTCAGTCCTGGCTTTCAGTCCTAGGATGGAAGTGGCTTAACCTAAGAAGCAGATTCTTACTAGATCGGTGTAGTCCCAGTCAGCTCAAGGACTGCACTAGGCTTGACTGGCCTGTGGAGAGCTACTCTTCAGGGCCCATTGGGGAAGGAGACCTCAGGAGTTCCAAAGGGATGAAAGAGTGGCTATGAATATCTGCAAACTGGAAGAAAAAAGTACCAAGAGAAAGGTCAAACATTGATCTCACAGATATAATGGTAGATCTCATATACAGTATGCCTGGAACTACTGATACTAATACATTGTAGATGTAGGTAGGGTTGTTTTTCAACATGGAAAAAAAAGGGGGAATGAATCTTCTAAAGTAAATATGGGAGAGATGTATTGTTTTATGATATACACTGCCCAGAGTCACTTATTGAGATGGGCAGCTGTAGAAAATATAGAATGAATGAATGAATGAATGAATGAATGAATGAATGAGTGAGTGAGTGAGTGAGTGAGTGAATGAATGAATGAATGAATGAATGAATGAATGAATGAATATAAAAAGTTAACTGCAAGGCTGACTACATAATTTCCTGTTGCAATCCCATAGGATTCTTGGAGGCTTTAACTAACTATTAAAACAGCTAAGAGTACAATAAAAAGGATAAAAACCTAACAACCTAAAAACAACAAAAAGCAATACAAATCCTATTTATTTATTACATTTATACCACACTGCAATTCCTACACGATTCTTGATGGTTTTACAGAATGTGAAAACCATTAAAACATCCACTGTACCATGCAAATAATAAAAAACCCTACCAATTTTAAAATAAATCAAAAATTTAAACCCAAGTGACAATCCTCAGATGTTCCCTGGAAGATTTCCATCTTCCAGCTGCTTTCAGAAGATCACCAGGGTCAGAATTGACCTTAGCCCTAATGGGAGGCAGAGGGTCAGCACTCCTAATAAGAAATAGTAGCCTTTTGAAGCCCGCACCTTCTTTAAATGGAAAATCTTCTCTCATCTAAACTGAATTGGCTGGTGAATTCTAAAGGAGGAATATGGTCCTTCCAAAATGAGGGTGGTGCTGCCATGGTTAGACGAATATATGTGAGATGAATAGGAAGCAAAAGTTTAACAAGCCATATGGATTCCAAAACTGCTTTGCTTTGGTCTCTTTAGTAACATTCAGACGTTAGATCAAATAACAGCAGCACAGCAACAAAAATCTGAACCAAATTTTGCCAAGACAGTTCTATCTTTCTTATGCTATAGTCTGAAATAGCAGAAGCTTGCTACTATTTATAAGATGAAATGCATTTAGTTCTATATCCAGACAGATATAGTGACAGATTCACTATGTTCATGTTGTCCATCAAATGTCTTATCTGTTAACCTTTGCAGTTTTATTCTTTTTGTTCTAATCAAACTCCATATTGCTTCTTTCTGGTCATTCTGCAGTTCCCTCGAATGCCATTCTGTCTTTACAAGTCAATTTTCTGCTGTACTGTATCAAAAGTTTTCCTTATGTCCATGACTTAACCTTTGTCTGTTTTTCTGTTACTTCCTCCATAAATCTGATATTTTGGGCATGTTTCATTTTGTGCGAATCCATGCTGACTGTCCTTAATTAAATCGTAACTTTCCAGGTGTTCTCCTTTTGGTTTCTGTTATTTAGCTTTTCCCATAACGTCTGTACCAACTAAAGTCATGCCTTCATGTCTGCCTTTTCACAAATCTTTCCTTGCACCCTTCTCATATATCAGCAGTACATTAACAGCTCCTATATCCTTCCAAACTCCAATCATTTCTGAGAGGTTTTGAATATATCAACAGAAGTTTCCCATATTTACAGTGTCACGTCTTTCTGAAATCTGGGATTCATCACGTATCTCTGCCTCTGGAGTATTGTCAGTATTCAAATGTAGACATTTCTTGATCACTTTTCTCTGACTCAAGTTTCTGTCTGCCGCCTTCTCATGTGTGTGTCTGTGTCTATGTGTATACACACATTTCTGCCTTGTCCACCTACCTTACTTGGGGTTTAAATCACAATATTATTTATGAATCATAATAACCTAAGCAATGCCTGCCTTTACTGTTAACTAATTTCTCCCATCTTCTGTGCCTCCTCAGGTCATACTGCCTGTAATATTTTGACATTTGTGGTCTCAATTCATAGAGATACATTTTGAATGCTTTCCATGTTTGTTCCTGCAGTTTCAACTTGAATAGTCTTTGTTAAGAGTATATCATTTTCTATTTTTTAAAAAATATTTTGGCTTATTTTTATTTTTAAGATTATAATTGAAAATTAAATTGTCCAGGTCAAAATGTCTAATTTTCACAACCATTGATGTTTCCTGATATTTCAACAAAGCAATCAGTGTACTTCTCCTCTGTACATACTGGAACTATCTGAGGAGTTAGTTAGCAGAGTGAGGTGTTGAGTAGATGCTCTAGGGCAGGGGTGTCAAACTCATGTCATCATGGTGGCATCATGTGATGTATCGGGACTTTTTTCCCCTTTGCTAAACGGGGCGTGGCTAGCACATGATGCATTCGGCTCATGGGCTGGGAGTTTGACAGCCCTGCTTTCGGGTGACTGAAACAACATTAAAACATCTGTAAATAAATATACACAAATAGAATTCATGTCAGACTGGGACTCAGAATTTTCTGTGTTGAAGTGTCCTTCAGAATGCTGAATCAGTCAAATGAACTCTAGAGGAACCTACCCAATGCCTCATTCTAAAGAAGGATCACCAATAGTAGCCTCTGTTAATTGCACTAGAGACCCCTCCCGAACTCTTTAGTTGTTGTTGTTATGGTGGTAAATGCCACAACACAGAAGTGACCGAAGTACCTGTTCAAGACAACCAGATATCATAGCAGCCTTCTGAATGCCTCTCCTGCCAAGTAAAAATAACTTCTTATTGTCCTAATCTATTTCCATTATTGAAATTCTTCTTTCTTTGTTCTCGATACATTACATTTATCTTATTGGTTAGTATGAAACAAGCAGAAAAGCAGTTCAGTAATCTACTGAAGGAAAACTATTCTGTATTTTGAATCCTATTTCTGGAAGAGATTTGGATGAGAATAGCTATATTCAGTATGCTTTAGCAGTTCTTTCTTCCAAAGAAATAACACTAGAAAACATTTTTTTTCTGGGAAAATTCAAGGCAAATCTTGAACATTGTTATTAAAGGAACCAGGAGAAATAGGCAGATACAAAGAGTATTCCCAACCTGGAGAAATTAGATATGTTGGCTGGGATCAATACAGTTGTAATCCAACCCCTAAATTATGGAAGACCAGATACTAAAATAAATTGGATATTGTCAAATAGAATCATCATAGTTCTCATTAAATTGATAACTCCATTTTCTTAACTACACTGCTTCTGATTTGTAGATGAGGCATATATAAAAAAAAGTCAAACCATATATAAAAGAGATACTTTTTAGAGTATAAAATGGAGACACATTTTATATTTTTATTTCATTATGTGAGGATTGTTTATGCCAAAGCATGAAATAACCTGTGTCCCAAATACCCACTAATAAGTTTAAACTGATTTAATCCAGCTATACCTTTACCACCTCAGCGAGAACTAGGCTGCAGATACATTTGAATCTATGTTGTTATTATTGTTATTGTTAGTTGAGAAGTTGTGTCTGACCCATCATGACCCCGTGGACAACGTTCCTCCAGGACTTCCTGTCCTCCACCATCCCCTGGAGTCCATTCAAGCTCACGCTCACTGCTTCAGTGACTCCATCCAGCCACCTCGTTCTCTGTTGTCCCCTTCTTCTTTTGCCCTCAGTCTTTCCCAGCGTTAGGCACTTCTCCAGTGAGTCCTTCCTTCTCATTAGGTGGCCAAAGTAATCTATTGAATCTATACTGGCATCAAATGTCGTCTAGTGAATTGCTAAATGTCTATGGAGATTCTCAGTCATCCAGGTCATGGTTGTCTGAAGGTGCTTTTTCAAGAGGCAATTGGAGTGTCTTGTTTTTCCTTTGAAGAAAAAAAGGGGGGGGAAAGTGCAAATCTGTGTTCCCAACAGCCTGCGCCTGTCTTCAACAGTGAAGGGACACAGGACAGAGAACTTTCGGCAGCCAAGAAGGCTCTATGCACATTTGCAATACTCAGGTGATGCTGAGGACACAGATAAATCTCTAAATGGCCTCAACAGCTCTCTAAAAGAATGCAAATGACCAGCTGTCTGCAAGGAGTATAAATCCTTCCATTCCTCACCATCCAGTCAGAGCTGAAGAAGCTTCTTGGATGAGGATTGAAACGTCTTCAAAGAAAAAAACAAGGAAGTCCAGTTGCCTCCTGAAAAAACACCCTTGGGATAGTGAATTGTTACAATATAACTGTGGAAACTTCTTCATCTGCATATCAAATGAAGAAGGTCTATTCTAATTTCATTCTATTGCTAGTCTACAATTAAATTTTGTTGTCATATCTCAAAATAGATGCTAATGTATCTTTTATGTAATATTATAATATGGTAAAACTGAGCCTTACTGCTTTCTTCAAGCTACTTTTGTACAGGCTGATTCATTCACTGGCAGTTCTTGTTCTATAAACTTGCTTACCAGTAGCACATAGAGTGTTATCTTTGGAGGGAAGGCCTCTACTCAGGAAGTAAGGTAGAGGCACTTTTCTGCCTCTACCTTCTGCCTCCCCATGGGCCATACAGAAGGACATGGGAAGGGATGTAACCTGTCCTGAGATGTTGGACTGTTATGATGTAAATTGCTCTAAGAATTAGCCAGCGAACTTCCCATCAGTTATATTATTTTCTAGGCATATTCTCATAATGGGGGAGGAAATTAGCAATGATGAATTTAATTACTGTAGGAAGCCATAACTGCAGTAGATGGGTATCCATCCCTGAAACCTATGCCATCCAGAATGCCATAACTGTTCTGCAAAACCTAACATATGTTGTTTACAACAGTGACCATGGTTATAACTTGCAAGAACCTGAAATCCTAAAATAGTGCCAGGGACATGTTATTGGAATGTCCCAACAGAGAAGGATTAGAGGAGGGCCAAATGACAATTCTATTAAATCAGTGCTTAGGAAATGTCTATATTCCCTTGGCATCATTTTGTTAATGTGGAACTCTGTAGTAGCCATTTTGTGAGAGTTCTTACAATACATGATCCCAAATTTATCCACCCTAAAAGACTGGGGACTTGAAGCACAGTATGCTAGCTCACATTCTCATATATTAATCCAGAAGCAGGCAATGGGATGTCTATATACTCAGGTGTGCCCAGAGATTATTCTTTCCATGTCCCCTAAACCCTCCTGGTTTTAAAAAAAACACCAAAATAAGCTGATCTGATGCAAAGCAGAATAGCAGCGTCTAATTTCATTTTTTACAATTGACCCTAGACCAGGGGTGTCCAACCTTGGAACTTTAAGACCTGTGGACTTCAAATCCCAGAAATCTCTAGCCAATTCTGGCAGTTGAAGTCCACAAGTCTGAAAGTTGCCAAGGTTGGTCACCCCTGCCTAGACCCTACACTGACCCAAGGAAATTCCAAACAATACTTTCTTTGGAACTGTGCCCACCAGCCACCATAAAGAGTAAAATAGGTTGAGGTGGCAGAAAACATCACAGTCAGGAGTGTTCCTTTGTAAGAGGACCCATAACATCCTTTCAAAATTACTAATGGCTGCATAAGATTTCCTGCCCCAAATGAAGCTGTCTATCTGTGTTCTTATTCTCTAAATGGCTCTCTAACACTTTATCATTTATTAAAATAATTGCTTTTAATTAAATTAATGGAAAGTCATTTACTGACATTCACTATTTCTTTTATAACGATCTTTTTAAAGAGCTTCATACATGGAAGTTGATGTTTTATTATTTTACAACAATGCTAATGTGGGAAGAAAGATGTCCCTCATTTATATGACTGGACACCAATTTAATCCCCGTAGAGGTAGCAAAAGAAAAGTCTACAGAATAGATGAAAAACTGTTATCCCAAGCCAAAAACTATATTCAGGGGGTAAAAAAAGAGATCTTATTCCCATATGCATACTTGATCTTAAAAGCTATGAGAGTTTTAGAGGCCCTTTTTGTAAATTTGCGACTTGCCTGAGGGTTGTGTGGGAGTGGAATACTGCAGGCTCTGAGATGGAGAAAAATGAGAAACATGTTAAAGATAAATGGAACAGTTCTTTAAACATTAGAAAGTAGATTGGTAATTAAGACCAGCTCTCCAAGTCCAAAACCACAAAAGTTAAAAAGGGAAAATACTTCCAGAATTGCATATTACACATTACATTTTATATTTAAAAAATCTTCAGTAAAATATGTTTTATTCGATAAAGCCTATAGCCAAAAACTTTAAAAATTTTGTTACACTTGTTGTCTGTAGAAGATAGTGGGCTCAAATCAGGATGCCCCAAAATGGGGGAAAAATGCTAACAATGCAGCTTTAATTTGGTCAGCCATACTCAGATTTTTCACAAGAATAAAACAGTTATTTTACTGACAAGCAAGCTTTGCTCCCCTGCGCTTTTCAGCCTTGAAAGACAGCCTTTGACTTCATGAAAACGACCACTGTAAATTGTCCAGAGCAAAGAAATGTCACATGGCCCTATCAAGTATCTGTAGAATTAGAGTACCAGAGAATTAGAAGGCCACTAAAGTGCAATTGCCCCATTCAATAGAGGAAACTGAACTTAAGCATCTCCCCAAAGATGGTTGTCTAGCCACCTCTGCAATAGATAGGTCCACTTTTTAAACAGAAATAAAAGCTACAAAGAGCAGGGCGTGATGAATATGATTCAATTTTTCTCATATGATTGGATATGATCCTCTGGTTCTGATTTAACGTGGGAGCTCTGGACTGGACCTATCTCTCTGAAAACACATTAACACATTTTTTTTTTGTGAGACAGGCTACACTTACTTTAGCTGATATTTAAACTTGAATTTTTATACTGCTTTGTAAATTAATACAAACACAAGTTGTAGAGGCAGTGTGATCTAGTTTTAGCTTCATGACAGCTCACCTTTGAGTCAACAATGAGCTGAAGTACAACATGCTTGGGAGAAGCTCTTTACAACAGCAACATATACTTGGTCTGAATTAGATATTATACCATACAGGAATCTACGGTACCTATATACTACTAAAATTCTTGTTATGATCTTTAATTGGGCAAAATGCTGCATCATAGAGCAACAATTTTTGAACTGAAGCACTTTAGATGGGCTAACTTACAGAATGTGGCCTAAATCTGGGACCCATGACTCTTGAGGGAATCGAATTTGGGGAAAATTTTGGCTGCTTCAGTGCTACTGCTGAACTTACTGGACTGCTGCTGTGGTCATGTGGTCTTCGTTTTCATTGTTGCATGACAGCCAGTCTCACAATGTTCCCAACCAGTCTCACAATCCCTTGCTCCCTCCCCACCCTGCAGCAGCCACTTACCCTTCCTGTGAAGGGACGGGAAGGGAAGAGAAGGGATGGGACAGGAAGGGAAGGGAAGGGAAAAGAGAGTATTTCTGATACTCCCTGCCAGTTTCTCAGAAGGAAACTCAAGGAGAAAGCTGGCAGGAAGTAAGAAGTTGTTTCCACTCCCACTGCCTTTTTTTTTTTTTTTTTTGCCACACATGTTCATTCTGTTTAGGTAAGGCAATATCTCTAAAATGATGACCTAACAAAAGGCACAGATGGTCTGATTCAGATTAAAGTGGGGCTGGGATGGGAATGGTTCAGAGCTCACAAGAGGATTAATGTAGCAGTGTAGACAGCTCTTTAAAGCAGTTACATCTTCTCTTTGGGATCACCTGCCTGTTCTCTGTATCTGTGATATGATCCAGGAGAAAGATAGCCTTGATCTAAGTTATTGGTAGCAAGTACTACTTGTGTGTACCTACACATTCTTTTAAGTACTTTCATATTCAAAGCACTGAAAGGCACTAATATGTGCTTTACATCAATCCTATCCAACCTAATGACCTCCAGATGTGTTGGGCTCAGGGCCAAATGATTTTGGGTATGTCACACCATCATGAAGCAAAAGATGTACTTTATATAATTAGCATTTATGTAATTTAAATAATTAACATTACTTGCATGGTGATATTATGGCAAACTTGATATCACTGTGGCTTCTACTAGACACCTAGTATGATTGGGCTTTAGTTCATGTAATCTGTAAATCAAGACAACATAAAAATAGATTTTAAATTAATTTACCTAATTTGTCCATAAAAAAAACTTGGAAGTGTCTGAGGATGGGACATCATTGGACTTCTTTATTTGGCTGCTTAATTTCAAAGTTTAAAGGGGCAGGATAACCATATTTAGAGAGAAATACAGGAATGTTTTGTATGAGAGAGAAAGAGAAAGAAAGCACAACCATATCATGTACCATATTTAAGGAATCGCTTGGGTTATGAATTCATGTATTGACTCCAAACTTATACATGGCTCACAATGATTTTTCTCTTATAGCCTGCAACTAACTTTCATTTTAACCTTTACTTGCCTGCTGGTAAAGGTTACCAGTTTTAACTTCCTTTCAAAACTAAGCTTTCCAAGCAGTGCTATAGTGGCACAGTGGTTAGAATGCAGTACTGTGGACTACTTTTGCTAACTGCTGACTGCCAGCATTTCAGCAGTTCGATTCTCACCAGCTCAAGGTTGACTCAGCCTTCCATCCTTCTGAGGTCTGTAAAATGAGGACCCAGATTGGTTGGCAGCAAGATGCTGACTCTGTAAGCCACTTAGAAGTTGTTTCTGTAAACTGTGAAGCGGTATATAAATCTAAGTGCTAAGTTTATAATATAACTGGAGTGGTACCTTCAGTCTTGGGACCCAGGCTCAAATCCCATTTCAGCCATGTTTTATTTTATAATCTATTTTTCAACACGATGAACCTCTTAGACTAAATTCCCAGCATTTTCAGCCAAATAATTTTTGGCTCTCGAAGTTGTGATGCAGGAATATATAATGACCATGTCTGGTAGCTAAACAAATTAGAGTGGAAAGAATGCACATGTACCTATTCTTCCTTTGGTCCAAATATCTTTTAAAATGATTACATATATAAAAAGAAAAACAATATGTTGTCTTAATTCTTTTTTTAAATTTCTTTTTATACTCTCTCCCCCCCCCTTTTTTTTTTTTCTTTTTTCCTATTTAAGCTTCGAAATGCAATGGTGAATCGGAAAACAGGAAAATTCTCCATGGAAGTGAAGAAAACAGTGGACAAAGGGGTATTTTGTATAGGCAATTCTTTTCCAATGAAATGTAAAAATAAAATTATATACTTGTATTTATTACATGTAGATGAATTTTGAATGTTTGCATGTCTCTCTGTTATGCTATTATTAATCTTACCCTAGATTAAATGTTTGCTTTTTTTTAATTCAAACCTGCCAAACTTTTCATATTAAACTTTTTTTTCCTCTCTTAAATCTAGAAGCGAGTGTTGGTGATGACAAATGACTACTATTATACGGATATCAAGGGGACCCCTTTCAGGTAAAGCAGCTCACAATAAATGGAATATTTCATCGGGCTTATTGCAATCGCATTTCTACAGGACTCATGAGCTCATTAAAAGCTCATCAGAAGAGGCTGACAATAAAACGTCCCTGAATGATGCTGAAAAGAGCAAGGGAAATAGCTTTCCAGTAGTGCTTTTTTCAGGTTTTATTCAGAGACGGAAAATTTTTGAAAGATAAATTGTCTGGCCATATCCCAGACCTGTCATTCAGAAGGCACTCCATTCTGTGGTCTGTTAAGAAACTTGCTTCCTATCTCCAGCTGAATTTTCCCTGCCATTGATGAAAACCTGCACGGATTTTTGTACAGGGCTAAAAGAAATGCATTTGTATGCACGCTGTAGATTAGGTGTGGTTAAAAGAATATTACAAATACACACTTCTAGGACACTGGCACCTTCGTTATAAATCTGTAGTCCCCATCACTATCTACAAGCAGTTCCTTTTGCCTCAGTCACACATACTCAAAGGTTCAGAGAGTCACGCACACACTCAGAAATGTTATTCATTTGTTATAAGCAATTACATGAAGCATAAACACATCTTGTACTCAAAAGAAGGAAGAATGACTGCAGTGTTTCACTAAAACGTTTCCCATCCACAAAATAATTAAACAATATCCAGACTAGTAACACTGATCCAATGATGCAACACTTAGTGATCGTAGATGCACTAGCAAATAAAATGATTAGAATTTATTTATACAGAGCTTAGTTTTACATATTCATGGAATGCCTGTTCCGGTAACTGAACCACAAATCAAATCCAAAGCACGACACAATCCATATGCAGTTCTTTTCATAGTGTAATTCTGCCTTTAGTGAGCAGGCTGGAGTTCATTTCTGGCTGCGACACTGACAGGCACCCAAGACTGTCTACTTCTGCAATAAACCAGGACCGCTCAACCAGACATTAGAGCTCAAACATATGCACCAATCAGGGATTAGTCAGGTGGTAGGATTGATGCCAAGAGGACCATACTAATTTACACTGGAGACAAGACTACATTGTTTAGGCAAGGTCCATAGGAGGCCTCAGTAGCCCATCAGGTGAACATAGCCCAACATCTAAAACTCCTTTACTATCTAGGGAGATTCCGTAAGCTACCATTTTGGAAACTTTCTGTATGAAGTAGTTGCACAGAAAACTCAAAGCTCTTCTTTCAGTTCAAGCATGAATTCTCCTGATGCTTTGGGGTTATCATCCCACAAGGCAGATATTCATGAAATAGATGTGAGTCCAGATGCAGAAAACTGTTGAACCGTCAGTGCAATTTCTTCTCTTTTTTCTTCTTCTTTGTCAATTTTCCTGGCAAGTGTCTAACTTTCTCATGTTGCCTTCGTTTGAGAGCAGTAGATGTGATTTAAAATTCCGCACATAACTTTTGCAGCATATCTCCAGATTGAAGAATTTGCTGAACCTTACTTACATAAAATTGGTATCCAATTCACAAATTGGATCAGATTCCAAAATGAGAACATTGTGCTTTTACTCTATTGGTAGTCCTCAATTTACAATGGTTCATATAGTGACCATTCAAGGTTACGACGACACTGAAAAAGTGACTTATGATGATTTTTCGCACTTACAACCATTGCAGCATTCCCTTGGTCACGTGATCAAAATTCAGACGCTTGGCAGATAACTCATATTTATGACAGTTGGAATGTCCCGGGGATCACATGATTCCATTTTGCGACAAGCAAAGTCATTGGAGAAGCCAGATTCGCTTAACGACTGGGTTACTAACAACTGGGTTACTAACTTAACAGCAGCAGTCATTCACATAACAACTGTGGCAAGAAAGTTCATAAAATGGGGCAAAACACACTTAGCAAATGTATCACTTAACAACAGAAATGCTGGGCTCAATTGTGGTCATAAGTCGAGGACAACCTATACAGTTAAATCAGTACTTTCAAAAATGTAAGAAACATTTTAAAAATGCAACAATTATTGCAACCCTCCCTTAGTATTTTATGGGAAAGAGCCCATGGCAATACTGTTTTCATCACAACAATATTAAGCAAGGCTAACATATGTAACCAAGAAATTATGCCAAGTGTGTCATTAAGCTCCGATTTTCACATTCTTGGATTTCCTTGCTCTCAGCAGCTCTGCTAGCTCTTAATACTATCAGTAAGGATTATTTTCCATACAGATGATTTTCATTTGTATGAAAACGGCCTCCTCCTCTACAAGCCTATGGGCAGATTCTACTCTTGGCTGAATAACACTGACCTTGGTGAGTGTTCATTTTCGTTTGCCAGAGAGAGCAGGGGTTATTGCACCCCTAATAAATGTACACAGTCCGTTGCTGCTGGCACAACAAACATAAAATGGCATCAAAGTGGATGGTTGGCCAAGACGTGCAACCACCAAGGTCTTAGAAACAAAACAAAATAGTTTCTAGAGCAGGAATTAAAACCTTAGGGAGTAATTATCTTTTCCTGTATTTTTCTAGCTTTGTTTATGCCACAGTTTTTATGGTCTGCTTTTTGTTTATCTGCACAGTTTAGGTGTGGCTCTGTCTAGAGGACACGGCAAATATTTTTTCAGAGGGAACGTGACAATAGAAGAAGGTAATACTTGAATGACTCAATCAGATTCCCATAAACCATATTATTGTGCTGATAATAATGAACTCTGGGTACACAAATCAACAAATTTGACATCTGTGCTCACGAATGTATATTTGTGTGCAAATGGTAAAAAGGCTTTCAGTGTAAGTATAATAACCTTTGCATTTTCTTGGCAATTATAAGGGTTTTCCAGCTGCCTTTTTCAAAAATACCTGTTTGACTTCTGAGTCTGGCATGCAGCCCAAAAATTTCCCATTAGAATACTGATGGAATCCATTTCAGGTTCCTTATTTTTCTTTTAGAATTGTACATAAATACTGACAAAAACCTATGGTGTCAATAATACTAGGGCTGAAGCATTGATTTCATCCTTTAGATCAGGGGTGTCAAACACACGTTGTCATGGCGGCATCACATGACATATTGGAACTTTTTTCCCCTTCACTAAACCGGGCGTGGGCGTGGCCAGTGTGTGACGCATCCGGCCTGCAGGCCACGAGTTTGACTGCCCTGCTTTAGACAGCATTGCAAATTGAGAGGGAGAGCTTTCATTCTCTTGTGGTCCTGGAGTTTTGAAATCTGCAGCTCCTGAACTTAGCTGGTGCGTGCAAAAATCATTCATTTACCCCAGTATCTCCAATTAAAGACAACCCAATAGCAAGTGATGAGAAAGACAGCTTCTTGGTACACAGGAAAACGTTTTCCACTTCTTGTGAAGAGGACTAGATTAGACCGTGGGGAGAGCAATCTTCCATGCCACTCTTGGTAACTTTTGCTGCCATTTACCGCCCTGAGTCCTTTGGAACTCAGAAGGGCGGTATACAAATTTAAACAATTAATTAATTAATTAATTAATTAATTAATTAATTTATAAATTTCCAGGAACCCCACTCGCAATTAATGCTCTGCCTAAAATGATTCTGCTGCCATTACTATTAGGGTTCTGATTTGTCTTCAGATTGTATAAATTTTTCCATTTTTTTTTTTCAACGAACCAGCTCTCAATAGCCATTTTCCAGCTGTTGGAACATCCAGATCACTGATGCTCCCTTATTATTAACAGTATGAAAACAGTAATATAAATCAGGGTTGCCGATCTTTTAGCTTGCATTCTGAGATGGAATAAAATGATTTGAACTTAAAGCTGGAAAAATAGCAAATGGGGGGGGGATCAAACTTGGGAGATTGTTTATCCCTAACTATATAGTTAAATTTAAGCAAGAAAAGATCATTAAGTGCACAAAATGACAGAAGCTAGGCAGCTGCAAGACACCTGCATAATCTGCTGTTCCCTTGATTTTATGTGGCAATAGATGCTTCAATCTGTAAATAAAAGATAGGAGGACATTAGGAGGGAAAGCCATAAAAAGGCAAGGAGAAGAAGATTGGAGTAGAAAGCTGAAATAGATTAATTAGAATTTCCTACATATTTGTGAGTCACTGATTGAAGTATAACTTACCATCATTCATTAAAGTATATTGAGGGGTTTTTGTTGCATTTTTTTTTTAAAGGAGGAAGGCTTTTTGACTTCTATGAATGTTATACAAAGATTGAACTAGTACTGGTGCGTGCCCCAGAGTAACTCTTTATTATTCATTCTTCTTTCAGGATTACATGATTTAGAACAGCCTGATGTCTCTTTGGCAGATGAATGGTAAATCTGCATGCAATTGGCTTGTGATGTTCTTTCTGTCTGTACTTGGTGTGCCCGCTCCCCACTTATGGAAAGACAAAGGGAGGTCAGGCTTACTAACATTTGTTACTGTTATTTTTAACCACACTTTGTCCTCAGGTCATATTGCAACACAGACTTGCATCCGGAACACCGCCAAATGACTCAACTGAAGGCAATTAAAAACTATCTCACAGGGAAAGAGCCATTGCTTCCTTGTGAGTATATTTCCGATCACAATTGAATTTAGATGAATCTGGAAAGTTCCTCAAATAAATATATTGTATTAAGAAGGATGTAGCATTTTTATTTTTAATGGAATAAGGCATCCAGGAGAAACAATATAGCTCCTGTATCTTTAAACTGTACCTGCCTTTGTAAATGGAGATTATCAGTCAACCAGGTAATGGTTGTCCCAAAGGTGGTTTCTCAAAAGGCAACTGGACTTTCTTTGTTTTTCCTTGAAGGTGTTTCGCTTCTCATCCAAGAAGCTTCACTAAATGGTGGTGTGTGTGTGTGTGTTTGGATGGATTAGTTCCATCCACCCACCATCCAATCAGCACTGAGGAAGCTTCTTGGATAAGAAGCCAAGCATCTTCAAAGAAAAACAAAGTCAGACCAATTGCCTTTTGAAAAACCACCTTTGAGATTGTACCTGTCTTCTTCAAGTCAACTATTAAGGGTAATAGAAGTCCAATCCTGGCACACTTTGCTATAAAATCTAGTGTAGCAGCATCCATGAAAGTAAGTCATTAACTTCACTGTGGAGTTGTACAGGGTCACAATCACAAAGATTGACTATGTGGGTTCAAGTAGTTTAAGTTCAAATCTTCCATATGCACAACACAAATAATAATAATGGCTAGCCTTACTCTGCAATCAGAAGGTAAACAATAAGTAACTGATTTGCTTATGCAAACATTGGCTTTTAAAGTAGGCAGTGGGGTAGGGTGCAGTAGTATAGAACTTCCTAACGAGCATAATACCAGCAAGATGAATTTTATACTAGTTTTGAAATTGAAAAGGGGATATTTGAAATGTAAGTTTTGATATGCAAAAGAGAGATAAAAATATTGCTACCCTTCCCTATCTCAAAAATAAATAGGGGAATTGTTCTTCATTTCCATTTTTTTCTGAAATTAAGTTTTAAATAATAAACCTGGAAAATTCCTATCAATATCTGGTTAGGTCAGATTTAGTGTCATAAGGAGATTCCGTACATGCTTTTCATGAATGTTTTAAAACATTACAGGTGACAAAGAATTGATACAGGAAGTCTTATTTGATGCAGTAGTGAGCGCCCCAATTGAAGCTTATTGGACCAGCCTAGCACTAAATAAATCAGAGTGAGTGAACAGACTTTTTTTCCTTCTTCTTGTATTAATTAATTTAGATATGAATATAACCTAGGACTGTATAATTTTTTTGTTAAGATGCTTCACTCATGATCAAAGAAGATTGAGGCACATAGGTGTAAAAGTGCCACAGGTAATCCAGGGCTTGACATGACAGTTTTGTTCACCATGTATCCTGATGGGATTTCACAATGAATATCCATGTGCATATCCCAAAGATCTTGGAAGGACCACAGGGCAACTTTGTTGAGCTCCAGGCTTTCATGAGATGAATCCAAGCATCTCATGAAAGATTGTGTAAGCTTCTTATTCAAATGTATACATTTATGTGTATCAAAAAGCACTCCAGTCAAAGTAATTGAATATTTATTCAGGAAATTTGTATAACTTCTTAGCTTAAGCAAATAACTCTGGGCAGTTCGCAAAACAAAACAATACACCAGAGATATGGAATACAGACAAACATGATAAATGTAAAGTATCATATATATAAAAGATCTTGCAAATATGCCATTAATCAGTGAAGCCATATACAAATCTCTGAAACAAACATGGATTGATTTTTGTCTTATTCAGTAGCTGTTCTATCATCTCAGTATAGGTGTGTGTGAGAGAGAGAGACAGAGAGAGAGAAGGAGAGAGAGAGATGTGGTGCACACACACACAAAATCTACCACTCTCAAAGTCTGCTTCATTTATTGGAGAGGGAGATCCATATCCCATCATTTAATTATCCAGATAAAGGCTTGAGGGTTTGTAATCCATAAATGGATTACATGTGGATCTTTTTTTTCTCCCTATGTTATTCGGAGATTTGTGCTGCCCCAACATTGGAAACTTCACCCCTTCATTCAGGAAATATTACATCCGTGTCATTTGCAGAATGTAATATCCTTTCAGTCACGCCCTCATTTGGACATTGGGGGCACGTTTTAATCTTCATTAAAAGCTTAAGTCGACTATTGAATTTGGTAAACTGATTACAGTTACAGTCCTGGTTTCTACACATGTTTTGTGACCTTGAAATAGGCATGAACTGTTTACTTTGTAGAAATAGGCTGCTTTAATGCTGCTGCTGCTGCTTTTCAGAAATTCAGACAAGGGCGTAGAAGTTGCTTTCCTTGGAACTCGGACGGGCCTTTCTCGGATCAATCTTTTTGTTGGGCCAGAACAACTAACTAATCAGTAAGTACTAAAACTAGGTATAGCAACTTACACTGTATTGAGAAGAGGAAGGATGCTTACTGTGGGAAGACGCTCAACCTTTTCTCTCCATCTAGTGGTGGTATCAGGGAAAAAAAATCAGGGGGTTAAATAAATTGCGAGTTAGGTGGGCTTAGCTGTCTTCTGCAATTTTTTGGAAACTAAATAATAGTTCACATGTATTTCAAGAGATTCATAATGGGAAGGGGAGGGAGCCACCTGGAGCTATGCCCCTATAGACTAGTTCAGATTTCATCTTTCAGAACATAGCAAACAAAATTGCTTTGTTTCTAGAATAACTAGAAGCACCATGAAAGTTACCACATTGTAAATCTTGCATGTGCATGTTTGATTCTGATATCAGACATATTCTTCAGCTCATTTTCTTTTTTTCTGCTCAAAATCTTTGCCAAATAAGGAAGCAAAATGCATGCACAGGATATATATCACATTTGTGTACTTAAAAAACAACCGTGGGATTTTTGTTTCAAAATACTTTATATCCAAATCCTGGATCCTCAGGATTGGAACATTAAGTCCACCTGGCATTTTCCCTATTGAAATAACACACATGCAAACTTATCTACAGAGGATAAATTAAATCCAATTTCATTGGCTTCTGCTGAAGCAAATCAGGTTTTGCAATACTTCTCCACGTAGGAGCAACATGATGCCACCCAAAACTGCTCCAGAGAATCCACAGGCAGAAGAAGTGGGATTTGATCCCTGGTGACACTGGATATACTGGAAGAAACACACACATTACCATACATTTTCTCTCGTGGACTCTCCCTCCCTCCCTCCTTTCCCTCTCATTAAAGTGAAATTCTTGAGTTTAGTTTCTGGCAACTGCCTAGTGGCTACTTCAAATTGCAAAAAGTCCAACCAACTGACAAAACAGCCCCCTTTTCCCTCCTGCTCTGTTTGGCTGTAGTTTAATTGGTTATTGATTCAGAATAGGATTCCCCTTCAATGTCTATGCCTTTATTTTCTTTCTAGTTGTATTTCTTGTAACAGAACAAAGGGAAGTAGCAGATGAGAAAGACACTCCCTGGCTCCCACCCCAAATGTCTTTTTTTCTGGGATTACAAATCCTACAATGTGCAAAATGGTGTTCACCACCTTATTTACACTGAGGAGAAAATAAGCCAAACTTTACAATATCTGATTTATTTATTTAAGCAGTCAATTTATATGGCCACCCATCAATCAAAAATAACTCTGAGCAACAAACAAAAGAATAAAACACAATGTAGTTATTTTTTTTTAAAGTAGGTAAATTAGAGGCTAAGTGAAAAATGAAATGAAAAAGAGCAATTTTTTTTTATTTCCTTCTGTTTCAAGAGACTTTTTGACAGCTGAAGACAAGGAGAATATTTTTAATGCGGATCATTTCCCACTTTGGTATAGAAGAGCTGCTGAACAGATTCCAGGAAGTTTTGTCTACTCCATTCCATTCAGTACAGGTTTGTTATGGAATTACATTTTATCCTGCTGCTAATTCTTAACCAAAATAATCTGGTTCAGTTTGGGATTTAATATCACTTTACATGTCAAAACATGACAGGGAATGACAATTTGCAAGGGTAACACAACAGAGATGATTTGCCACAGTCTTTTTTTCGGGAGTGCCTTTCCAATGTACCACTCTAGCCCATATCCTTTGAATTTCCTTGGCTTTCCATCCATCTAAACCCGAACCTGCTTATTTGTTCAAGATCAGCCAAGGTTGATTAGGGATAACAAGTTGTATACAGAATTACTTTAAGGCTGTTTTTATTTGTCATGGCAGTCCTTAGAAATGATCAGATCTAAAGCAGAAAAAGAAACTTTACCCGATGTACATTCTACATTGATTCCTCTGTATCCTTGTTTGGTTTTGGTGGGTTTTATTCAGATCCAAATGCTGGCATCTGGAGAGAGGTGACATCTGGAGTACTGGCATCTGGAGAGTCAAGGCCTATTTTTTCTCTCCCTTATGCAACCCTCTTTTTTCATGGAATAGGAAGGTTGGAACCCCCCCCCCTTTCTCCCCTGCCCAATTTTTTTTCAAGAATAAACAAAAATTCTTGATAACTACAAAGGAAAGCTGATTTCAAAAAGTTCATGGCCAGGAGACAAAGGAAAAGTTCCATATTAGCAGCTACATTTTCTTTCATGTAGGCATGTCCAACCTGTAGCTCACGGGCCGTGTGCGACCCTGGACAGCTAGTAATGTAGCCCCACAAGTTCATAAAGTTTTAACATTATTATGCGATTTATGTACATTAACTATATTATATATCTTATATGTGGCCCAAGATAATTCCTTTTCACTCAGTGTGATCCAGGCAAACCAAAAGGTTTGATATCCATGCTTTAATGTAAAACAAGAAAAGAAAGGGAGCCACATATTACATATCCAGTTTAATGTATCCAATCATAATACAAGATACCAGAATTGGGTAGCCCATAAATAATATGCATCTCCCACCTAATCCCCTATTCCTAGCCCCCAGGTCACTGGCAGGTTGTGCTGTTTGAAACGGGCAAAAAATGTCTATTTCCCCAGCTATGTGAGCCTTATTTGAAGGTCTTAGAATTAATGGTAAAGCATGCCTGAACTTCAAAGGAATGGTATGCCCCTGATTTATATGTCAGCCCCTGTTGTTAGGGACAATGCTACGGCTCTTGCCACACAGAGGGAGAATTTGGACCTGAATATCCATTCCTTTTCAATCTATAGAAACAGCAAACAAGAGCAATGTGGTGACAGCAAGTACCGCTATACAGCTGCTGGATGACCGAAAGTCACCTATGGTAGCAGGTAAAAGCACAACTTCATTTATATAACAATGCTTTAAATGGGATTTCTTGATTCATAGGAATTCTCACTTAAAGACTATTTTGGAAGAAAGTTCAGTAATTCACAGTTTTGGAACCTAACATTTGGAAGGCCTTTTTAAAACATTTGCTCCACAGTGAGAGAAGATACATTGGAGAACCAACCAGATTATAATCATTATTATCAATAAACATTGGCCTGGGAAACTCTACAGTATCTCAGGTATTTTGTCCTCGATAAAAAGTAAAATAAATGGATTCACCTTCACTTGGTCTAGTGGTTAGGACTAGAAAGCAGGAGACTGTGAGTTCTAGTTCCACCTTCGCTATGAAAGCCAGCTGGGTGACCTTGGGCCACTCACTCTCTCTCAGCCGAACTCACCTCATAGGGGTGTTGTTGTGGGACAAATAGGAGGAGGAAAGTTTAATTAAATAAATAAATTTGGCATCTATTTGTTGAATTTTTAAAATTTATAGATTGTTTATTTAAATTGGGAGGGGGCCACGATGGTTCAGTTGTTAAAGATGCTGAGCTTGTCAGCTGAAAAGCTGAGAGTCCGGGTTCAAGACCCGAATGCCATGTGACAGGGTGAGCTGCTGGTACTTTCCCCAGCTCCTGCCAACCCAGTTCAAAGCATGCAAATATCAGTAGATAAATAGGTACCATTTTGATGGGAAGGTAGCGTTCCAGGTGCCTTGGTGTATAGTAATGCTGGCCACATGAACCACGGAAATGTACTGGACAACCTTGGCTCCCTCGGCTAAGAAATGGAGATGAGTGCTGCCCCCTAGAGTCAGACACAACTGGACTGGAGAAACCTTTACTTTTATTTAAATCTATTTTTAGACTATTTCTAGACTGTATATAAGGATAATAGTAATATAATATTAATACAATAAAAGCAAAAATAATAACTTTATCACACTCATCTATTTTGGTGACTCCACAAACCGTTCATTTTCCAACGGTCTTCTAGAAATGCCAAGTTTTAACATATTTTGGGCAGTCATGAGAAAAAGAGTCACTTTTATCACAGCAACAAGCTATTCCAAAAGAGAAGGCCTTCAGTTGTGCTACCTCCTCACATCCCTCTTTATAAATGGAAGAGGCATTCTCTGCTCACCTGGATTGGTGGCCAAAAGGCAGTCTTGCAGATAACCAGGCCCAAACTATCTAGATCTTTATATTTTATTTTTATTTTTATTTTTCAATTTATATACCGCCCTTCTCCCTGAGGACTCAGGGCGGTGCACAGCCAGAATTAAAAACATGAAATACAAGTATTAAAAACAATTAAAATCTATATAAATTTGGCCCAAAATTTAAAAACCACAAACCAATTAAACATTTAAAAAAAAATTTTTTTTAAAAAATTTCTTCCTAAGCCAGCCCGGCTTGCTGGAAAAAGTGGGTTTTAAGGGCACGGCGGAAGGCACTGAGGTCTTGGATTCTCCTTATCTCTGGGGGCAGCTGATTCCAGAGGGTAGGTGCCCCCACAGAGAAGGCTCTCCCCCTGGGGGTCACCAGCCTTCATTGTTTGGCTGATGGCACCCTGAGGAGGCCCTCTCTGTGGGAGCGCACGGGTCGCTGGGAGGTCGTCGGTAGCAGCAGGCGGTCTCGAAGATAGCTAGGCCCTATGCCATGGAGCGCTTTAAAGGTAATAACCAGCACCTTGAACTGCAATTGGAGACAAAGCAGTAGCCAATGCAACTACTTTGCAGTGGTGTATATTGAAATTTTCAGTAAGTATATGGACTACTGCATTTTATACCAGCTGAAGATCCACATAGTCTTCAAGGGCAGTCTCATGTAAACTGAATTATAGTAATCTATATGAGAGAAATAAATGAATATGTGATCATCCTAAAGGCATCACATTCCTATCCACAACTGGCACATTAATTGGATAATGGATTTTCTGGCCACACCTCCTGTACTTCCAAGAGAAGATGTATGTCCAGGAGGCCCCCTACCTTGCCTTTTCAGGAGACAACTATTATCAAAAGATGGATTTGATACTGTCCCAGAGTTAGCAGTCTTCTAAATTAATGGCCCTCCTCTCGTATGGCTTGGATTGTTTCTCCCCGCGTAGACCTGACGGTCCCCATGAACCAGGCCAAGATTTCCACCATATCTCCTCCAAGGTAGAACTACATTGAAAATATTTCACCCCAAACTGTTGGATGACTTCCCATATTAGCTGATGTAATATAAACATTGCAGTGTATGCAGTTGGCATGCGAGAGGATGACCAATGCTATAAATAAGGAATGTTATTTTTTTTAGTGTATTATTTGTTCATTAAAATGAGATACTTAAATCAATGTAATTAATTTAGCTATGCAACACAGAGAGAGATTAAGAGGGAAAAACTTTCATCCGCACACTTTCCTCTTTCTTTCCATTATTCCCAATCACTAACATCTGTTCAAAGTTTGTACTTTTCTTTCAAGATCTTTTGCTTGAAGATTACTAATTATTGCTTACATCTATTTAAATAATTGCATCTTTATCTTTGCTCAGCCTCGTGTAGCTCCTTTTTCAGAAGTTGTCTTCTAAATTTGCCTTGCTTTGTAATATGGCAAATGCAAGGGAGCCATTACTGCTTAGTTAAACTTCTGTTATACTGCTGCATATTCTCCAATTTTAGATTCCCATTCTGGTGTTGTCAACAAGGTTTCACTTTTCCAATGTTGTGCCAAATTGGTTCTTGCCGCTATCAGCATGTATCTCAGTAAATTATGGTACTTTTTGTTTATACTCTCTGGAATTATTCCTAATAAAAATCTCTGTGGTTTCAATTCAAATTTATTTTAATTTTTTTTTTTTAATATGCATTTCCTTCCAATGGTTTTGGATTTCTTTACAAGAACACCACATATGATAAAACAGCATTTCCAGCATTTGTTATTTTATGACTTGTCCAGGCTGGTAATCACTGAAAGAATTATATACTGTCTATAAAACATCTTGTACCAATTTTCTCTCACATTGTAGCTTAGGGTGAATTTTCTAATTTTTTTTCCCCCATAGCTATTCTCATTGTTCCATTAGAATTCTTTCTTTGAAATGTTGCAACCATTTTATCAAGTAGTTTTTAATTTGTTCTGCTTCCATATCATATTTCAATAACAAGTTATAGATGCACCCCAATAAATAATCTTGGTTTTGTTTAAGTGTTTCAAATTCTTTCTCAAGGACAGCCTTTTTTAAGATCACGTCTTGTTTTTCTGGTAATTTGCATGTCCTTAACTATGTTAAGTTCCTTTCTTCATTGAGCAGATCTTATTTATATATCCTGTTTTCTGGATCTAAATGTACCATACTGACATATGTGATTAAATACTTCTTGCAATACAATACTTTATCCTTAAAGCAAAAAGCATTTGACAGGGATGTGAATGATGACATTGTTGATCTTAATCTAATTTCACTGGATTCAATTTTTTAACAGACTTTGTCTTATACTATTTTTTTTCTTTCCATTCAATCGGGTCCAATTTACTGCTTGGTAAAGTCCCTGCAGTTTTTCTTGGTAAGGTTTTTTTAAAAGTGGTTGCCCATATCTCTTTCCAAGGGTTAAGAGAAAGTGACTACTTCAAGGTGACCAGCCAGCTTGGTGCCTAAGGTGGGACTAGAAATTTACAATCATCTAGTCCAACCCCCTCCCCCTGCCCAAGCAGGAGATCCTACACCATTTCTGACAAATGGCAGTCCAATCTCTTATTGAAAGCCTCCAGTGATGAAGCTCCCACAAGCTGTTCCATTGGTTGATTGTTCTCACTGTCAGAAAATTTCTCCTTATTTCTAGGTTGAATCTCTCCTTGATCAGTTTCCATTCATTATTCCTTGTCTGGCCTTGGAAAATAGTTCAACCTCTTCCTCTCTGTGGCAGCCCCTCAAATATTGGAACACTGCTATCATGTCTCCCCTGGTCCTTCTCTTCTCTTCACCATGCCCAGTTCCTGTAACCTGTAACATATGTCCCTTCAAAATATTTTGTTCTTTTCTTTCGTGACACCATAAATACTTATGAGTCCATTACCTAAATCAGTTTCTCCTATGATTTATGTTTTGTTATTAGAAATTTAATCCATTCCATTATCCATAACACACAATTTGTTTAATAATATTGTTTAAGATTAGGGAGAGTATATACACCACTTTCTTTGGAGTCTTATAAATCGTATTCTCATTTTTCCCCATTCTTGCTACTAATTGTCTTGTGCCAATCTGCAAAGTTTGATCTGAGATGGATAGTGGTGCCATTTAAAATAAAATGCTCATCATGATTAGTATATTCATTTTTATTATTGCAGTAAGTCCCAGTTAAGAGAGTTTTAAATTCTTCCACTTTTGAGATATTGTTTTACTTCTTTCCATAATTTGCTATAATTGTTTTAAAATATATCTTTATTTCATAATATCAAATAACTTCAAGTATTTCATAGGTCTTAGGGGATCTTACAGCTAGGGTTTTGGTTTTTTTTTAAAATCAAGCCCATTTGTCCAGAAATTAAATACCTTGTTATTATCTTCATTTTCTTTTCATTAACTTTATATCCAGAACCAAAGCCAAAATCATTAAGTATTTTATTAACTGCCTTATAGACCTTTGTGGATGCATAATTGTTAGTATTACATTATCTACTGTAATGGTTTGTAAAAAATACTTTGAGAGACATGCTGCCCAAGGAGCCATCAGATAAGAGAAGGGGTAGGTACAGCTCAATAATGGGCAGAGAAAAAACTCAGAAAGGACTTTCTGTAGTTTCTCAAACCATTAAGGAAAGTAGCAGGAGATTTATTTTTTTAGACATGCAAGATTCTTTTAATATAGTTTTACCATAAAGTAGAATTGGCTGATCTGATTGTATTTCCTGTCTGATTAACTAGAAAGACTGACATGTATATAGCATTTCAATTTGTATTTATTTATGTTTTTGTATCTCATCCACCACGACCTCCAAAGCAATTATAGCAGTAAGTGAGAAAGTAGACAACTTTGTCTTGTTGTTTTTACATATTAAGAAGTTTGCAGAGAGTGTTCTACTCTCTGAACTCTCAGAGAGTGTGATATTAGTGGTTGTCATTGATACATTCTCTCCATTCAAGTATAGAATTCTCTCCCTGGGTTCATTTTATTTAAGCCCTTTAATAGAAAAGTCTATTCTAAATTGACAAATTATTTTTCCGTATCTAAAAATATTACTACCTTCTTTTTAAAAATTATTGAATGTTTCCTAATGTCTTTATTGTAAATCCCATTCTTAGCTTTTAGCCTCTTCTTTAGAATGCAAACTGTTGCACCTTTATGTATGATTTTAGAAATGTACTTCCTCATGCATTCAGCTAATATTGTAGTGAATGTCTTATAATCAACATCAATAAAGAAATTGGTCTGAGGTTTCTTCAGATAATTCACTTCTTTGTGTTATTAGAGTTACAGTATACATACATCTTCCCCCTGTCTTTGGTATTGTTTTTGTTACTTGGATTTCATTCAACCTTCTCAGGAGTAATTTCACCAGTTCTTACTCTACCTTTTCTTTTCTTTTTTTTGGGGGGGGGGGAATTGTGCTGGACCTGGCACTTTTTCAGTTTTGATATTCTTTCTTGTTTCTTTGGCCTCCTGAATTGTAATGGGTTTGCTTAATGTTTCCTTGTGTTCTTGAGTTATTTTTTTCCTTCTATCTCTTCAATCTTTGTTTTCAAGCCTTCTTTGTCTATTTTATATTTAGAATATACACTTGGTTGTTCCAAAAACAAGTAGAACCTGCACTTATGGGAAAACATTGAAAAGAATCTGTCTGTCTGTCTGTCTGTATGTATGTATGTCTGTATGTATGTATATACATTTGTTTGTTTTATTGAATTTATTTGCTGCCTATCTCATAATTAACAACTCTGGGCAGCTACACATACTATATACACACACTCTCACACATTACCTCCCCCCCCTTTTGATTTGATATATCAAGAATTATTTGAGCTCTCAAAATAGTTTTGTTTGACCTATTCTATCTTTTAGAGTTCTTCTGTTTCATTGATGCAACGTTGTTAACTTGATTAAAGAGGGAAATCAGGCTTAGTGTTCTAAGTGTCTAACTTTCACAGGTTATTTTTTGACATTCAAAGCAAATAGCCATAGTTTGTACAAGACAAAAACAACTGGTTCTGGGTGTTCATGAAAAACAAAACCTCATCCTGAAAAGTTGTATGCAATTTTTTTCTCTCCTTTACTGGGCAGTAATTACTATGTAATTTACAAGCTAGCATAGCTGCACAGACTTTTAAGGGTATGTATGTAGATTTTAACTAACAGTGATACACTTAGTATACCTTTCAGAGAGAACAAAAGTAACAGTATATTTTGTGACAGTGAGATCTTTTAAAGAACAGGAGAGCCAGTTGAGTATATTAATAGATGTTCCAGGTATCTATTTCCCTGTGAGACCATACTGATCATCTGGTATGAGTGTCATCAAACACTTTCCTTTCACAATGGAAAATAGCATATAATTAGATAAACTGGCTTATGAGAACAACAGGTGTTTTCATTACAATCTTAATGACTTACAACTATCTGCCTTGTTCTTTGAAACCAGTATAGTCTGCTAGAGTACAGTGTATCTAAAATTAGATTTAAAATCCCAGTGGGTGCTACATTTATTGATTAATCATTGATAAGAGACTTTGTAAAATGCCTTTTTAAAAAAATAGAATTGTGCAAAATTACTTAACAATTATCTCCCTCCCCATCTCCATTCTCTTTGTAATAGAAGTAAATACTGATCCTGAATTTTCCATCACAGTCTTGGTGTGATTCTTGATTTTTCATCCCAAGAGGCTGAATTTTTTTTTGGGTGGGAAATCCTTTTTTTTTTTTTAAATTTGATTTATATGCCGCCCTTCTCCGAAGACTCAGGGCGGCTTACAATGTGCTCAGCAATAGCCTTCATCCTTTTGTATATTTATACAAAGTCAGCTTATTGCCCCCACAAACTAGGTCCTCATTTCACCTACCTTAGAAAGGATGGAAGGCTGAGTCAACCTTGAGCCTTGGCGAGATTCAAACCCTGCAGTAATTGCAGGCAGCTGGTCTTAACAAGCTTAATAACAGGGTGCCTTAAGCCCCTGTACTACCAAGGCTCTTCTTCCTTATGAAGCTTTGTTGAATAGCATGAGGAGATATTTATTTTCTTGGCTTATTAGTGATTAAATGAATCAACAAATGCATTTTCCAGAATGCACTGGTACAACTAATTATGAATGCCCATAGTGTCCCCAACATTGTTGAAGCTGTCTTTTGTATACAGGGGCATGCAAGTGATCTCTCATAATGATTTGTCCTATTAGAAACTGGGAAGGAACCATTTTGTAATTGGTCCTGGAAAAGGATTGTAGTGGTAATAGCACAGCTGCTTTCTTCTGCCCTAAGGTTTGTCTAGGTGACTCCCCTGCCCCCAATATTGCAATTGGAAGTAAAAACATTTGTGCTGGCAAATTGGCCAGAATGTTTAGCAGCAGGAAATAATTGGTGATGCTCACAGAATTCACAACTAGTTGCAACTTTCAAAGTCACTGTCTCTATTGAAACATTAAGTATCTCATGGTACAGCATAGTAGCGTTTCATTTGTTAATGTTAATTGACATTAAAAGATTGAAATGTTAGTAAATATTTTTGCAAAATAATTTATTTATTATAAAATGTACAGGCTGAATGTTCCATTTGGTAATATACAGTTAACAGTAGTATGAACAAAATCTATACTGTAATAATTATCAACAACAATAAAATAAGTTATTAATTCAAATCCCCATATAATATTTTTTCAATTATGCATAAACTAGTAAAGACTAGCAAGATATTAAAATTAAAGTAAATTTAGGATTGAAGAATTCAAAGTTTCTTGGAGAGAATAAATAAAAATGCAAATAAATAAACCTATTTAATCCATCACATATTGCTTAGGCAAATTCCTTAGGATATTTCTATTCTTAGTATCCCATCAGAGTTATATTTGTGGTACAGGGTATTTACAATAATCTACATTGAATTTTCATTTTAGGATTCATTTATGCTTATTATCATGTCTCTCTTCTAGGCTGTGATTTGGCGATTAAACTAGAAGTTTGGTGGAAGATCTCAAGCAGAACCTCAAACTCTTTTCAAACTTCTTTATGAAAGGCTTTAGAAAAGCAGTTGAAAGGAACCGAGAGGATTTCATCTTTCCTTTCAATAGGGTTTTTTTTAGAGGTCAAGAACAAAAGTTTTAAAGACCATTTATGGGGAGGGAGAGAACATCTAATATTTCTGTCTCTATTGCTACCTATCTGTTAACCCCATTTTTATATAATATATAGTTGATCAGCATACTCCCTTTTCTTCCCATTTCAAAAGATATTTTATGAAAATAGATTTATGTGAAAACACTCTGGAATACGGTGGGGAGAGGAGGGGAATCAAGCAGGGGAAATTTCCTTATTTATTTTGCTAAGCATATACGTTGCTCCAATTGGTTAATCAACTTTTACAATCCCACCATATGTAAACAGGATTAAATTATACAAATGAACCAGGTAAATATAAAACATCACATATTACAATATTTCTACATTGAAAAAATGTTCCTGTACCAAGGAAATCAATCCTCAGGATACATTAGACCTATTTCAATACTCTTCTTGTTTCTAGAGAAAAGAGGAACCACAACTAACCAAAGAATTTCCTTCAGGCAGTTCAGAGCCATCAGAAACTCAAGCCAATGAATTCTCAAATGGCTCTTTTTCCTCATGGCTCCCCTCCTCCTTGCCAGGATATGAATTTTCCTGGTGATACTTTGCTGTAATTACTGCATAGGCACAGCCATATATTGCAGCAGCCAACATCATGAGGCATATGATCCCACAGACAACACCAGTTATAGCCACAGTGACAACTGAATGACGCAAGTTAACCGACCGTGGCTTTGATTTACGTTCACAGTTTATGTGGGTGCTGTTTCCTCCATATTCACTGGGATGGGTGTGCTTTGCAGAACCTTTATGCCTAGAATTGTGATGCCAATAGACTTGGTGACCCTGAGAAGCTGTAGGAAAACAGGTCCCATACAACTCATAGGGAATTTTCAGCAGGTCTTTTCCCTTCCGATTTTCAGGGATTGAACAGATGATTTCATCGCTAATTCCTCCTGATGGGGGTAAACAAAAAAAAAGATGTATCTTAACTCTTGGTATTTCAGAAAATTTTGAAACTGCTGATTGGCTAAACTAAGGTAGAAACTGATTTTTCTCCGTCCATTGGATATTATAAGCATGTGTTGTGAAAAAGGGAAACACTTTTAAAAACAATTAGTCAACTATTCAATGTAAGCTTATTTTATCAACTACTTTGAAAAAGAGCCATAGAAAAATTATACAATGAAACATTAAATAGTTTAGAATGGTAATACATTATGATTATGATCAGTCATACCATTATAATTTGTAATAAAAAAACTTAAACTAAAGCAACCAAAATCCAACTCATCACATATTATAATTGGATTCACACTATCACACATTTACAGAATCCATGGTCAGCAATGTGGCACTCCTGAGAACATCTATGCCATAAATGGCAACAACAGTCTCCCTAAATTATTTTTATAAACAATATTCAAAATCTTGTAAAATTTCATATGAATGATTACATAATTCCATAAGCAAAATCACAAAATCCCTTTGATATAGCTGGCCTGTATCCCTGTGTTTCTACAGGGGAGATCAAAAAGTCAGTAGATAGAAAATGTTAACAAAATTCTGCCCTATGCATGCAAACATGCACACATGGAAACATGCATAACACATGTAAACAAATAATGAAGCTTTAATAGTACATATCACAGCTGCCATTTTCTCTTTTCTTGACCCCTTCACTGTGTCAACTCTGCAGGCAGCTAATGTAAAATGTCTACCGAGTAGAAATGGTGACTCTCAAGCAGACCATGATTCTCTGGGAGCTTTTTCTTGAAATCTTATTATCTGTGCATTTTCAGCTTACTGTACTATCACAATTGTAGGCCTCCTGTCTCCCTGAGAAATTCTGGCCACAACTATCAAGTTACAGGTGATCAATTCTTTCCTAAGTGCTGAACTCTAACTCAATATATTCTGTTGGTTTTCATGTTTTCTATTCTCCAAAACTGATACCTTGAGATCTATGTCCAAAATATTTAATATGCATTCACATTTGCAGAAAGATGTTAAACTGAATGTCTCATCAAAACTTTTACTCTTAAGATTGCTACATACCCTGGCCGGCTATATATCCTTCCTCCCCCATGGTTGTCCTCTTTACAACAATAGAATAGAATAGAATAGAATAGAATAGAATAGAATAGAATAGAATAGAACACAACACAACACAACACAACACAACACAACACAACACAACACAACAGAACAGAACAGAACAGAATAGGTTTATTAGCTAAATGTGACTCAACACACAAGGAATTTGTCTCTGAGCTCTCAGTGTACATACAAACCACAAAGTAATATAATCATAATAATGATACCAATAAGAGAAAGTGGTAGAAAAAGATGAGAAGGATAACTTTACAACTGTAATCTTCAGATTCTATAAGGTTTGCACCCAGGGCAGAATGTGCAGATGCTATGTAAATCAGGAAGTCAAAAATACCCACAACCATTAGAAAAAGCAACTTTGCATGTTTAGATCTTTCCTTGAAATACCATTAAGTGAAGCTAATGTTGCTGGACATACAATATATGTATTATGAGAAGAAAGACTCACCGCTGTACAGAAAGGTTTCCAGCCATAATTTAAGACCAAAGGCTTGACAATTACATTGCCAGAAATTACCCTTGAAAAAAATCGTTTTCAGATTTGGAAGTGATTCTAACAGAAGTCTGTCGACTTCCTGAAGGTGATTATATTTCAGAGACAATAAAGTAATGTTCTCTGTCTTGTTTCCTAAAGTTCTAGGAAGCCTCGATATATTGTTTGATGATAAATCCAGTGCTCTTAGGTGGGGTAGAGAGCTAAAAGTCTTATTATCTACATATTCAATGAAATTGTTTGTTAGATTTAGAATCTGCAAATATTCTAGTTCTCTGAATGTTTCAGGTAGTAAACCTGAAATAGAATTGTTCGATAAGTCCAGAATTTTGAGAGTCTGGGTGCCCCTAAAAGTCCTTTGATTGAGTTTCTGAATGCCATTGTTTGACAAAAGTAATATTTGAGTTTCAGCAGGTAAATAAGAAGGAACTTTGGCAAGGCCTTGATTTCTGCAGTCCACTATCCTTGAATTTGGATGACACAGACATTTGAAGGGACAGCTGATCACCACATCTACCAGTATGATAATGCTTAAAACAAAAAGCAACGAACCTAAAAATAAGAAAATAATTGTTAATGGTACATTTAGCTTATTGTTGCAATACTTAATAGGAGTTTTCTAGGAATCTGGGGTTGTATGCCTAGGTAGAAAGCTGAATAATCACAATATTGTTTAGTTCGCAATGCCCTATTCCTGGGATATGAAATTTCTTTTAGTTAAAATTAAGAATTTAAACATAATTACTTTTCATTCTTTATCAGAGGTATAATTAACTTTTAGGATGTTTATGTCTCGATAAAAATACATGTGAAGGAGCTCACATGAGCAATATAAATAATTATATTGATAACATATACAAAACTAGAAAATATTCAGTGGAGAATTCAGGAGTATGCTTTTTTTCATAATAAAACTTCTGGTCAAAATGATTGAAGAGTTTTAAATTCTACTTTGCTTAGCATTGTGTAGACCCTGAAAGTCACCTTGAAGTGCTCAATAGGATTATGAAAAGCATTTAAACAAATTTAGCTTAATCATAAGAGTGCTTTCATTTTCTACACAACACCTTATTCCATTTAGTCTTATGATCTGTAGGATTATTTTGTCATCTCCATCTCTGTGTGCGTGTGCTAGGTATGTGTGCCTTCAAACTGATATTTGAGTTCTGGTAATGCCTGGACTAGTCTCTGCAATTTTCTTGGAAAGGTTTTTCGAAAAGGGTGTATCCTTGCCTTCTTCCTAGGGATGAGCATGTGTCATTGCTCAAGGGCACTCACTGGCTTTGGGTGGGTCTAGAACTCACAGTCTCCTGGGCAGTTAACCACTATACCAAACTGGCTCAGTTCATGCCCATCTAGGGAACACAAAATAGCTTTGGTATTTACCTGTTTTCAGAATGTCCATGTTTATTTCAATGAATTTATTCAAATTATTAAGTTCTATTGAAACACTGGTGGGGGAGAGGAAATAAGTAAGTGTAATCTTTCCAATTTTTTGAATTCCAATTCCAATTTCTGAATTCTTATTATTCTAACTGGGACATATGAGAGGGTCTACTTGTATCTAAAGGAAATCAGATGTGCTAAGAAATCATGTGCTAAGGATACATATATTTGAATAAATTGACCCCTGTGGATTAAACATGAAATGTGTAAAAACAGTTTCAGTTATTGTATTTTTTTCTTTTTTAACAAAAGATAAATAAACATAGTATCTTACTTGACCAAATTAAGGGATCCTGCTTTTTCATAACTAGTGTTTTTCTTATAACATTGCTTATATAGATATATACAGTACAACAGTAGTGAACCAGGCAGTTGTGGCTAAAACTGGTATAACCATATTTTCCCTATGACCAATTTATTACGGGTCCCTGACTCTTTTTATGCTTATAATAATTAAGGGCTTAAATTGTCAATAAGGTAAATTCTGCTGAATTTGGGGAAATATTTCACTTAGTAAGCATGCAAAAGACTGAATTTGAAATCAAATATTTAATATGTCTAATATGGACAAGCCACTGAGTCTAAATTAATACTATCAGGACCTAGCTACTTGGAAATCTCTATATTGACAGCTAAATATGTCAACCTTCAAATGAAGTCCTTCACTTTCTGCTCCTTCATTAAATATAATTCAGAAAGTTTGAATGGCTCACCCAAATTAAGAAATATTTGAAAGGTTCAACCAAAGATTTTCTTAGTGTTTCTGAACCCTGAAGTTATATAAGAAAAGGGATTCATTCTGTATCAGTAAGCCTAGGATACAACTATTTGCTAATGTACAAATGAAGCAAGCTGCTTCAAAATATATCATGGATTGCTAAGAAGTTAAGACAATGTTTCTTTGCTAGACAGAATCTTTTCACAATAGTTCCAAATAAAAACATGTCTTACCATTCATGGTTCTTCACTTGTCAAGTTTACGGAAGGTTCAGTTCACTTTTTATGAGAAGCAGTAATTCTGCCTGAGCTGCCGTTGCCGTTTGGACTGGTTTTGTGTATCCATTGATGCCTTAATTCATAAATTACTATTCTTACTACCACAGGACCAGTTAAGTAAATCCATATAAAATGCTGTCTCTATTTTCCATTCGATTATGCTCGTTTCTCCATTTCAAGTGTACTTTGCTGTGCACAGAGATTTTCTCTGCCTCTTATTCAATCAACAGGATTTACAGAGTGTCTGTCAATTTGTGCTGGACAGCTGCAGTACAGAAATCATGACCTAATAGCCTAGCCTTTTCAATTATTTAATCTATCTCAAATCCAAGATACAGAGACAAAGTGGATTTTTAAAATCCGGAGCAGTTTATGATTTTTGTTGAGTAGTTAGACCCACATTGTCAGTCCTTGCAAAATAAGATGATTCTAAATTTGTGTTTCTGTCATCTTTGGTTGTGATTGGAGGCAATGGAGTGTGTAATCCCAGTATGAAGAGGCCTTCATCTTGATTACATGGTTTTGACCATGCACTTGTTGCTGTTCTGGAGCTTATACTTTTGATTTCTCTAGGGATTAGCTGTGCTGACAGGATTTCATTGCATAGAAAAAAAAAACATTGTGTTTATGTGCATGTGCGTGCATAGCTTTCTTTCTTTTTTCTTATTCATTTTTTTTAAAAGAACGCCAAGCATTCCAAATATGAGTTCTGTTTTTGCCAAACAGGAAGGAACTTCAACTGATATGTGGGTTTTCTTATGTTGCAGATGTGGATCAGTTTATTGGTGCCCCAAAAATAAATCTATTTTATAATCACTTTCACACAAAAACCATGGGTCACCAATTTGAAGATAGAGAGAAGTGATCTCTTTCATTCTATGACCTCCTAATTAAATTCTTTTAAATCTGATAATGTATAAAAATAGAAAATCCTGACAAATGAGCCAGATAGAAATATACTCAAGAGTCTTCTCCTATGGATGACAGATTGGGATTAGGGTTTCTTGGTACACTTTCATGCTGGATCAGAAAATGCCAAGGGTTCATTGGACTCAACAGTTCTTAGCATGTGTCACCTACCACGCACTACAGTATTCCACTTAACTGATGAGAGAAATCCATTAAGCAGGCTCATGTATCACAATAGCAGATGCTGGAAGCAGATCTGATGGCTTCCTGCTAAATGTCTCTTCTTCGCCTAGTTTCATTGAATACTTCTAATAAAAGGTCTTACTAAAGATCAAGGGGTGATAACATTTTTGTGCCTGGGAGCTATATGTTTTGTATTATTTATTTCTCTACTGAAGACTTCAATGGTCTATATCTTATTTTCAGGACTAGGAGTTGTCTCATTTTCCAATTTTGTAGAAAGGAGTGGTTGGCTATATTTTATAACCCCTCTTTTATTACATTTCCAAGCAAAGCAATCTGAGGAATTTATGTTCCTTGTGTAATCCTGGAGGTGATTGTTGGTTACTTTTGCCAGCTTTGACAAAAGATCTGTGTATCAACAATTTATTGTCTGAGAATAAGAAAAATGCTTCTGGACCTAAGGAGAACTATAAATTGAACAAGGGATGTGTAATCCATTAAAAACTAGTCCATTTGTGTGTAACATGTTCTTACAGATTATTCCATCTCATTCCAATTTTGAGCAAAATACAGAAAAGCACCATTTACCTGTTTTTCAATACATCTTGTCAGATCTTTTAAAAAATGATACTTTTTTCCTATTCAACTACCCAATATATATTTTTCTACACAACCTTTAGTAATACAGTCAATTTTTAATAAATACAATTCCTTTTATTTGATGCAAGTTAGTCTTTTTTACACAGCTCTTTTTAAATTTATACTGATATTTATTTCTACTGACAGCGTTTGAAAACTTGGAGATTAATAGCTGAGAATGATTATTGGCCATAGATATCACTAATGTGGTTGTCAAGAGTAAAATAAATCAGGAAACTATTTATTTAAATGTGTTTTAATTCTCTAAGATTACGGGTTATATTCCCTTTAAAATTGAAATACAGAATTTATCAAAAAGGAGAACTTAATATATAATAATTATTATAGCGAACTATACTGAACAAAAGCCAAATAAGAAAGAGAGATCAGTATAATATGAACTACCCCAAGCCTTTACATGTTATTACATGTATACTATATAGAAACATTGAGGGCCAGTTTGGTGAAATGGTTAAGGCACCATGTTAAAAACTGGGAAATCATGAGTTCTAGTCCTGATTTAGACACAAAGCCAGCTGAGTGACTGTGGGCCAGTCATTCTCTGTCAGCTGTACTCTCAGCTGTAGGAAGGAGTCAGAGGCAAATCAGTTCTGAAAATATTGCCAACAAAACTTGCCAGGATTCAACAGGGACACACACAGAGAGACAGACAGACAGAAACATTCCTTCAGCTTCTCATTTTTTACAATATTATGACATACAGAAAAAAAAATCAATCTTTATTTTTAAACCTTAAATTTCTTTTGTTCCCTATAAATATATAGGTTTATTTTCTTTAAAAATGCATTTTTCTACATTTCATTGTATTGCATGTGTGTTCATTATATATCTTCATATATGTTTTCTAGTGGGCCAACCATTTTCAGAAAACAAAATAAATAGGAAAACACAACAGCTAGCCATAATACCATGCATTGTATTTGGCAAAGTTGCTAATGTTAGTTGTGGTGAATTCACTTTCTTCAGAAAAAGACTTTTCTCATGGTTTTCTGCTGCAGATCTTCCTTTTCAAAAAGCTACTGAGACCTACATCCCAAGGACATAAATTTTTTGTTGTGTTGTAGCTAATTTTGGCTGAGGAAAACTAATTTGAACAAGGATGTGACATTGCACTAAGTGGCTACCCTTTTCCCTTGTTTGTGCTGCTATTTCAGCATTGCTTAGTTTCAGCTCATAATGGTCTTGATGACTGATATATTGTGAAGACAGAAGACTGGCTAAAACTCTTGTACAAAGGCATCCTGTGAATTTAGATTGGTTATGTGGGTTCTTCAGGACTGCTTGAAAACCCCAAATGGGTATACACTTCAAGGTCATGAACAGAATTGCTGATGTTGGCATTCTCTGATTTCTAGTCCTGTTGGTTGGAGCTTTCTCAAATAAGTACACATAATAAGTGGTTATCAGCTCATGAAACTCAAGCATGAAAATTTCAGCAGAATTTTCTGCGAATGCTTTGGCAGTGATAACAATGATGAGGTCTCTTTACCATTTAAGGTGATGTTTTATGACAAATAATAGAAATAAATCAACAAATATTGATGGGAATAAAGCAGTTATTAATAATTTATCAATAGCAGATAGTAGAACAATTGAAATACAGAGAATATTAATATAAAGAGAGGCATTTCAGATCCAAAATGAGAAGTAGGAATCTTAACTTAATCATGTTTTGGAATAATTGCTCACTTCTGTTCAGGACACAGCCATCATTTTGTACAGAACTTAGAAGATGATGAAAGAAGACACAAGGAAAGCCACTCAGTAGGAAGGAAGAACTTGAATTTTCCACATCATTGGACACATGAAGAAGAGTTGAATACTTATTGCCATGTGCCCAACCGACTACAGAACATGTCTTTGCAAATCATTGCTCTATCAATTTTTGGGCAGCATTGTGGTTAATGAGACTTGAAGTACAAGCCTAAGTCTACTTTGGACAAAAGTGTGGGCTCAAATACTTCTATATTTTTGAAAAGCCATGAAGGAGATCTGAGACTTTGCTACATTGCATGAATTCTTACAAGTAAAATTCTTCACATTCATGACTTAGGCAGTGCCTTTGTTTCACGATGACTGACACCAGGCTGTACCCGTGATTCCTGACCTTGTGGAATGGTAATATAGAAATTATTGCTTCCTGCTGTGGCATTTATGGTTTTTCTCAGCTCATAATTCTCCATGGACTTCAGTAAATATTTCCTTTGGCTCACATATTGGATTAGTTGACACATTATTTTTATAACCATTGTCTTTAAAAAGGAGGCTTGCTAGCCAGGTGCTGTTCTCAAGATGGTGCAGTTCTTATGCACGTCAGAGGACAGAATTTGTAAAGCGTGCCTCCCGACTGCCTCTTATAGTTAGGTAATCCTCAACAGCTACAATTGTGTTATTTTTAGCATTAACAAATTGAGAAGATGTTCACAGGGAAAGGTCACCGAAAAGTTAAGCACTGTGTGAGGTTCATTTCCAACAACAACACGGGCCTTGTTTAATATGCTTCATGATGTGGTAGAAGAAATTTTTATCCTTCAGAGCTTTTCATTTCTGTCTTAGTCAAACATTCATGCTCGGTCTATCTTTTGGCAACATATGATTTGAATTGTCAAGTTAGTGTTCTGGCATGTGTGACTATTTTCACATTCCTCTTGAGGGATTTGGCAAGAAGATTCTCCTCTACTTTGTACTTTCCCTTTTTTCCCCCTCCCACCCTGTCTATTAATAATAAACAAAGAGTAAGAAGACAGGCATCAACAGGAACAAATGGATAAATCCCTTTGAAAGTAGCCTGACACATGCGAAGGACCTGCTCTGGTTGATTATGCAATAAAGAATTACTTTGAGAGCCATCTGTATATTCGTACCTTATTCCTAATAAAAGACAGCCAGTTTGGTGCAGTGTTTAGGCTGCAAATTGGAATTCTGTGGATTCTAGTTTCCCCCTCCGCCCTTAGGCACAAAGCCAGGTGGGTGACCTTGGGTCTCTCACTCTTTCTCTCAGCCCTAGGAAGAAGGTAACGGCAAGCCATTTCCAAAAACCTTCAGAGTCAACACTGATTCAAAGGCACAAAACAAAACATAATAATATATGATTATACAATAAAATATTATGAAATATCTCAAGATTAATGTCAGCACTTTTTTTTAATTTTTATGATCTAGCTGTCAATCCTGACATGTTCAAAGATAAGACTATTACTCAGTTTTTCTCAGATGCTAGAAAGATAAGAGTTAAAACTGAGAAGCCATATTATATAACTGTAATTGAGATTTCAGATTTAAAACTTTGGTGATCAGTCTTCTTAATTTCTCTTTGGTATCTTGCAGATTCCATGAGGAAATATAGATAGTTTGCCAAAAAATATTTTTTTTAAAAAAAAAGAATACTGCTGAGTGAAGTAAGGGAATTGATGTTTTGTGACAAAACACTGACTAAATTCAGATATGAAGAAGATCCAAGATATTTAACAATAATATTTGCAACAGAAATCAAAATTGGCTAATTTGTATCCTCTTTCCAAGAAAAGCTGATTGGAGTAAGAAAGTAATGTGGTACTGTTGGCAGATAGCTTTTAATATATCTTTCAATTCTTCATTTCAAATTGCTTCTCCAAATTACATTTTTCTTTGCTGGTTTCCATACACAGCTTGAGGTTTGGAAACTAATAGCAGAAAGGAAATTTTGTGAATGACTTGAAATTGAGTAACAGTAGGCAGGAAAAGTGTTAAGCCCAGTTCATTAAAAGCATCTCTAAATGGCTTTTCTAGAAACAATAGTTAGATCTATAGATCTGCAAAACATCTATTTCTCATAGATTTTGATCTGAATTTTGTATTGCTGTTCTAGTATAGGTAATTTTCAGTAAATGCTCAGTTATATATAAGTGTGTAGCATGCCAGTTTCTTTTGCCTGCTGACTGAAATTGAAGATGGTGATTTGTAAGGGGGAAAAAAACCATTGCTGCCAGAGGGTTCACAGGATATCGTATTATATTATATTGAATCTGGTTCAAAACTTTGATTCTTGTCTCTGACATTGTCTCAGATTTCCTCAAAGGCTACTGATACATAAAAGAATATGTTCGTCCCTTCAAAAGCTACTAGGAGGAAAATTAGGTCCAGGGTCATTTGATCTTTCCAATGTTAGGCAAAGGTATTCTATGCTGGACGTACCATGGTTTAATGCACCTTATCTTTTGCTTACATTCTGAATTCCATCAGAGAATCAGCTTGACTTTATTTACTTTTTAACGTAAGCACCAGTCTTGCAAAAAGTAATTTATTGGCATGGTAGTTATGATGTGTGGGCTTCACTGTAGGACAAGAAGAGACAGAAGTCTTTTAAGGTGGAGAATAAAATGTTTTGGCAACCTGGCCCAGGTCTAGGAATTGCTTTCTGCACTCCATCTATCCTGTGAAACAGTATTTTGGTTTGCGGAAAGGGGGCCTTATAAGTCTAGTGCTATTCTAGGGATCTAAGAAGGCTGGTTAAGCTTACATTTAATTGCAAGTTAAATAAAGAAGTAGCCAAGAGTCTTTAAATCAAATTTCATGTGTCTGCCTGTTTCGTGATGGCAGCCACAAAGGCTTCAATCAATCAATTCCCAGCTTGCATAGAGCACTGTGCGCAATGTACATCTTTGTAGATACGGAAAAAAGCTAGGGAGATAAGCATGATTAAAGTTAATTAGTAAGTTCATATAGTTGTTACCATAAATGGAAACAGATGAAACTTGACATAAAAGTAATAGCAACAAAAGGGATCAAGAAAAAGGAGAATTAGAAAAACATGTCTGAGATTAAATATAGGATTTACATGTTGTTTATTTAGATCATTTCTGGTCTCTTCTTAAAAGCTATGCATTTAACTTAATTTCATTTTTAGACATGATAGATCACCCAATTTACATCAAAGGAGACTCCAGCTTTGACTTTTCATTATTCATATTTGTTTGTTTGTTTGTTTGTTTTTTCAGCTTAGTGGCTACCAGGGTACTCTAATTTATAGCGCTTCCTACATGTATTTATTTATTTTTTGATAAATATTAGGATATGATTATGAAATTATTTATCCTATATATTATGTTTTATTACTATGAAAATAATGACTTGTTTTGAAGCATTTCACCTTAAAAACTATCATTTTATTAGAGACTTCAACAATCATATTGGTTTTTAGTAAGAAATAGACAGAATAGAGCACTCATAGGATGCAGGAAAGTGAAATGTAGGGTTGAGAAATTGACAAGAAGTAAAAGAATTTATGTAGGGTATTTAGAGTACTTTAATATAAAAGAGAGGGGAAGTGTAGCAAATTTTCAGAAGATGTCCCTCATTGTGTAAATGAATATCACTAAGCTGACTTTTCAGGTTTTCTTGAAAGTTCTTTTTCTTCTTAACTCATTCTTTAATTTTCCAAAACATGCCGTTGAAGTCTACCATTGCAATATTTATTCCTTTTTCTCTAGCAAACATGTTCTAAATGGCTATTTCACAAATGTATTCCCTTTTTTGTAAATGGGCAGTGGGCAGTTTCTATAGTAGAGCTTTATAACATGTGGTCAGTGAGAACAATTAATAAGTGGAATGGCTTACCTTGAGAAGTTATGGGTGCTCCATCACTGTAGGTTTTCAATAAGAGATTAGACAACTATTTGTCCAAAATGGTATAGGGTCTCCTGCTTGAGCAGGGGGTTCTACTAGAAGACCTCCAAAGTTCTTTTCTGTGTCTTTTCTATTGTTCTCTGTTCTATGATACATCAGATATGATGAAACCACGGTTCCCATTAACCTGGTTAGTACAATCATTGGCAAAACATAATCAGAGCTGCTATCCAGAATCCTCCGCAAAAAAATCTAATCCATACTTATTTAACATATGTAACTGAGTCCACTACGTAGTAGTTGGCTTTAGCAATCTATAATGGTTTAATCAACAGTATATATAAATTTGATAACCAGATAGAAAATTCAATATCTGTGTTACTACTCTATGTGGCATTTCTCAGGACATTAACGTATGAATCTGTTGAACAATTTCTGTGTGATACTGTTCAACATGAATGATATGTTGGATATTTCTGCTAACTGATGACTGGTTGTTTCTAGAGATATTTCTATATCTGTATCATTTATATTTATCTATATCTATCATATATCATGCTTTTCTTTTCAAATACTTGCCAAAGGGAAAACCCTCCCTTTTTATCAACTGGTGTACTAAGCAATTGTGTATTTTTTAGATCTACTATAATATCATATAAAACGTTTGGGATTTTTTTCTTAACTGCAAGCAGATTTCTTTAGACTGTATAAACCATTTTTCTACCCACATATGAAGATGGAGAGGGAAACAAGGTATGTGTAAGTGAACCCTTGTTATTCACCACACATACCACAGTTGTGCTGTTGTCAGAAGTATTAAATCTTTGGAACACTCAGTTGAGTAGGAATTATACTGATTTTACTGCTGGATATTTCCAAAATTGGCCACGTTTATTTATAAAATCTACTACAAACCTACATGCTGTTTATGAAAATGGCAGAGTGCTGTTAAATAGGCTGCTCTTTAAGCATAGTCATGTCCATAATGTTACACCAGTGAAAATGTCAGATATGGCCCATTCTAGTATGCTTGGATTACCGTAATATTTTTTAAAAAATATTTCTCATTACTTGACTTTTGATGAAAAGTCTTCTATGATATTTGCAGCTATCTGATCATTGAAATTGTATTTTATTTTAACTGTATTGCTTTCATTTTTCAAGAGCTGTTGTATGATTTTATACCACCTGTTGATTGTTTTAGATTGCATACTTTGAGAAGGCTGAAGTCTTAAAAGAGGTCTGAGAATTATGTCAAAGAAAACGAACACATAATAAAAATACCTTAGAGTTTGTGCCAGGTGGAAGAAAATATCCAGACTAGAGTGTGAGTTGCAAAGAATCTGATTTTGTCTGGGTATGTTTATAGTTTTTTGCTTGCTCATTTTGTTAATTTTGAAAGACAAGCGCTGATGTTACTTGCCCTTGGGGTGAGGATGATGCATAGGGTTCTGCTCAAATTGTTTTAATTTTAACTGAAACCTGTAATATTATCATTTCCCCATATGGAGTTTCCCCACCCCCCCAAAAAAAGTTCTCACATTTTTAAAATTCTTATTAAATGGATTCTTTATTTTGCTTGAACATAAATGGGAATAAATAAATTTTTAGTGGAAAAAGGAAGTTTTGTTCATTTGGGGGGAAAAAAACCTGCTATAGATTAAAATAGTCACAACATGATTTATGGATGCCTAACAATTGCAAGAATTTTCTGCTGTCTAATCTTGTTCATGATCTCAAGGATAACGAATTATATTGGATTCTATTATAAACATCATGGTCAGGACTCCTCTGTAATAGAACATTAAACCCTAAAGGACAGTTGTTTGCATTTCAGAAGTGCCTTGAGTTGCTGTATACTTTAGATCACTGCCTCATTTTATTATGCACGCTGCAGGGGTTTTTTTTGTTTTGATTTGGGGTTTTTTTGGTATTGTTTGTTGTTTATGATATATTAACTGGTTAACATTCTGGGATCTATTGGAAGAACAGAGATATATGAATATTTTAAGAAAATAAAAATAATAAATAGTATTGAACTATATCTACATTAAATATAGACAGTACGGAAACAGTCTACATTTGGCTGCATAGACACAGAAGAGAGATTCATGCATCACATTAAGCCAAAATCAAGCAAACCAAATTATGGTTTAGCAGTTTATATAAGCCAGCCCTAAAAGTTGCCCAAGATTTTTTGGGAAAAAAAAATCCTTCACAAAGTTTGCACAGCATTTGATATAACCATTAAAATAAGTGTTGCAGCTTGTGGGAATAACATGTATTTCTAAGTATTCCATTTATTTATAAAAGTAACTTTTATCTATATAATTGTTGAAGATAATTAGGACTGATAATTTAGCATTGAGTTTCCATAATTTCAGTGGCAGTGAATCCCAGAATAGCTGTTCTTAAAGAACATTTTATAGATGTCAGTGAAGCAGGGGTGAAATTCAGCAGGAGAATTTGTGGAATTTCTGGAGAACCGGTAGTGGAAATTTTGAGTAGTTCAGAGAACCAGCAAATACCACCTCCTGCTGGCCCCAGAGTGGGGTGGGAATGGAGATTTTGCAATATCCTTCCCCAGGAGTGGGGAGGAAATGGGGATTTTGCAGTATCCTTCCCCTGCCACACCCACCAAGCCACACTACACCACACCCACCAAGCCATGCCCACAGAACCGGTAATAAAAAAAAGTTAATTCCACCACTGCAGTGAAGCCTTTAAAGCAGGGGTGCCAAATTCGCATCATCACGGCATCGTCACATGATGTATCACAACTTTTTTCCCCTTCACTAAATTGGGCGTGGGCGTGGCTAGCACATGACACATCCAGCCCGCGGGCTGCGAGTTTGACAGCCCTGCTTTAAAGGTTTCAATTACATAAAGTTTCAATTACTTAAAGATTTATAGTATAACTATACTAGGAGCCTGGTGGTGCAGTGGACTAAACTACTTTTAAAGTAGTATTTAGCTGCCAGCTGCCTGCAATTACTGTGAATTCAATTCTCATCAGGCTCAAGGTTGACTCAGCCTTCCATCCTTCCGACGTAGGTAAAATGAGGACCCGGTTTGTGGGGGCAATAAGCTGACTTTGTATAATATACCGCTTGGGGGGGGGGGGCAAAAGCCCTACTAAGCAGATATATACAAAAGTAGGAAGGCTATTGCTTAAAAGCATTGTAAGATGCCCTGAGCGTCCGGAGAAGGGCGGCATATAAATCAAACTAATAAATAATAAATAAATAAAATAACTTAATTACTTAACATGTAATTAACATCTATGTATGTATGTATTTGAATTTATTAGTTACCCAGCTCCAATGGTCTATCTTGAAAAGTTCTGCTCTATATACTATATGCTTACATGATACGTTATGGTTTTCAGAGGTAATGGTGGTGGCATAACTCTGATAATTTACTCATTCTAGCCTTCAAAAAATATGTAGAAACGGAGTTCCTTGATTGTTCTATTCTGGATGCTTCAGTCAATCAACTCCTTTCCTTTTTTTTTGGTGCAAAATCCATGGGTAAGAGAAGTGAGATTCAGAAGTTTGTGTTTGGGTGTGTGCTTGGGGGTATTTGGGTTATAAGTGATTATGTATTTCAGATTCCTGATTTTTTGAAGTGAATGCATCTTTCTAAGCCACACATCTATATTTCAGCAGATTTTCTATGCCTCTGTCTGTGGACCACCCTGGTTCCATCCTGGCTTTTCCAATGGGTAGGCATTTTTAAGAACTCCAGATGCAGCATGCCTGCAAAAATTGTACTAAAGAAAGATGGGTTTTGTCAATTAGTAAAGGAGATTACAGTATTGTTGTAAGAGTAGTAAGTGCAGGCTTTGTTAGATAAGAAATGGCAGCGTTGATGGTTCCTGTTCTTTGGTGATTAAAAGGGATGAAAGTGAGGATTATTTTTTGAAGGTCTGTTGGAATAAAAGCATTGCTGCAGATGTGTTTTTTTTTTCCTGGTAAGGCTGTTAGGAAATAGTGGCCTCAGTTAATATCCCTTAAACAAAACAGTCTATCATCAAATATATTGCGTTTATTAAACAGACAGGCCATTGTCCATATACTTTAAGAAGGGAGGAATAGAGAAACACTGTTGAAATGTTGATTTGATGATTTTATTGCCACAACCAGTAACCACAGTCTGAAATAGGTCCATTTCAAAAACCAACAATTAGAACTCAAGAATATGATTTTACTATATTATTATGTACTTTCTCTGCTATACTGTGTCTTTAAATACAGCAACTCTGCAGTCAGAAAATAAAATTCTGTATATATCAATTTTGTACTTTTATGATACGCAAGCAATGGAGCACTGGAAAGTTATTTACATGAGGATCAGCAAGCAAGATCAAATCTTTGACTCAATTAAAGATAGGAAAAGATAGGAATTACTAGATTCCCTCCTAATCTCATTTTATTTGTAATTGGTTTCTGGTCTTTTTGAATCTTAAGAGACATTACAGATTGCTTCTTACTGAGTCAGTGCAAGCAGTTTCAAAAAAGCTTTAGGAATCACGCTCCACAGAACAAGCTCATCAAGCAAGTGAATAGGGAGACCAAATAGAGGTTTTGCAGAGGAAAGTAGCATTGCTTTCTTTACGGAACATAGGGATGAAAAGAACTTCTCTTGTAAAGAATATATGCCACTTTTGTTTTCTTCCTAGAAGATGTTATGAGTTACATATGCTTTACATATGCGTTACAAGTGCAGACTGATTGCCCTCCTAGTGAACAAAGTGAAAGATCCTGCCCACCCTCCATTGTATTAAAGATGATGATGAACAGTTGGTTCAAATACAGGAAATATTTGTGGAGGTTGGGGAGGAGGACCATACCTATAAAATAAAACCCCTCTTCTTTGGAGCTTCAGAATAGATTCTAGAATTTTCCCATTGATTATTTTTTTTTTAAATGAAGCTGCATTAAAAAAAAATTGCTGCTATAACCCCCAGGGACTGGGAAGAAAACTATACAAAGGGAAGGATTTCAACCTCTACACTGAATTTAAACCAAGTGATGGTGATCAGTCCTACAAAGAGAGAATAAAGCAGTCTAGAAAACAGTGCAATGCCGATCTCTGGGCTGTGAAGGTATCCAATAATGTAGGAAAAACAATCTCTTGGTAAGATTTCTAAAATCTTAACTGTTCTCTTTCAGTGAAACTTGGGAAGTTTCACTGAAACTTCTGGGAAGAATCTTGCTTTTTGTGGAGGTGGATTAATTAATCATATTTGAAGAACTGATTTGTAGAAGATGTAGCTGATTTGTGCTTCTAAAATAATGATGACAAAACTATGCCACACATGTCAAAGGTGACATGTCACAATATTTTAGATGACATGTCAGTGATCACCAACACCCGACAACAACTATTCTTCCTGTTTGCATTACCAAAGAAAATAAATGAACAAAAATACAAGAAAGCAGTGGATGGAAACTGATCAAGGAAAGAAGCAACCTAGAACTAAGAAGAAATTTCCTGACAGGTAGAACAATCAATCAGTGGAACAACTTGCCTCCAGATGTTGTGAATGCTCCAACACTGGAAATTTTAAAGAAAATATTCTAAATATGTGACCCTACACACACCACTTGAAGCTTAAAATGGATTTTCACCATTTTTCACTGATCTGTCATCTTTAGAATTGTGATTGGCGGTGACATGAAAGAGAAAGCAACTTGCAAAATGTGATAGGAACATGGCAACCACACAGTTCAATGGCCTTCCAATCATTACACAGTGTGATTGTTTGTGCAGTGGAGCTCATTTTCAAGGAGCAAGGGCAATGGATATCTGTGACTGCAGTCTCCAAAATGAGCATACTTTCAGCAATCATATGAAATTGGCTTTTGTTTTTGTGTACATTGAATTATAAATGAATATGTAAATATTCATTTATAATATATAATGATTCTGCTGGTGAGACAGTACCCACCAGCAGAATCATGTTAAGGGCTTTCCAAATTTTTGAAACACTAAGGCCAAAAGATTCACCAGAATTCTAGAAAGCTAATAATGGGATTAATTGACAAATCTGTAAATTTCAGTAGAACATCAGGTAAAATATTCAACTGTGGAACCAACTGCTTATGAAAGATTAGTCCAAAATGTTTAAACAAAGATTAAATGACCATTTTGCAGACATGTCATAGTAGTGGTACCTGCACCAGGTAGAGAGCTGGATTAATGATCTCCATATTCTCTTCCAACCCTTACATTCTACAGTATGATCCTATAAAGAAGATTGCAATATCAAAAAAGGGAATAAGCATGAATTAATAAATGAAATGAAAGAAAAATAGTTATGATGTGACTCTAAATCACATCAAGAATCAAAGAAAAACTGAAAGATAAAATAGAATCTGTTTATGGAAATAAAGGTATATGTTTAATTATAAACCAAGAGGCTAAAATGTATGCTAGAATGTACAAATATTGTGGAAAGCTTATGAAAGTATGAATTCATAAATTGGTACTATTATAATTATATGATACACTCCAGTGAATGGTGAAAGTGCAAAAAACCAAGGTGGGTTTTAGGGAAGCTCTCTTTAAACCCCTGCAACAGAGAAGCAAGGGACATGTTTTCTTGGCATCAGAGTTCCCAGTGTTCATTATCTGAATTTAAAACACTCTTTTTTTACATCTTTCTACTTAATCCAGAAAGAGATTGGATCTCCATTTATGGAAACATGGTCCTTTTTTCTTTGTACAAATATACCAAATTAATAGCATTTGAAAAAGAAGGCAAAAACATTCACTGTAGTAACACACAACATACTGCATTTTTGTTGATGACTTCAAATGATTGAAGTTTAGCAGGTGCCACCCCCTCTAACAGCTCTCAGGACGAGGCCTTATGCTTCTCTGTTCTTAATGCTTCAGTGAAATACTGTAAAAAGCAATTTCAAAATCAGGAGCTTTTCTGGGATCTGGTGATTATCATTTAACTTCTGAAGTTAATGTCAAAGGAACCTTACCTGGCACACCTGCAATTAATTACAAATACAACTGCCCTAATCTTTAAAAAATGTTGAAGGGCCATAAATGAATGCAGATTATAAAAAGGAAAATCCTAACATTTCCATTTACATCAACATCTTTCTGGGATTTAATTAATGACTTTGTATTTTAACATGGCTTAAAATGAAAGAGCAGAGTACTTCAGGCTAGCAGGCTCTCAGCCAACATAGTAAGTACTTTATGTTTATATTGAGCACTAAAGATCATTGTACAAAATAGAGTTCTACTATCCTTTGCAGAGATTAGAAAATGCCACATATTTTGTACAAATATTAAATAAAGAAATGCCTAACAGTGGATAATGATAACAAATGGATAAGCTGCTTTTAAGGAATTTAGCCTGTATATCTCTTAACAGGTAATCTCCTCCATAAATGTCAGCATGTCAACATCCTTATTAAAAATGCAGGACAAATGTTTCCTCATTTTTGTACACAGAAGATGTGGGGCCCATATCTGTGACTGATTTGTGTTTGTCTGTGTGACTGTAATAAATGTGTCCCTCTCGCAGTACCTAAAGGTTGTTAGGAGCTGGATGGGGAGCAACGGGATGAAACTAAACCCTTGCAAGACCGAGTGGCTCTGGGTTTGGGGTTCGTTGGCTCAGGGAGAATTGCCAACTTTGGCCTTGGATGGGATGACACTACTCCAAACAGACCCTGTGTGTAATCTAGGGGTTTTCCTGGACTAACGACTCCTGCTCAAAGAGCGGGTGGTGGTCATGCCCAGGAGGATCTTTGCGCAACTGTGGGTTGTGCGCCTGTTACAACCTTTCCTGGACCAACAGTCCCTACTCACAGTCACACATGCCCTAGTCACTTCCCGTCTTGACTATTGCAACGTGCTCTACATGGGGCTGCTGCCCTTGAAGAGCATTTGGACACTCCAGTTGGTGCAAAATGCAGTGGCCTGCATGATTTTGTGCAGACCCCAGTGTGCACATGTGTCACCTCTCCTGTGGGAGCTGCATTGATTGCCAATTTGCTTCCATGTGCAATTCAAGGTGCTGGTTGTCACCTTTAAGCCCTTCATGGCTTGGGACCAGGTTATCTGAGGGACCTTCTCTTGCCAGCCACATCTTCCCGACCTATCAGAGCGGGGAGGCAGGTAATGTTGCAGGTCCCATCCCCAAGGGAGATACACAACCCAGAAGAAGGACCTTCTCCGTGATGGCTCCCTCTCTCTGGAACATCATTTCCCCAGAGATTAGAATGGCCTCTACTCTAATACTCTTCCGGAAGGCACTGAAGATCTGATTCTGCCAGCAGGCCTAGGGAACCCAGAGTGGGATGGAATCCATTAAATGGCTCGTGTGATCTGCTATCGCTGGGGCGGGGGGTGGAAGGTAAGGGGTGAGGGGTGATTTTGTTCTATTGTACTATATTAATTTATTTGATTCTTTTTGTTAGTTTTTATTGTTTTAAATGTGGTTTTATATTCTGTAAGCCACCTTGAGTCGCCATGGGTGAATAGGCGGCAATATAAATAAATAAATTAAATAAATAAATGTGTGTTTATCTTCTTAATTACTCTCTGATTCCCTTATGAGGAAATACATTGGAGACAGTATTCGGGATTTTTTTTTTTTAACCTTCTGTATTGCAGACCAACTGTATAATGACATTTGATGCAAAACTATGCAAATGGCTTTTTTATCATTTGAATAAAGCTGTAGTTATAGATGCCCTACTCCCTTGTTTAGTGGATCACTAGAATAATAGGTACCTCTGTGTAAGAGAAGAGCAACCAGAGCTGGGAAGGGGCAGAATTAATTGCACCCTCAGCTTAGAGTTGTTGTGTTCCCACAAACGGTCAAAGTCCAATCCCTCTTGAATTACCTGGTGGGTCAACAATTTAATGTTGAATTTTAATTGACCAGATTCTTGTGTATTGGCTTGACTAAATCCTCTATGATGCAATTTAACGGATGGCCCTGAATCTTTGAACCTGACACCATGTCCCACAACTGATCCAGTAACTTGACTGGTCACTGTACCAGGTTTCTAAACTGCAGAAGGCAGCTTAATTATTGTAAAATATCCTTTGTAGCTCTCTATTTTGATAGGTTATTTTAACCTTTGTTCTAAGAACTCAGTATGATGAGGTGATTGTAATATTGGTTAGGAATGGAAGGAATCAGTTCACCCTCAGCCTTGGAAACTGACAAGGTGACTTTGGGCCAGCCACTTGCAGCTTAACCTACCTCACAGGATTATTATTATAGGGAATAAAATACACGGAGAATCCCCTGTAAGTGTTTCAAGTTCCTGGAGGAAAGGCAGGAACATAAACTCTTAATTCATTATTTTTTAGATTCCAGAGTGTTGTGGAGTGTTTACTTCAGATGCTGATTTCAAAAAGATTGAAATATATACATTCCTTGTCTGGAATGGTATAGTGCCTGCTGCTTGAGCAGGCAGTTGGATTGCTCCAAGGACGTCTTCTAGTCCAACTGCCTGCTCAATCAAGAAACGCTATACCATTCCAGACAAGTGGCTGTCCAGTCTCTTCTTAAAAGCCTCCAGTGATGGGGCACTTACAACTTCTGAAGGAAACCTAATTTTAGATAGATAGAATTTTTATTGGCCAAGTGTGTTTGGACATACACAAGGAATTTGTCTTCAGTGCATTACATCTTTTTTATAATATGGCGTCCAAAACTGGATGCAGTATTCTAAGTGTGGTCTTACTAAAGCTTTATAAAGTGGTACTAATACTTCACATAATTTTGATTCTAATCCTCTGTTAATGCAGCCTAGGATTGTGTTGGCTTTTTTGTATGCTGCTGCTGCACACTGCTGGTTCATAATTTAAGTGATTGTCCACTACGACTTCAAGATCCTTCTCATAGTTACTGCCATTGAGCAAGGTTTCAGCTAATCTGTACCTGCACATTTGATTTTTCTTACGTATAAGTAAAATTGTATTTTTCTCTCCATTGATTTTCATTTTGGTCCAGTGTTCATGTTTGTTGAGAATATATTTGATTAGTCCTTAGAATATGATATCATCTAAACATTTATTGTAGAGAACAAAAAGATACACTAATTCAAGTAGTTCAACTCTTTATATAAATTTCTTATGTGACATTTACAATATGTTTACCTCTGAGATTTGAAAAAAAAATTAGTACTACATCCCAGCATGGCTACTTGAATTAAAAATATATTCTCTTTCTTTAAAGCAAAGTTCTTCACTGACCCCATGAAATTAATGTGGGAGAACTCCTCCCCCCCTTATTTTCCCCCATCAAAGTATCATGTAAGACGTTTATTTGAACATGCTATTGTTTTGACTCCATAGTCTCAGTTTTACTAGAGTTAAGTTGATGGTATCTGTGTCCAATGTGCCAAAAGTGTAAGATATCATAGTGGATTGCACACCTGGGGAAAACAGAATAAATCTAGTCATGCTATTTTAAACAAGAAAAATTCCCACTGAAAATGACAGGTGTTCTGCCTGAATAATAGTAAACTGGAACAGATCAAAAGGCTCTACCTGATATTTGATTTCCTACATAATCCATTTAAAACAGCACCAGCCAATCATTAAAGTAAAACTGACACCAATAAAAGTAAATCAATAGTTCTCACTTTCCCCCATTTTCATGAAGTAACAGTTTTGCACAGTCCAATCCAGGATTTTAACTTTTTTTTCATAAAATATTTTATAAATTCATTAGTTAGTCTCAGCAAGTGACAATTCCTACTGAATCTTAGCTTGGCAGCTAAGTAGGATCAGGCCTAGTTAATACTTAGATGGGAGACTGCATTACTAGAACTCAGAAGGACCTGCAATCAAGGTGATCAAGGGGCAGGATGGCTGATACGAATGTGTAACGGATGATCTGTCCCTTTATATGTTTCTGCAATATTCTTGCTAGCAAGGCAAGGCAAGCATAGCATAGGCAAGATAAAAAGTTTTTAAAATTCCAAGAGAACAAACTGCTTCTGCAGAGAATATTTCTGCAGAGAAAAAAACATGGATGTATCCATAAAATAACTAAGAGTCCAGCACACATAAAGGAATGTTTCTTCTACAGTAGTTAAACATAATTAGAAATGTAATTAAAATGCTTTTCTATTTTTATTCCTTAGAACACTTATACTTCAGTCATTGTTCTTAATCTATATACTTGCATGAAGAAGCTGACCCTCAAATTTTTAACCAAAACACCATGAAAATTGGCTTATCTGCAGGTGGCATATTTTTCATGGTATTTTGGTTTGGCTCGTCAAGTATATATACATACATACTTTAAAGACAAGTATTACAGCTGATGCCATACATGGATAAACCAATCTAGTTTTGGAGCTGCATTTTGGAGCCTAAAATTCTCAGTTTATCCATGAGTATATACAGTACATATGTACGCTAAATCAAGGTTCCCCAATCCCCGGACCGCAAGCCACTACTGGGCCAGGGCCTATTTGGAACCGGGTCACACGAGAGGTGGGCCAGTGCACATGCTCACCTGTTGAGTTGCATGTGTGCCAACCCGCTGCTCACATGGTACAGTTCCCCTCTCCCTCCACTGGGCCGCCAAGCCACAAAGAATTGGGTACCGCTGAACTAAGTTGTAGTAGAAAATAATGAAGACCTTTTCTTAGATAATGAAATATAAACCACTTTAGGATCAAACCTTGATTCCAAGATATTGCCACACTTGCTCAGAGCTGTGCAGGAATCTAGATTCATACTTGGACACATTAGGATTAATATAAAGTTATTTAGGGGCTCTTTAATATTAGATTTGCTAAAGAAGCCGAGCCAGGTTCCGAAATGAGGTTAGAGTGAATCAGAGATGTTTAACATCAAATAAAGAACTTTGTGTCTATCTGAATCCCTGCTTACATATCTAAGCCCCTCAGTTTGAAAATCTATTTGTTAAATTTTACTTGCTGCCCACTTTGTTTTTCTATTTTATTTGATGTAGAATTGTATAGTTATATGCTCTTGTTTTACACTTTTCAGATTATAAAAAATGGACTTGTAAATCTCTGTATGAAAACAGCTTTTAAAATACCTGTTGTTCATCATTTCAATCAGCTGTAGGTATCCAGATGAAACTGGAGTTTTTCCAAAGGAAATTTTGGACTGCCAGTAGACAGGTATGTTATTATTGTGTATTTAAAAAACTTGAGTCACTGGCTAACATTAAAGCTGGAGAGAATCAGGAAAACATCTGACAAAATCTGTTATTTCTGCAAGTTAAATATAACTGGCAGAAAATGTTTTGGTAAATAAATTCCATCATGTGGTCACCATCATCAGTTAAAGATGAAGCAAGGTTTAAATAGCCAATGAGCCAGAATTTATTTTTTTGAGTTGAGTTTAACACAAATGCCAAGAGAAATCACTCAAAATGTGGGGCACAAGTCACCAAATGTGGATGACTCAAATTTATTTCTCATTTCCAACAGTTCTTCCAAATGTCTGAAGACATTTTTGGATCAGAGAGATATTTATTGCGTTCAAATATAGTGCACTTTTGTGTTGACTCAGTTTTTTATTTTGCAACAGTCAATTAATTGTTGCTTGTTACCATATGTAGTTTTATGAACCCAACACAAAAAATATTTATTTCTTTTATTGCACACCATATCTTATCTAAAAGTTACATATTTCTCTGCACCCAGAAGATGCAAATTCTAAACTTGTTTTAATACTATCAATCTTCTCCTTTTACAGTGCACATCTCTTGATGGTCGGTGTTCTATAAGCTGTGATGACGAGGTAAGCAAGATATTTCATACATGCACTGCCAATTTTTCTTAGCACTGAAACTGTAGACAATTATGCAAAGCATATATTCATACTAAAATGAAACAAACAAGTGTGTGTTTAGAAAAGATATTCTATCTCCTGGGTAATACTGATGCCTGACTGTGAAATAGAGATGTAATTTTAGAAGACGACATGGAGAATTAGCCTTGAGTATTTGCTTGTTCAAAACTAAGGTCTCATTTACCACGGATGTAGTAGTAAATATGGGCTGTGCTGTATCACATCTGAATGTTTCCAAAAGGAAAATATTTCATGTAAAAAAAATCATTGACATTTGAAAAATAATCCATTCCAGTCTTGTCCCTGATGTGATATTTTTATTGACTCTGTGTATATGTGTTTGATGGCAAAATATTTAACTATGCCACCACAATTTAACTATAACCTGAAGTAGCATAGTTCAGGAAATGATTTACTGTTTAGTCTTGCTGAATGACTAACCTGCCCTTTAATGTGGCAGCCAATATCTTTTCAATGAGTAGCATTTTTAACATAAAGTTCTTTTTATTCAAACTTCCAAGTCTGAGTGTTGGTCTGAAAAATGTTTGAGAGGATGCTTTTATTCTGATTTTTCAGACAACATATATACAAGTTTTTCTTGTGAATATTCTGTTAACTACACTTATGCCTATCTTTTGAGAAACGCTTTGATATGTCAGTATAAATTTAAAATGTACCGATTAAAAGTAAATGTGAAAAATTATGAAACTGAATTTCAAGATCAGTTTTCATTTCTTGGTTTAGAAAAATGTAGAAGTACTGGGTATTTATTGTTTAAGTTACATTTTGGGCTCTTTTCAGAAACCTCTTATATATCTATTCTAGTATATACTGGTATCTAAAGTTTTTAATCCTATAAATGTGCTTCTCTGTATACAGTTCTCCTTTCTCGAATGATCACTTCATGAAACAAGTAGACAAACAGGGGTGTCAAACTCGGTTTCATTGAGGGCCCCATCATGGTTGTGTTGGATCTTGGTGGACCAAGTGGGTGTGGCCGGGGTGCGTGTGGCCAGCTCAACATCCTGCAGCCCTCTGCCAGTGAAAACGGAGCCCAGGAGAGCCATGCGCCTCCCTCCCCGGCTCTGTTTTCTCTGGCAGAGGCACCGCAGGCCAGTCCTTCGCTGTTTCCAGGGCAGCCCTGCAGGCCAAATCTAACCACCCTGCAGGCTGGATCTGGCCCGTGGACCTTGAGTTTGACACCCCTTCCCTATAATATCCGTGTTTGGCTCTTGCAGTTTGCCAAACATTTCTCCAGTTCCCTTTTTCCAAGATGATTACATTGATAGTCACTTGAGTCTCAGTGAAGTTAATCTGCACTACAGATTAATTTTTAAAACCAAAACAGGAATATTATTTCCTGCCTGAGTGAAAAATACAATATTGAAATGAAAGAACACATTAACACATTTTTTTTGTTACTTTACAGAATATTAACTGTTACCTCATCGATAATAATGGGTTTATATTAGTTTCAGAAGACTACACGCAAGTACGTAGAAATCTGTTTCTTTCCTTCTCAAAAATCCAGTGCTATGCAATGCCTTTTGCTGGTGGTATACAGAAATAATGAATAGCATGAGATGAAAAGAATTTTAAAAAGACGCCTTGCCCCAAAGCACAGTTTTCTTTTCAGAGGGTCTGAAATAATTTTCTTTCTGATGGTCTGTAATAATGAATTTTCATTGGGTGGGTCTGCTTTTAACCTCATAAAACTTTAAGTTATAGAACCGCTTCTTCAGACATGTCTACCATGCCTGAAGACACTTATGTTAAATATGGATTTCAGCTCAAGCCTTTTGCCCAATTTAGAAATGTTTGTGTTTAGATTTTGAACATTTTGGCAATTTTATATGAGCAAGTTACAGCAATTGATAATTGCATAGGATTTTACAGGAATAATTAAGTTATTAGAAAAGGAAATAAAAGTAGAAGACAGTACATGATCTGGGTTTTTGCCAAACCTGATGCAGCAGCTGAAGTCTTTGATTCAGCAATGAAAATTATATAGAACTTGTGAAATATAAGAAGTCTGATAGCACCTTTTCTGACTAACAACTTTTATTAAAAGTCATAAGCATTTGTAAATGTTTACAGTAAGCCATTTAACAAATGTCACAGCCAGAACAGATGTTACCAGATGACTCCTTAGTGTCAGACTTCCAGCTAACTAAATAGCAATGTTTATATTGTAATGGCTTCTATCTCCTCCATGATAACTTTAAAGATGATAAATGTAACATTTAATCTTTTTGAAGTAAACAGAGCCATAAGACAATGGTCCTTGCAATAGTAACTAAAAAAAATATTGGGTAATCAGATATTTTCAGATGCAGGGCACAATCAAATGCTAATGAGCAGATATCTTGTTTCTTCTTCTCTGCTGAATTTATCCTGTTTACCCCAGATTTATTTTAAAAAGTTATGTAACTCAGCTGAGTTCGAGGGTTGATGAAGGGGATTCTGTAATTGAAAAGTTCTGTCAATGGAAAAAACTACATTGGATTCCACTAATGAATATAATTTATGGAAACAGGACTATAACTTGAAAAATAATGGAATATGCTTCCATTTCCCTTTTATGGGAATTCTATAAACATCCTCTTTCATGGGTTACTGAAAAAGCAGTACAATTGTATATTCTACAAAATTAGTCGTATTGTGTATACAGTAATTGAGCAGATCAAATTAACTTCTGTAGAAGAGAAAATTCTAGGACATAATCTAGCTAAAGTTAAGCAGAAAGTTATGTTCCACAATTTCATTATAAACAAACCACAGATTTTAATATTTCCGAACAATGGGAATTAAAACGGATCATACCCTTTGTTTCAAATTATTTAACCCATATTATGTTGAAAGTTAACTTTTAAAGTTGATTAAAAACTCTTGTATATTTTAAGCATAAATTTCATTCTTTTTTCAGTAACTTGGATATGTTCTTCTGAAAGTGAGGCATGTTTAGATTTATTTGCTGACTGACATCCTCAGACAGGCTTTCAGAACTGAATGTGTTCAAGCTATAAAAGGCAAATGCTCATATGAATTTTACCCACTCAAATAATTTGGATATAAAAAGGGAGCTCTTACTATATTAACCAAAAAAAAAAAAGAATCTTCTATTTTTGGCCTCACTTGTAATTTCTTTGCCAGCAAACTCCCAGGGGCATATTTGAAGCCAAGAATACATTCATCAAGAATCATAAGATACTTAGTGATAGTCATAGGTTACTAATAAGCAATCAAATCATACTAGGAAACAGAGCAATATAAGTCATAAAAATACAAGCAACATTGTTATAGTCATGAGTGGGAGGAGATATGTATTATTATGAGTGGGAGCAGATAGGAGATAAAGAGGATATAGGTATATCAGTATTTTGTTAAAGCAAACTTCATAGAACTCATGCAAATCCTTTTTCCCCTGTAGAAATGCTGGGATTACTTTTTTAAGGAATAAACAAAAGTTGTTTCCTGTATTGCAAAATGACATATGCTGCATATATGGGGGATTTGAATATCAAGGGGAAAAGCCTAGCCAAATCTCTTTGGCCAGAAGAGATTGGCCAGAAAATCCACAACCTAAGACTTTGAATTCTTATCTCAAACTTATCTTTGTTAATTCCTTTTTAGTGTAGTAAATAGAGTCTAAAGAGCTCATTTCGTAATATAAAACTAAATATTTATGTCTGTGATTAAAATGCAGAGCATTAAATAAGTCGTGTAGGAATTATTAAAGAAAACACTTTTTATTATTTGTTTAGAATTTTCTTTCTAACCCTATTTATACTTTTGTGAAATAGAACTTTGATCAAATGGGTTTATGTTCAGATTAAAGCATTTTCTTTAGAAGCTTGAGTTCAGCACATTTTTTTATATATATATATATATATATATATATATATATATATATATATATATATATATATATATTTACAGCATTAGATGTTACACAATAAACTGCAATCTATTATGTAAACTCTCACAACTTTCAAGGAATTAGTTTGTAAGCTTTATAATTCATCATGATATTTAAACTCTTTTCAACTTTTACAACAGTAAAGGACTTTATTTCATGCTTTTTAAAATTTTTCTGATCGTTTTATAGGAATAAAATTGTAACCAGTGTTGATTTGCATTTATCTGAAATTTCTGGACATTTTCTTTTGGCTTCAGACTGGAAACTTCTTTGGTGAGATTGAAGGTGCAGTGATGAACAAATTGCTAATAATGGACTCATTTAAAAGGTAAGGATATGAGCATATGTATATACGTCCAACATGTGCAAAGATTGGTTTGTATATCTCTTTTATGTATCTTCTTGATCTTAGTGTCTTGTACTTCAGTACAGGTGACATCCCAAAATGACATTCATCTTTGTACCAAAATGCAATCATAAACTGTTATTCGTAATTCCTTTAACATGCTTATTTTCCAGGATGATAGCCAACCCGATATCCCCACCACACACAAATTAATAATCAAATTGCAATTTCAATAAATCTCTGTGATTGTTCCCATGAATGGTGTGGTGGCCTAATGGTAGAGCTCTTGCCTAACAATCAGGAGGCTGTGAGTTCAATCTTAGGTACTAGCAGGTATTTCTCTCTCAGAAAATATCTGCTGTGAGCTTTGCATAGGCATCAGGAAGGACATCTGGCCGGTAAATGCTCAGCTCCATTCAATTGCCCTGAATCCATCCCAATGCAAGGGATTACAGCAGGGGTGTCAAATTCACATCATCACGGCGGTGTCACGTGATGTCTCGGGACTTTTTTCCCCTTTGCTAAACCGGATGTGAGCGTGGCCAGCACATGACGCATCCGGCCCATGGACCGGGAATTTGACAGCCCTGGATTACAGGGTCGTTAAAAGAAAAAAAAATGTGGTTATTCCCATATTTATCATCCTTGTTTCAGTGCTGGGAAAGGATAGTCACATTTTGAGACAGCTTTTTATAGGAATTCAAGTGTGCATTAAAGTCAGCTGAAAGGCTAGGCCAATTCAAAAGAAACAAACTATTTGGCATTATACAGTAGTGAAGTAACTCTGTCTGATTTCATTCCTCATCTTTTCTCTACTATAAAATTATTTCCCCTCCCCTCTCAATTTTATTCCCAAAACATCTTCCAAGATGGATTAGGCTAGGAAATAATTTGTGTGCAAGACTATCCAGTGATAGTTTAAGTGCTTCCAGAGCTCAAGCATCATTTTTAAATAGTTCATTTTTAAACAAGTAACCAAAATTTCAACCATATTGAAGAAGAGCAACACTTACAGATGAGGTCTTGGGTTGGTAATTCAACACAAGAAAATGACTTGTTCTAATTTAATACTGCTTCTAATAGATTGCAACAAATCTCACAAGATTGGAACACTGCCTAGTGAAGGAAGGAACACATATAGTGAAGGAAAGAAACTAAAGTAAAAGTGGAATGATGGCTGTAACAAAAAGTAACTATCCTGTATTAAAAGATATTAAAAGTATAAATTAAGCTTCCCAAAAAATGGATGGAATATAAGGGGGATGTAAAAAAAAAAGAGGATAAGCTTCCTATTATGACACTGGACAATACACAGTTTAAGTCATGATCTTACAAACAATATAAAAACAGAATCAAAGCATTAAAAAAGATGAAGTCTGGAAAAATAATACTATTTCTAATAAACTGCTCATCTAGTTTTGGGCTGGGCCATTTAATCTAGCCCAAGGCTTGGAAGAACTGTGCTTTAAAAGCTTGTTTAAATAAGGACAGGGTAGGGACAATGCAGATTTCAGAGGTTGCGGGGGAGAGAAGTGTGCTTCTGATGATATTAGAGATACGTTGGCTGGCGACATAAATGTGCATGAACAATTGCAAGATATATTTATGTATAAAACAGTATTGCTGACATGTCTTCCATAATGATAAGATACACAATTCATGCTATTTATGCTGATGCAAAGGGACTTTGTGGGAATGGATGTGCTTAAAAGGCAGATCCACCATCACTTAAGAAAACCACACCTGGTAGGGACCCAAAAATTTGATCTATACTTGGAAAGGTTTCCATGGGCAAAGAATGAGATTTCCATAACAATATACTCTTCTCCCACTGGATATTCTCTCTGCCAGTGGAGGAAATATATAAAGCCAATCCAAATATCCTCCAATCAACAAACTGAGGGCAGAAGGAGGAGGGTGAGGATTAAGAGCAGTGATTCATATTTACAAAATATTTCATGCTTTTTGTTAAATGTTCTATCTGACAGGAATAAAGCAAAGAGACTATGGATAAAGTGCCGATACCCATTTTTATAATTCTGATAGCTAATTTGGAATAGCTCATGGATTAAGCATTAATGCTTATAAAATTCCCAATATCAAAGTCAGCTGAGAACAGACAAGCTCCATGTTGAAAGCACCTTATAAAAATGAGCTGGTGGTTTAAATACAAGGAGCTGGTTATTGCCAAAAAATTTGAATTGTCAAATTATATAATTAGCCGTAAAGCTTCCCAGAGACACTTGGAACAGTGAAACGGGTATAAATTTAATAAATAAAATAATTCATTTTTCTTTTCCTCTGTAAAACTGATAGTGGCTGTTATGATGAAGGGAAGGGAAGATCAAAGTTGGGCAGTTTGATAGAATAGGCCATATTGGGTGATGCTGAGGTAAGGAAGGAAGTTATAAGATCCCATTAAATTAGTTCAGAATCCATCCAGGTTTGTTTTTAATTCTCAGCCAATCCAAACTGGTTTGGTAGAACTATTGGTTCTGCCAAACTATAGGTACCAAATAGATTGTATCAAGTAAGTGTGGTAATTTTTCCAGATGAACTGTGGACCCCAGAAAATTATACTGAGAAGTAATTACATCATTCCATTTGGCATTCATGGTGCATGATTGTTGATGTATGTCACTGTTCCCATATGGAATTCAGTATGTAAGCGACCATAATGGTACAACAGATTATTAAGAATTGGCCATAATTTGCTTTTTTCCCCCATATAGAATCATTGCTTTAGAAGAAGCCTTTTTTACCGTTACATAGAACATTTAGCTCCATGCAGGAATTCAAGTTAAAGATTCTGTGATAGATTTTTGCCCATTATCTGCCTGGATAAGTGCCTGATTCCATTCCATGCAGCTCTTACTGATAGGATTGTTATTGTTTTTTAATCCTTTCAATGGGATTTTAAAATAATTTACTTGAAACTCGTCTTGGATCTGCAGCAAAAGAAGTCCTATAAGCCGCATAGCAATATACAAAATTTATAAATTTTAGGGACTCAGAATCTTCCCATAACTACCACTGAGTAATCTTAGTCAGTATCTATATAGTTAGGAATAGTTTTTCCAGGAGGTTCCATCAGCTTTGACTGCAGAGAATTTAATATATACTTTGTATAATAAGTAGATATTGAACTTTACATAAAAACATGAATTACCATGCTTCATCAGATCAAGATGTATCTTTCTGAACTAAAGTTTTCCTGAATTTTACTGAATTACAGTACTCAGCAGTGGTAACCATTGTCCATGCTGGCTAGGCTGTTTGTGGTTGAAATTTAAACTGTTTGGAGAGCCAGATGTCTACTCACTATTTACAGTGATAAACTCATTGTCCCTATAATAATTGTAGGATTGACGTTAAACTACAAAGCAAACACAAATTTGATTCCTTCTAAAATATTTCCAATCTCTTTAACATTTTTTATTTTTATTTTATTTTGACACCTTATATCTGTCTATATGGTTTATATAAAAGCATCATGTTCTCAGTGTGTGTGTGTGTGTGTGTGTGTATGTGAGAGAGAGGGGAGGGAGAGGGGGAGAGAGGGAGATTTGCCCCTGTAATAGTGTATTGGAGTCAAAGAATAGGTGGTAGATGCAGCCAAGAGGGCCTTTGCACAGCTTCATCTAGTGCTCCAGTTGAGCCCCTTCCTGGATTGGAAGTCCCTTCAAATTGTCACTCATGTCCTACCTAGACACAGACTTGTGCACTGCAACAGCAATATGCTTTTCATGGGTTCCTCTAAAAAGCCACTCAAAGCTGAGTGACATTGCTTCATGAGTGACATTGGTTGCCAGTTTGCTTTGGGGTATAATTCAAGCTGTTGGTCATCACCTTCAGAGCACAGAATGGCCTGTCTGTCATGTTTTCTGCATAGCCAGAAATGCCAGAAGAATTAATGCACTCTGGGTTCCTTTGATTAAACAAGGGTCTATCAGGACCAGCAATGATGCCTTTTCTGTCCCTGGACCTGCCCTCTAGAATGAAATCACCATTGAAATCCATGTGCCCATCCTGTTAGTTTTTGGTGAAGTCCTGAAGACCTGGTTATCCTCGCAGGCATTGGGTTAGCAGGGATGGAGCCACTTTTCAGATGTGTTTTCTTTTTGTTTTTATATAGAGTGACTGGATTCCATTTTGTTTTGTTTTGCATTTTTATTGTTTATCATATTGTGAGCTGCCCAAGACTAGTCTGGAATTGAGTGGTACTAACATTGAGTGAAGTAAATGCATAAAACAATTACAATAGAATACATATTTCCACTTGAACTCATGCGCAAACAAAGCACCTTCTGCATTTTTAACTTGAGTTGCCACTAGGTGACATGGGCGGCATGCAAGTCTAATAAATAAATAGGCAAATAAACAAAATCAAGAATCAGACTTGACTCTTACAAACCTAATCCCAAACAAATTTCAGAATCAAAAATATGTACATCCCTGAATCACATCTTAGGTTTCCTTTCAGGAAGTTAAATCCAACTCAATCCTAACAAAACCAAGTGCTGTGGGTTTTGGGGCTTCCTAGATTTCATATCTGACTTTGGATTGGGGGGGGGCAGTTCTTCATTCAAGAGTGTGATGTAACTTGGAGATCCTACTGGAGTCACAGCTCCTGCAAAATGATGGGTGGCAGCTATGACCCTTAAGACCTTTACACAACTTCATCTGGGACTAATTCTGACTGCACAAGACCAAGCCTTAAGAACAAATGCATACAAAGCCAGAGTTGAGATGACAGCGACAGACAGCAAATGTTGTCTGTGCAAAAAAGATGAAGAAACAGCGGACTCGCTAGTTAGTTGCTGCAAGAAGATCACGCATAATATTTACAGAAAATGGCATTCAAATAACAACAATGGTGCACCGCAAGAAATACCAGGTGCCTGAAAGCAAGAAAAGGTGGGACCACAAAATGGTCAAAGTAATAGAAAATGAAGACATTAAAGCAGTGGGAAAATCCATTTTTTTTTTTTTACTATCGGTTCTGTGGGCGTGGCTTGGTGGGCGTTGCAGGGGAAGGATATTGCAAAATCTCCATTCCCACTCCACTGGGGCCAGCCAGAGGTGGTATTTTCCAGTTCTCAAAATTTCTGCTACCAGTTCTCCAAACTGCTCAAAACTTCCACTACCGGTTCTCCAGAACCTGTCAGAACCTTCTGGATTTCACCCCTGTGTTAAAGTGCTCTGGGACTTTAGAATTCAAACAAACAAACACCTGCCATACAACACTGCAGACTTAACAATTGTTGACAACAAAAACAAAAAAAGTCTGAATAGTGGATGTGGCAGTATTTATGGAAACAGCAGAATAAAAAAAGAAGGAATTGAAGAAAATTATAAAATGAAAGCCCTGCAAATACAAGTAGAACCACTGCACCAAAAGAAAGCGAAGATAGTCTTAATAGTAATAAGCATCTTGGATGCAATCCCAAAACATCTGGAATACCATTTGAACACCATCAGCAATGACAGAATCACCATCAGTCAATTGCAAATGGCAGCTTTACTCAGAACAGCTTACATCCTGCAACTACACTTTTAATACACCATATTTGCCTATCCCAGGTCCTTGGGAAAGACTCAATAAGTGGATAAAAATGCCAATCCAGTAAAAACATCTGGCTGACTGTGCAACCAGCCATAATATGCTCAAATATGCTCAAAGCAATGGGCTATTCTTAAAATATAAGGCACGTAGAAATTTTAAATGAAAAATAAATATATTTGTTTGATTGCAGGGCATTTTCTAAATTTAGTTACAACTAGTTCTGACAATAATTGTTCAATAGCCCTTCAAAAGGAAATGAGGTAATGAAGTTTATTTTTTTAAAAAAAACTGCACTGTTTCATGAAAGATTTTTTAAAAGTGGCACATAGACTACCTGGCCCAGAGCAAAATCCTTTTTTTCCCCTTTCCATCTAAGGACAGACTTGGGCTTTTCTTGGCGGCACAGATCTAGGAACAGGTGCATCCAGGCATTTGAGGATACAGATGACAGGAGAATTTATGACAGGCAGACAGGAAGGGAAAAAAGCTAATGACAGAAAAAATACTCCACCTTTTCATGAGTCAGACTCAAGCTTTATTTATAATGATATCCAGTTTTAAATTCTCAGTTTTGCCCCTCACCCGGGCAGTGCTTGAAACCACTTTATTTGTGGTAGGCAGATTTTTCCTTCTATTCTTTTTGTAATGGAGTAATCTAATTTCAGGCTGTTTTCTTCTGATCCTTTGAGACCAGACTTCTTCTTGGGGCTGAGGCTGGGTCTCCACTCCTGATCCTACTGGCCTGATCCTAGTGGTGGAATTCAATTTTTTTACTACCGGTTCTGTGGGCATGGCTTGGTGGGTGTAGTGTGGCTTGGTGGCGTGGCAGGAGAAGGATACTGCAAAATCCCCATTCCCTCCCCCTCCTGGGGAAAGGATATTGCAAAATCTCCATTCCCACCCCACTCTGGGGCCAGCCAGAAGTGATATTTGCTGGTTCTCCGAACTACTCAGAATTTCCGCTACCGGTTCTCCAGAACCTGTCAGAACCTGCTGGATTTCACTCCTGCTACTGGCCTCCTCTCATGCGATGTCCTTCTTTAAGAAATCAAAGAGGAGCACTTATTTAATTTCTTGGAGCAGAGATGTCATCTCACTGCCAAGTGCCAGCAGGATATGTCACAGGAAGAAACCCAGGAGAAAAATACAACAATCCTTTTCAATGACCCAGATTGATTGCTATAAACTTAACCATTGAAAGTTTGCCTTTCAAACTTAACCATTTTAATTTAATTCATTGATGAAAACTTTAGTGAAGTCAAAATATTAATAATAGTTGTTGACATTAAGAGAACAACTAGCGTTAATACTATCTCATGTAAAATGAGCATTATTAATATAGTCTAATAGTTAAGAATACAGTGTGCAAATTAAAGGAATTTGTGCTTAAAAAAACACAAGCTATGTAGATTTATTCTCTTTCTCTCTGTCTCTCTCTCTCTCTCCCTCCCTCCCTCTCTCTCTCATTGAATCATTTCTTAAAAGTGTTTTTGGAGGCCAAATCTCTGCCTATTTGTTTAAACACATGTAATAGTTTTCCCAGGAAAAGAATATTTTTAGAAACTTGTATGAAGTCCCATTATGTGCTTCCAGACATTATCTAAACTAAGGATGGATAACAATCAGATTGTATTCTCCTGCATATGTTCTACCAGTCTCACCCTCAGATATTGACAGCAAAATTATAGCATTTCAGTGACACCTTTTTAATTGGTGCTCTGTGTATTCAAAATTAAGACTGGAAATGGAGACAAACAGCTCCCATTCTTATTCTTAAATCCATATCCCAAATCCCCGAATGAAGAGGATTTTTTTTGAGCCAATTTCAGATCATTTTCCATGGTTTGGAAAGGTTTAAGAGTCAGGATGGCAGCAGAAAGCCTGTGGGAGGCAAACAGCTCCCTTTTCTGTCTTTAACCCTTTATTCAACCAAAAGCACAAAAAGGTGTCTAAAATCACCCCAGAAAATGGGGGGGGGGGTTAAGGGTAGGAATTGGAACAGTTTGTATTGCAGAGATCTCCTGTTCTTATTCTACCCTTCAACCATTTAAAACATATAAACTCTCTGGGGAAAAAATTGACCCACTTCTTTTGGAAAGTTAGGAAGCTGGTGAGCAAAACTGAGAGACTACACATAGAGTTGTCCAATATTGGACAAAGCTTATGTTTATAAACTCCATGTTAGCACTGCTGGATTAGGTTATGAAAAATACTAAACATATATACTATCCAACAATAAAGTTGATGCTTTACTGAATGTCTTTTATTCAAATAAGTCTTGTGAATTTTATAGACTTTAGCAACCTAACTAGGTATTCAATGGGATATAAACTAGCAGTAGCTATTTAGACTTATATACTGCTTCCCAGTGCTTTACAGCCCTCTCTAGGCTGTTTACAGAGTCAGCATATGGCCCCCAACAATCTGACTCTCATTTTACTGACCTTGGAAAGATGGAAGGCTGAGTCAATGTTGAGCCAGTGAGAATTGAACTGCTGACAATTGGCAGTCGGCAGAATTAGCCTGCAATACTGCATTCAAAACCTCTGCAGCACCACAGCTCTAACAAATTATCTAAATGCCTAACAAATGCCAAGAAACTATCTAAATATCTAACAAACATTGCTTTACAAATATTGTTGTAACTTGTTGAGTTGCTAACAGAAGAACTCATCAGATTTGCTGATGACACCAAGTGGGAAGGAATAGTCAATACTCCAGAAGATAGGTTTAAGATACAGAAGAATTTTGACAGATTGGAATACTAGGCCCTATCTAACAAAATGAAATTCAATTGGGAGAAAAGTAAGGTTCTACATTTAGGAAAGAAAACCCAAATGCACAGGTATAGAATAATTGGTACCTAACTCAATTGTAGAAATTGTGAGAGGGATCTTGGAGTCCTAGTCGACAATCACTTAAATATGAGCCAGCAGTGTTCTGCAGCTGCTGAAACAGCCAACACAGTCCCAGACTGCATTAACAGAAGGATAAAATCAAGAAGTATTAGTAACACTTGGAATCACTGCATCCAGTTTTGATCACCACAACATTAAAAAAATGTTGAGACTCTGGAAGTGCAGAGAAGAACAACAAAGATTATTAGGGATATTATGGAGGATAAAATATATGATGAACAGTTGCAGGAATTGGGTATGTCTAGTCTAGTGAAAAGAAATACCAGAAGGGGGGGGATATATATAAATATGTTCCAATATTTGAGGGGCTGCCCCAAATAGGTCAACCTATTTTCCAAGGCACCAGAAGAGAAGAGAAGAAACAATGGTTGGAAATTAATCAAGGAGAGAAGCAATCTAGAACTAAGGAGAAATTTCCTGACAGTGAGAACAATTAATCACTGGAACAACTTTCCGCCAGGTATTATGGGTATCAGTAATTCAAAACAATGAACATACTCTACATAATACTTCTTTCTCCTCCTGCACAATCACCTTGTGAGGTGGGTTGGGCTGAGAGAGAGTAACTGGCCCAAAGTCACCAAGCCAGCTTTATTTCTTTTTCTACTGATTGTTGTGAGCTACCTGGGGTCATTATCTGAGATGTGGCCATATAAGTCTTGCAAATAAAATAAATGTTTCTGATTTTAACTACCATATTTTTGGGAGTATAAGACTGTTGTGGCCCATCAGTGACCTGTGCGGATTGTAGCTGATTCTGATAGCGAGGAGGCTGGTGTGGTGTTGCGCCAGCAGCCTGTGCAACTGGCATCCGAGTCAGACAATGAGGAGGCTGGAGAAGATGTGGTGCCAGAGGCAGGGATTCAGTCAGGGCCTTCAGAATCTCCAGAAGCTCCTTTAAGTGAAGAAAAGGAGCCTCTTCTCGATGCATGGGCGCGCAAAGCTGCCAAAAGGCAGGAGTGGCTCCTCAGGAGGAGGTCTCCTCGAGGCTTGGGGCTATTTGGCCACTCCCTTAGCCTATTTAAGGAGGAACGCCGACTGAAGCAAGTTGTAGGGAACAACTTTAGTTCACTCTACTTTGCGTCTGGATTCTCTGCACATGGCTTCTGGGCTTTCTGCCAACCTTCGTAAGATTTTGATTACTTTATCTTTGGTTTCTTGTAGGCTGTTAAGAAAGCTTATTAACAGCCTTTGTTTTGAAAAAGACTGAATTTAGTAAATTAAGTTTTGTACAAACTTTGTGTGTGCTGTGTTCTTTGGGATCTGTAGCTGGGGCAGAACAAAGACACACTTTTTTCCCTCCTAAAAGAGGATGGAAATGTTGGTGCATCTTATACACTGAATACAGCCATTTTTGGCCTCCCGAAGCCCCGCCCTGCTCATTCCATTTTTGTGAAAAATGGGCCCATTTTTTTGCAAAAACAGGGTCCGCAGAGGGTTTGGGAGGCCTGTAGAGTGCTCCTGGTGGCTGGGGAGGGCAGAAATGGGGGGATTTTTGCCCTCCCCCAGCCCTTAGGAGCACTCTGCAGATCTCCCAAACCTTCTGCACGCCCCATTTTTTGCAAAAACGTTTTTGCAAAAAACGGGGCACACAGAGAGTTTGGGAGGCCTGTACTGCCCCTGGGGGCCGGGATGGGCAAAATCCTTTTTTTTTCTTACTTACCTCTTCGAAATCTTGGTGTATTTTATACACTGGTGCATCTTATAATCTGAAAAATACGGTAATTTTTCAATTATCCAGGAAACTGGAATATAAAATGTGTATTTTATAAACGGCAGCACTTCAGCTATTCAGTTTCAATGTTATTTGCTTTAAAAGTTGGGTACCTAATCATGACACAAATATGAATTGCAGTATCTTTTTTTCTGCCATAATTCTATGACATTGCCTTCACCTTATGCCCAGCCCATATGTGAGACAGTTCTTAGGTCTTCTAATATTAAAACAGAATCTTGCTCCTTATGTCGACACTGTTCAAAGACAATCTCAAGATGGGTAAAATTGAACCTGAATAATGAATACCTGTACATGAGGTACATGAAAGCATGTGAACCAATGAAATAATAAGCTGTTTTTGTGAACAGTTTTGCTTATTCAGGGCAATTGAACTAAATATAATTCTGTTTAAAAGATTATGTCTTACAGCAACAAGATGCTGTCATTTTTGTTACCACGTGCCAAGCCAATTTATTTCTGCATTAAGTTCCCTTCATCTGATGTAGGCAAACAAAGCCCAATGCTACTCAATGCATTTAAATTACACATTCAGTTTGTTAGTGTTCAGATACTTTGGCTAAAACATTATAGTTAATTTGCATAGAATAAATATAATGTCATGACTGAATTGTTTTTGGTAACTGACCAAAGAGCAACTATGAGATTTGGAAAGCCAGATCTTTTTCATGGATTGCAAAGATACAAAACAGGTATGTTGGGGATGGGGATGATCAGATGATGCTGGATTCTTGTTAGCTTCAGTTAAACATAAAATAGATAGGAAAAGATGGCACCAAAAGGCAGTCCAACTCAGTTCTGCTCTGCATTAGCCAGTTTGAATTTCTAAGTCTAAATCTACTGAATGTTTTTAGTATTCAACAGTTAATAGTGCCTGAGTCATCACATACATTTGTCTGCAATGCACCTCTTTTGATTGTTACAACACCATCTTGCAGAGAAAATGTTAGTAATGTGGAGAAACCCATCATCTATGTGAAGATGTTCACTCTTCAATCACCTTGGCAAAAAGATTTTTGAATAAGAAATAAAAAGGAAGCAACCTGTAGAGAAGCAGCATTTCTCCTTGCTAAATGCTTTGGGACCAAATTCATAGCAGTTGGGTTTTCTTTAGGGATAAAGATATAAAGATTATATAATATAAACTATAAACATCATATTGAGACTGAAACAGGCATTGCAACATTTTTTTCTCACACTGCAGCCATAACATCATTGTTGCACTGCTTGGGAGAAGCCTGACAGAAATTACAATGGTTTCAAGGAGAGCTAGTTTGGTATAATGGTTAAGGCATCAGGCTAAAAACCAGAAGACTGTGAGTTCCAATTCTATCTTAGGCACAAGGTCAACTTGGTGGCCTTGAAGTAGTCACGTTCTCTCAGCCGTAGGAAAGAGGCAATGGCAAACCACTTCTGAAAAACCTTGTCAAAAAACTGACTTGTCCAGAGAGTCTTTGAGAAACATATATGTTTAACAGGGGGAAAAAGGGTTACAAGAGCCTTCGCCAGGACTGACTTTTTCCAAAGAATTTAGAATCGCAGCCTTCTAGGTTATGATATATTGATGGATCAAAAAAAAATCCTATTTTCGTAATTATTCTTCAGTCCATAGTATTTTAGGATCTCATTACAATCCTCAGGATACCGGTAGAGTTCTTTCTTCTTTGAGATTACCCAGAGGTTTTTAGGCAATCAATATGACAAACCAATTCAAAGAAGAGAAAACTGTTTGAGATGATTTAGTGCCTTAACGTTTAGCAGCATAAAATTAAGAATAAACCACAGGCAAGGTTGTTGCTGTTTTCATATTATGTATTTTCTGGTTAGCCATTCTTGCTTGCTTATTCATTCATTCATTCAATTTGTGTTACCACACATCTCAAATTCGTGACTCTGGGCAGTTCATGTAATTAAAACAAACACAAAGAACAATAAACAAAATGCAGATAACAGTAAAAACAAAAATAACCCAATTAAACCAAATTGAAACCACTATCCCCATTAAAACCCCATAAAAATCAAATGGGCTACACTCTACAATAATGCAAAACATATGAAATGTGCTTTCTGATTCAGTTTTAATCTGGAATCAGCTATCAGAGAGCATCAAAGAGAGCAGTGTTTCACAAGCACAGCTACATGACTCTGGGGAAACAGGGAAGAAAAGAGGGAGAAAGAATAAGTCTTCACCATTCCATTCTTTCTTTCCCATTCTTTCTTCAAACTATCTGAGAATAGATTAAAATCATCATACCACAGTGGAAGAGGACTTGTCAAAATTGGGGAAGGTTATCCTAAGTAATCTAAGCCAAGGGTCTCCATCCGCACACACAGGTATCCAGGTAGCAGACAAAATCATGGCCCCCAATCTGTGGAAAAAAATGTCCTCCACAGAACTGGTCCCTGGCACCCAAAAGGTTGGGGGCTGCTGAGTAACCTTTTCACCAGCCTCCTCTGTTTTTGGACATCAAATAGGCCTTTGGTTCTGGAAATACCTTAATAAATAAATATATAGTTGACAGCAAGCAACTTGCTAAATATAATCATTCAATTCACTGAAAAAAACCACTGTTTTTCATACTTACAAAGAGCATCCTGGATATCCATGGATCTAAACATACATAACCTTAGCTGTTTTTTTTTTCATATTTGCAATCAAGAGTTGGGTTTTATAATCATTTTTTTAAATTCACATTTAAATTAGATTTTCTTTTACTATCCTGTATCTCATTTGTTTCTTCCCTTTTACATAAACATATAGAGAGACTCTGCATGTGGATGTGTGACAGACTATTTTGAGGTATCAGATAGTACAAAATATTTTTTTTTAATCCCAGAAAAAAAATCAAATAACACCATTAGACATTCTAATGTTCTTTAAATTATTTATAAGCACAATTTAGTACTTTGGTACTTCAGTGTTACTGTTTGTAGAATTGCTAAAGGAGCAGAAACCAATACTTTAATTTTTAAATGCATATTTCTATTTTGTGAATCAGTTTATTAGTCACATGTTTCTGACAGTTTTATTCAATCCTTAGATTTACACATTTTTTCTTTACATTTTATTTTTTTAATCTGAGTATGTATTAATTCTATAATCTAAACACTTCCTTTAAAAATGCTATTGCTATTTTTGCCTTGTGAGCAAGTCTTGTTGCATTTCACATTATTTTTCGGTTTATTTTTTTCCTTCTAGTCAAGCAGTTTTCTATTCTTCTCTATAGAATTACACTGTATGACTATCAAGCCATGTGTAGAACAACCAAAGAGAGTAGCGATAGTGCCCACACCTTATTGGATGTAAGTATTCTTCTACCGCTTATTATTACATTGTCATTTATTTCTAATCCTATATATCCTTATCAAAGTATCAATAATCTTTATTCCTAGTGTGTTTACGGTGTGTTTTTGGTGGTCAACAAAACATTATGGTAATTTTTTGAACTATTAGCTCACATGAATGTTGAAGACTTTTCAACATGTTTGTCCCAGTGGTGGGTTGCCCCCAGTTTAGACCGGTTTGCAAGAACCGGTAGTAAAACCGGCGGGAGGCCCTGCCTACCGCCCTGGATTTTGTCATCGGTGATCTGCGCATGCGCTTGCTTTGCATGCGCGATCCCATTGCAAACCGGTAGTAAATGTAAGTAGGACCCACCCCTGGTTTGTCCCTAATGTATGCTTGCCTCCTGGATTTGTAAATTGCCTGTAAATACATAATTTTCTATAAGCACGGTAAGCATTTCATATATTGTGTGAATACATTTCCTACCTTTGATCACAATGCGATGTATTTTGGAATATATGCATAAAATTGTACCATAATCATCATTTAGCTGAAAAATCAGGAATTTTAAAGACAATATTATATTTGTTTCTGGACAACTTATAAAACATGAATATTTTCTTATAACAGTAAATCATCAGTATAATCATTGTTGGATCAAAATTAGAATTTTTTTTTTAAAAAAAAGTTAAAAAAGTGTTATAAAGTAGGAACAATTACTACTAATTCATTTGATTTATATCCTACTTCTCCTTTAGGATCTCAAGAAGGCATATATACCACTATTGTCTTTATTTCCTCACAAAAGTGTTATGTTGGGCTGAGAGTTAGGTTGTGCTGACAAATAATGACAAGAGCTTTCATGATCTTGAACCAGTGTCTCCCCAGTTGTAATACACATATCACACTATTGATCTATAGGTTTTACGTTTATGAATTAAATAAAGTAGTGGCCTAACTCTAACTTACAAGCATTCTAATCAGGAGTTTGTGATAAGAAACATGATTGATATAAAATGAAAAATCACTACCATGAATAGTAAATTCATCGAGGGAGGGAGGGGAAGGGAAGGGAAGGGAAGGGAAGGAGGGAGGGAGGGAGGGAGGGAGGAAGGAAGGAAGGAAGGAAGGAAGGAAGGAAGGAAGGAAGGAAGGAAGGAAGGAAGTTTGTATTTATGTAATTTTAGCCCCATGTCATTCTTGCAATCTTCTGAGAAACATTTAATTGGGTTCTGTTAGATATACTGTCAGTGCAATTCAGCAAATTTGTTCAAGCATTCACTAAATGCTTCTTAAATTTTCTAGTAGTGAACAGGTGAATTTACAATATGAGTTATATCTCATATAAAACAATATGATTTATAACTCTCTCATCTATAGAAGTTTTTGAAACTTTCTAACCATTCGTGAGGTGATATCATGTCTGTCCTCATTTATTGTTATTTTGAACATTATGATTTTGGGATGATACTAGAAGACGCTGTAAATGAATGGTGGGGGAAATAGTTATAGAATAAATTAGTCTGGGAAGTAATAGAAGTGATAACAATTCAAGCAACATGTTATTATTTTTCCAATAATTATATCACACATAAACATCACAATAATAACTGTGCTAAAATCATAGTATTTTATTCATTTGTAGAAATGTTAATGTATTTAAAACATGATATACATCTGTCACTTAATATATAAATATTATACATTCTGACTTTTTGATTAAGTAATTTGTTTGTCTTCAGCCTTATAAAGCTTTCTTTGCTGCAGTCAAATGGATTGTGACTGAACTTGTCTTGTAAGTAAAACTTGTTCTGATTTGAAGATCATACTTTTCCATCTTTCATTCTTCTTGTTGTACCAGTTGAGTAATTTATGTACACTTTCAAATCCTTAGTGTATAATTTTAGCAGTTTAAAAAGTACTTAAAGCCTTATGGATTTCACAGTAATCATTTCCAAAATATAAACTAATAATGCAATTCAATACATGCCTACTCAAAAGTAGAATCCTATTATTTTCAGTGGAGCTAACTCCTGGGTAATTCAAATATAGGATTGCAGCCTAAATTTATTACTGTGGTTGCACTTAGATGTAATATAAATATTTGGCTGATTCCAGTTCTGCTTGGGTGGGCTACTAATGTGTGTATTTTCTCAGAGGATCTTCTGTTGTTCTCTAATTTCTTAAGTGATTGCAGCCCTATGATTGGCATATTTGAAGTTCATGCAAGATCTAGTGGTGTTTTCCACATGATATAGAGCTCCTGTCAATTCATAACAGTTTTAAAGTAAAAATGGATTATACACTTGAGTGGTAATTACTTTTGAATAACTGGACCGCACCAGTAAAGGATAAAGGACCTTTAACACTTTCATTAAGATCTGTTTGGTGGAGAGTAGGAATGGTGGGAGACATCGAACAATCTGTAATTGGCCAGGTTTATTACTTTACAGATATTCAGGACGTAGATTTAAATGAGATTTCTCATAGTGGGTAGAAGCAGGGATGAAATGCTCCCAGTTCAGACCGGATCGCCCGATCCAGTAGCGATGGCGGCGGGTGGTTCGGAGAACTGATAGCAAAAATCCCTGCACCACCACCCCAGCTGCCCAGCTGAGCTGCGCAATCATCAGAGGCTGTTTTTTTTTACTTTTAAAAGCATTTTTTCTACAATCTGTTCAGCTGAAAAAATGCTTTTAAAAGTGTAAAAAAAAAACCTCTGATGACTGCGCGGCTCAGCTGGGATCATCAGAGGCTTTTCAAAGCATTTTTTTCTGCAATCCCTTCGGCCGAAGAGGTTGTAGGAAAAAAAATGCCTATAAAAGCCTCTGGTGATCCCAGCTGACTTGCCTGATCGTCAGAGGCTTCTAAAAACATTTTTTTCTGCAACCACTTAAGGTTATAGAAAAAATGCTTTTAAAAGTTAAAAAAAAAAGTTGGCCACACCCATCCAGTCACATTACCCCACCACCACCAAGCCACGCCCACAGAACCGGTAGTAACAAATTTTAGATTTCACCCCTGGGTGGAAGGGAATGTGTGCGTATGATTTATTGCAAACTAAACCTGCAAAATTCAAAATAAAATTGAACCTTGATGATGACTGTAGAAAACAATATGGGTATTACAGGGTAAAGTTCAGAAAAATTATTGATTCTCGATTGTTTATGAAAACTGTTTTTCCTTTCAATCTGAACATTTAAAAGCTACTGCCATTGACTTTAGCCTTCACATAAACATGACTTGAAGCTGACAAATTTTCATAGGGAAGATGTATTTTTGTATCAGAAGGTTTTATCATTTCTGATAAAATCAGAAATAATATTTTACTGTTTATGAGCCTTTTGTGGGAATTTGAGATTTTGAGTATCCAAGATTGAATGAATGCGTCACGGGTAAATTTTAATCCCACAATCAAAGTGTTCTCTTTACTGGAAAAATAGCTACTGCAGCTTGTCATACACTAGAAAGTGCAATAAGGCATTTTAAAAATAAAATTCTTGGCTACAGGACAGTCCAGCAGCGATACCAATTTCAACAGAATTTGAAATTGTAAAATGAATTCAGCTGGGAGAAAATGTACAACTATAGGAGACTATATCTCATCATAAATTTAGCTGGATATCTGTTTTTGAACAGGCTGGAAAAAAATTATTACTGACAGTTAATGGTATGAACATGCCAGATGTAATCAAATGATATATTTTTGTGGCTTAGGTTTCTGGTGGAATTTAACCTATGCAATTGGTGGCATTCAGATCTTATAGCAAAGGGTAAGAATAATTTATATTAACAGATATATATTAACACCTGTGTTATTTGCTTTTATAAGAAGTTAAAGCTTCTACAAAGCTTGATGTACGACAAGAACCTCCAGTTTTCCTAAGGGTATGCACAGAACAGAAAATTTTATTTAACAATAGTTTTTGGACTTAGAGGGCTTTTCTAACACTATCTTAGTGATATGATCATTACTGCATTGTGTTTATTTTTTTTCCAAACACTGGGATTGCAGTAAACCAATTAAAGTTTCTTAGAGATGACATTGCTGGAAAAGCATGGGAGAGACAGTCACTACAGTAGTCTTGCAAGAATCAGTTCCAGTGCAAAAGTCTGTATTCCCCCCCAGAGTTTTGCAGCTCCTATGTAAATCCTATGTACCCAATAAATACATAATCTGGGCAGAAGTTGTGAAAGAGGAAAAAATGAATACCTACTCCCTACTGGTGGGCTTGTCCAATACAAGAAGCAAATTAAATACATCCATTGGGTTTTGTGGTTTAGGTTTCTGGTGGAATTTAATGTATGCAATTGGTGACATTCATAAGTATATGGCTAATATGGCTTTTGGATAGAGCAATTTTTTATGACACACTGTACTGAAAAAGAAATAATCTTGGTGGCTTGTCAAACAGCTACTCCAAAGCAACGCAAGGCACACTCAGTGGTGCTATTCAGCCGGTTCTATCTGGTTTGAGCGAACCAGTAGCGGCGACTGTGGGAGGCTCTGCCCACCTAGCGGACGTCATCACGTCCCGTTTTTGATGCTCTGCATATGTGCAGACGGCCCTGCGCATGTGCAGAGGTGGCGCATGCGAGCAAAGCAAACTGGCACGCATGCACACTCTCATTTGCGAACCCGTAGCGAAGGTAAGTGAATACTACCCACGGGCACACTGTATCATCCGGCTCACTCCCCAGAGCCACTTGGTTGAGAGAGAAAGTTATAGGAATTAAATAAATATTTTTTAAAAAAATCCTATGTAACCACTGTAATATTTTTACATGATTTACCAGTCTTAAGGAAGAAGGAAAGGAAGCATTCCTCAGGCCCAGCTGAAATTTTGCTTCCCTAGTGCCTAGATTTAAATCATTTGCAGTAGAAACATATATGGGGAGCCAATTTGGTGTAATGATTAAGGCACCAGACTAGAAACTGGGAAACTATGAGTTCTAGTTCCATGCTAGGTACAATGCCAGCTGGGTAACCTTGGGCCAGTCTCAGTCAATCTCTCTCTCCCTCCCTTCGCCCCTCTCTCTCCCTCCCTCCCTCCCTCCCCCCAGAAGCAGGCAATGGCCAACCTCTGCCAAGAAAATAGCATCTTTATTTGACTATTGCAAATTATAGGGTGGCAATGGTTGTTAGAGAAAGTCTGAGTCCTAAGGAGGTCACTGTCCCTCAGATAGGCAGGTGTGAGTCTCTTCTATTGAAGTGGGACCCTGGAGTTCAGTCGGACTTGTTGGTCACATACCTATCTCCCAGCTATGTTGCCACAGCCCTGCCCGCACTGCTCGATGTCTTGACTGAAGTGGCACTCGAACTCCCCAGCCTTTTGGTTGTGGGAGATTTTAATCTGCCTTCGATCGGCGAGTCATCTGAGACAGTCCGGGAGTTCATGGCCTCCATTGCAGCCATGGACCTGACTCAGGTTATTCAGGGCCCAACTCATAGGGGAGGACACACACTCGACCTGGTTTTTCTCTCTGGGCAGTGGATAAATGGTCATGGTAAGGAGGAACTTTCCATCACTCCCCTGTCATGGACTGACCATTCCCTCCTTAGACTGGACTTTCAATCTGCCAACCCTTGCCGCTGGGAGACGGGACCCATAAAATGGTTCCACCCCAGGCGCCTGATGGACCCAGAAAGGTTCTTGAAGGAGCTTGGGACATTCCCCACCTCTCAATCCTGCAATTCAGCTGAGGCTCTGGTGGCATCCTGGGAACGGGTGGCTACCGACGCCTTGGACAGAATTGCACCTTTGCGGCCTCTAACCTGACACAGATCCCAGATTGCTCCCTGGTTTTCCATGGAGCTCCGGGAAATGAAACGTCGGAAAAGACGCCTAGAGGAGAGTTGGAGGTCCTCCCAATCTGAATCTGACCAAACACAGTTAAGAACCCATATTAGGTCTTTTCTAGTGGCGATGGAAGCGACGAAACGAGATTACTTCGCCGCCCTCATTGCATCTGCAGAAAACCGCCCAACGGCCCTGTTTCGTGTGACCCGCTCCCTCCTCAATCAGGGAGCGAGGGAAGACCCTTTACAGGGCAGAGCTGACAATTTTGTACAGTTTCTGCATGATAAAATCGCTCAGATCAGATCAGATTGGACTCTTACTGGGCAGAATCCAATCGGGAGACTAGGGTGGGTCTTGAGAATAATATCTGGATTGAGTTTGACCCTGTTTCTGTCAAGGAACTAGACAGGATTATGGGCAAATTTAGTTCCTCCACTTGCTTATTGGACCCTGTCCCTCCTGGTTGGTTTCGGCTGCCAGGGAGGTGACTAGAGACTGGACCCAGGCAATTGTCAACGCTTTGTTGAGAGAGGGGAACTTCCCTGCCTCTCTTAAGGAGGAGGTGGTTCGACCTCTCCTCAAGAAGCCTTCCCTGGATCCAGACTCACTTAATAACTATCGTCCCATCTCCAACCTTCGCTTCATTGCGAAGGTTGTTAAGACTGTAGTGGCACAACAGCTCCCACAATTCCTGGAGGAAACAGAATACCTTGACCCATACCAATTGGGCTTCCGACACGGACACAGCATGGAAACTGCATTGGTCGCTCTGGTGAATGATCTCTGGCGGGCTCGGGATGGTGGTTGTTCCTCCATCCTGGTCCTACTTGACCTCTCAGAGGCTTCTGATACCATCGACCATGGTATCCTACTGCAGCGACTTGTGGGGTTGGGAGTGGGAGGCACTGTCTTACAGTGGTTCTCCTCCTACCTCTCGGGTTGCTTTCAGTTTGTATGGGCAGGAGGGCAGAGATCCACCCTGAGGCCCCTAAATTGTGGGGTGCCTCAGGGGTCGGTTCTCTCCCCCCTACTCTTTAATATCTATATGAAACCACTGGGTGAGATCATTCGTGGCTTTGGGGTGAGATATCATCAATATGCTGATGATACCCAATTATACATCTCCACCCCAGAGATGCCCTTTCCATGATGTCCTGTTGCCTGGAGGCGGTACGGGCCTGGATCGGCAGAAACAGACTCAAACTCAATCCCTCCAAGACTGAGTGGCTGTGGATGCCGGCATCTCGGGTTTCAGAGGCCCCATCACTTTTGATGGATGGGGAAAAACTTGCCCCTGTTGACAGGACTTGCAACTTGGGTGTCCTCCTGGATGCTCAGCTGTCCCTAGAAGACCATCTAATGGCCGTGACCAGGGGGGCCTTTGCACAGGTTCGCCTGGTGCGCCAGTTGCGCCCTTTCCTGTACCGAGATTATTATTATTATTATTATTATTATTATTATTATTATTATTATTATTTTATTTCTATACCGCCCTTCTCCTGAAGGACTCAGGGTGGTGTACAGCCTATTTAAAAACACAAGACAAAACAATGATTAAAAATTTAAAATGATTAAATAGATTTGGCTCAATTTAAAACCCCAGAAATTTAAAATACCCCAATTTAAAATTATTAAAAAATTATTCGCACAGTCACTCATGCCCAGGTTACTTCCCGCTTGGATCACTGCAATTCCCTCTACATGGGCCTGTCCCTGAGATGCACCCGGAGACTCCAGCTGATCCAGAATGCAGCCGCACGGGTTGTTACGGGAGCCCCTCGTTATTCCCATATAACACCCCTCCTGTGTGAGCTGCACTGGTTACCAGTGGTTCTCCGGGTCCACTTCAAGGTGCTGGTTCTCACCTATAAGGCCATACATGACTTAGGTCCGGGATATTTGCAGGACCTTCTCCTGCCTGCCTCTCACAGTCCTGTTCACTCACATAGGGCCGCTCTCCTCAGAGTTCTGACGGCAAGCCAATGTCGTCTAGCGGTGCCTAGGGGTAGGGCGTTCTCTGTGGGTGCTCCCACCCTCTGGAATGAGTTACCTACCAAGCTCCAGACGGCTCCTGATCTCTGCTCCTTCCGTCGGGACCTGAAGACTTGGCTGTTCAAGCAAATAGGCTGACTCTGATTCCGGGTTTTATTATTTATTATTAATTAGTTATTTGGTTTAAAATGGGATTTTATTGTACATGTTTCTTATCTTGTGTTCGCCGCCCTGAGTCCTTCAGGAGAAGGGTGGCAAATAAATACATGTAATAAATAAATAAATAAATAAATCATACTCTCTCACACTGTCCAATAAAATGGTTTCTTATCCACAACTCTTTGTTTTGGAAGAATTAGGAATAAATATGTGTTGTGGCTATATAATTAACTTGCATCCTTCTTTCCTTAAGGACACAGGTTTTCCATTACCTCAGTAGATAGTGATACTGCCCTTTAGAATTTACTTTACACTGGAAACTGAGCATATAATTATACACGTCACCTTCTCCCTTTCGTTAATTACTAGGAGCCTGCAAAGTACCCCCTCATCTTGATCACAAAAAAGGCATCATTTTAATGCAGTTGATGTTTATAGTCGATTGCATGAGCTGGCAGTCATAGGAGAGACGATTACCAGCACAGATCCAAAAAACTAGACAGCAAGATGTTTTATCCCATCCTAATGAGATTTATGAAATCAGCAGCTAATACACCTTGCATCTTTCCTTTTCCTTTTTCTTTTTTGGCTGGGTTGGAGGAGGATGGTAGTTCCTGACTATATCTTGCAAAACAGAAAGAAAATATTCACAGTTATTTGCATCCTATTTTTACTTTGAAAAATTCAGTAAAGAATATATGGCATCTGTTAACCCTGCTGATCATAGGAATCCCAAATGTTAAGTTCAATAATTCTATGGCATCAGGTACCCCTTATCACGTACAAATAGACACAATTTGCGGGCATGGATGTATGTTGGTTTTAAAGAAAACCTAAAATAAAACTTGAGGATGTGGGATTTTCTTTTAATTTTTCACCTTGACTTCAACTGAAAGAAATTTGGACTGGATCCAAACTTAAGTCATATTTAATATAGACCCACTGCAGTTAGTGAATGTTAAACTGGTTGGCACCAACCTGTACCATTGATTTTCATGTGTCTCCTCTGACAGAATTGTCATAATTGGTCATCAATATTTTAAACAATAGCTAACTAGGTAAGGGATGTGGAGCAGATGGAATGTACATTTGCATACTCTGTAGCCTTGTCATGGACACCAAAGTAATGATAGTAACAATATATTATAAATAACCGGATATCAAAACCACACACATTTAAACTAATAATATTAAAATAACCAGACGAAGTGGTGGGCAAAATGCAAAACTGCAGACCCGGCAATACGATGAGAATAACACAAAGAACAACAATAAGGAAAATATTAAAAATAATTGATTTAAAGCTTCTCCAAACAGTTTTAAGATAGGGAAGGGTAAGGTTAAGCAATTAAATAAGTTTGGCTTTTCAAAACAGCATTCAGTAAACAATAAAGTTGCATTGCAAATACAAAGTATGGTATTAATACCACTCTTGTCAGTTGCATGAATTTTACCAATGAGAACAATACTGCCATAATTCCCATGGCTAACTAGGTGTTGTTGTTTTTTTAGAAGTAAGGGTGGGAATGACTATGAAATTCCCTTCAGTTCTACTAAGTACATCTATATTGTTGCTGATACATTCACAAATATTAAATTTACTCATGTATGCAGTTACCATTGAATCAGTATCCCATGTCTTTCTTATGGCCAAACTATTGTTAGAGTAAAGACATGTATTATAAGAATATACTTTAGTACATTGTGTCTTCTTATAAATGTCTTCTTTAATTATAAAATAAATCTTATGTATTACCAGCATAAATCACAGGGTGGCAGGAGCACTGTAATCATTTCACAAGGTCCAACATATTGATACAGCATCTCACACCGAAGAACTGTAAATGAAGTCATTATCAAAACCCTTCAGTCTCTCTTATTTTCTTTAGCTCAGCGATTGAAGCAAACCCTAGAGCCTTGTGACACTGAATATCCAGCTTTTGTTTCTGAACGCACAATCAAGGAGACCACAGGAAATATTTATTGCGACAACTGCTTCAAGTAAGTACTTAATTCTTTTTCCATGGAGTTGGTTGAAAAATTCCGAACTTCATGCTCCTCTCATGGAAAACTGGCTTACTCTAATCCCATCAGAATGGATAATATTTAGACTGTGATACTCATAAATTTAATAAGTAAATCAGGTAAAGCCGTGTGACCTTAGTACTTCATAGGAGCCCTTCTTGAGATTCTGTCTGCTGCAGTTCCATAATCCCAAGAGTAAACAATGGCAAGACATACAAACTGAGTCACTGTTTTATCTGTTACATTAGCTGATCTTTTATTCAAACTATACAACCACAAATTTAGACCCAAGGGAAAACACAGTCCAAGTCAAGGGGGAAGGTATATGAGGCCTGGTTGATTATACTATGTAGGAGGCATATCATCCAAATTTTATGCATTCCTATTTCCTGATACAGTAGAATTATAATACCTGTGGTCAAGGAAATGTCATTTTGAGGCACTAAAACTGGTTCCAAAATTAGCAACATGTTACTAATTTATGTTGGAATGACCTGGAAACTTGGCTCACCCTTTGTTCCAGGTTTGTAACCCAGCATAGACACATGTGTCATGATTAGAAAAAGGAACTGAAATGCAGAATTGTTGGTATGTCACATTAGAAGTCAAAGCAACAGATGTTCAACACCATAATAAGTGGGAAAGTTTTGAGATGTTTGATACAATCCTTCTTTTGCACAGTTTCCTCTCAAAACTGAGAATATTGATACAACAAGAGACAGATATTCACAAATCTATGCACAGAACTACATGGAGCTTAGGAAAAGAAAAACACTAGCTATTTATTTCCTTTCTGGTTCTGAAGAGAAGAAAGGAATATTTTAGATATGGACACAGTGAAAACCGAGCCAGGAGGCAGGTTTAAGCTAGACTTAACTGGTTGCTAATTCTCTGCATTTAGGTATTAGCCAAAAAGACCAAGGGAATGATCTCTCTCTGTAAACTCTAAACTCTCAACACTATGAACATAACCATGTTTATAGTATTTTGATACTTAAATAGACTGCAATTCAATCTCAAAGGCATTTTAAATGAGGTAGGAAGAGACTGGTCACCTGAACACCCTGTAGTAACTCCTCCTAGTTTACTCAGAAGCAGATGACATTTATTAGCTAGTTCCTCCACAGTCAATTTTATAGTCCCTTGGTAGATAAATTAGCTGCTGATGTAGTTACCAGATGTAGATACTTCTATCAGATTTTTGTTCTTCTGTGTTTCAGAACTGCACAGTGAATACATGAATCTTTGTGAAACTTTACACTTAAGAGAATTTCCTCACTAGATGATGTTTTATATATCCTAGTATCTTCTTTATTATTGGTTTCTGTCTTCCCCATTACATTTTGTATCTGTTAAGTTCAGTAATATTATAATGCTTGAAAATAAGACTGGCCATCTCCTCAAATAAATAAATAAATAAATAAATAAATAAATAAATAAATAAATAAATAAATAAATAAATAAAGTTGGTGAAAATTTGAAATAGCAATAATCAACCCACAGATTTTTATACCGTAGGATCTAGTACAATTTTTTTTAATTTACAAAGTTAAGCACAGGGAAAACATTTCAAATGTGATATCCACATCATTTAATGCTTTGTGTATGATTATATAAAAAGGAATTATAATTCAACATGGCCAGCTTTTTCTTATGTGAAATAAAAATATACCATTGATATTTTCAATAGTATTTTCAGGTCAGGGAGTATACTTGGATTGAATCAGTAGGAAAAATGACTTTACTTAAAATTATGCCGTTTAAGAATAATAAATTGTGATAAATTTTCTCAGAAAATCATTTCATATTCCGTGGTAGAAATAAATCTTCTATGCTAATAATATGTTGATCTCAAGGCACCCATGATTTTTTTCACAGCAAGAAGTAGTAAACCAAAGAAATGAGTGCTAAAGACTCATGGGAACATTCTTCATGGTATAATTTATACAATTACTGTCATTTGCAATCAGCAAATGGTGACATAGGGCAGATGCTCAATGTTCTGCTTCTGACATCACAGTGTTTTTGCATAGCTTTGCTGGTTCTTTGTGGAATGGGAAGTTACTTCCATTGAAAGAGAGAGAGAGAGAAGGAAGGAAGGAAGGAAAGAGATAGATAGAGAGAGAGAGAGAGAAAGAAAGAAAGAAAGAGAAAGAAAGAAAGAAAGAAAGAAAGAAAGAAAGAAAGAAAGAAAGAAAGAAAGAAAGAAAGAGCTCAAAGCACTGTACCCAACAGTTAGGCTTCTCTGTAAACATAAAATGTGGGAAATAGTGTTGATGGAGGAGTTTATTCATAAAAGAGATTCCATAAATGGATCCTGAGGAGATACAGTTACTGTTTGAGACTATACCACATCAGAGAGAATATGTTTAAATTGGCTCTGTGATTCAGATGTCACTTTTTTCGAAGTGTGTCTCACGCCATGTTTTAATAATATAATCTGAAAGCCTTTGCAGATTTCTTTCTGCCTGTTCCAGCCTGAAAACTAATTTAAATCTACATGTGGTAGATAAAGGAGGGGTGTGCAATAGCAAGCCCCTACCCAATTTCCTGTAGGGACCTATTGCCCTATTAAATCTATGTAACTGTGGTGTTCCCTTTTTGCCATGATCTTGAACTTGAATCACTGCAAGTCACTGCACGCAGAGCTGCCCTCGAAAGTGATGCAAGAAGCTGAAGCTGGCAGAAATGTCATGCTTACCAGGAAAAAGCAAGCTACCATTTTGGGAATAGCTATATTGGCTCCTGGAAAGCTTATGTCTCCAGCTGGGAGTGCTAGTTATAAAGCTTTTTAAAATTTACATTTTTATTACTTTCTAACTCTGCTACAGATAGATTTACCTATCTAATATTGTCAGCTCTACGATGTAGATCAGGTCAGGAAACTGACTCCACAAGAAGGTTAGACATATACTTTTGTGAGATAGTCTGTAGTAGCAGAATTTCACAAGTTTTCTTCAGCAGTTAAAGACACTAAACTTGTTAGCTGCAAAGCTAACAAGCAAAGCTAACAAGCCCAGGTTTGAGACCCAAGAGCTGCACAATAGGGTGAGCTCCTGTTCCTGCCTCAGCTCCTGCCCACCTAGCAGTTTGGAAGCATGCAAGTGCAAGTAGATAAATAGGTACCACATTGGTGGGAAGGTAACAGTGTTCCAATGTGCCTTTGGTGTTTAGCCATGCTGGTCACATGATCACGGAAAATGTCTTTAGGGGATTCTGGATCCCTTGGCCAAAAAAAAAAAAAAAAAAAAGACCTTAGAGTCGGACACGACATGGAAAACTTTACCTTTACTCTTTCCTTTTTTTTGTCCATTCAGTCGGGGAGGAACCAGCCTCAATCTCTTCCTAGCATATGTCCTTTTCCAGGGTTTAAGGAATACTTCTGCCCTTCATGAACCCATCTCCATGGCTCTCTACAAATGTGTCCTGACTGGGACAGCATTCAATGAGTTTCCAACTTTGAAATGAGAAATAGATGGGGGTCCAAAAGCAGGTCCTCTTGGGCACGTAGCCTTTGATATGGAATAACCTTCCCACCCCAATGGTCAGTTTGGTCCCTTCCTAGTTGCCATCCCAACACAGTATTCAGGCAGTGTTCTACCAAAGAGGCTTCAATGAAGGGGGAGACGCTAGGTGATTGGAACCAGCTGCAAGCAGAACCTGGTTGTCCAGGGGTGAGATGATATTTAAGTTAGTCAACTTAATAAAACACAAATGAATGTTTTCATTTGTGTTTTATTCTGTTGATTGTAAGCCACCTTAAAATCTATAGGAACTAGATAAGTTTATCCAAACATCCAAACTGTAAATAAGTCCTTTGAGGAGGCATTGAAATTAATTTACATAGAAGCCATTGTTAACCTTCTACAAGTTCTCTTGCCATGTTTACATTATATGAATATCACTATTTTCTGTTCTTGGCTACAAACATATATCAAAAAGCCATTTGTACAAGATATAAAATGACCTCATCTCAATAAGCATGATGAGTTGTAAGATTCTTCCGTGTGGAAGTAGACAACACACAATCAAATCCTGGAAATAATTAATCCATTTTTGAATGTGTAACACATGCGAGTTGGTTTCTTTCTTCTCTTTCTCTTGACAAAAATGCATTATTTGTACTTCATGAATTGCAGTGTTTACATTATTTTCCAAAATATAGGGGCCTTGGAGAATGTAGGAGCCTAAAAGAAAATAAGAATTATGTAGGAATGCCGTTTTGGTTATGATTTGGCAGGCATAATCAATAATTTTTGACATCCTATATCCCACTGATTATGAAATTAATCTTCTAGTTAAAAAGCAATTCAGAAGAAGTCAGGCTATATTTTTTGAACCTCTGTGCCTGTCAACAAGAATTAGAAAATTGGGTATTGCTACAGTGCTTTTCACATTTTCCAGGAAGTGATTATTGACTCATTCATTTCAATTTTTAAAGATAGAAGCATCTACAATAAACTGAAGAAGATAATGATCCAAATCTTATTAATGAATTATGAAATTCTAAACAGATTTACTTAGCAGTAAATTCAAATGAGCTCCATGAAATGTATTGCTTGGTTACAGTTTCAAGATTGCAGCATCAGTCCACCTGAAACTCTCAATAAGTTTCTTTTCATTTTTATTCAGGTTCATTGGATTTAACTTTAGGTGAATAGCATTTTGCTGTTCAAAGAATTTCCAGTTCCTTTTGTAACCTAATTGATGGTTTGTTTTGTTTTTTTATGTGCTTTTTTTTTAGAAGAAAAGAAAACATGCATATGCTGCTTCTTATCTAGCAGAACCTTGTAGTTTAAATAAATACATAACTGATTTAAAAATGGAGGAAGAAAAGAAAAGGAAGGGGCAATTTGGCAGTTTTCCTATCATGTTGAATATAGGTATAAAAAAGAAAACATCAAAGAAAAAAAAGGGAGTGAATATAACTACTTCAACTATGTGAGAGGTTAGAAGTTAATTGTGAAATATTTTATATATACAGTCCAGCGAGAATGGTTTGATTTACAAGCCTTTAAATCCCAGGGCCAAATTTTGCATTGCTTTAGCTCACTTTCTGGAGGGAAATGTTTTTGGCTGTTGCCTTTAGAGATAAGATTTGTGAGGTTCCATCTCATGCCTCTGATTATCTATGCTTTTTTATAAGCTCAGGGTCCTTCAAAGGATTTGTGTTTAATTATTTCAAAATAATTCAGCTTTAGCGTTATACAGTATTCCAGTATTCTGACAATATGCTTATATGGTGAAACTGTAAATGTAAAGGCAATCCCTTCACAAAATTCACCTTATTTTTAACCATTGATCAGAGCAATTTAATTCTTTCAAAACATCAATATCTGTTTAAGCCTTACATGCAGTGGTGGGTTGCTACCGGTTCTCCACGATTCTTGCGAACCAGTAGTGGAAATTTTGAGTAGTTCGGAGAACCGGTAAATACCACCTCTGCCTGGCCCTGCCTCCAATCTATTTGTTGCCTCCCGAGTCCCAGCTGATCGGCTAGAAGGAAAAAATTAGGGCTCACTTGACAAAGAAGAGGAAAAAAACAAAACAAGACACCTTAGCTTTAAATTGAGAAGCCAAGAAGCCTTCCAACTGATCGGCTAGAACCGATCCGCTCTTTGTAAATCGCTCAGTAGTGGTAGATTGGCAACTGAGGCCAAGCTGCCTGAAAGCGGTTTCCGATGCTCTCGGGGGTGGCAGAGCGGCAAAAAACTGTTTAAACTCTTGCTACGGTGCTTCAAAGGGCCTCCCTACAGCTGATCAGCAGTAAAAGGCACTCCAGGGCACTCCAAAAACAAATGGGTAAACCGGCGCGCTCCAAAAACAAATACATAGACCGGAACACTCCAAAAACAAATGGGTAGACCGGTACGGCTCTGCAAGCAGTTAAAAGCCTGGTAGACCAGTACTTCTGCTAAATCCTAAAGAATTGCTTGTCACATGACCATCAAACCACACCCACAAAATAAGCCACGCCCACAGAACCGGTAGTAAAAAAACTTAGAACCCACCCCTGCCTACCTGAAATGGAAGGTCAGCCTGCAGGACAACCTCCCCCTAAGGGTACCTGCCCAGCCCACCAGAGCAGGTAGCAGGTACTGGCTCCAGATCCCTTTCCTTAAACATTGCAACTTTGCAGGTCTTTGGAAGTGTAACTTTTCCATTGCAGCTCCTGACCTATGGAGCACCATCCTCCTTCAGCTCCAACAAACCTCCCATCCTTTTAACCTTCCAGAGAGTATTTAAGACCTGGCTCCACTCCCAAGCATTGGGATAGGGTGAGGTCAGAGCAGAATGAGAATATTTTGGTCTGCATCAAGAAGTGTGGTTGTGGCACCAGATTTTTCTGTTCTTGGATGTATTCTTTCTTTTGCTTTTATTGTTGCATACATTGTTTCATTCGTGGGTTGTAAGCCACCCAGAGTTTGCTTTTAAGATGGGCAGCTATATAAATGTTTTTTAAAAAAAAATAAATTCAACATTTCCCTCACTAATCCTCCAACCCTTGGGCTAGCAGCTGCCACAATACTTACTCAATCTCCTACTCCCAAAGTAGGGCAAACCCAGAGCGCTAGCAGTCCAGCAGGCAGATCTCCAGAAAGTCAAATCTGATAGCCAGCCAGTGGATCATCTTCCAAAATAAACTGGGCAGGCTCGAAGCACTGTCAAAGTAGTACTAGAAAATATTCCTATAATTTCTATTTTCTTAGCGTCTACTTATAATCTCTAGTATTAAGTTTATAGTAACATGGCATCTTGGTGTCAACAAGATATTTTCTTTGTCATTCTTCATCTGAAATTCCCTCATGAGTTGTCAAACCTGTACAGATATATCTGTATATACTTGGATTTTTCTTTGATCAGTTGAGTCTGGATGGTTTCTTAAAACCTAGGACTTAAATAAGCTTTGCAGTTCAAAGAAAACAGAAAAAAGTTCTTAAATGTATTTGTCCTTAACATACAAATAAGAATCTGAAATTTGATAGATTCTTTAAAGGAGCACTGTATGAAATTCAAGAAACATCCATTCTGATTTGCAGGAAGAGGAAGGGAAGTTTTTTTTTCCCCTTTACTAATCGTAACTGTTTCTATCCCATAATAATTGTTGTCAAAACCACGCCAATCCGCAAAGCGCTATCATATTTGCCCCTACAATTTGAACAAGATCATTTGTATTAACATTTGTCCAGCTCACCTATTGGAACCCAATGGGAATTTTTAAAAAAATGTAAAAACATTAATTTTTCATTATTATGCAAAGTATTTTGATATGCACTTAAACTTCACATCAATATAACGGACGGTTGTAGCTAATCAAGTCATATGTTGTCAGCTTTTGATTAAAATGGGTAATCTGGTAAGCAATCAATGTTGAAAGGAAAATTTGAAGGGATTTGAAGTTATTCACAAAGACTTGACTGATTAGTGCAGCTGATTGATTTTTGACTAGTTGTTCCTGACGGCTATTGATACCCCATTGTTTGTAAATGAAGCATTACTTCCTGTCTAGCTAGTTGAGGCAGCTTCACGGTCAAACATAAAGGAGCCACTTTTCAGAGAGTAAACTGGATGTTTGGTAAAGGAGGTCAGTGATGGTCCTCCTCCTAGGAGATGGAGAGAACTATTATAGTATTATGGCTGTAGATTGTGCGATGTTTGCTTTTAAAGACAGCAAGAACTACACCTGTTGCAAGTGCAGGTAGGTTATCCTTCTTGAAAAGAAAAAGAAATGGCTAGAGGTAAACCTATCTACATTCCAACTTATCAATGGAGATAAGAAATTCTTGGATTGAACATAGAACATAGTTCTTACAAGGAAACAACAATACCAAGACATCTTTCTGGATGAATAGATGAAGTGTCCCAAAAGTCAAAAGAGCTCTTTTCCTTTGAAGCCCCAAACAGATGCAGAAACGTATTGTACATAATGTTTTTTGACTCCTAAACAAAGAAAGGAAGATTGAGGAGAAGACTGTTTGGGTTGTGTGGAAAGAACAACTCCTAACTCTGCCCAGAAGAAAGGAAAGCCATATATTGGTTGGTAGTGATTCCCTACTAAAACAGATTGATGCAGACATCTTTTGAACTCACATTCAGGATACTATGAAAAGTCTTCCAACCACAAGGAAATAAATAACCTGGATGAGAGGTTAGAAAATATGAAGGTAAATTTTGTGAACATCACAAAGTTAAGGGATTATTAATTATAGAGATGCTATTGAGTACTGTACACTCAGTTGTGAGCTGGATTCAAGTCCATCTGATTTGTGTCCACCATTCTAAACTTTTCCTTGCACCCCCCATCAACCCACAAATATAAAGTTTAGCCTTACAGACATCAGTCAGTGGACCCAGGAAATAGCTGGATATTAAGCAGGAACCATAAAAAGTTATAAAGTCTATTAATTTTAGCAGAGAATGGGTGTGTTGGTGGGCACATGCCCAAGGAAGTATTTGGCCCAGTAAAGAAGGTACCTAAGTTGCTTCTTTATTTTTGGTGAGCTCCCTTCAAAATCAGGGATCTCTTGTGACCTATCTTGTCACAAGGAGCTTCCTGCTTAGTAAGTAAAAATAATTGCCAAATAATTTTGCAGAAATTTCCTTGTAATTTTATTTCCTGAGCTTTACTGGAATCAGATTAGAAAAATCTGTCTTCCCCCCCCCCCCAAGACTCACTTGGAAAAAATAGATAATTTCTGAACCAAGTACAAGGGAGCTCACCCATGACTAGTCCTGTTTCTCTTCCATCCAAAATCCATGACTAACTATATTCCTTCTTGAAAAATACTACTAAAATGGAATTGCTGGAAAGTCTAATGTTTTCATTTGTAACACACCACAGAAAGGGTTTAAGTTAAAGATTATAGTTTACATAGGGAGGGGATCATTTTTAAACACAAGGTGACTATTATTGTCATAATATTTTCAGCTAAGTTGTTAGAAATATATGGGAGGAATTATTTGGATTAAGAAAACCGATTAAAATTGGAGTACATTTCAGCCAAATTTAGGAAGTCAAATGTTATTGTAAATTGGCTCTTATTTGGGCAAGGATTTAAACCAGATAATAAATCTTTTCATCTATTAGCAGTGTTGAATTGATGAAATGGAAGAACACATAATTTTACAGCTTTTGCAATAATAATAGTGTTGCATGGCAAAGAGTGTGAGGTTTCAATAAGCACGTCACAGGCTTTCAACTATAAAACTACAAAATCTTAATTTGGGGGGGGGAAATCTGGCCTGGTTAATTTGGGTTTGAAAACCTATTTGTTTCCACATTTACTAAAGTTCTATTTTTTAACATTTGTAATTATAGTTTTGTAAGAATTTTATGGAGAAATCCTAACAGTAGACAAAATAAAATTTGTGCTACTGTCAGTGCATGGGGAAGTCTTAGCTGCATGGAGAAGTCTTAGCTGTTTGGATCGATCTCTAGATCCATTTTTTTCCCCCAAGGAAATGATAGGATACTATATTTTCCCTGTGACCGACATCTAATTTGTTCCCAGTGAATGCAGTGGAAAGGATAAAAATAGCAAACTCTCATTGTATTACATAGCAGTAGAGAACTAATTTTGCCAGCAGACAATATTGACTTTGTGTTCTAAAATATTTTTTAATTAGACATTACTCTGAAATCCTATCTCAAATCTACCTTTTCTTTTGTAGAAGGCAATTTAGCCAGGATACATTGACAGAAAAGTATAGGAAAAAAAGCAGAAATTAATTTTGATCATGTACTATATAATTCTGCTGCTCTATGAATTGAGGAGAGATTCATATATTTTAAAACCAGTTATATAATTTATTAAAAGGAATCCCAAATATCACTATTATTCCCATAGAAACTCCACAATATTCTTTTCTGCATTGCCTCCCAGCAGTTTCATCTTTCATCAAATGTTTTATTACTTTTATTTTTAAATTTATTCACCCTCCTGAAGGCCTCTTGTTTAGCCAAGTTTACCTACTTCCAAAATACTTTAAAATGTCCATAAAAAGTACTTTGCATTATCTTTGCTTTAACCATTCCTTATTCTCCTTAACTACACTGTATACATAACATACAGTATCATTCTCTCATTCTCACTTTTTGCTCCAATCTTTTTCTTATATACATTTCTTTTTTATCCACAATCACAATCAAATATATAAAGAAGTGACTTAAAACTTGCATCACAAGTATAAACAAATTTAGTAACTCTTCACCCTCTCTAAAGTTATTCTTATCTTTAAACAAATCAATTAAGCATCATCTTTTCAGTCCTGGTGTCATCAGAAAATTCATTAAAAAGTTACTAGAAGTAACAACACATCTTATTTTAACTTTGATCAAATAAACTAGCTTTGCATTCTTTCCTTTTACTTCTAACAGGATTTATATTTAATTCATTCAAATCTTGTCATAGGATTTGACTTCATTTCTCTTTTTTCCTATTGCACAAAATTCTTCAAGGCTTTAACAACCCTCTTTTTGTAAACCCAATAAGAAAAAAAAATCCAGGTCATTCTCTTGGTTTGTCATTTGTATTTTCATTTTAAATTTATATTCTCTAGGAGTTATAAATCCATTTTCAATGCCAACTGTATCCTGTCATATTTTTTTTTCTTTTACATCTGATATTTCTTTAATAACAACTTTTGGACATAGTCCATCCATAGAGGCAGACCTCATTAATGACATTGTTAATATTATGGCTACTATTTTCTGATTTCATTCTTTGAAAGTCTCTTTCAATATTTTAATTGTTAGAACATTTGCACTACATCTTGTAGACTTGTATATCTTTCTTCTACCTAAAATCTGTAGTCCTCTCTACTGTCCATTTTTGAAATCATGAAATTATTTGTGTAATTTTTTGTAAAAATCAAAACAGGATCTATTTCCCATTAGAAGCTGTTTTTAACTTTATAATTAATTTGAAAGTCTTATTTTAAAAGTTTAAATAATTCCAATTTTATCTGGATGCTTAGTCCATTTATAACTTTCTAGAATCAAAATCTTATGTTGTTTATTTCAGATTTCAATTATTTTAAGGCAGACTCACCTAGCATTTATAAAGTTATCGTTCCAAAGCACTCTGTTAGCTTAAAAATGAGAATTTCCAAAAGTGCTTTGCTAGAAAGATTTGCAAGCTTAGTACCCTTTAAAAGACTCTGCCATGATTGCAAGCAAGATGACTAACCTCATAGTCTCTCTGCATTTAAACACCATGGAAAGCTGCTGTCTGTTTACAAAGAGCAGCTGTCTGGAACGCAGGTAGATGATCTGCCCTCTCTTAATCCAGAGAGGTTCCAAGAACCACTTTATTCACTAGTTCCTTGGTTTTTGCTGTGGTTGTCAACTCCATTTTGGTAGAGCCATCTTTGGTTCCGCTGAAGTCCATAACATCAGCCTCATTCAGACCTATTATCTTTCTTTAACCCTCACAGATACACAAGTATATCTTTTTTTAAAGATTTCTTCTCTCTCATTGCAAACTGCAGGACATGGAATAGTGAATTTAAATTACAGGAAGGCAGATTCTAATTAAACATTAGAAGGGAAAAAAAACCTGCCTGACTGTGGAACCAATTACCTAGAGAGGTAGGGGTTTCTTACTTCACGAGAGGGTGTTCAAATAAAGGCTAAAAAACCATTTAAGGAAGATATTTTCACTTGGATTCCTGACCGAGGCCCCTTCCAATATACGACTGGGTAATTATTATAGATCTATTCAATTCCAGTTCCAGCCCCTGGTTGACAGATAATGATCAGACTAGAAATTGCTTCTTCTTTCCCAGTTAAAACAAGCAAATTCAGTGCTCAGCAAAGCTGGGCCAGCTGGCTAAAAATGTGCTTTCACTGCCTATTTCAAACACGAATTGTCCATAAGATATACCCTGTTTCCCCCAAAATAAGACATCCCCTGATAATCAGCCCAATCAGGCTTTTGAGTGCATGGCAATAAGGCCAAACACTTATTTCAGGGTTCAAAAAAATATAAGACAGGGTCTTATTTTCAGGGAAACACGGTATCTATTCACTGAATTATGCTGAACTTCAGCTACTGTCTTAATAATTTCTTTTGTTTTTAATTGCTTAAAACTGATCCATTCCTTCTTTTATTTGTTTTTTTTTTAAAATAGCCTAGCAATGTAACGTTCAATCAGGGTTTTTTTTAAAATGTGAATTAGAAATCTAGCCAGAAGTCTGGAAAATACATTAGGAGGATTGGAAACCAAAACAACAGATATCTGCATGTTGAATGGTTGAAGTTTGTTCCACTCCATTACGGTTTGGGTTTTGCAACTGATAATTATGTGAGTAACAGATATTTGAATAGAGACTGTACATCATTTTCCACATTATGAATTGTGAATATATGTGTGCACATTTTGTTTTGTGACTTAAACCAATAGAAGAAAATTCAGAATTAGACAGCTGTGAGATGAAATCCCAGCAAAACTAAACCACTAAAACTAACTAACTAACCACTAAAACGGCCAGAGAAAATAGAATGCTTGAGGTTAGCTACCTATCTAGATTATACTAGGGAAAGATTATTTCAACAGGTGCGAAAGAAATCTAACTAAACCAAAGATATCTATGACCCCAGCAGTTGTTCAGACATTATAGCCATGATTCCAACAAGTACTTTGAGTTATTTGATGGTTTAGGTTCATGTCTGGGAGTTGCTTTACAAACTTGTTTTGCAATAGCATACTTCTTCCTCCCTTACATCAATATCTAGTACCAAAACTCATGTTGTCATGACCTTTAACTCACTGAAATGGTGCATCATGGGGCAACAGTTTTTGAACCAAGGTACCTCAGAATGGAGTAACTTATAGAATGTGTCTAAAATCTGGACGTAGCTCCTATTCCACCACTCTTTTGCCCACTCATGGTCATTCTGTTTCTCTGTTTAGGTAAGGAAATATTTCTGAAATGATCCAAACATGCATGGGTTGTCTAATGATGCAATGAATTGCTTTTGTAATACATATCCTTGAAGGTACTCGTCCTGCGTAAAAACCCAGAAGATTGAGCAAATGTACAGATTATCCGCCATACACTTCTTTATTATTGCTCAAAAGAGAATAGATCCATTTATATCATTTGTTGTCAAATATTATGGAAATCTCTGTCCTTTTCTTTTCCTGCTGATATCTTTCCTCTTATTTTGAATTCCTTGAACTAGTATTAGAATGACCTTGGTTAACCCACATTTTACTTGGTACTATATTCAGACAGTGGTTTCCAGTGAAGATAATTATCAGTTTTTACGACTTCCAACGTGTTAATCTGCATCCTGAAGGATCTAAATCATTGCTATTTTCCAAGGACTATTTGTTCTTGTTTAGAATTGCTCCATGATGGTTTCAATGATTAAAAAAAAAAACCTGTGACAGTCTCCCTTTTTAATAAGGTGATGTAGATGGATACAAGAGATTCTCCACCACATCATACTTGAGTGGATCATTTTTCTAGTACAGCAAGAAGTTTCTAACAAGATTTTTCATCCATTGAATTTTTCCAGAATTGATTTTCTGTGATGACATTATGTGAAAACCTAGCTGTCTGGAGGAGACTATAATGCTGGGAAAGGTGAAAGGAAAGAGCAGGACAACTATCAGCAAGGTGGATGCATTCAATTAAAGTCATGATGGAAGCACTGCTGGAAGACCTGAAAGACTAAGTTAGGGACAGATCACCATGAAGAAAATCTATTTGGTCACTTAGAGCCAGCAGTGCCTTAATGGCATATAATCAATCTATAAATCAATTTGGTGTAGTGATGAAGGTGGTAGCCTAGAAACCGGAAGACTAGGCCTTCTTTTGACTGGTAACTTCTCAGTCCAACTTATCTCACAGGAAAGTTGTTGTGGAGAAAATGGGAAGGAAGAGGTATATTCTCCACCTTGAGTTGACCAACACCCACAATATTAACCATGCTGAAAACGTTGAAGTTCAGAAACATATTGTAGACTGCATGTTTCCCATCCATCCTCTCTTAATTTAAATCCTTTGCATATTATTGAAAATATCTGGGATAATAACCTGGAGAAAAAGAGAACTTTCTTTTTTGATTAATTACACCAGGGGTGTCAAACTCAAGGTCTGGGGACTGGATCCAGCCCACGGGGTGCTTAGATCTGGCCTGTGGAGCTGTCCTGGAAACAGCAAGGCCTGGCCCGCAGTGCCTCTGCTAGCAAAAACAGAGTTCAGGAGCCCATTTTCTCTGGCAGAGCACCCAGGCCACCAGAGGCATGCCGATACAAGTGACATTGAGCTGGCCGGGCCCCTGAGGTCAAACACAACCCTAATGCAGCCCTCAATGAAATTGAGTTTGATAATCCTGAATTACACAATGGAGACTGTAGATATCACTACACTAACTATATATTTCTTATACAACTGATAGTGATAATTACTATGAACGAACATGGAATTGACTTTGTACATAACTTAGACATTGACATGACATTTTTGTGCCTAATTAGGCTACAGGAATGGAGAAGCAGCCCACACTTCATTAAATTATGCACAGATGGAATCTAAGATAAGAATGTCTGAAATTGCACTACCGGTACTATATTCATTCACAGAAGGCCTGAATGATCTGTGTGTGGTCTTTTTACATTGTAATGCCAAAAAAGTTCTCTCATCCTCAGATTTATTAGTGTTGGGCAAATAAACATATTATTATTGTAATAGGGGTGTTCAGAGTATGCTATATTTGATTTATTTTATAGTTGCCAGCATATACCGGTAATTTCACCTATTTCCCCCCATTGATCGTTGTAATTATTGTCTTTATTTCCCTTTTTATTATTATATGTTGCTAATCATTGACCAAATAAATAAATAAGTAAAGCTATCCTAGGAAGGAATAAGTGAATAAACCTAAGCTAAGATGCTGATGACTTGTCAGAATAATGGTGGGAATCAGTGGTGGGTTGCCCCCATTTCGGACTGGTTCACAAGAACTGGTAGTAAAACTGGCAGGAGGCCCCGCCCACCACCCTGGATGTCATCATCAGCGATCTGCGCATGCGCAGAAGCTTCTGCACATGCGCAGAAGCAAGGCGCGCGCATGAGCGAAGCGAGCGTGCACGCGTGATCCCGTTGTGAACCGGTAGTAAAGGTAAGTAGAACCCACCCCTGGTGGGAATCCAATTCATTGGGGTTTGTGACCCTAGATTGTTACCTGGGATCGATTGTATCCAGATGCATAATGACTAATGGATCAGGGAAGATATATGCACCTTACTGGAGCAAACCATATTAGACAGAGGTGTAAGTTGTTCCTTTCTATGTGCTGATGTTTGTTGTTTGTCTTTGTATATATGAAACTTTGGAGAAAAAACTCAGTTGAACAACTCTGGGGTTAAGGATCAAAAATCCATATATTTCTCTTTTGAGTCCTTATACAAAACATAGATTTTAAAGCAACATGTGCAAAAAAACCTCTCTCTCTCTTTTTTTTTTTTTGGAAGATTCCTAAACCTTGGAAAGAAATGTTAAACACTAAGATAAATTATCATGTATTTTTTGTTTCTTTAAAACAATAACAGATATTTAAGGAAATGGAATGCAATTAATTCTTGAATGAACCCAGGTGAAACTGATATGGACCAGAAACAACATGAGCCATCCCTCCCTGTCTTTAAAACCTTACAAGTCAGGAATCTGGCTGGAGTAATAAGTGATTTTGTAGGCGATTTAGAAGAAGATTTTTAAAATGGGTTTCTTATAAGCCGAATAGCTTACTGAGATGCTAAGATTGCCAGGATCAGATTCTTTCTAGAGCACTATGCACATATAATTGAAAATAAGATTCCAAGAAAGCAAGATTCCCCCATGTACCTTATATATTTTGACAAAGCAGGATGTTGCTTAAAACCATATCCCACAAGCTGGAAGAGCTTGTACCCCTTCTGGTTCCTTCAAATGGGTAGTCAGCTTTGCCTTATCTGGTGCCTTCCAGGAGTTGGCTTGTGCTGATAGAGATTGGATCAGTTATCCCATATATAATTTTAACATAATATATTATTAAGTCATTATAGTTCATCCACAGCACAGGCAGTTTGGGACAAAATGTCTCCTGATCAGTGTCATTTATGTTAGATTTCCTCCTATGCTTAAATGTCCCTGGGAACACTTCCAAATATGGGGCAGTCCACATCATTTAAGAGTCCAGCCAAAACTCTGGTGTTTAATCCCTTTTTATTCCCCCTCCCAAATTAACCTTCTTCAAACACCATGTGTAGTTCCAGCAAATGGTAACTCTGTCAATTGCTGGATATTGTCCCTTTCCAGGCATCTTACGAGCTAATTTTACATGCAAAGTTGCTGTTGAAAATGCTGCAACCTATGTGATTGGCTGATGGCCCTTCCTGAAAGGGCTACTCTGGAACTGTATTTTATTCCCCTGCAGATCAGATAAATATTTATAACTTTCTGAGATATCTTCATATTTAAAACAAAACTCTAATACTGTGTTAAGGAATGTTCCTCTTTTCCTTTTATTGGCCCCTTTCTCTTCCCTCCCCACAAATCCACAAAGCCACAGATGCTTCATTACACTGATGTCAGTTGTGCTACGAGGTCCAGCTGTTTGTAGACGTTGCTAGAAAGTTCAAACCTAGTGTGTTAGACTGTAAATGCACATTGTGTTTATCATCATCGTATTACAGATCCCAGTAAGTGTAATTTTAATGGGGGTTCAGTAAGTTTAAAAACCCCAAGAGCATTTAATCTTCCTCTTAGTGCTCTTTTAATTGCAGTTTCCCCTGTTGTTTCTTTCCCAGAGCCAGTTCAAAGGATTCTGCGTCCCTTACAAATCTTCCCCCTCCTTCAGTTTTCTGTGATTTTTGGAAAAAGCAGAGCATTTTCTTAGTAAGACAATATGTATTTTAAGTAAAGACGTCTGAGTGGAAATATGCCTTTGTCCACATCTACACATCGTCAAGTCCTCATTTAACTTCATGCTTTCCTGCCAGACCACTGAAATCGTCTGTTCTGGATTCAGTGGTGTTATATGTCATGACATGTTACATGGAACTGATTTAAAGATTAATACAAAAATAGAGTTCTTTACTACATACATAGGGAAGTGTCAGGACAGTAGCGTAAAAGAATATTGAACTACACTTCTGAAACATGTCATTGCCCACAAGGACATCTCCTTTTCAACCTGGAAAAGAATGACCTCAGTGGAGCTTTAGATATCAGATGAAGTGACTCAACTAATGATATAGGCAACTTATCAGTGTGGGGGGGGATCTGTTTCAGCCTATTTATTTTATGTAATGAAACCACAGATAGTAAGATCTTGTAGGGAAACAAAGTCATTTAAGGAAGAAGCACATCTGCTATCTTGCCCATTTATAAAGCACTCAAAAAGTATTAAAGATGTGCTCCTTCAAATGGAACCTCTCACACAAGCTTGTGGATGCATGGAACGCTTTCAGTAATGATGTTTAGTTTGTAATTTACCCACTGCAAATGTGGAAAACATGGGTTTGGAACTTGAATAATAAGGGCCACCTATTGTGCCAAAAAAAAAAAAAAACTTATTCCAGAAATATGAAAATAAATCACCGTATTTCAAAAAGATGTTTGTGATTAAACATCCTTATGGGTCAACACAGAGACTAACAGTGCAGTTGTCTGCTTCAGATACATTCTAAAGGATCCCATTCCCTATCTTCTTGCCCTACACCATTCTTACTAAGAGAAGAGGAGGAATATCTTTGGAGATAGTTAGCCATCCAGGCAGTGGTGGGATTCAGCCTATTTGCACCACTTTGGGAGAACCGGTTGTTAACTTTCTGAGCAGTTTGGCAAACTGGTTGATGGAAGAAATCATTAGGGCAGAGAACTGGTTGTTAAATTACTTGAATCCCACCACTGCATCCAGGTCATGGTTGTTCCAAGGTGCTTTCAAAAAGGTTTTTACCACTTCCAAAGTGCTAATCTGAATCAGGGCTGTCAAACTCACATCAACATGGTGGCATCATGTGATGTATTGGGACTTTTCTCCCCTTTGCTAAACCGGGCGTGGGCATGGCCAGAGTGTGATGCATCCAGCCTCTGGGCCAGGAGTTTGTCAGCCCTGATCTAAATCATTACTGTTTTCCAAGGACTATTTGTTCTTGTTTAGAATTGCTCACCTGCTGGTTGCAAGAGGATTAAAAAAACAACCCTGTGGACAGACTCCCCTTTTTTCTACAGTGATGCAGATGGATACAAGAGATTCTCCACCACATCATTCAAAATATTCAAGTGGACCATTTTTCTACTACAACCAGAAGTTTCTAATAAGATTTTCTATCCACTGATTTTTATTTTTTTATTTTTTCTGGCATTTTTTAAAATTGATGACATCCTATGAAGACCTAGCTTTTTGAAAGCACCTATAGGAGAAGAGGAGGAACAAATCCTGTTCTGCAAAGCAAAGTTAATTCAAATAACATTGAAATGAACCCATGCTTGTATATCTGCATATCTGCATCAGGGGCTGGTAAGAGTCAATCTTGGCTGGATTGTGCTCAAATTTTAATATGTAGGATGTTATATGAAATTTTGCACAATAAAATTTACTTCATATTTAATTAGTAAAGAGGAAAAAAAGAGATAGGTAAGTAACTGCCTAAATTGGGTTAAATCAGTCCATGTGCAGTATCAAGTTGCCACAAATAATTTTATTGTAGTATTCTACAAATAATTATCTCAGAGGATGATGGAAATCAAAATATAGTAATAAGAACAGGTGAAGAATGAATCTTCCTATGTTTATTTCTCCTTTCAAGTTCTATAGGAGCATGACATTTTGGCCCATGCTTGATTCTTTGTTAGTTTTCTCTTAGTGATTATTATATTAATTATTTATTCTTTGCCAACAGGTCCTTTGTTATCCAACAAATTCAAAATAGCAATCTCTTCATGGTAGTAGTAAGTAATGAATGTGACTGTGAGTCAGTTTCACCAATTACCATGGAACCAATAGAAATAAGGTATATCCTTTTTTTCTACAATTATGTTAATGTCATACGTTTGGATACAAACATTTAGCAAATGGTTAACTAGCACTTAGTGAAACAATTTGAAATTAGTTAAATCAAGTGATGCTTTAACCCAACCTATTGTTTGTTCAATTATTGCAAATAAAATGAAAATACAAATTTTGGATGTGAGTTAATTATGTAAACAAAGAGAATATCTTCAGGAAAAGTGAAGACATTAGAACATGGAGATGGAAAATTAGATAATCTTTCACAATAGCAGCACACCAAGAATATATTTTTTAGGAAATAACTTGCTTTCTTGGTTTAACAATGCTAGTTTTATTAATGTCCAGATGACTATGCTAGCATGCCAGAGGCAGAGAACAGGAGTGGATTGGTGGGGTAATACAACTATTCTCAGATAATACAAGTGTCAAATATTGGCCTAAATGACTTTTTAAATCACTTTGAATGTGGCAAAATTCAGGATTTAAGCTATATCTTTAACTTCTGTGAACATAACGAATCCCTAAAATGTGAACGCCTAAAGTCTCACAAGATTAGGAGACGTCCAGAATCTTGTCACGGATTTCATCCTGAGGTAAGTGCTTTATCCTAACAACAAAACAACTGCTTTCTTTCACTGATCACACTTCTCTAATTACATCCATTTGCATAAGTTTTTCATATCTTATTTTTTCTATTTTTCCATTATCTCATCTTAGTCTGAATACTATAAATTCAGAATTAGATGGCCAAAATTATTTCTTTTGCCTTTGCTGTGAACATATGATGTTTTTTTCAGATTCTTGCTATATTTACATCTCTGCTTGTATGGCCTGATATTTCTCAGCCCATAGTCTTCATTTGCCAGCTACCTCAATTCTGGTATCCAAAAGTAATCTACTACTATAATACATTCTACCATTTTTACCTATTACTATTCTACATACCCCACAAAACATGTCTGGTGCCACATCTCTTCCTCACTTCCATCCTGCCTAAAAACCACTATTTTTTTTCCTGTGAAACATTTCACACAACTCCCTAGTTCTCATGAGCTATCACAATAAAATTATCAACTAAATCTAAGCATGTGTATGTTAATAATCTAAATTCAGGTTTTCCTATAAACTTTACTATTGTTTTCTTCAGCTTCTGACTCTACTCCTTTCACTTAGATTCCAATTGTAATGATGATAATTAGCAGACTGCCCATTTTATACACGAATTTGTTCTCTATATCTAATGCACTTAACACAGTTAGAACACTTGAATATTTCAGAGTAAATCAGAAATACAGGGCAAGTAAGAATAAACAAATGTAATGATAATACTGTAATTTAACAAGGCTGCGGGCATGATAAACCATGTACTCTTATAAATTGAATTCAAATTTTCCCAAAGTCTTAGCTAGGTTTAGATCAGGGGTGTCAAACTCCTGGTAGTACAGCAGTCTAAAGCACCCTGTTATTAAGACAAGCTGCCTGCAATTACTGCAGGTTCGAATCTCGCCAGGCTCAAGGTTGACTCAGCCTTCCATCCTTTCTAAGGTAGGTAAACTGAGGACCCAGTTGTGGGGGCAATAAGCTGACTTTGTATAAATGTACAAAAGAATGAAGGCTATTGCTTAGCACATTGTAAGCCGCCCTGAGTCTCCAGAGAAGGGTGGCATATAAATCAAATTAAAAAAAAAAAAAAAACCTCACATCGTCGTGGTGTTGTCATGTGATGTATCATGACTTTTTCCCCTTTGCTAAAAAGGGCATGGGCATGGCCAGTACGTGATGCATCTGACCCCTGGTTTAGATTGACTGCCTTTGCTCTCCTCTTTCCTTGGAAACTAGGTGGTGGGGGATCAGGAAAAAAGGAAAACTGGATGGAAAGCATCAACAATAGGACAATTCTCTTTAGTTATGATTGGACAATTATTGATTGGGCAGCAGGATTCCAAATGAATGGAAAGCCTGACCAGTGAGGCATAACCTCTAGCTAAAAGATGAGATCAGTGCTTCTGCTGCAGTTCTTCCATCTGTACAGATTGCTATAGTTCCATTTTGCAAACATACAAAAGAGGTACTGATGTGGCAAATCCTTAAGGAATGAGAAGATTTTCCCTTTAGAGGTTTGAGAAGGAACATGAAGCACATTGGAGAAATGGTTTTCTACTCCCAGCTTCTCACCAGCCTCTGTAGCTGTCTTTTATTAAAAAAATGAAAAACTGGGAAATTCCAAACTTAGAAAGTTCTATATGATATAATTAGGCATCAGAGGAATATCATTGGATTCAGTGTTATTTTGGGCTATAGGTAATCCATGAAGCTGAATCAAGTCTTTCCCACAGTGCTGTAATTCAAAGTTTGTGGCCTTCCTTTGTCTTGAATAGGCACATACTGGTATTGTACAAGTCTTGATAATACTGTTTCCTATCTAAGCAACTGATGATTTCTAAAATGTGTATTTGAATTTTGTATCCACATCTGTTATATTTCCTCTGACTCTGTCTATTGGTGAATGTCTATGGCGATTGTCAGTCATCCATGTCATGGTTGTCCCAACTGGACTTTGTTTTTCCTTGAGAATGTTTTGCTTCTCATCCAACAAGCTTCTTCGGTTCTGACCGAACGGTGGAGGATGGAACATTTATATTCTTATTGCTAATGACCAGATGACTGCAAGGGATATAAATCCTTCCATCCTCCACCATTCAGTCAGAACTGAAGAAGCTACTTATTTGGATATCACTTCTGGATTTTGTGCTTGTGAAGAAAAAAAATGAAACTTTGATCTTGGTTTTGTTGATTCGAAAGATTTGATGTTATAGAAATGGCTAGCTATATATTAATACATAAAAGCAAAAAGTTGAGGTTGGAGTGTATTTATCTTGTACTGTGCTAGGAAGAGTTGAAAGTCAATGCGCCCTTTTCTTTTCTTTTCTTTTTCTCTTCTCCCTTGTATTTCACACTCCTTTTTCCCATTCCCTTTCCTTCCATTAATTTCCTATTTTCTTTTTTTGTATTTTATACAATAAAAATAAAAAATGATTGGAGGGAAAAAAGAACTGAAGAAGCTTCTTGGATGAGAAGCAAAACATTTTCAAGGAAAAACAAAGTCCAGTTGCCGTTTGAAAAAGCACCTTTGGTACTGTTGGTTGATTTATTTATTGAAATGCAATTATTTTTTCCCCTTCATCTGTATTTATTTTATCTCTAGGAGAATGCTAGAGAATGTGGTGGCGTTTCAGGCCTGAATGCTAAGCCTACCCTTCTTGTGCTATCTCTGCTGTGGGTCATTTTCTCAAGGTGACACTGGCTGATCCATGATGGCCTGTTAAAAATCTATGGATAAACTGTGAACTGAGAAATGGTGCAACTAGAAGACATGAAATAAGTCAAAACATCAGCATTTCATGATTTTAAACAATGGGATGATACAAACTCTAAATTATGTAAATAAAAGACATTTATCTTTTCTTTCTTTTTTTTTCTTTTTTCTTTTTTCTTTTTTTTTTGCACATCATGCAAATATGGATTTGCCATACAATAATCACCATTCATCAAGAACAGAGCCTCTTCAGTAGATAGATACAAATGGTCATTACTTTCCGCTTTACCCCATGGAAACAATTTAAAACTCTGTACTTTTTAAATAAAGTATATTAAAATTGAAATGTTTTAGTGGATGATTTATCTGACATGGCCATTAATTGTATTTAACTATAAATAAATATTTTATTTATACTTATTTAAATATGTATGTGTTTATTTATGGGATCAGAGAAAGATATTAAGAGAAGATAACACCGAGCATAATCAAACGGGTTTCAACTAGGTTTTAATAAAGATAAGTGGGATTCCGTAGCAGAAGAAGTAGACAAGAAAAGAAGTTCATGATGGGAGAGAGTTCCTAAAGAAAGAGAGGCTAAAAACATAATTGCAAACTATTCCAGTGAGGAGAGCAAAAAATGGAGAATATGTCATCCAGTGATGATACAGGGAAAAATGGAAAGGAAGTGGTGAGGCTGTAAAGGAGAATTATAGGCAGACAGTCCAGAGTTTTAGAAGTGCTGTTTAGAAAGTAAAAGTTCAGAATAAGGCCAGGTGAGTGAATAATGATTTTAAAAAGGGTTCTTTTTTTTAAAAAAAAAAAAAGGTAATAAGAAAAGAAAAGGTAGAAAAACATCAATCTATTAGCTCTTCACTGAGGACAGCAAAATGCGAAAAGATAAATGTAGTGAGTATCAGAAGTCAGAATAGACTTTTCAAGAAAAAATCTTGCCACCCCAAAGGTATCCCAATTTTTGATGGAGCGACTCTTTTTATTATATTGTGAGAACACTGGGCATGTACTTTTAGCAAAGCTGTAATATCCCCATGACATTCTGATTAGCAAGGTAATTACATGTGGCTGGATGACATAAGTAAATGAATACCAACCTGGTTTTAAAGTTATACTCAAAGGATACTCATCAATAGTTCCTCATTAGATTGGACAGAGGTATCAAATGAGGTGCCATAAGAATCATTCTGCTCTTCAATATTTTCATTAATAGTTTGAATGAAAAGGTGAAAGGACTGCGCAGAGTTCCAAAAATCACAAAAATGGTTGGGATAATAGCTGAAAAGACAATAATTAAACTTCAAAACAATCATGAGAGGAACAGAGGAACAAAATAAAATATAATAGGAAAAAGTGCAAAATTATTACTTATGAACCAAAAATCAAATGAACAGATATATAGGGTGCATGACTTAGCAACAATGGTTGCCACCAAACAAAAAGAGAGAGAGAGAGAGAGAGATTGGTGTGGTATGGCTGCATAGAAAGCAAATGCAAATTTAGGAAGCATTAACAATTGTACAGTTTCTAAATCTTGGAAAATAATTATTCAGAGAAACAAGTTGAGGTAACGTCAATAAAGACAATCAAGAGACCAGAAATTAAGTCTAATGAAGAGTGACTGAATCAGCTACATTGATTATATGATAACACTTTTGCAATACTTACTAGAAACTGTTCTTTCTTGTTTCAGAGGGCAAGATCCAAAATAATGGAAGTTACAAATTAACAACGGGCAGATAGAAAAAGTTAAGATTCTGCTTTTTTTTTTTTTTTTTTTTGAAGCTTGGGATAGCAACATATCTAGGTGTACATATATTGTTCCTCTCCAGATTAGTAATTTGTATTGTTAAAGTACAAATAGAGTGATTTTTTTAAAATATTTCTAATATGCAGTTTTAGTTCAACAAGTTACACATTTGTATTCCAAGCTTTTTGTAGTTTTTTTGTGGCTTAAATCTTTCCTCTCTTACCTTACAGTATATGGATGCTATCCTCAATCACTGTTTTATTATGTTAACTCTTCCTTTAGGCACATTAGCAGTACTTTCATCTTCTCCTCTTACCTTACAGAAACGAAAGGAGGATTTTTTCCTTTTTCTGAAGCTTGTGGGAAGATATCACTTTGGTCATGTTTTCCTGGTCTGTCTTCTCCAATTTAGGCCCAGTCCTTTCAGCATGGAGTCTGCTCTGGAGATCTTCCTTTCTGATTCTGCTTGTTCCTTCTGACTTCCTCAGTCATTTTTCCTCCTTTTTCCAGTGACCCTCTCCCCCTATGTCTTGTCTGCTTTCCACCAATGATTTAAGTCCTCACTCCTTGATATATACAGCACTCCAGGTCACACAGAAATATGCAGCAAAAACACAACTTTGCTTGACAAATCTGTTCCATATAAATGTGCAGTAGGAGACAGATGTTCATGCTCAAAGATGTCTTAATTAATTAAGAACCTTCTAGCTGAGTACATCACTCTCTTCATGCAAAATGCAAACAGGCAAAAACCTTGAAATCAATTACAATCCAGTCCAAGTACAGCAATTCAAACCCTTTGTCGACCCAACATTATGATTCTGCAACGCCTGCTAAATTCTTCAGTACTTCACATAGGTAAGACAATAGCTACTATAGATGTAAGCTCTCTAAATATGTCACATTGCTTATGGCCTCTGTCTTCTATTTTCTCATATCCTGAACTAAGATAACCTTCAGCCATGCCTCTTTTCAGTTGCCAGGAGTTATGTTCTTTCTTATTTTCAGACTTTTACTGAGTAGCCCAAATGTCTTTTGCAGCTGTCTCCCCCCACACACTCACATACATGCATGCACACACATTCAAACATCTTCCAATGATCAACTCTGATTTATGATCATCAAAACAAGTATGATAATAATGGTAGCACACACAAAACAACTTTCCCAAACTCATATATTCCAATGAAACGTTGTGTACTTTACTTTACTCTCAGTGTTCCTCAAAACATTGTAAATCAAAGCATCTTGTTCTCAGAAGACGGTTGTGCTATTTTGATGGTAATGGAAAGGAGGGGAAAACACTAAAACTCCAAACAATAAAGCTGATCTGCTTTATTGTCACTCTAATATTCAGCATTTTGGCATTTTCTTGTAATTTAGGGGGAAGGAGGTGATGATAAAGAAGGAAATGGTGAAGAAAATGCCACCCCACTCCAGCATTCTGCTCCAAAAGCAACAATGAGTATTCACAACATTGACGTGATAAAGAGAACCCCTTAAACTACTGGAAAGAACAGAGAGCCAGTATGAGAGCAGTGGCATTTTTGACTGCTGATGTGGCTAGAAGCAAAAGGAAAATTTGATACTGTAACATTACCCATACCACTGGTACATGGGAAGCCAGAAGCAGGAACCAAGGCAAGATTAAAACAGAGGCTAACGGAAGTTGAGGTGACTAGAGAGTACTACTGATGACAAAAGCAGGAGAATAAAAGGGAAAGGAACTATACTTACCATTTTGGGAATACATCTTAATAAAGCAGAGTCCTGAATGTTATCTTAAGAACTTTGCTGAATGTGTAAGATTAACAAGAGAAAATAAGTAGCACTGGTATGCATGCTCTATTGTTTGCTGGTCTCAAAATGTTCATTTGAAATCCGGAAAAGAGGTTACATTTCAGGGGATAAAAGCATTTTTGCCCCATACTTCCTTAAAAAAAATCCCCTCATGACAGAAAGCTTTTATCTAATTAGAGTTATAAAATCTTAGAATTGGAAAGGATATTAAAGGTCATCTATTCAAATAATCCTCTCAGTGCAGAACCAACTAGAAGATTTCTGACAGATGATCATTCTCTGCCTGATGACCACTAAGAAAGGAGAAAGGATATCTCAGGGGCTGCCACAAACTGTCCAACTATTCTCCAAGGTACCTGAGGGCAGGAGAAGTAATGGATGGAAACTAATGAAGGAGAGAAGCAACCTAGAACTAAGGAGAAATTTCCTAACCGAACAATCAGTGGAACAACTTGCCTCCAGAAGTTATGAATGCTCCAACACTGGAAGTTTTTAAGAAGAGTTTGGACAACAATTTGTCTGAAATGATATAAGGTTTTCTGCCTAAGCAGGGGGTTGGACTAGAAGACCTCCAAGGTCCCTTCCAACTCTGTTATTCTATTCTATTTTAACTCACCACTACCTTTGGCAGCTGGCTGGCAGTTCATACAGTAAGATGTCACTCCTCAGCTCTAGACAAATCTAATAGAGTTTAGTAATAACATAATAAGCATATTCCTTCTTCTGTATGATGACCCTTCAGTTTTTTTGGAGATATGCTATGATATTTCCTCTCAGTCTTCTCTAGGCTAACCATATCCAGATCCTTAAATCATTCTCTCCAGGGAGTTGCTTCTGGATCCTTTACCACTTTGATAGCGCTCTCCTGAATGTGCCCCAATTTGTTACTATCTTTTCTGAATTCTGGTGCCCAGATCTGATCAGGAGCAGAGTAGAGTGGAATAGTTGCTACCAGAGATCTGGCTTCTACGCTTCTGTTAGCCTTTGCTTTCAGCAGCTACATCACCCTATTGGCTCCTGATTATTTTGCGGCTGACAAGAGCATCCAGATTCCTTTCATGTGTATTATTGCCAAGTTGGATGTCCCCCATCCTATACTTCTCCTTACATTTTTCTTACCCATATACAGAACTTAAAATTTCTCCCTGTTAAAATTTTATCCTCTTCATTTTAGCCAGCTCTTAAAAAACAAAATGTTGAGTAACTGTCTAGAATTGTCCTGGCTGATAATCACATTATGAGAGATTTAAAGGTCAAGATTATAATTCCAGTTGATCCATTTGCATTGGAAGGAATACTGAAATATAGTGCCCAGTTTTCAATCATTGTAAACCTTTAAAAAAGCCCATATTGGTTTGCATGTGCATGTGCTTTTAAAAAGATATTGGTGTCTGTGGAATTCTACAGAAGTCTCTTGCTAAATTATTATGATGAAGTGCTATTAACAATCTAAAATGAAATGTGGCATGCATACGTGAATTGAAAATGAAAGACATTTAAATTCTTAATCAGATGGAGATGGAAATAAGTGGAGATGGAAACAAGAAGTATTTTTCAGCAAAATGACAGCCAGTATTTTAGTACATTAAAATCGTTGATAGAATACAGATCATCACCAAAAAAAAAAGAACCATATAAAGTAAAAAGCTAAAGACAACATTTAAATTCATATAAGAGTGCCATAAAAGCTTTTAGTAATGCTTCACTTTAGATTCTTAAAGATGGGTTTTGGAGAATTATTGGAGGGATAGAAATGAGTATATCGTGATAAATGCAGAAGGATAGAAATGAGACTATTCAAATTTCTCCCCAATGAAAGAGTGAACTTTTATCAAGCAATGCAAAAGGATAGTTCTAAGGTATTTTCCGAAAAGGGTGAAGAACTAAACTCTCTGTAGAGGACCACCTGAGTTAGATTAAATGTTTCTCATACTCCCTTCCAATTCATTGCCCATATGCTTCAGTGCCACTTTCTTGAGAATGACCTCACTAGGCACCAGTGGTGGGTTGCTACCGGTTCGCACCGGTTCGGGAGAACCCGTAGTAAAAAATTTTAGTTGCTTGGAGAACCAGTAGCAATGGCTGGCTGGCCATGCCCACAAAACAGTCGCCCGGTCACCACTTCCTCACCCCAGCTGCCATGTTCGCCACCGCCATGTTCTTCACGCATGTGCATCCCATTGCCTTTCAAGTCAAATGGGATGTGTGCATATGTGAAGAACATTGCGGCAATGGCAGCAGCTTGCCTTCAGAGAAAGCGGCTGGCTGGGGGCCGCCGAAAACTCTGATTAGCTTGCCTTCCCGACTCCGGACCAGCCGCAGTGGAAGGTAAGCAGCTGAACAAAGAAGCGGTGGTGGGGGAGGAAGGCAGGCAAGTGGGCCTGGCCATCAGACCGCAAGGAAGGGTGCATGGAAGGCAGGCAAGCATGTCAGGGCCACTGGCCATAGGGAAGGGAGCTAGCAGCCTTGCCTGCCTTCCAAGCGGCCTTCCCACGCCTTTGCCTTCTGTAGTCGGGTCACACATGCAGCCCGTGATGGGAGACGTGCCACTTTCGGCCCTGCCTGGCCCGGCCTAGCCAGTGGGTGGGTGGGTGGCCCTTCGGGGAGACTGAACCCTTGTGCTGGGGCTGAGAGGGGTGGCGGCAGCGGCGGTTTTGTGGGAGGGCGAGCAGATTTCCCAGTGCTGCTGCACATGTGCACTGCATGTGAAGGGAGGCAGACACCAGAAAAGCCGTGCAGGAAAACTTCCCGGGTGTTCCGGGATGCCCCGCCACCGATGCCAGCTGCGGCAAAGCCATGTAGGAAAATTTCCTGGGTGTTCCAGGACGCTCTGCAGCCATCACTGCCGCTGCTGCCTGCCATGGCAAAAGCAGCACAGGAAAACTTCCCAGGCATTCCAGGATGCCCCGCAGCCACCGCTTATGCCTGCCATGGCAAAAGCCACACAGGAAAAGTTCCCGGGTGGTCCGGGATGCCCCGCTGCTGCCACCTGAAGCTCCCGTTTCAGCCCCCACCTCGCCTGCCACAGCCTGAAGCTCCTGTTTTGTGTGCTGCTGGCTGCTGTTGTTGCTGCCACCACCACCACCAGGCGCTTTCTCTTGGGCCTCCCAGTCTCACTCTCCTAGACTTTGAAGGAGAGAGGGAGAGAGAGAGAAAAAGAGAGAGAAAAAGACACAAAGAAAATGAGAGAAAGAGAAAAAAAGAAAGTGGAAGGGAGAGACAAGAAAGAAAAAGAATGAATGAAAGTAAAAGAGAAAGGAAGGAAGGAAGGAAGGGAGAGACAAGAAAGAGGAAGAGAAAGAAAGAAAGAGAAGGAGAGAAAGAAGGAAAGGAAGGGAGAGAGAGAGCAAAAAGAAAGAAAGAAAGAAAAAGAGATAAAGAAAAAGGAAGGAAGGAAGGAAGGAAGAGACAAGAAAGAGAGAAAGAAAGAAGGAAGAGGAAGGGGGAGAGAGAGAGAGAGAAAGAAAAAGAAAGAAAGAAAGAAAGAAAGAAAGAAAGAAAGAAAGAAAGAAAGAAAGAAAGAAAGAAAAGGAAGGAAGGACCACAAACCCTGGCACTAGACGTGGCTTCCGAAGACGCTTTGAAACAGGAAAGCAATCTAGGGCTGGAAGGGACCTTAGAGGCCATCTAGTCCAACCCCGTGCTCCAACAGGAAACCTTACATCGCCTGGATTATTTTGGTGCCTCTAACAGAGAGGAAAATTGCCAGAAAGGAGAAGGAGTTTACTAGGACAAGGCTGCCATGCAGAGGAAGGCAGAGATAGTCCTTGACTTATGACCAGAATTGAGCCCAAAATTTTGATTGCTAAACAAGAGCGTTGTTAAGTGAGTTTCACCACATTTTACTCAATCCATGATCTCTCCTGGCTCTAACAGTCATGTGCAGGCTAGGGAAGTAAATCTGAAGGCGTGTGTGTAATGTTCTAAATGTACAGAAGTTATAGTTAAATGTGTGGCAGAAAGTGGACTCTCGGTGTGTTTTTCCAAATGTAGTAAGTGAGGTTGAATGTGTATAATTTTAGAAGAGATGTGTATACATACACATACAGTATATATAGTAAATAATGTATCTTTGTGTGCATATACACACTCTATATTATGTAATATGTATGTACACATTTGGCATATGTACATAGGATTAAATAGTATATTTTGGATGTTCAGTAGTAGTAAATAAATAGACAGGGAAATTGTATCTCATTGAGGCCTTTGAGGCGAGGAGAGGCCAGGCACCCTAACCATAATCCTTGACATGAGTGATGTCAAGTTGGCCACGCCCACCCAGTCACATGATCACCCAGCTACCCCCACCCAGTCACATGACCACCAAGCCACGTCCACACAGTCACACCCACCAAACAAGCTACAGTACGCCCACAGAACCGGTAGTAAAAAATTTTGGAAGCCACCACTGCTAGGCACATTGTCTGAGGAAAGGCACATTGGTGCATATAAAAATGGGATAGCATTGTAAATCTGGTAGGAATAGGCAGAAACAAAAGAAAAACAATGAAGATTGTTCCTTCCTGACTTAGCAGAGAACTTAACTGAGACCATCAGGGCACTCCAAGATAAAGAGCACTGTAGCAGATAGTCTAATGTCTACTTGGAAAAGAGAATCTTGTAAGAAATAAAGGTAAGTTATTTAACTGACTTCAAAAAGTGCTATGCATGCTTGACTGCCTTGCTTGGCTCAAAGGACCATCAAATCCACACAGAAAGTCCAGGGTGTCCACGGACAAAGTCAGGAGGGCAGTTATGACAATATAGCCAAACACCCTTTTGCAGCCCAGATAAAAAGGGGATTTTGATTGCACAATCGCAGATTCCATCTTTACTTTCTTTAGAACCCCATTTCCCCCTCTGAAAGCCTCTGGACATAAAGAGTACTGTACTCGTAGAGTACAGAAGAAGTGAATATTCTAAGTTGAGTTGATCAAGTGAATTGTTCTCATCAGGAGAACTGACACGAGCACTGAGCTGTTTTTAAAAAATCAGTTTAGGAAAATCCCCTGAACTCTCATACTGTAGACATATCTCAGACATGCTCTGTTCATTTTATTATTTATTACTCATTGCTTTGCAAAACATAACAACTACCAGCACCTTTCAACACCACACAATGAAAACAGAATTGTGATCGGAAGACCCTAGAGCAAGTAGGAGAGCAAAAAGAGTGACTTCAATACTACAAATACATGGAAAACTTAAGAAGCGCTTCATACAGTCTTTCCTGATAGGTGTGTCAATATCTGGGTCAAACAGAGTGGAAGGAACAAACTGCCAGGGTGCTGCAAGACAGAACTGAATTAAACAATGAAACGCTATGAACACACCTTGCTCACCGATCCACAGAGAATGTTTTCTCACCTGCTTCCTTCCAATCACTCTCTCCTTGGAGCGTGACATTTTGCCTGTTCTTTGCACTGGGTGTGCCGGGATCATTCAATCACACTCCAGCTAGAACCATCTGTCTTCAGAAAACACAGGACAAACCGCAAAAGGGTGAAGATTCTCCAACAGCTCAGGAGCCACATCTGGGTCAGAGAAATTTGAAGAAACCCAAAAGGCAGCTAAACAAAGACTAGTGATTTTGATGCATTATTTACCAGCAGCAATTCTACTTCCTTAAGGAGGCTCCATAAATACCAAAGAAAGGAAAGATATTAGCCAGCAGGGGAAAACTCCAGAATTTATAGTAACAGAAAAATGGTGACCAAAGAAAACTAAAAGTTGGGTCACTGTGCACAGTGCTTGCTTGTTGAGTGCAAAATGTTGATAAACTGCTGACAAAGACAATAATCTCTTGGGCGGGGGGGGGGGTGTGAGGAGGGAAGACATATGGGCTAGGGCAGGGGTGGGCAAATGTGGCTCTTTTACAACCTGTGGACTTCAACTCCCAGAATTCTTTAGACCGCTTGGCTGTCTCAGGAATTCTGGGAGTTGAAGTCCACAGGTTGTAAAAGAGCCACATTTGCCCATCCCTGAGCTAGAGAAATGGAGTGAAGCACCCTAGAAAAGCATATGGATTCCTGGCAGATGATACACTGAAATATATTCCATAAATATCAATCTTCCTCACAACGCCCCTCACATCCTGGACATAAACTGCTTCAACTCCTACCCTCAAAACGACACTATAGAGCACTGCACACCAGAACAACTAGACACCAGAACAGTTTTTTCCCAAACGCCATCACTCTGCTAAACAAATAATTCCCTCAACACTGTCAAACAAGTTACTAAGTCTGCACTACTATTAATCTTCTCATCGTTCCTATCACCCATCTCCTCCCACTTATGACTGTATGACTGTAACCTTGTTGCTTGTATCCTTATGATTTATATTGACTATTTCCTAATATGATTTGATTGCTTATTTGTACCCTATGACTATCATTAAGTGTTGTACCTTATAATTCTTGTATCTTTTTATGTACTCTGAGAGCGTATGAACCAAGACAAATTCCTTGTGTGTCCAATCACACTTGGCCAATAAAGAATTCTATTCTATTCTATTCTATTCTATTCTATTCTATTCTATTCTATTCTATTCTATTCTATTCTATTCTATTCTATTTTCTATTCTATTCTATTCTATTCTATTCTATTCTATTCTTGCATATTTAAATTTTATATATTTAAAGCAATGGTGAAATCTAAAATTTGTTACTACCAGTTCTGTGGGCGTGGCTTGGTGGGGGGAGGTAATGTGACTGGGTGGGCATGGCCATTTTTTTTTTAACTTTTAAAACCATTTTTTCTACAACCTCTTCGGCGAAGAGGTTGTAAAAAAATGCTTTCAAAAGGCTCTGACGATCCCAGCTAAGTTGCCTGATCGGCAGAGGTTTTTTAAAAAGCCTCTACCAATCAGGCAACTCAGGTTGGATCATCAGAGGCATTTAAAAGAAAAAAAGGGGTTTTTTCTTTTAAAAGCCTTTGACGATCCCAGCTGAGCCGTGCGATCATCAGAGGCTTTTTTTTTAACTTTTAAAAGCCTCTGATGATTGTGCGGCTCAGCTGGGCATGGGGGGTGGCAGGGATTTTTGCTACCGGTTCTCCAAACCACCCGCCTCCATTGCTACCAGATCAGGCAATCCGGTCCGAACAGGGAGCATTTCACCCCTGATTTAAAGGATGGGGAATAGGGGAGAGAAATGAAATGGAGACAAAAAAATTTGCATTTTCTATCCAATTTAATACTGACTCATATGCTGTCAATATGCTGGGGATTTTAGGGCCCAACTACAAAGACCCCAGGCCAGATCCCCTGCTTCCTCCCCACCTCAACCCCCAACCCCTATTATGAATGGTAGGAAGAAAATTTATTTCTTGCGCTGCAGAGTTTTCCTACTTTTGCAAAAAAGATTTAGGGGAGTCCAACACTGCTATGACACTATATTCTTTCAGGCTGTATCCCTGAGCTTTTTACTACCAATTTCAGTTTTTTTTCTGAATTGCTCCAGAATAGAGATCACCTGGGACAAACTGAGCCAAGGAAAGCAATAATGGTTTCATTGTTAAGAAACTAGAAAAGTTTGTTTTCGGAATAGAAATCCAACAAGGTCTTAGCATTTTTAATCTCCCACTTTTCTGATTTGGAGATTAAAGTAGAAGGCAGAATAAGAAAATACTTAGAGGGTTATATTTCATTGGTTGTGCTTACATCTCTCCAAAAGACAGTTTTAAATATCTTCATTCAGAATTATTTGCTGTACAGCTTGATCCCTGTACAGTATAAGTGTATATGCATAAACAATGCACACATTTCATTTATTTTTTTACCTTTATAAGATATCATAATCACCAGAAAGGTATATCATGAAAGAAGAGAACAGAAACCAAAACTATTTTTTTCTTGGGGAATTTCAAAAAATAAATTAACAAACATTCATGTTTGTTCATAAATTACCATGACCCATGGTGCACAGTTTTCCTAAAGACCAGCAGGTTGAAGACCACCATGTGGTCCATGATAGGTTGTGGGTAATGGTAATGGGATATTCTTCCAGATAATAGGGGCAGAGAAAACAGGTTCCTGGAGTCCCTAAGATGACACAAATTTATTGAGAGGATCTGGAGCATGTTAGTCCTTCTCAATCAGGGTCCTGCATATTTTTTTCCATGATGTCCCTTTAGAATATGTGATGTTTTACAAACAACATAATATACAGGCTTACATTCAGTATAAGCGTTCATTAAAGAAAAAAAAAGAAGAAGAATATCAGAAGACTTTACAATGTTAATTTTCGGCTGTTTTATCACCAAATATGCCCAGCTTGCTTATAAAAGAAAATGTGACATGGAGGACTTAAAAATAAGATAATGGACAAGCTCCAGTTTTGGAACTGATAAAAAAAAAAAGGCCATTTTGTTTTCTTCAGGAAAGTCAATAAAATGACTTTATAGAAGGCAGTCAAAATTAGAGCCACTCACATTTATATGCAACATTATTCTGCATGGCTTGCAAATTCAATTTGCAAATTTAATTTGTATTCTATTCTTGGGTTTCCCAAAAGATCCTTTAGATCTTAGAATCAATTAATTAAAGAACCAGCGATTGTGTGGAGATTTTAAAACACCTAAAGTGACAAAGAGATTCTTGTTCTGGAAAATAGCTAAAATTTGCAAATAAGTAACTTTAAGTATCCATAATTTATTTTTTTAAAGAAAATATTTTCTATTTTTGCTCTGCTGTGCAATCCATGTTGTTGCAATTTGGTAGAATAGGCACCAAGATAAAATATTTTGTGGGTAGTAATAATTCTCCCACTCCTCAAATACATGCACATATCTCCCTGTTCTAGCAGGAAAATTGTAATAGCCTAGGAAAGTGTTGAATTTGTAGGAAATGAAAAAAATAACATTTTCCAAGTCTTACCCTTGAGAATCCTCATCACAGACTCTTTTTTCCTAAAAAAAAAAATTAAAATAATAATTTAATTTTTTTTTACATATGGCAGTTATTACATCTCTGAGTCTGTCTGTCTTTGAAAGGAAAGACATATACTGAACATATTTAGCACTAATCACTTATGGTCTCCTTAAAGAGTAAACAAGGATCTTAAATAGCCTTATGAAGGATGTAAATGATCTGCAGTTCAGGCACCTTACTTCCAGCTCCGTCTTTGAGGCCTCCAGGCAATTCTGTTTCAGATTAGAACTGAGCAGGAACCTCCAAGATGCATTTCACTTGACTGGGGAAAGTCTGAAACTCATAGCCGTGAAGTCAGAAATGTGCCTGTTCAGTCTTTTTCCTTCTTGTTGGAAAGATCTGGCAGATTTAAGGTTAATATAGACAGGATACCCTAAGGAGATGCTAATGGCCTCAAAGAAAAAATGAAGGGACCACCCCCATCCCAGCCCAATGGCTACCAATTACATTATATAGGTACAGCGGAAGCTTAGGTTACAATTCCGCACAACAGAGAAGCAGTGCAGTCTGGTGGCTTTTCTTTTTAATTATTTATTTTCTTCCCTTCGGTCTTAAATGGCTAATGTAGTGGCTTGTATCTCCGGAAGAAAACAAGCTGGTCCTTTCAGACAGGATTAGATGTAAGAAATACAAAACAAAACAAAACAACAAAAAAAGCTTTTATGGAAACAGGGAGTGGGGGTGGGGGGGTAGGGGAAGCAATGTCTTGAAATAAGATTCCGGTTCCTCTAGGGAGCAGCTGGAATGGATACAGCTTGAAATACAGAAACAGCCTTTTCAGCAGAGCTTTCTTGAGTCCACAACATCCCTTTTGTAGGGCCAAGAAAGAGACACGGCACTTTGATTGACTTTATTAACCAAAGTGAGCACATCTGCAAACCTCTGGGACTACGGGAGCACGTTATCGAGCAAGTCAAGTATTATATCGACACCAAATGTGGCGCAACAGGATGTTGTTGTTTTGAAATTGTTTAATATTACAGTCTACTTGAAAATGAATTATTAATATGCCTTGTCCATATTTTACTATGCAAGATGGAACACTACCTGAAGTAGTAACTAAGGTTCTCAATTGATACTCATGCCCACCCAAGATGGCTTTTACGGGAAGGAGACGGTGGGGTGTGGTCTTATTGTCAAACAGCTTTTACTCTTGCACAAACCCTTATTCTCTCCTTATAATTTATATGTCTAGAAGAATAGCATATCCTCTCCTTTCTGTCTGTTTAAATGGTCTGAGACATGGTTATACTATAATTTATTAAACTTGTATGCCTTCTGACTCCTAACAACTCTGGGTGGCTCACAATGAAAGTATAATAAAATTAATATAAGATTTAAAAAAGGCAAGTATGAAAGACCAGAATGAAGCAGAGGGTCTCTCTCTCACTGGAGGCTGGGGGAAAGATCCAGGTTTTCATGATTCTTCTGAATAACAGCAGAGTGGAGACCATTTGAATCTTGGGGATACATCATTCCAAAGGGTAAGTGCTGCTAAGTGCTGTTTCCTGGATCCCAATAGGTGACAAGGTTTAAATGAAGAAGCCTGAAGAGTGCCAAACCTGCAAGTTCAAATTGTCCAGGCAGATATTATGGGAGTCAGTGGTCCCTCAAGTAACCAGGCTTTGTGCCATGAAGGGATTTATATGATCAGCACCTTGACTTGCATCCAGAAGCAAACTGGCAACCACTGAAGCCCATGAAGAAGAGTGTTACTTGGGCATACTGAACCATACCCATCACTGCATGTATTGCTGCATTTTGGACCAGTTGAAGCTTCTGGGTGTTCTTCAAGGGCAGATCCATGTAAAGCATGTTTCAATAGTCAAACCATATTTGTGCTGTGTTGTGTTGTGTGTCATCTTTAAAGTCCTGCAATGTTTATCTATCTGGTCATAGTAACCTACCCATTCCATATCTGCTATCTGCCACAAGAATATCATATTGTATCCATGCAAGCTTCCTTTCCTCTGATTGGTTCTCTTTGTCAGTGAGCTATCAGCACTTTTTCAGAAACATTGTGTTTGGCTCTCACAATTATGAGTAACCCATGGGTTATGTGGGTTATTTTAGACCATGTCATCATCATCACCATCATGTTATCAAAAATGAGAAGGTGAAAAATCTTGTGGGACTTTTGAATACCGATGGATCGTCATTTGGAACACAACACGCCAGATATCACAGTTGTCGAAAATGGAAACGTACAATTTATTGATATTGCGGTACCAGGAGATGCCAGAGTCAAAGAAAAAGTACTGGAAAAAAAATCACGAAATATCGTGACCTGGCCATCAAAAGTATGTGATTATGGATGAAACACATAACAGTAATACCCATTGTCATCGAGGCACTTGGTACCATATCCAAGTATTTTATAAAATACATCAAGAAATTGCAGCTTCCTGTAACCAGCAGAACTGCAAAAAACTGCGCTATTTGGAACATCGTACATCTTAAAAAGTACTTGGTTGATACCTAGGACGCTGGCAGCAACCCCAGTGGTGGATTGCCCCCAGTTCACACCAGTTCTATAGAACTGATAATAAAACTGGCGGGAGGCTCCGCTCACCGACCCCGATGTCATCAAAATGCTTCTGCGCATGCGCAGAAGAGCACACGTGGCCCCGTTGTGAACTGGTAGTAAAGGTAAGTGGTGCAATCCGTATAACCATTAGCACCAGTCAATGGTATTTGTGATGCATTTTTGAATGTTCAGTTGACTGAGTTTCATGTTTAATGAATAAAGTAAATAATAAAAATATAATAATAATAATAATAATAATAATAATAATAATAATAATAATAATAATAATAATAATAGTCTTTATTTTGACTCTACAAAAAACCGACGATACCTTAACAGTTCCTAGGTCCTTGGTTAGGACTCGAGCTCCTGAGCTATTAACCAGCCTCAAAGGCTGTGAATCTCACTAAAGATTAACCAATAATAATAGTCTTTATTGTCATTGTACATCATGTATACAACGAAATTGGTTTAGCCTCTACTGGTGCAATCTATAACAGAAAATACAAGACAACATGAATAGTATAGAGAATAATCCTTATACAAATAATTGGGGGGGGGGAACTAGTCATACATTTCCATATGTACATGGAGTGATTGTGATTGTGTTTAGGAGTCTGACAGTCCATGGGTAGAAGCTGTTTTTAAACCTGTTTGTCCAGCTGGCTATACTTCAATGTTTTCTGCCCAATGGTAAAAGTGAAAAGAGACACTGGCCAGGGTGTGAATCACCCCTAAGTATCTTTCTTAGTCTGCTGAAGCAGCGAGACCTGGCGATGTCATCCAGTGGTGTTAAGAGGGCAATGAATTGATCAGTCTCTGAAGTACCTTCCTGTCCACAGCTGTTGAACCAGGGTACCATACTGTTATTCTTATCCCCAGTTCTTATCCATTCTCCTTGTCTATCAATATCTATGTTCTTGCTTCAATTTATTTCAAAAATTTCATGCGTTCTTCCATGCATCAAATAAAATAGCTACCCATAACCTATACTTAGTATAACATATGCTAAATTATAAGTTTCCCTCTAATTAATTTTGATAATATTTGCTACTGGCATCCATGAGACATAAATGACTCAGCCTTCCATCCTTTCTAAGGTAGGTAAAATGAGGACCCGGTTTGTGGGGGCAATAAGCTGACTTTGTATAAAAATATACAAAAGTATGAAGGCTATTGTTTAACGCCTTGTAAGCCGCCCTGAGTCTCCGGAGAAGGGCGGCATATAAATCAAAATAAAAATAAATAAATAAAATAAACTCTGATTATATAGGAGAATTTTTGTAATAACCCAGTCAGGGTTTTTTTTTTTTTTTTACACATGTTAATAAAATATAAGTAGCATATAAGTTAATTTCATCTCAGTTCTCACTGCCATTGGAAAATAAGAAGAATTTGATATTAACTACATTTTCCACTAGTGGAAAAAAAAATAAGAGTGTTTATCTTATGGCTTAGTCTCCATTAAGAAATAAAATACTAAGCTCTCTTTTCTGCAAAATTGCTATGTAATTTGCTGCTGCTGCTGTTGATGTTTAGTTTTTAGTTGTTTCTGACTCTTCATGACCTAAGAGACACCAATTCACCAGGATTGTCTGTCAATTATAAAAAGCTCATGCTTGTGTCTCAGTGATGATATCTAGCCACTTTATCTTCTACTGGCCTCTTTTCCAATTGCCTTGGAATTTTTCAAGCATCACGATCTCCTCCAATGACTTTTGCTGATGTCAATTTTGCCATAATATTCAGGTGATGGAAATGTTACCTAAAAATACCCAGAAACTGTAGGGAAGGATGCCACTCTTATCTAAACAGTAGGCTTATTGTTTGTTCAGCTAATCCATATTGAATTCCCTACTCATATCTTCTCAAAACAACAAGAAAGAGACCTTAGTACCCAGAAAGAAGGAATTACATATCACTAAGAAGAAGGCATTTGTACAAGGTTGTAACTAAAAGTAGAATTACAGTAGTTGCGCAAGGTCATTTAAGTTCTGAGACAGTAGATATTTTATGCTCTAAAACAGATTTGTTACTGAAATTTTTAACTGGAAAACTGGTTTCCAATTCCACTGAAGACAGGATTTCTTTTGTGGAGGTTGGCAAGGGATGGACATTCTTTTGATACAGGTTTCAGTGCAATCCCTGTAAGAATTTGAAAGCTGCCTTCGGAAATCAGTATAATAACCAGCCTTCTCCCAAAATGACTTTTTAAAATAATCCAAAAAGCTCAACATGATGCACAGAAGTATCCCCAAACAGTTACTAACAGCATTAGGCAGAATATATAAAATATGGAGACATTGTGGAAAATGTGATACTTCCTTCTGCTACTGCATCCTTTCCTGTCCCTGGCATGGGAGCTTGGTTCTTTTCTAGTTTTATGCCCTGATGCTCTGTAGACTGAAGGTCTTTAGCTTTCCTGGAGTGCTCCAAATTCAAAGAGTTTGGCATTGTTTGCCCAAGTGATGATCCACTACTGGTGTCCAAGCTGTATTTGAAACTTTTCTTTTCCATAATTTCTGCCATCTTCCTTACATCTTTCCCGCTTGCTCTCAGCTAATCAAAGGTTGCTAAAAGGCAGATAAGGTCATCTTTGGATAGCAGAAAGCAAATGTTGCTTAGACATTGCCTCTTTTTCAGCAGTTGTTGAAATGAAACAAGGTAAGAAAGGAGAAAAAATACATTTCCGTTTTGTCTAGATCAGTGTTTTTCAACCTTAACCTCTAAAATAGATGTCTAGACTTCAGCTAGCATGTTTGCTGGGGAATTCCAAGATTGCCAAGGTTGACTAACATGGTCTAGACAATTAACTGTCTTAATACAACGGTTTCATGGTTTACTGTGATGAAAGAAAATAATGTATGTTTGTATGGATTACACAAATTAAAATATTTTTTTCATTTAACATTTTCATTTTTAGCTAGGGATGGGGAAGAAAGTCATTTGCTTTGCATCTGAATATCTAAAAACACAAATTTCTTGTCAAAGAAAGTTATAAAATTTTCAACATTTTTCAATCCACATATATATATATATATATATATATATATATATATATATATATACTAATTCATATAATTCATATATTATATAATTATAATATATAATCTATTCATGAAAATATTATACAAAAAGTACTATATTGATGAAAATTGTTTGCAAAATCTATATACATTTAGGAAAAATGTTAATAAATATGCTAATATGGGAGAAATATTTATTCAAAATATACATGCAGGTTTACCCTGGTTGAATTAAAAAAAAACAAACCTCAGAAACAATTTTTATTTTATTTGCAAAGAAATAGCTACAAGTATATCACCTAACTGAGCAAAATGCATTGATATATTGTTTTATTATATAAGTGTACATTCAGGATACATTTGTCTCTCCTTGTTTAATTTTCTTCCCATTGAAAAATTATTTTCTTTTGAAATAACTGGAATCGGAGCTAACCATTAGTGAATTCAATATTTGTTAGTTTTTCCAGCATTTTAATGCAGTATTTTCAGCCCTCAGCATGAAAGAGCAGATTTGCTATTCCAAAAAGCACATTTTTAGTCTTAGATAACGGATGTTGCAAAGAGGGATTCTGTGTTAAATTGTTTTTGTTAATGATAAGCAAAACATAAACATATTTTCTGTTTCTAATTACTCCTCATTATTTCAGACAGCAGCACTTTGGTGCAATAATTTACAGCATAAAGAATTTCCTGATGGCAAAATCTCTTTCAATCTTCTGCAACCATTTTCAACAGAAAATATTGTGCTCTTCTTTTTTGCATTTTGGTGCTATATTTTAGAAAGCATTCAATCATGTTACTTTAAGAGTTATCAAAGTTTTTCATCACTGAAACAGTGAGGTTGAATACTAGGAAGTATGATTTTGCTAGGAAAGTGGTGGAAAAAATGGAAGAGAATTGTCACGTTTTTGACAATTGACAATTTGACAATTCTCAATTGAGAATTGAAACGTTTCCTACCATTTGTAGAAATTTCTTTGCAGTTAGCATTCTTGTCCATTGTTTTTGGATATTCCACCTCTGTTCTTATTTTATTTATTGCATTTATGTAAATTCTTTAGGCCATAAAACAGGTTAAAGTGATAATCCCCACAACCTAGAAACAAGCAAATAAAGCAACAAAGAAAATTAAGCAATCATACAGAAGCAGAGACTTAGCAAACAAAAATATCACAGGACAAAACCTGTGTAACTACGGAAGAAAACTTTCCTCAAAATCTATCCAAGATCCTCATTGATATGTGTTCGACGGCATCTTCAGTGATAATCCTGTACTTTATATTTTTTTAAAAAATTAGGTATATTTAATTATAAATTAGCTATATTGAACTGTATATTTACAGAGGACTGTATGATATTGAAAAACTGATTGATACTTACTAATCTTCAACGCTTTTGCAAATTCTTGCTGCTCCAGTAGCTGTTTTAATTACTTTATGTTCTCATTTGAAAGGATACAAAAATCAAATGTTCCTTAAAAGCCGGGCAAATCTTGATTTGCTTTTTTAAATCCCCTTCTTCCTGATTCCAACTTGGTCTGATGTTTTATCTTCCGCAGCATCCACCTAATTTGGAACAGATTCAGATTTACTCAAGGCAATGCTGTAAAAGCTGTACCAGAAAGAAAAGGTTTTCATTGTTTATGTCAAACATCATGGGAGCAAGGAAGAGAAAATATTAGACTCTATGATTTACAAGAACTGACCCCAAAATATGATGCTTTTTTCAATCAGGTCACCACTGATAACCAACTTCTTTAGAGGTAAATTTTCAAAAGTCAAATGGATCCTTAGTGATTTCTATTATTCCACCTTTCTGAGTATAAGGGATCCACAGTTTTAATTGTTCAATCCTTCTTGTGGGTGAGAAATCGAATAACCTGACTGTCTACTTAAAATCCTATTTTAAAAATGAAAGGCAATGTATGAAACCACGTCTCGTTTAGAATTTAGAAGAAGACATCCAAGGATTGGAATTCTTCTTAAAAGGCTGTTAACCAACTTATATAGAATAGGGGTGCGTAGTTTACTTTGACCCAGATCAAGAATCTTTTGAGAGATTGTAACTTGAATGCAAAGAGAGGCCAACTGAGACTGCATGTGCTAAGCGCATGCAAACTAAGTACAACCATGAGCATTACTAGACATGTGTCCAAAGGTTCTCTTAATGGTGGGGTGATATGCACAGTTCAGATTGTTAACTTAAGTCAATGGCTTGGTTTTGTACTTAACCATAAACTAACCATGCTGGCTGAATTCACAAAACACCCTGAGCCGCAAAACCTCCATAGTGCATTTAAGCCTAACATTTTGTATAAGCCCAGCCTCTCTTAAGTTTTGTTATTTGAGAAATAGTTATTCCTGCTTCACTAATTTGGAAAAAAATAGCTCAAAGTTATACTCAGAATCGCTAAAAGGGGGAGTAGAAAGAGCTGAACAAGCATACCACAATCATTTATTTTTAGAAAGGAACAAGATTTATATGATCTGAAGAAAAACCACAATGATTGTTGCCGAGTTTCCTGTAATAGGTTTTTAGCACCCCTTATTAAAACTTTTCTTGGGTTACCAAATGAATCCTGTGTTTGTTATCTTTTATCTGAGCAGCACTCAAATAGTTTTAATGTAGCCAATATTTCTGTGATAGCTTGACGATTCTGCCTGCAGACAGTTAACAGCTGATTAATTTAACTTTGGTTATTCTAGCTTAATATTTGACACTTTGGAGGTATGCTAAATAATGCACGTCCTTTGGCTTGATATCAATTTTTCGTGTTTTTATTCTTGTCTCCTCCCCCTCTTTTTTGACTGTGCAAACACGGTCAAACACACAGTTTATTCTTCTTTAGTATGGTTGATCTGCATATTGAATAGTATAATTGCAGTAACCATAATGAAAAGTTGAAGTGAATTTTAAAAAGAAAGAAAATGGTATGACTAGCATGCCAGACTGTAATTCTTCAGCCACACTGCTTCATCACATACTTTGAAACCCAGGACTCCAAGTCATGTCAGAAAAATACATACAAACGAAAATAAAAAATGAAGAAAGTAATTGTTTCATCCTAGAAATGTGATGCATGATTTTCACCATGGACATTTCATTTTGATTGGTTTATGCTCCAATGGGTTCTGGGAATGAAAATGTTAGTATGATAAAGGCACAACCACCTTAGTACCCCCAAAATCTCTGCATCATCTAATTGTTTAAAAAACATTTAATTTCTTTAAAACAAAAAGAAAAAAGCATGTTGCAAAGCAGTTTGAGAAATAGTTTTATGGCTAACTAAGCCAATGGTACCCACTTTATGGGCACATCCACTGTGTCCTCATTCAGATATGTCTCTCATCTTCACAAGACCTATTCCTATCTCAAAAGATCAAGATTAATTTTTCCCATATCAATTATCTTTGATTATACTAATAATTTAAAGATGTAAAATCTATTTGCCTATAAAAATTTCTAAAATATTAGAAAATAATCGGGGGGGGGCACTTAAATGTGTACAATTTATTTACTTATTTACTTACTTACTTACTTACTTACTTACTTACTTACTTACTTACTTACTTACTTACTAAATTTCTATGCCACCAATCTCAAATATATGTGGGCTTCCTGGAGTAACAGGAAACTGCAACTCTGAAAAAAAATGTTTCACAACTCCCCTAAATTGTTTACAACCACCAACATTACAGCTATACTCAATGGACATTCATCACTTTATTTTGGACACGTGGAGGAGAGGCATGCTATGCCTCCAAGAGCCGTGGTGTCACAGTGGTTAGAATGCAGTACTGCAGGCTCCTTCTGCTGACTGCCGGCTGCCAGCAGTTCAGCAGTTTGATTATCACCAATTCAAGGTTGACTCAGCCTCCCATCCTTCCGAGGTTGATAAAATGAGGGCCCAGATTGTTGGGGAAAATATGCTGACTCTAAACTGCTTAGAGAGCACTGTAAAGCACTGTGAAGTGGTATATAAGACTAAGTGCTATAGCTATTGTTATATGGGAGCCTAAAGGCAGTAGTCTGGTGATACCTTTTTAGACCAGTAAATGTTATCAAAGACACAAGTTTTGCGAGTTTTTTATTGTATCCTTTTCATATATGGAAAGATTTTAATGGTTTTAAGAATATTACTTTTTATCAGTATTGAAATATGCACTTTCTTTATGAATACAGTTATGGTAGCATTTAAATGACTTTTTAAAAAGCCTATCTTTTTTATAAGCAATAAAAAGGTTTAGGTTAAACTCTAAAAACCTTTTCAGTGCTTATACCTGTTCATTTTGCAAACAAACAGAAGCCATTTAAGGTCCCAAATTCTATGGGTGGTCTGTCAAAATAAATAAGGGTAGAGTTAAATTGTCATTACATGTTTGCCAGTGTTCTATAAGCACATGGTGTCTTCTACTACAATACCACAGAATTAATGCAAGAGAATACATGGTTGGTTGTATTAAATACCACAGAGAGACCACAGAGAAACAATAGGGTGCTTCCTCCTTTTCATCTCATTATAAAATTATCCCCAGACTGGAATTAAATGACATATTCCTCTAATAGCATTTCTCTTGGTCTTAAGTACCTTCACCAAGAATAAAGTATTTCTAAATGAAGGGTGACTGATGCCAAGGCTTCTTTCCTTAGGAAGAACTGCTGTGATGTACAAACCAACTTTTGTTTCCTAGATAGTAGTAAATCTTAAGGATCTGAAACCATAGAACTAGTATTTCCAAAGAGATTGATTCCATTCCATATTAGTGGAAACCCTCTGACTATATTTGAAGATTTGGGACTTCTGTCTTGGTTTTTGTTTTGTTTTTTAGTATATTCAACCCCATCTATCCCCTTGGATGAGGGGATAGATGGGGAACTCATCAAATTTGCAGATGACACCAAGCTGGCAGGAATAGCCAACACTCCAGAAGATAGGGTCAAGATACAGAAGGATCTTGACAGACTTGAACATTGGGCGCTATCTAACAAAATAAATTCAACAGTGAAAAAAGCAAGGTTCTACATTTAGGGAAGAAAAACAAAATGCACAGGTACCGTATATGTGGTACCTTGATCAATAGTAGTAACTGTGAGAGGGATCTTGGAGTCCTATTGGACAACCATTTAGATATGACCCAGCAGTGTGCAGCAGCTGCCAAAAAAGCCAACACAGTTCTGGGCTGCATAAACAGAGGGATAGAATCAAGATCACGTGAAGTGTTAATACCACTTTATAATGCCTTGGTAAGGCCACACTTGGAATATTGCATTCAGTTTTGGTCGCCACGATGTAAAAAAGATGTTGAGACTCTAGAAAGAGTGCAGAGAAGAGCAACAAAGATGATTAGGGGACTGGAGGTTAAAACATATGAAGAACGGTTGCAGGAACTGGGTATGTCTAGTTTAATGAAGAGAAGGACTAGGGGAGACATGATAGCAGTGTTCCAATATCTCAGAAGAGGGAGTCAAGCTATTCTTCAAAGCACCTGAGGGTAGAACAAGAAGCAATGGGTGGAAACTAATCAAGGAGAAAAGCATTTTAGAACTAGAACTAGGAGAACTGTCTAGTTAGAACTAGAACTAGGAGAAATTTCCTGACAGTTAGAACAATTAATAAATAGAACAACTTGCCTGCAGAAGTTGTGAATGTCCCAACACTGGAAGTTTTTAAGAAGGTGTTGGATAACTATTTGTCTGAAGTGGTGTAGGATTTCCTGCCTGGGCAGGGGGTTGGACTAGAAGACCTCCAAGAACCCTTCCAACTCTGTTATTGTATTCTATTTTAACTTCCTCCATTTTGCCACTGCTATCAATCACTTAACACTGAAGTTCAACTGGGATTAGTATCACAAAAACCAATAGTAGAATGGCATTGTCTACTTTTATCTATTGGTAACATTGAAGACCAAACAATTTCTTCCATTGGATTTATTACAAATGTCCTAATTTTCTGTAGTCTTGATATTCCCAGTGTACTCTAGTTAAACAAGTAAGCAGGCCCATCCCTGCTTATCTTTTGAACCCAGGTAAGGTTGGCCAGCTGCTGCCATCTGTTGGTTCCCAAATCCAATTATCTGAACATAAATCTCTCTCTCTTTTTCTCTCTCACTCTCTCACACACATGGGTTTTATAGGTTTTATACCCAGAGAAGTGTGCATAGTACTGTAGCCTAAGTGCTTTCCTGGATTGCAGCCTAATTGCTGATGAGAACAGATAAGTTCCTAGTTTTATAAATGTTTTCATGTATTTTCTTCTAAGATTAAATCATGGCAGATTGTTTCTGTTTTGATTTGGTTTGACTGGGTACTTTTTTTTTAAAGGAATTTTATGAATGGAGCAAAAGGCTTTTACAATAAACTAATTTTGTTATCAAGTTGTTTTCTAAAAAGGATACTAAAATATTTTGAGCCTACGTTGGAAGGCATTTATCAATACCATCAGCTTATCATGTTGAACATAGGGCATTTCAGATGTTAAGTGCAATTTAGCCAAGGGGGGGAAAAAATAGAGGAGAGCCTTAACTGTAAAATTTAGCAGCAGGGCTCATAGAGTACTCTTTCCCAAATAAAAGCAACAGCAGCATCAAAGTCTGCATCGCCTACAATTCCATTTCAGTGGGAAAGCAAATGTATTTGTTGAGGGAGAGATGGAAACTCCATGACAGACGATCCCTTCCACAGTCAAAAGCTCCATCTGCTCACAACAGCTAGGAAAAGAAGGTTAGTGGGACTTCAGTATTTTGCAAACAGGAATAACAAAGAAGACCTTGTTGAGAATCATGTCTGGGAATAACAGTAAGGTTTTGGATCCTGATCATTTAAAACTTCCCTGCTCTGCCTTCAACAGTTCTAACACCCATCTTCCTGGCTATCAAATCTATCAAGATCAGAGGATTATTTGCAATGGGGAGTTTCCAATTCTGCAGCAAGGCAGATTTCTGGATATACAGACATCTGTGGTGTCTCAACAGTCCCGGTCACCCTTCAAGTGACCCAGAGGCATTCCCACAGAGCCATCAGAATCACCTTTCAAATGATCAGAAACAGCCTCTCACAACCCCTCTGAGCCTCTGCCTCATTGCCATACTCATCGGGTACAGACCTCTCTACCAGGTGGACAGGAGCTTCTCCAGGTGGCCAAGGCTGAGGCAAAAAAACTTAGAAGTGGCCGAAGCCCTAAATTCTGCCCCCATTCTTATCATGCTCCAACAATTTTGATATGGGCCAGTGTAGAAGAGGACCTGCTCTGCTTGATAGAGATTCAAGGAAAACAAGAATGCTCTGATTCTCAAGGAGACAATTTGAAGGGGCCTGGGGGGGGGAGAGGGAGGGAGGGAGGGAGGGGGAGAGAGAGAGAGAGAGAACAACTTTCCACCACTAGATAATTATTTTTCTCACAACTCTAGAAGGAAAGCTGCAATGTGGCTTTTGCTTTGTTTCTTCTGGAGCAGTAGATGTGGTGCATAATGTGCCATCTGGGAACAGTTTGCCACAGCTCCAGTTCATTTGCTTCTTTTTGCTCCTTGTGTGTTACCAAAGGTATTGGTAGGACTTTACAAAAACAACACACCCCCCAAAAAAAACAGTTTTCCCCACCCTAGCCTTGAAAATTACTATTATTTGTGTTATTTACTGATATGTAAATCCTGAGCAACTGATCTCAAAGTTATAATATTTTTGTTCCTTCTTTTCTTCCTCCTTTCCAAAGGTTGGGAAAGTTAGAAAAGTTGCAATAAATCTTTAGGTGACCTATTAAAATATTTATATTTGTAACAGGGAATCTTACTTTTATAAATGGAAAGTTTTTCATCTTTTTCCCCCCTCTTTCCCTCCCACTTCATGGGAGGCAAATCCCTCCCACTTCATGGGAGACTCCTACAATTGTCAATTTCCTCTTTACCTGGTGATGTCTCTCAGCATAGCTCTATTGACAGCCATGATTTAAAATGGAGAGGGGCAAAGAAAAGAGAATTCCCTCCCTTTTAACTCTCCCCAGGAGTTTCAAAATTTTCACCACTCTGTCTGCCCATAATAGCTAAAATGTCTTACCCGTTTCAAAGCCAGAAATAAAATAGCTACAAAATGGATTAAGAATGCATGGAAAAAATGATGGAGCAGGGAGAGAAGGCAAAATTAGCTGCTCTAATTAAAGAAAAGAACATACCCAGTTTTGTTTCTACTTGGAAACTGCTTCTGGACTTTATCTTCAAGGCAGAATAAAAAAAAATGAAACTTTGATCTTAGGTTTTGATAATTAGATTAATTTGTTGTTATAGAAAGAGCTAGAATTTACTAAATATGGAACGCAAAAAGTTGATGTTGTAACTGTATTATATATTCCACTACACCCCAAAAGTTGGAAGTCACTGCTTTTTTTCTTTTCCTTTTATCTTGAACTCCCTTTCCCTTAGTTTCCATCCCCTAGTCCATTAATATCTTTGTTTCTATCTTTATTTTATATTATAGTAAACTTTAATAAAAATTTTAAACGAAATGGATTTTGGTACAACTATAGAGAAAAGGCACTGACAAGATTGATTTGCAGTACTTAATCAAGGCAAGTCACTCATTTGGGGAAATAGTAAAGGCATGTGCATATATTATTGCAACTAAGCAGAGTTGTGGAATGCGGTACACACAAGACAATTTTAAAAAATCAGATCAGGAGAGGACTTCCAATGCTTTAATTCTATTGTACTTTGGAACAATAGTCCTGTCCAGGAGTGGGTTCTACTTACCTTTACTACCAGTTCGCAATGGGATCGAGCATGTGTGCTTGCATCACTCACTTGTGCACCTTGCTTCTGCGCATGCCCAGATTGCCGATGATGACATCCAGGGCAGTGGGCGGGGCCTCCCGCTGGTTTTACTACCGGTTCTTGTAAACCGGTCTGAACCAGGGGCAACCCACCACCGGTCCTGTCTCAGCAGGCTGAAGTTCACTAAGCAGGTATCCAAAATGACCAACAGAGCAGGGCTGGCCTACTGTTTGTGCCTGAAATTAAACAGAGAAAAGTGAAGTTCAGAGAAAAAAATTATACACATCCTCAATCAAGACACAGTCTTCCAGTTACAAAGGTTGAATGAAATGCATTTTGTCAGGGGTTTCAATTAGAGATCATGCAAAGACAGAATATTTTGGATAGGAGAACTGCACAGTCAGTGTTCAGTAGATTGTAATGGCAGATTTTTCAGTTTATTTAGAAACATTTACCTAAGGAAGTGAGTTACACTCAACAGATCATGTCTCTCACAGTCCTAGGCTACCTCCCCTCCCTGGAGCTATGTTCATGCTACCTAAGTGGCCAACGTTTGGTCAAGGGGATATTATTGTCCCCCAAGGATATCTCAGTTGGCATTTTGTAATATCAAGCTTTCCTTGCTAACGTATACCATCAAGCAGCAAAATATTTTGAGCTACTTCTATTCATGGTACTCAAAAATAAGATGGATTGGGGTCTTTCTTTCTTGGAATGTCTATAAATAGCCATTTAAAAATTATTGGGAAAATATTTTAGAATTACAGTTGCCTGAGCATGTGGGATTAATTACTTCTCCAAATCATGTGAACTACTGTATTACTAGCTGCTTTAGCTTCCCTGTAGCTAATGAACCATATCATTAATTACAGGCTTTCCAAACAGGGGAAAAATGCTGCAGGGCATGTCCAATACTGTCAATAAATGGAGGGGTCAAGAAACTACAAAGTAGCCCCTTCATTCTAACCCAATTGTGGTTAATATTTACCCTCATCTTTCTTTATACTTAATTGGAAACAGATGGGATGATTTGATACATCAGGTGTGACAGCTTCACACAATTTCCTGATTTTATTGGCACTTGATAGTTTTCTGCAAATGGATACTTTTTCTCTGGATTTAAACCAGTTAACTCACAAGACCCTGGTACTCCCCGGGTTTTGATCAGGTTCAGGTCAATGTTATATGATTATTACTCAAGATGTTTTGACTTTTTAAAATCATTGTTATTAATATCCCACCAGTTTGGAACCCTGCCCCTATAAAGTCAGTATCTGAAAGGATCAGATAAATGATTATATTTAGTTCTAGCTGACTATGTGATCGGGCTTGATAAATTAACACTTAACAGCTTGAAAATTAATGAGCAGTTACGATCGGCCTCTCCTCTCCCCTTCTCTCCTCAGGCTTGCCCCACAGAAGCCTCTCCTTATTCTGTCCCCAACCACACGCACACACACCAACAGATGTTCAAGAGTTAAAGACCAAACCAGCCAGCAAAATCCTTTTCCTTATGATAACGGAACTTGGCAACAACCTAGTGGCTGCCTGCCAAGAGTTTATTATTTACGAAGAGGAGAGATAACTTCTCCCCACTTCTGGTACATCAAAAGAAACAGCTTAATAATTACGGAGTCAATCAAGTCCAGAGATAATCCAGCAAAGTCTATAGTGGAAAAGTCCGGCAATGCAGAATGGCGTGGAAGCTTTCAGCTTTGTTCGTCACAAGGTTTGACTGGCTACCACACTCCCTTTTATATCCTGTGGGGTGTGGTCCAGTGACTCAGCCTAATCTCGGGCACGCCTTTTCTTCTGTTGCGTGCGCTTATCTCTGAAACGCTGGTGTGGATCCAGCCAAGACTTATTACCCTCATCACTGTCCATCTGTGACTGCATGGACGTGCTTGGCCCCGGCCCTATCTCTTGCCCTTCGGCGGACACCGAAGGCATTGCCAGAGAGGAGGGTCCTGGAGAAGGAGGCCTTGCCAACTCCTCTCCTTCACTCTCGGAGTCCTCTCCTGCTGATGACACAGGCTCAGGTAACGGAGCCACAACACTCCTCTCCTCTCCCTTTCTCTCCCTCAGGCTTGCTGCACAGAGGCCTCTCCTATCCTATCCCCTTCTCTCCCTCAGGCTTGCCCCACAGAAGCTTCTCCTATCCTATCTCCTTCTCTCCCTCAGGCTTGCCCCACAGAAGCCTCCCCTATCCTATCCCATTCTCTCCAGAGTTATTTTCAGGTTGGGAGGGGGAGTAGCACATCTAACTAATTAGCATCAGAGCATGTTAATAATAATATAAGAAATGCTAATGATCTGATGGTCATTTTGAAAAATCCTTTCTTAGCAAGCACCTAGAAGCCAAGAGGAACATACGTGCCAAATTTCAAGTATGCAGGCTTTACAGTTCTGGAGATTTCATGATCGCGGCGTGAGTGATTTTAACTTATATATATATATAGATTTAAGAAAGCTTATATCAACTAAGTTGTAGTACATGATAAACTTTACCTCCGCAGTAGAATGCTCTAATCAGTGGTGGGAAACATCTCGATCCTAGCATGCTCTAGTTCTTAGCACCTCTTTTCTTCTTCCACTTGACCCACAAAGTCCTTTTCAACTTTGTGCATAGAGAGGACACCAGTGCTATTACTTGGTTTAATGAGTCTCATGTTGGATAAACTTAAAAAAACAAATGGAAGATTTTTCCTTAAGGAAGGAAAAAAAATCAAGAAAATGTGAGGACCATACAGAGGTGTAAAATAGACCTCCAAGGTCCCTTCCAACTCTGTTATTCTATTCTATTCTATTCTAAATCCAAAATACAAGTGCAAATTATTCAATTTTATCCACTGATTAATTGCATTTATTTAACATATACAATATCCCACCACCTTTTAAAGAGTCTATTCCCATAAGGCTAGCCAACATCCTTAATTAAGGATCTCCTTTCCTTCCACCAATAGTTCAAACGTTGATTTATTTTTTTAGATTACCTAAACCTGATCAAAGTAGGATGCTTTGTGATTGAAGTTAGTGAAATGACAGAATAACAATTAAGCATAAAAAGCCAAGTATGTAAATACTATGGAAACAGTTCTTTACAATTAAAATAAATTCTACAAATTGTTCATTTTTCTTTGTTCCCATATTGAAAACAAATATTTTAAATGTTTTGCAAAATTGGTAAAGCATTTTTGTCATGATATGAGTCAGAAAGCAGAGTAAGCAGAGAATGCTCAGGTAACATCATGGTGGAGAGGATCAGCACTGTATTTTTTTACTGATGTTCTTTTGGTCCACGCACTACAGTTTGGTAATGGCATTCAACTGAGACCTGGCATTTCTCCTCTCTTGGCAGCTGTGTGCATAGCAGGAATTTACATAATTATAGTTCTGTCCATTGTATGCACAAGCTTTCCTTTTTTATGAAAAAAGAAACCCCTACCAAAATGTGTGTGCATGTTTAATGGAGTTCAAAGGACCTGTTCTTGTACAATAATCCAAATATAGACCAGACATTCAAATACATTCTAAGGCAGGGTTCTCCAACTGTGGCAGCTTTAAGCCTTGTAGACTTCAATTCCCAGAGTTCCTCAGCTAGGAAACTGGCTGAGGAACTCTGGAAGTTGAAGTCCACAAGTCTTAAAGTTGCCAAGGTTGGAGACCCCTGTTCTAAGGGTTAACATGTCTTTTGCTGTCTGTTTGGCTGTGCCTGAATACACACATAGATACCTTTGGACTTTTTCTTACTGATGGTCATACCCAAGTGAAATTTGCTGCCCCACTCCTTCCTCTTTTCTGACTCATTGCTGAACGGTGCTATCTTGATTTTGCATATTCAGTATGTTTTAACCCAAACAATTGAGTATTCTAGATTTATTTTCCTACTTTCCTCCCTTGGTGGGAGAAGCATCTACCAATCACAGCACTGCAACAGAAAGTGGATAGATCTTTATTGGGTTCAGTCCTCTCATCCCTGGGTTATATCTGGTGTCCCACTTCCTACTCCCTATGTTATCTGAATTGAATAAAGTTTTCTCCACCCATCGGCTAACAGATTGGTATCCCAAAGAAATCTGAGTTACAAGCAGCACTCTGTTACAATTTATTTTTCTTTCCTTTATTCAGGGAAAAAATACCAATTTCCAGATTCGTCTATGTTCTGTTTGGAAGGCAAGGAGCATGGAGTGGGTTTTGTCATTCCATTATTTGTTTTTTTCAGTCTTGCACTAAACGTTGATGTCCATGGAGTTAAAGCCTTTATAGTTCTTTGGCTGATAGCTCACTGGAATTGTCTGCTGTATCCAACTCTTTCAGAGAATGGTGAAAGATGAGCCTAACCACAGACTTGATGGGGAGAGAGCATACCACTAATGAGCATGGCTTTGATCACATCCTTAACCAACTGGTTTTGCTTCTGATATAATGGGTGGAGAAGTGTAACAAATTGTACACGTTTTGTGGCTATCATTGGCCTAAGGGGGAACACACTACCTTAATACCGGACAGATAAGGATAGCTGTTTGGAGAAACAACATTGTTCAGAATACAAAAAGAGAGTATGACAAGGATGTATGATGTCCCTGTATTTGTTTCACTTTTTTTTAAATTTGATTTATATGCCGCCCTTTTCCGGAGACTCAGGGCGGCTTACAATGCGCTAAGCAATAGTCTTCATTCTTTTTGTATATTTATACAAAGTCAACTTATTGCCCCCACAACTGGGTCCTCAATTTACCTACCTTAGAAAGGATGGAAGGCTGAGTCAACCTTGAGCCTTGGCGAGATTCGAACCTGCAGTAATTGCAGGCAGCTGTTCTTAATAATAGGGTGCTTTAAACCACTGTACTACCAAGGCTCCTTGGTATTTGAGATATGCAGGCAAGACCACTTTGTTAGTTAAAGCAATAGAACCCTTAAAAGAACTTGTTACAAAAGTAAAAATACAAAGTGGGGGAAAAAACATCTGGGTTTGTGTCAGGGGTGAAATCCAGCAGGTTCTGGCAGGTTCTGACAGGTTCTGGAGAACCGGTAGCAGAAATTTTGAGCAGTTTGGCAAACCAGTAGCAGAAATTTTGAGTAATTCGGAGAACCGGCAAATACCACCTCTGGCTGGCCCCAGAGTGGGCTGGGAATGGACATTTTGCAATATCCTTCCCCTGGAGTGGGGTGGGAATGGAGATTTTGTAGTATCTTTCCCCTGCCGCACCCACCAACCCACACAATGCCCACCAAGCCACGCCCACAGAACCGGTAGTAAAAAAAAATTGGATTTCACCACTGGTTTGTGTTAAATATTAAGTCAGAAATAATATCAACAAAAATGCTTAGTGAATTTGCAGTTGATGGTGAAGAAATGGAAGTGGAAGACAGTTTGGTTTTCTTGTCTGAAGAGTAGATAAAAGCTAACATAACAGAGTAATAAAGAAGAGATTAATCCTAGAAAGGAAGACAATGACAAACTTAAAGTCATGAAGATAAGTCTACCTCTATGACAACAAAGATCAAAATAGTTAGTCTTTCCCCTAGTAATGGATGGCTGTGAAAGCTTCACATTGAGAAAGAGCAAGAGAAAATATATATATATTATGGATTTTGAGACAGTTACTTGTGAACTGCAAGAAGAATGAATTAGCCAGCCCTAGATGAAATAAAGACTGACTGTACCCTTGAGGCAATGATCAAACAGCTGAATTTCATGTACTTTGGACATGTAATGTAAGCAGACAATGGACTAAAAAAAAAAGCCAACAATGCTTGAAAGAACTGAAGTTATTGCTTGGAGACAAGTCAAGATGGCAAGCATTGGTCCATGCAGAACAGACCATAAAATCAGCTCCACAGGAAGGCTAAAACTACTTTTATTGAGATTGGCTATAATAACAGAATCTTGCAAGTGTGATTGTGCTGTATCTCTTCCTCCTCGTAGTTCAGCAAATTAGGAAGCCACTTAACTTGAGCTGCTTCCACATATTATCTGGATTTTCCTGTCTTTATCCCAAATGTGCTTTTTCCAAAAGGCAACTAGATTTTCGTGGGATTTTTTCTTTGAAAACATTTTTCTTGTTGTTCAAAGAAGCTTCTTCAGTTCTGAAACACCTTTGAGACAACCATGACCTGGATGACTGAGAATCTCTGTAGACCTTCTGGTCTTTAAAAATTGCTTCAGCGCCTTTTGTCTAGGCAGCCGTTTTGCATAACTCTGACAAGGTCCCCTTTCTTACTCTCTACAGATTTTTTGATACTATTTTGATACTACTGAATCAACCACTAATGGTGGTTTAAAAAACATTGCCAAAACAGTATGGCCCTAAATAGTTCAATATCCATAGAAAATATAGATTAAAACAACTAATACCTACAATACAAGTATAAATTATAGTTCGAGCAATAATGAACATAATACAAGGTCAAATGAAATAATATCAATACTTCAATAAAAACAAAACATTCAAGGAGACGAAATTGAAAGATGGTGATAAGAAGTTCTGTCTTCAGTGCCTACCATAACTATCCAGTGCAAGTTTATAAAAGCTATCCTAGCAGGTCTGTGATGCAACAAGAATGCATTTTGGGATTAGAGGCAGATTTGGTCTGCATGGCTGCCAGTTCCTGTTACTATCTCATTAATTTTTGGTTAAAATTATTTTTTTTACCCTTGTGAGGCTGACCCCACTGGTTTTCATGGACCATTATAACTCAGTTTATGCTGTTACCTTCCCACCAAAGCTGTTCCCTATTTTTCTACTTGCATTTTTTAATGTGCTTTTGAACTGCTTAGGTTGACAGAAGCAGGGACAAGTAACAGGAGCTCACCCCATTACGCAGCACTAGGGATTCAAACTGCTGAACTGCCGACCTTTCGATCGACAAGCTCAGCATCTTAGCCACTGAGCCACTGTGCCACCGCATCCCTTGGATGGACTACTCAGGTCATTAAAAAATATCTCCCTCTACATAAGCATAAATGCCCTTGTGGAGAAATCTCTGGGGAGTGCATGAGCCACATGCTGCTCTGCTTGCTTTTTAGGGAATCTCAGATGAGAGTAATCCATTCCATTTGGAAGAAATACCCTGACAAATACCCTAAGAAGCATATTTGTCACTTCTTCTGTCTGACCAGGAGCCTGATTTACTTTCCCAGGTTGATTGATTCTTGTCTATATTGTTTTACTTGTCCTATTTATGAACGAATAATAATACTAACCTTGGTAATCACCAGGGTTATATGCATTATTTGTTTTATTACTTTATATAATTTTATCTTTGGGGTATAACAATATATTATAGAGGCACATGATTCTTTATGTATCTAATATACATATTGGATATAAATTGTGTTTTCTGCCTTTAAAGCTATAATAAAGATTAAGAGCTTCCAGAATGATAGAAGAGATGGAGCAAGTATTAATTATAAAGGGAGGGTATTCCATGAGGTTGAGACAGCAGCAGCAGTTCTGGCTTCTATTCCCCTTACTTCATAAAATATGATATGACCAAAAGTTTCTTCTGGGAAGAATGCGCTAAATGAGCTGATTCAGATAGGAGAAAGCGGTTCTGTAGCTGCCTAGGCACCAAGCCATACAAGCTTTTAAAGGTCTAAATCAATCTATTATTGACTAATATAAGGCCAAAAGCATACAGTACCTACAATGTGTTTTTGGTAGGCAACACCTCCTATTACCTGGGTTCAATGGTGGGTTTCTACTGGTTCGCCCCGGATCAGGAGAACCGGTAGCGGTGGCAGCAGGAGGCTCCGTCCACCTGGCTGGACAAATTCCTTAATTTGCATGTGCGCGCCCACAAGCGAACCGGTAGCAACAGGATTTGCAACCCACTACTGCCTGGGTTGCTGTGTTTTCCATCAATTACAGTTTCCAGGAGGTCTTCAAAGACAGCCCCATGCAGAATGCATTGCAGTAATCTAGTCAATAATGTGATAGGTTCTGTTGCTTTTGGAAAATTATTTTACTACTACTTCCTACTCCTCCCTTTTAACACTTCCCAAATTTCAGATACTATCTGAAAGAGAAATAAAATAATTATAAGTAATTTCTTAACTGGTTTTAATGTTCTTATTTAAGCCAAAAGGGGAGGTTGTTATAAGCCAATTTTACAATGAGTAAGCATTTGTGTTTGTATACATATATTTGTATTTTGTTTTCACCTGGAGTTCTTGTTTTAATTTCTCTGTTCTATTTGTTTGATTGGACTTTTATGGTCTTATTTTTCAGAGTTTGAATTGGAAAAAGGAAAACCCCAGCACGTGAAGCCTAGGAATAATTTTGTCATTCCAAAAGTTACCTCAATACATCCTGTTAATGTCACCAGAACTGGTGATTAAAAGTTTCTGTTTCATTGATTGAAACAGAATGCTTTGTCACATTTGAACGGTAAATAATTTATTTCCTAAATCCAATGAGTTTTCCTGAACTGAGAATTTGTTTTCTTTTAATTTAATTTCCTAAATTCACCAGAGAATAAGTGAAAAGAATAGAAAATACTTTTTTTTTCTTTTTCCAGGATTTTAGAAAGAAGACTCTTGCCATCCAGGAAGGTCTGTCATAAATCTGTTGCTGTTCAACAGACACATCTCACCTCCTTTCTCAATCTCTGCTTCTTTCCTTCTTTAGGATAAATTAAGGCAGCTTCCCATGACATCCTAGCCAGCAGGGCAGTTACATTTTTGCCCTAACTTAGTCCATAAATCAATTAACCTCTTTTCCATATATCTTTTCTTATTTTTTCAAATGGGCACAACATTTGCAAAGCCTCCCACATTTCATTCAACTAACTATACTTAGTTAAATTGGATCCCAGTTCTGTTTTAAGTTGTTAGCTTCCTTTTTTTCCATCGTATGTCTCAAAAGCTAGACAATCCTTAGTTTTACTCCTAATTTCTCTCTTTTCTATAACTTTTCAAAAAGCACTGTTTTGAAATCATTGCCACCAGTGCAAATTTTGTAGATTTAATTTTTAAATCAATTTTAAATCAACAAATACAAACATTGTCACCAAGGATTTCCTCTTTCAACTTATTATTTTTTCTTTTTGATTCTAATTCCTCAGATCAATTACTATCCTTAGTTTAATATGTAAATTTACTTTCCCTTGTCGATCGAAAGGTCGGCAATTCAGCAGTTCGAATCCCTAGTGCCGTGTAATGGGGTGAGCTCCTGTTACTTGTTCCAGCTTCTGCCAACTTAGCAGTTCAAAAGCACATAAAAAATGCAAGTAGAGAAATAAAGACCACCTTTGGTGGGAAAGTAACAGCGTTCCTTGCAGCTTTACTGTTTAGTCATGCCGGCCACATGACCACAGAGATGTCTTTGGACAGTGCTGTCTCTTTGGCTTTGAAACGGAGGTGAGCACTGCCCCCTAGAGTCAGGAACGACTAGCACATATGTGCGAGGGGAACCTTTACCTTTACCTTACTTTCCCCAATGGGTATTTTGAATTTGCTTCAGGTTTTCTTCAGTGAATAATCACTATTTCCCATAACTTTGTTTAAGATCTTTGGGGGGAGGGCAGAAGACTTTTTAAGTGACCATGGTTTAAGAGTCTGCATGTTCTTCTGTTATGTGTGCATCAGGGGTGAAATGTAAAATCTGTTACTACCGGTTCTGTGGGCGTGGCTTGGTGGTGGTGGGTAATGTGACTGGGTGGGCGTGGCCAACTTTTTTAAAAAAAAAACTTTTCAAAGCATTTTTTCTAATGCTTTGAAAAGCCTCTGCCGATCAGGAGCTCAGCTGGGATCGTCAGAGAAATGCCTCTCTGCCAATCAGGGAATTCAGCTGGGATCGTCAGAGACTTTTCAAAGCATTATTTTTACCACCTCTTCAGCCAAGAGGTTGCAGAAAAAAATGCTTTGAAAAGCATCTGATGATCCCAGCTGAGCCGCGCAATCATCAGAGGCTTTTATTTTTAACTTTTAAAAGCATTTTTTCATCGGAAGAGGTTGTAGAAAAAATGCTTTTAAAAGTTAAAAAAAAAAAAGCCTCTGATGATTGTGCGGCTCACGCAGGGATTTTTGTTCCCGGTTCTCCGAACCACCCGTTGCCATCGCTACCAGATCGGGTGATCCGGTCCGTACCGGGAGCATTTCACCCCTGGTGTGCATTCAATTTACAAACACATAGATATGATGTAACATATACTGCCACACCTTCCAAAAATCTGACTGAACCCCATAATCCTGTACCATCAGCTATTAATTGGACTTGTTTTAAAGAATTTAGTAAGATCTTGAGGAAATGATAATCTAGCATTTCTACAGCCCTTTTGAACTTTCAGTCATCCTGACTGCTATTCTGCTGTAATTAATAAATCTTTGCTTATATATGCTTGCCACTTTTTCTTTGGTTATACTGATGGGATTCATTCATTGCATCAAGGAATTTCATTTATAATGATTGCATGACTTTCTAACAGTATTGTTCTCATTCCTGTATACTGTTTCACATAATGTCTCTCTTCACCATAGCCACCTCTCTGAAAGGCAGATCGGTTGAGATATTGAACATATGGATACCAAGCTAGTGCCTTTTCTCAATGGAAATAAAAACATAAAAGCACTACATGCTTCCTTCGTTGCATTTGTAACTTTTTAGTGGTTGAAATGATGGAGATAGTAGGACAGATAAGAGTACACTCTACATTTATTTCAGGAGATAAAAGCAGCCAAAGAGATAAAATATTATGGCTATCAGAAAACAAAGCAAAATGCCCCCTTTTACTATGAGTTCAAAACGTTTTCATTTCATTCCTTATTATGTTCAGGGCTATTTACCCAAAGTTTGAAATTATTCATATATATGGAGAGAGGGAGGGAGGGAGAGGGAGGGAGGGAGGGAGAGAGAATGTTGATATTTCAAATAGGCTTCTAAGTCAATGGCCAGAATCCAGAAGAGGGTTAGGCATGCTTAATATCATTGAAATAAAAGCATTTAAGCATGCCTAACTCTCTACTGGATCCTGGCCAATGTATTAAAGATGCTAAGTGCTGAATTAAATCCAAACGTTTCTTTCCTGCAATTCTTACAATAGGAGGCGGCATAGTTTTAAATAAAGCTGTGATTCTGCTTAATTTTATACTCTGAGCTGCAATGTTCCCTTCATGAGTGATATCTGTTTTAATGCAGACACATCAGGCAGTGGTGTATCAAAGGTGAGGGTATCCATTTCAATTGCAGGCAAAGAGGGGGTGCTGCCAGTGACAACTAGTATGGAGTTGGTTGTTATTGCTGGTATCTCAATCTGCTTTATGGTCAGCATAAAACATTTATTCTTCAAATCAGTTTTGACTCATGCTAACTATCTTTGCAATCTCCTTGGCAACATATTTCAAAAGTGACTTGCCACTGCTTTCTTCATAGGACTGGGAGAGAGTATCTGGCCCCAAGATCCTCCCTCCCAAGCTGGCTTTGCACCTATGGCAGGACTAGAATTTACAATCCTATTTTTTCTAGCCTGGTGCCTTAACCACTACACCAAACAGGATCTTGATTGTGGAGAAGGGGTTGTTAACAAATGAATTGATTGGCTATCAGATATGCTAGCACCCCACTTAGTTCACCACTGAATTTTGAGTGGGGCAGAGCAGCTCCTTCTGATATAAGTTCTTCTAAGACCCTATCTTGGCAGTACTGGAATGGCAAAGAACTCTAACCCTAGACCAAGATTTGATGGACACATTGCTATAGCAACTCAACCTCTAACTTAGTCTAAATTGAATTGACCTAATTGAATTGACAAGATAGCAGTGTTCCAATATCTCAGTGGTTGCCACAAAGAAGACGGTGTCAAACTATTCTCCAAAGCACCTGAGGGTAGAATGAGAAGCAATGGGTAGAAACTAATGAAGGAGAGAAGCAACTTAGAACTAAGGAGAAATTTCCTGACAGTTAGAACAATTAATAAGTGGAACAACTTGCCTGCAGAAGTTGTGAATGCTCCAACACTGGAAATTTTTAAGAAGATGTTGGATAACCATTTGTCTGAAGTGGTGTAGGGTTTTCTGCCTAGGCAGGGGGTTGGACTAGAAGACCCCCAAGGTCCCTTCCAACTCTGTTATTCTATTCTAATTTCTGAAATTGGTCCCAGATTACCTCCCATGATCTGTACTCGACTCTAATATTACCACAGCTGCAAAATTCAACCATTAGGCAAGATTATCTGAATAAACTGGCCAAATCCAGTTGTTTAATGAGAATCCAAGAACAATGCACATTGTTCTTGTCCATGCATAGTGCTTATATTGTTTGTAAAAATATGCAAAACAAACAAACAAGCAAATCCCTGTGATTCCCCCCAGTTCTCTTTATTCTGATGATAGAGTGGTCATCTTGGAAATTTCATTTCCCAAAAGGAGAAATGAGTTAATTTTTTTAAAAAAAGAATTTAAACAGGTTGCAGCTTCCTTGTCTTCTCTCATTTCTATTAAATCCCAGGAGCACATTGCAAGAAAACTTTTCTCATGGAGGTTTGTTTGCTTGTTTGTTTGTTTGATCCAAAAATATGGGCAGCTAGGGAAATTTCAGAGAGCTGGCAATACTTATGTAGGGCTGCCAGATGTAGGCTGTAATAATCTAACTTGTGGTCATGTGTTGATAGTCCAGATTTTTATAGTCTGGATCTGTTGTTCTGATGTTGAGAATATTGTAAGAAAACAGAAGCCTCTTTCAGTTTTTCATTTTTGAAAAACTGAATGGCAGATTTCAGCACGATTATTTGCTTTTTTCTTGGCGTTTGGTTTAATCCCAATGATCACTATTTAGCATGATGTTTGAACTAGTATATGATGGCTTAGGGTTGCATCTAATGCAAAGTAATGTATAGCCCCTATTATAATAGATGCTCAAGGCAAATTTCCTTATTTCAAGTCAGTTGTTATGCAATGTGGTAATATACTGTAGGCCCCGAACAAGTCTGCACTCTGAGTGAACTCTCTTATTATATTTGAAAGGCAACGTGAAAAATTATCTTTAAGTTTGCTCCTTCTTGCAGCCCTGCTATGTTATAATAGCAACTTCCTAGCAAGAGATCCTCTTTAGGGGTCACTAAATATGTCTTGCAATCCAGAAAGAAAGGAGATCCAACAAAGTGTGGAGGCTGATATTCTCTCCCGCCCCCCCCACAAAAAAAATTCTGGCTTCTGCTTTGTTAGGAGATCATTCATTTCATTTTGGTATGTTTTTCAAGCCTCTGCGTGGTCTTGCCAGTAATAATGATAAGTGATAAAACAAGATACCACACCGATTTTCACTGTTACTATCACATATTAACATCTGTTACTGGTACTTTTTTAAAAAAAGCATTCCACATCAGTTTAAAATGTCTTCCTAATTGTATTAGGAAAAAGAAATAAGAAAAATGTCCATGGCATGCATTAGATTTATTTATTAAATTTATGTGCCACCATTATCACTGGTAAGGCAACTCATGTTGAAAATTATTACTATAATGCTTATTTCAATTAAAGAAATATGATTTTTAGGGTTTTTTTTTTCTTCAGTTAAAGAAATAATTTCTACAGATTCTACTGGAAAGACTGTGTATTACTAGCTTTTGACATTTTTCTCTCTGTCTATACGTAAAACCTACTTCATAGAAGGGGCTAAATGAATGGGTCAAATGACAAAATTGGGGATTTTCCCCACTGAGAATTTTAAATAGCTGAGGGAAGGGTTTTTCTCACCAGGAAGGGGAATTACTGGAGACCTAATTGATGTTTTGCAGTATTTGAAAAGGGCTGATAGCATTGATCTAGACAAATTTTCCCCACTGGCAAAAACTCAGAAATGAGATGACATTATGCACGACATAGGAAATTAGGAGCAGATAGAAATCTAACACAAAACTACTGTCTCCTATCCAAGGAGAAGTTCACATATTGAATGGATTACAAAAAGTCACCACTAAAGCTGGCAAAATCAATTCATTAAAGAGATAGCTAAAGAGTTGTAGACAGAGGGCACAGTCCACAGCACACTCCTGCTGAACATCTGCAACGAATTTAAAACTTGCTGGCGCTGGTCTCATACGCCACATCTGTTCAAATGAAAGGGGGCAGGATTGGTGGCTGTGAGTCTATTCTTTATTAGTGTTACCATGGAGGAAATAGTAATAACCTTTTGAACGTTCCTTCAGGAGTAAAATCCTTCTATTTTATTTTTCAGTCTTTTGCAATACCATAGAAGGACGAATCTGGAATATCTGTATGTTTTCTAGTGACGCTAATCTACTTATGACACTAATCTCCAAACCAATTACAGCTACAGAAGTTATGGCACTTTAAAGAAAACAGTCATCAGAGTTATTCATGACTATTACAAGTGTTTATCTCCACGGATTTTAAACATGAAGCCAAGGTACCTGGAAGTTGAAGAGCTAGCCCCATCCAAAGCCTGATTTCAATCATTGCCAATGGGAATAAATGCTTGGCTGACCATAATTATGTGCTGTCCAGGCAAAGGAGGATCGGAACAAACAAATTGCATTGCTTCTCATCAGATCATCTGCACTATCACACACAGAAAAATTGGAAGCATCTAGCTGGACTGGTAACAAGTTTGACATAAAATAATTCATGCTTTCTGGAGACACCAGCAAGAAACAGAGCAATTTGGTGTTACAAGTTTTTGCAAACCACATCTGCAAAGTGCTTTTAAATGGACAATCGCCATATCCTGTTTTGTTCTAGAGAAATAAATACTCCTTCCTATGTGAGAGCAAAATCTTGGATTTTTTCTCATCACTAATAGAAGTTCAAGGTGGGCATATTAGGGAATTCTTTGACTTTGATCCAACATCTAACCAGTAAAGAAGCTTTGCCTATGGACAAAATTCATGTTGCATGTTTCCCTTTGCCAAAATTTTAAAATTCAACATAGTACCTATCATTTTTATGGATAATAATAATTTCTTTAATGGAGTCATTGTGTTATTTTTGCTCCATATTTAGTACCCCTTTTAAAGACTTGACATTAATAGAAAATGCAAAAATCTTGCTTTCCCTGGCACTTTAACCCTTTTATGTCAATATAAAAACACACCAGATTAATATTTCAAGTCTTCCTGATATATGATTTGATAGAGTGAGCTATAGCCTTCTGGTAGTAATCTGTGATTAAACATTTGAAATTGTAATTTTACATTGTATCTGTTTCCTTTTCCTTTTTGCAGTTGGGGGGTGGGTGGGCAAAGTAGCCTGTACAATAAATGGTTATGAAACTAAATAGCAAATCTTAAAAATGCTGAGGGTCTTTCTTTTCTTATTATTTTCACATGTTGGCTGGGGAATTCTGGGAATTGAAGTCCATACATCTTAAAGTAGTTAAATTTGAAAAACACTACTTTGGAAAATGTGTTTCTTCAGAGTGGTCCCCTTTGGAAATGCACAATTGACTATGTTTTGCCACCCTGTTTTTTGCTATTAAAGAACAAATTAAAGAGACCAAAAACAAAGAGTCCAGGTCTCTTACCACCAGTTCCTGCCCCACCCAGCCAGAACTGCCCAAGTTTATCATGGTTTCTTTTTTATTCCCCCAAAGAGAATTGCAGGAGAACTGCCACAAGAAAAAACGGAAAGCATTCCTGGATTAACCATTAAGAAAAATAAGCATGTACTTGGGGCACTAAGTGAAAGGGGGGCATCCCAGAACTATTATGACCTTAACCATTTCACCTCTTCTTTTCAGCATTGGAGTTTTACAGTCATGTCAGTTAAACAATGTAAGGGCTGAGGGATATTGGCAGGCCTTAATCTATCTATCCTACCCTTTTTCTTTCTACTACATGAGAAATCCTAAACTAGTATCCCATAAGCAATATAATCTGCCTGGAGAAGTCTTGGTTATGAGAGGCGGATTATCAGGTTCCAACTCTTTCTGGAGTCAAATTGGAGCCAAAAATGACTGCTTGAAAGTTTAATAGAAACCCAAATAGATAATTGGCTCAGGGCAAATCTTCTGACCTTAGCATGACTCAAGTACATTTTTCAAGGACAAGTAGCTACTCTATCTTCCTCTATGCATCCTCAGACAAACAGGAAGGAAGTCTTTGGTTGTCTTTTTCTGTTGTATATAAAAAGTCTTATTTTCTGTCTTTTGCTGGCCCAAATGGGCTTCATTTTGTTATAAGTGAATAGCTGTTATAAGTGAATAGTTATTGTCATGCCAAATGACACTCCCTTCCAGTCATGGTCAACCCTATGCTCTCCAGCCCTTAATTTACAAGTTCACCAATTGAAGGTGTAAACCTGGGCTTTTATTTTATTTTTTTTAAAAAAAAACATTTACTGTTGAGACGGTGAAATAAGACCCTTGCATTTTGGTTTTTACTACTGGTGGAATAGTGGATTGATGAAAAATTAATATGCCCTTTTTCTTCCCCGGCCAACTATGAAAAATTGACAAGAATTCTGCCATTTCCCCTTTCTAGCCCAAGTGACAGGAAAAATGGTGAAACTATGCACTTTTCTTTTCCTGATCCATGAGGGGTGGGTAATAAAAAGAATTCAGCAACCAAGGACCATGTAAAAATAAGGTCTGGACCAAGAAAAACATCAGGCCATCAACATGGCCAAAGTGGAGAAGAGACTGAAATCCAGAAAGAAAGTTCTTAAGGCAGATTTGCTTCCAGACAGTTTGCAATGTGGAAAAATCCTTAGAGAAAAAGGATCAGGATTTTTAAAAAACAATAGGATTAAAATAAAGGCCAAAAAAAAAAAGGTTGAGATAATTCAGATAAGATTTTGAGCATGTCCAAAAAATTTAAAAACAAAACAAAAAAAAACAACCTTCTGCCACTTGATAGCTGATTATTCCTGCATCTAGAAGTCTGAAAGCATTGGATTTCTTTTGCCGTCCTTGAAGATTTAACTCCACAATGAATGAAGTAAAATGAATGACTCTAAATTCCTTCCATCCCTTGCAGCCAACTGCTGCTCTCCCAGGAAGATTTAAAGAATAAAAGCATCCAGGAAATTCTTCCCGTAATTTAAGGGAGGTATTTATCTAACTAGAAATAGAGGGTATCAATCCCTCTAGGTCAAATGTAGCTGTGCTGCTGCTTTAACAGAAATATCTGTAGCTTCCACTATTAGTAGAGTGAAATTTTTCACTGAACAGGATCTATAGGTAAATAAAAATTAAAAAAAAAACTTTCCAATATCATCTGAAGTGAATTAATGTGCTCAATATGTTTTTGAATTTGTGTTCATATGGTACAATTTTTTTTTTGTCCACATAATCTAGCAGTATTGGTTTACACATATAAAATAGGATAGATCAGGGGTGTCAAACTGACAGCCCATGGACCAGATGCATCATGTGCAGGCCACACTCATCCCAGCTCTGCAAAGGGAAAAAACATTGCGAAACATCACATGATGGCAACATGACGCTGCAAGTTTGATTACCCGTGGGATAGATGGATAGATAGATGGATAGATAGTGTGCATGTGTGTGTATGTGTGTGTGTGTGTATGTTTATACCTGTTTGTCATGGATCTGCCCCCCGGATCCTCTCCAAATGCAAGTTCAGAGTCCAGATTGGGAGTAGCTGCTGTCTGTTAGTGTTTGGCTTTGGCTTAGCATGATCCATCAATCCAGTCATGTATATTATTGTTCAGAGATTTCCGTGTTTTATGTAATTCCAGCCCAGGAGTCTGCAACCTTAAATACTCAAAGAGCCATTTGGACCTGTTTCCCACAGAAAAGAAAACACTGGAAGCCACAAAACCTGGGTGGGCATGGCCAACTCGATGTCATTCACTTCTTAGGACCTGGTTATCTACGGGACCGCCTACTACCACCAATAGCCTCCCACCGGCCAGTACGCTCTCATAGAGAGGGACTCCTCCGGGTGCCGTCAGCCAAACAGTGTCGGCTGGCGGCCCCTAGGGGGAGAGCCTTCTCTGTGGGGGCACCTACCATCTGGAATGAGCTCCCCCCAGAGATACAGAGGATCCCGGATCTGCGCACCTTTCGCCGCGCTGTGAAGACCTTTTTATTCCATCAAGCGGGCTTGGCCTAATCTCCTCCCTCTTTTAATATGTAAATTTTAATCTGTTTTTAAATTATTGGGGTGTTTTAATCTGTCCGGGCCAAAATGATTTAATTTGATTTTATCTGGTTTTTAAATTTTGTGTATTTATGTATTTTATTGCTTGGCTGTTCACCGCCCTGAGTCCTTCGGGAGTAGGGCGGTATACAAATCAAATAAACTAACTAACTAACTAACTTCCATCAGTCACATGGCCCCCTAGCCATGCCTACCAAGCCAGTCATTAGGGCAGAGAACCAGTTGTTAAAAAACACCGGGAACCACAAAATCCTCTTCCCTTCCTCCCTCCCTCCCTCACTCTCCTTCTCCCCCCCTCTCTGTATCTCTCTCTGTCTCTCTGTCTCCCCCTCTCTCTGTATCTTGCTGTCTCTGCCCTGGCTGCTTCTTCATCCCCTGCCGTCACCCTTACCTTCTCAGGCCGGGCGAGGAGTGACTGGGAGGGAAGGGCAAGGGGTGGGGCCATCCAGTGGTGAGATCACCTGACAGGGAGCCACAACAGAGGTCCAAAAGAGCCACATGCATCTCCAGGGCCGCAGGTTGCTGACTCCTGTTCCAGCCAATGGTGACTTATTCAAAAACAAAAACAAAAAACCAAGGTTGAGGAAACCATGTCATTATATTGTATGAACACAGCCTCAGGAACTACCCTTTCTTTAAGGTGCCCACAGTCTAAGAGCTCATTACGTTCTGTATCTCTGGATGGTTGCCTTTAGAACCCCTGAAGATGCAGAGTGGATATACTGAAACATACAATGGAATAACTGCACGAATTTGCTAAATTTAAATTTGTGCTCTATTCGCAACAGAGAGAAAGTGTGTATTGGAAAAATCTTCATATCTTACCCACTTTATTACTACCGTTTATGAACTCTTTTTCAGAACAAGGCAACAGAAATCTGGCTTTCGAATAGCTTTGCAAACATCAGACCACAAAAGTGAAACCATTCAGGTTTAAGGTTAACAATCCACATAGTTTGCACACCACGGTGGTTTCTTTTTTTCCATCATGGTATGAGTTAGGGATGATTTGTCAGGCATTCTGTGGCTTTGGGATGGGGGTAGGAGATTGTATAGCTATGTGGGATATGAATGAAATCTTTTTTTTAATGTTTTATTAGGAACATTATTTGCCATCTTTCCATTCAACCTTGAAAGTATTGGCTAAAATTCAAAACCCTCCAGTTAAAACAAGATCTATAGTATGCAGGGAGAAGGGAAATTATGATATCATTTTAGCTTATACATATATATTGAAGTCTTTAGTCATGTTTCTACATTTGATATTTGGCCAATTCAAATGAAACCAAAAGTTTATGTGTTGGAATCCAGATTTGGAGATGGTAGTAGTTCTGGGGAATGATAAAAATTGAAGGAGATGAGCAATGCCAAACAGTGTGAATAGGCAAAAGCCTTGAATTGAAAGTGAGAGGTATTGGCGTATGGATATTTTGGTAGATGCCAGAAGATGGAAGTAAAGAGTAAAGCGGATGGCTTTAAGGGAGAGAGAAGAAAATCATTAAAAAGACAGAAGGGAGAAAATAGATTAAGCCTGGGACATATAGAAAAGTATGCAGAGACACATCCCTAAATTCACACAGTTCTAAAAGAGAAAGGAAAAGAAGTACAGTCAGTCTTGCAAGATTCAGCCAATCTAAATAAAAATAGTTTTTAATCTAAATAGTCTAAACTAGAAATAATCTTTCATTTATTTAGCCTAAATAAAAACAATATTTAGACCAAGTTTATTTCATGGTCTGGTCTGCCTCATAGGGATGCCAGTGGCTGCCTGTAATCTGCCAACTTTATTATTAGTTTTAATTTTTAATAAGTCTGCCTCTTCCTTGAATCAACAAAGAATTCTGCACACATTGGAATTTGGATCTGATTTTAACACTGGAGGCAACCAAATAACTTCTGAGCAAAAAGTCTGTTTATGCGATGGTACTTCCTCTCCCTTCCACTAATACATGACCCTAAATTATCTTCAGTCACTCCAGAATCTTTTACAAGGTTTCAGAGGAACAAGAAATCACTCATTCTATTCCATTAATGAAATTTGATTATTCCTAGACTCTATTCATTGTTACTAAAACCGATGATATAGATTTGTAGAGAATTACAAATTTTGTAAATAATAAATTTCTAAATTTATGTTGATTCTGTGACAATACTAATTTCTGCAGTACATTGAAATCCATTTTATCTCCAATAAGGCCCATGGAACTCTGAGGAAAAAAAAGAATCTGAGAAGAAAATGAAATGTTCTCAGCCAGAAATGGTAATTCTTTCATCTCAAAACAACATGCCAACAAGATGTACTTTTCAGCAGTTTGTAATAGTCTGTAGAAATTCTCAGTCATCCAGGTCCCAAATATGCTTTTTCAGGAGGCAATTGGACTTGTTTTTTCTTTGAAGACATTTTGCTTCTCATCCAAGAAGCTTCTTCAGCTCTGACAGGATAGTGGGGAATGGAAGGATTTATATTACCAGACAGCTGGTAATTTGCATCCTTTTAGAAGGTCATTGAAACACTTGGAGGTTTATCTGTGTCCTCAAGGTCACCTGAGTAGTGCTCCTGGTTTCTGTAGTCTGCAATTTTTCCTCTAGCTATACAATTTGGGATGAACACGCTTTGAATGGTGTATGAGTAGGAATGGATTTCCAGAGGAAAAATTGTAGACTACAGGAACCAGGAGCACTACTCAGGTGACCCTGAAAATACAGATAAATCTCCAAGTGCTTCAACAACCCTCTAAAACATGGGAGACAAATTAACAGCATCATGTTGCCATCATGTGATGTATTGCGATGTTCTTCCCCTTCGCGGAGCAGGGGTGGGAGTGGTCTGTGTATGACGCATCTGGCCCGTGGGCCTCCAGTTTGACACCCCTGCTCTAAAAAGATGCAAATTACCAGCTGTCTGCAAGGAATATAAATCCTTCCATTCCTCACTATCCTATCAGAGCTGCAGAAGCTTCTTGGATGAGAAGCAAAATGTCTTCAAAGGAAAAGCAAGGAAGTCTAGTTGCCTCCTGAAAAAGCACCTTTGGGACAACCAGTTTGTAATATATACAAAATTAGATGGATTGGTAAAATGTTTCAATTGTCCAGAAAATTTATTCTCTTGCTGACTTTAAAGAAAGAAAGTGAAAAAATAGATTTTAGGACAAAACAGCTGAGTTACAAATGATCAAAAAGACTCTTATTTGTGGCTTGAACAAGATAAAGTTTTTTAAAAAGCATGAAAGCAAACTTTTCCAATATAGGTATAATCAATTTGGAAGCTACAGCAGTGTAATAAAAATTCTGCCTGTTTATACCTAGTGCACAATAGTAATGATAATAAAAAAACCAGACTTTCAGTTGCGCTATTATGGTCAACATCTTGAATTTATTGACCATAACCTGTGGACACTTTTTAGTATAAATCAGGAAGTGATAATTGCATTGTGTGGTTTTCTACCCATCCTGCCTAAATCCCTTTCTCTACTTATTAGTCAGTGGTGAAATCCGGCCGGATCTATCTGGCTCGCACGAACCGGTAGCTTGGGCGGCAGGACGTCATTATGTCCCGTTTTTGATCCTCCAGAAGAGGTGCGCGCACTCACACTCCCGAACTGGTAGTGAAGCTAAGTGCATTTCACCGCTGTTATTAGCTGTACTCCAAAGAAGAGTTTATACCATGTTAACTGGATCGTTATTTAGGTGCCATCAATGACCACCTACTTATAAGTTTACTTTCAGATAATGGGGATAATTCTTCATTTATTCTATGGTAAAAGGAAAAAAATGACTTCCTCCCTCCCTCCTTCCCTCCCTATAAAAAACAAATCTTTATAAAGGTAATAACTTTTTGATGCCATCTGCAAACTGAGGTTTACAAAAACAGTTACAATTTTTGCAAATTCTTCATCATGTAAGATAGTAATATATAAATACAAGAAAAAGGGAGAAAATACAAGAAAAATACAAGAGAAAAAAGGGAGGAAGGGCAGCTGGAAAAGGAATATAAAGCTGGGGAAAGTACTGTCAATGACAATGAATTATGTAAAATCTATGAACCTTTTGGAGGCTTATTTGCACCTTAAAGGGTAAGATAATAAGCCGGTAAACAATCTGGAAATATTTATGGAAACAGCACGTAGAGGGAATGGTAGTGGAAGCCTCACTTCTTCCTGTATGACTGCTTTTCTGTTTGTTTTTGGACTTGTTTGCTTTGGCTAGTTTGAGATGAAATCTTGCTGATAGAATTACTTTGACATGGAGATAATTCCATTTCCTGTGTCTCCTTCTGTTCTCCTTTTCACTAAAGCCTGCTGGGCTTCTTTAGATTACAAATGTATATTTGCACATGGACATCTGCCAAAGTAAGTTACAACCTTGAGATTTGCTGGTAAGCAGCAAATGCTAATAGACTGATCTTCTGCTTCAAAAATAAGCTCCTTGTCCCCACCCATTGTTGTTACATGTTGTCGGTCTGGAGTTGAAAGGCTGTGCAATGGGAAATTTGCTTCAGCACTCCTTTTGATAATCCAGTAGACTGACATAAGCCACCTGGTCTTCTACCAGGAAATAGTTAAGTTTCAATTTTCTCTGCATTGGAGTTTCTTCTGCCTAGACAATATTTCGATGCAATATGTAGTAATACTTTCTTGCATTTATGTTAAATTCATAAAATTGATTGATTAATCTTTGCTATAGCTTTATGCCCATAACACCATATTTGCACACAAAATTGTCAACTGTCCATAGATTATTTGTCTCTGTAGGATTTGGAGGATATGCTTTAGTTTTAAGTAAATAACTAGCAATTCCTGGGAATGTTAATTTATACCCCAAAACATGTATCCCAATCTTTGGAATATAAGATGAAGAAGAAAAAATATGTAAACCTCACAATTTAAAATATTATCTATATGTATCTGTTGCCTCTATTTTATCCGCACAGATAGAGTGGTATAAATATCTCTTCTCTTTATCTAGCCATCTAAAGATCCTTCTGTGTATGGTCAGAGAGAGCAGTTGAATAGACGTAATATGTAAGATCTAAAGACATGTAAAATTTGCAAAATATAGTCAAGTTTAGCAGTGGTGGGATTCAAATAATTTAACAACTGGTTCTCTGCCCTAATGATTTCTTCCAACAATCAGTTCACCAAACTGCTCAGAAAGTTAACAACCGGTTCTCCTGAAGTGGTGTGAACTGGCTGAATCCCACCACTGAAGTTTAGGAATTCAACCTTGGAACTGTGTAATTTCAAGCCATCGACTTCTGACCTTTCTTGACTTTTAAAATCTTTCATGGCTAGAGTAAGATTTCTTTTCAACACCAACCTGTTGTTCATTAAGAGCTTCATCAGATATTCTTCTCCAGGTTCTCCTTCTATCTGGAATATGGTGGATGGCTCTTAAGTAAAAGGCCTTATTACATCAAAAGGCCCATTGAATCTCTTGCCTATTTTAACTATTTTTGCTGTTTATTTTTTATTATTTTATTTTTTGTCTTCAAGTCACTATCAATTTCTGAACTAGTCCCTGCATTTTTCTTGGCAAGATTTTCATTAGTGTTTTCCATTGCCTCCTTCCTGCTTTGCACCTAAGAGAGGACTAGAATTCATGGCCTTCCAGTACACCAAACTCTTGAAACATTTTTGATGTTAAAGAGATATAGTCTTCCACTCTCTCTATTTTGAAGATGAATATATATATTCAATATATATATATCAATATTATGCAAAGAACAAAACAAAATAATAATAAAAAGAAATATTACATTATCAAAGCTTTTTAGCTTGCTTTAGGATTAAATTAATGATACATATGTGAGTCACTCACATATGTATCACTACATATGAGACAGTGAGCCACTGTCTTAGCAACATGATTATGAAGGAATCAACATTGGTTCATAGATTCTTGATATCAGGGGAAACAATAAAGAAAAGATTGCTATCCTTACCAGTTCATTCTCTTGGAGGAAGACCCACAAAGATAGGCAGAAAAAGCCAGAAGTGGGAATAGGGTAGTCTTTGCTCTTAAATAACAGGAAATCTCTTCCAATTGAAATTATGGACAACTATCAAGCCAGAAAATGAATTCTCAAGCAGAATGATAATAAGAGATTCTGGGTAAGGTGAAAGAAACCAAGAAAGATCTTTGTCCGATGCTCAACATTTTTCTCTCAAGGATGCATAGTTAAGGACACAAACATGAAATCTGTCTCCTTTATGACGAAAGAAGGGAACACATTCCTGGCTATCTCTGAAGAAAGACCAGCTGTATCATTGCATTAAGGAGAGAACACTTACCAGAATGGGGGAAAAAATTACCTTTCAACTTTGCTAATATTATTTAAATTGCTTCCTTCTTTTAAAATGAATGGTGTATAGTCAGGAATGTGAGAGCTAGACGGGGAAGAAAGCCATAAACATGGGATAGTAGCAGCTGAAAAGTGTCACTAATATTTTTGAGACTAAATCAGACACAAAACATTTGGATAAGGGATAGAGCGCTAACGAAAAACAACCTTAACTAAAACTAAATTAGTTTCCTCAGCAGGAAGTTATGCCATTTATGTTTCAAGGTATACTTACTAATAAAGGTCTTATCTGGTTTATCTACTATGATTTAGAATACATTTTATAAAACATACATGAGACTTTCCGATGTGTTCTTCTTTAAGCTATTAGGGAAGGGGTGTCAAACTGGCGGCCTACGGGCCGTGTGCGTCATGCACAGACCATGCCTTCCCCTGCTCTGCAAAGGGAAAAATGTCATGTGATGGCAACTTGTCGTGGTGAGTTTGACACCCGTGTATTGGGGTATATAAAGTACAGGTAGTCCTCAATTTACAACAGTTCATTCAGTGACTATTCAAAGTTACAACACTGAAAAAAGTGACTTATGACCATTTTGCACACTTATGACCATTGCAGCATGCTTGGCAACTGATTCGTATTTATGACAGTTGCAGTGTCCCAATGTCATGTGATCCCCTTTTGCAATCCCTTCTGACAAGCAAAGTCAATGGGGAAGCCAGATTCACTTAACAACCATGTTATTAACTGAACAACTGCAGTGATTGCCTTAACAACTGTGGCAGGAAAGTTTGTAAAGTAGGACAAAACTCAAGAAACAAATATCTCACTTAGAAACAGAAATATTGGGCTCAATTGTGGTCATAAGCCAAGGACTACTTGTATACCACTTTATGTTGAGGACACATCTGGAGAAGCCAGAAACCATTTAGAAAATGTAACACTTGAGTTAATCTCAAGTGTTTTTTCAGTAGGCAACACTTATCCTTAACTGCCACATCCTTCGGTAGTTCCACCAGCTAACTCACCTTTCTCCAAGCTGCCTTGATCTTAGCCTCCAACCTTATTTCATAGGGGATGGTGATGGTATGTACTGCTGTTTTTGATTGTGTAGCCAGGCATCTCCAGGATGACCTGGTGGCGCAGTGGTTAGAGTGCAGTACTGCAGGCTACTACTGCTGATTGCCAGCTGTTTGGCAGTTCAAGTCCCACTGGCTCAAGATTGACTCATCCTTCCATCCTTCTGAGGTCGGTAAAATGAGGACTCATATTATTGGGGGCAATATGATGATTCTGTAAACTGCTTAGAGAGGGCTGTAAAAGCACTGTGAAGCGGTATATAAGTCTATGTGCTATTGCTATTACAGCACACAGCAGCTGTAGAGTATTCCAGTTCATTGGCTTGAGTTATGGTGGTAATAGGGATTGCTGTGAGGGCTCTATTGGTATCTTCTAGGATACTATCTGATGGTAATCTCCATTGAGCCTTGGTGATCAATTTTGATGGTTGAATGTAGCTAGTTTAGGCATGATCTCATGTCTCATATCAGCTGCTGTGCTCTGTAAAGGAAGGGATGACAGTGATGTTCCAGCGTCAGTTGTGGGCTCACATCCAGTTCTGCTTCCAGGTCTTTTTGAGTCCACAATATAATGTGTAATTGATCTAGATCAAATTGGAAAGCAGCTTCCTCTTCACAATGTTGAAAAGTGGGGTAACTAGCTGTTCTTCAGTTAGTGTAGATAAAGGTCTTCTGTCCATGCATAGTTCGGTCATATGTTTTGTATATCCCCTCTCACTGGTCTATTTTGTAATAGCAATCCTAAATTCTTGTATCTCTTCCATGTATAATTTGTTCCAGAAGCTGATGTCCCACCAGATTGTCCTGGTTGTCCAACATCAGATGCGGACCTTGTTAATCTGGGTGATATCTGAATTGGCACGACTCTCTTAGTTTGTATCCCTCTCATATCTGAGGTAAGTAAGCAAGTGAAGAATTAGGGGGGGTCTTTGCCCAAGGAGAAAATTGGTAAGGCAGATATCAGTTCAGGATTTGAACACTGGATTCCTGAATCAAAGGGCAATGCTCCAACTACTATGCTATCCAGCCCCCCACCTTTCTCTTAAATAGACATACATATATATGCACACTCACATAATTGCAAATTAAGTTTTCTCTACCTTCTATTCTCAAATTCAGGAGTAACACAAATTGCTCTAAAAAGCACATTTAGTGAAATGAAATGTATCTTGGTCTACATGAAAATATTCTTTCTAACACTCTGTCTGGTACTTATAAATCTGGATCACCAGAAACAACTTATAATGACTTAAACAGTATACCAAACAAGAAATTCTGTGGAGTGAGGATTGGGATATAATGTCAACAGGTTTATTATTACTCTTCATATGGCTTAACCATCTGCTTTAGCTACTTCAATAATCTGATAAGACATCTGTAATGATAATGAGTAAAACTGTATTACACTACAGTCAAACAAAAACTGAGGCAGAATAAATATGACTTGATTGCTAGGAGAAACATTGACTTTCTTGACAATCAAAAAAGTTTTTTAAAAAACTTTTAAAAAGAGTGTTGGCTATCTACCTGTAGATCTGGCAACCAGCTGTTTTCCTATTACCAGAGAGGGTCTATATACCGTATTTTTCTTTAAGACGCTCCGGACTATAAGACGCACATTAGCTTTAGAGGAGGAAAACAAGAAAAAAAAATCTGCCTCTGCCTCCACCGCCCGTTCGCCATTGCCGCCCATTCTCCGCCACCGCCTGTCCGCTGCCTCCCATTTGTCGCTGCTGCAGCCCGTTCGCCATGGCCTATTTACCACCGCTGCTGTGGCTCGTTTGCTGTGGCCTGTTCTCCATCGATCACCACAAATGGGTGGTAGTCGCAATCCCTGCCATCTAGAACAGCTAATCGGAACCACACCAATCCCCTTCTTAGCTGGAGAAACATGTCCTTATATAAATGTGCATGGAGTTGTGTTTAGTGATGATGATGATAAAATGTGTTTGTTGTAGTTCATTCATATGTTTAACATATGAAAAACTTTAACAAAATAGATTTTGTTAATAGAACAAAATAGAGCTTTTCTGGTAGCACATACAAGACTTTTTGCCTATATAAAATGAATAAGCCACCATACAGCTACCAGCTTTCTACTCACCGTGCCAGAAGCAGTTTTGTGTTGCTATGAATATCCTCAATGTTGTTGTCCTTACGTTGCGCCTGAATCCCACAAGCTGACTAGAACTCCATCCAAGTGGCCAATGGGAGAGTGCCAAAGACAGCTTCCGGCCAGCATCCCTCTCTCTCTCTTCATCATTGCTCCACTGTCATTTTTGCAGCCAGTAAAAACAAAAGTCACTATACTGGGGAAAAAAAGAAACACTGAAATAGTGGGTCAGCTTTATGGAGTCTTAGTGATGAGGAGGAAAGAAGGCCAAGAAGCCAAGAAGTTGGAGAGTGTTACTCACCAAAGGAAAACAGTTTGCCTAACAACTTCAGAACAGTTGTCACAGCACAGTTGTGCTCTTGTGCAGCTACAGAGGTCAGTTGCAGAAAGCCAATAACACTGCGGGAAAGAGGCAGCATGGCACAGGGGTTAGACTGGGCAAGTATGACTGTGGAGGATGCCCTAAGACATCTGCCTTGTGCTTCATGCTACTTTGTGCTAGGCAAGGCCTTGCCTAGCACAAAGTAGCATGAAGCACAATAATTATATATAAATAATATATAATTATTTATTGCACTCAGATCACCCTGCTAACAACTTGCACACACACCATCCTTCTTGCTCTTTGTTTTATCAACCCTCAGTAATCTGCCATTTTTTTTATGTCTGTCAGCTGCTATGTAAGTAGGGAAGAAGGAAGGAAGGAAGGAAGGAAGGAAGGAAGGAAGGAAGGAAGGAAGGAAGGAAGGAAGGAAAGTAGGTAGGTCCAGGTACTAAAACAATACATTAGTATTACATGGCCACCAACGTATTGTACATTTCAATGACATGAAGAATAAGTGTATCTAATCTGCTTCTGTCTGTTTCTTTTGTTCTCATTAATGTATTTGCTCTCTGTTGCTGAAGTACCAGTATAAGTGGGACAGCAAGAAGATTGGTTCTGTATCTGGTGGTACCACAGTGGTAATGGTAGTAAAAGAGAGGCAGACAGAAGAAATAATTGACAAAAAGAACTGCCTCTTAATCTTCCAAATATCTCCTCTATGATCGTTGGAGAAGAAAGAATGGAATTAAATAGGGTAAAGAAAATAATTGGGAAACGAGGCGAAGCCACATGAAACCTTCTATTTTGGCCCTAGATTCAATCATCAGTCTGCAGAAGCTTTTTCTTGCAGGAGGGGGGCGGGATGTTAGGATGCTATTCTGAAAATAAATGTTTCCTGAATTATTTCAAAGGCAGGAGGTGAGCTGAGCAAAGAGAAGTACGGAATGACAAAAATGAGGGGAAGGGGGGGGGTGCAGACTAGAGGAGCTTCAGCTGACAAAGGAAGATCCGGGTTTTGTTCGAAATCTATGTCTCATGGTCATTGCACCTACTATCTGGAACGAGCTCCCCCCAGAGATACGGAGGATCCCGGATCTGCGCACCTTCCGCCGCGCTTTAAAGACCTTATTATTTCACCAGGCGGGCCTGGCCTAATTTTCTCCCTCTTTTATAAAAGATTTTTAATTTTTAAATATCTTTTAGTATTTTATACATTCAATTTTAAAATTGGTTTTAAATAGTTTGGGGTTTTAATTTGTCGGGGCCAAAATTATTTAATTTGATTTTAATTCTACTTTTAATTTTTGTATGTATGTGTTTTATTGTCTGGCTGTGCACCGCCCTGAGTCCTTCGGGAGTAGGGAGGTATAGAAATCAAATCAAATCAAATAAATAAATAAAATAAATTGTCAGCCATTCAGTCATGTCTGACCCATGGTCACTCTATAGATCAGCACTCACCATGCCCCTCTGTCTCACCACCTCCTTCGGATCTGCCATGGTCATCCTGGTATCATGCTTTATAGCAGTGGTCCCCAACCTTTCTGGCTTGGTGGCCCAATGGTGGTGGGCGGAAGAGGGGATGGTTCTGTGTAAGCAGTAGTCCAGTGGTGAAATCCAATTTTTTTTACTACTGATTCTGTGGGCGTGGCTTGGTGGGCGTGGTGTGGCTTGATGGGTGTGGCTTGGTGGGCATGGCAGGGGAAGGATACTGCAAAATCTCCATTCCCACCCCACTCTGGGGCCAGCCAGAGGTGGTATTTGCCAGTTCTCCAAACTATTCAAAATTTCCGCTACCGGTTCTCCAGAACCTGCTGGATTTCACCCCTGCAGTAGACGCATACGCACATGCACATCTCCATTTGCATGAGTGGGGGGTATGGACGCCTGCCGCTTGCACAAATGGAGCTTCACACATGAGCGCAAGCTCCTGCCACTCATGCAAGTGGAGCTGGGCATGTGCACATGTGTTTATCCACCACTGGTGCAGCCTGGTTCCAAATGGGCCATGGCCCACTAGTGGGCTGCACCCCAGAGATTGGGAATCCCTGCTTTATACTATCCAATCAGCAAATATTAAGGTGGCCCCTTCTCTTTTTTCCACTGATCACTCCCAGCATAATTGACTTTTTGAATGAGTCAGCTCTCAAGACATGACCAAAGTATGATAGCCTCTTTTTGGTGATCTTGGCTTCAAGTGGTATTTTTGGTGAAGTTTGGTCTAGAACTTTGATATTTGTGCTTTGTTTGTTCTTATCTCTGCCTAGCAGGATGCATTTTAAATCCCCTGCCTACCAACCATTCCAGCATTCCCAGTTGACCCTCCTCTGGCTTTAATTGGCCTTGGTTTAATATCTTCCACATCATCAGATATCTTGTAAGGTATTCAAAACCTTCTTGCTTCTCCACTGAGGTATTCAAGTCAGGAGCAACCTCTGCTCCAACTCTTCTTTTTTCGGCTTGCACAAAGATAATCCTCTACAATTGCTCTAAGAAGTATTTTAAGCGCCTCCCATCTTCCATTTCTCTTCTGTCATTTCTGATTCTGCCTGATGTTAGGGGTCCCTCCCCCCCCCCGTTTTCTTTTTTTGTACTTTAAATCTGTTCCTGTTTCTGCATTACGATTCCCCTTCCTCCCCCCATCAAAGTGTTTTCTTTAACAAGCCCATCAACTGCAACAGTCTGCATTCTTCAATTCTAAGTCACACATAAACCTTAAAGATGCTGTTTGTTCGGTGTTGACAGAAGCAGTCATCTATCCTAATTTACCTTCTTTCTCTGTTTTTATTAGAGCTGTGAGAGCGTGCATAAACCAAGTGGGAGGACAGTCTCACCAATCTCTTCCTTCCCCTCCCCCCCTTCACAGAATTTAAGCTTTCCCGGTTGCTGGAGTAGGATGATCTGTTATATTGGGGGTGGGGGTGGGGTGGGCAAATGGGAAGATATAGTAAATTTCATGGGACATTTTTGGTAATATCATTGGGAAACTTCTGCCCATCTATCATTCTAGTTTGTGTTAGATTTTATCCTCTTGCTTGAAAGTTTTAATAAAATTATATACGGAAGAAAAAAGATAGAAAGAAATATTGCTATTTGGAATGGGAAACACCACTGAGACAAACTCAGAGTTGCTAACCAGAACTCTTTACACAAACAAGAATAGAATAGAATGGAATGGAATGGAATGGAATGGAATGGAATGGAATGGAATGGAATAGAATAGAATAGAATAGAATAGAATAGAATAGAATAGAATAGAATAGAATAGAATAGAATAGAATTCTTTATTGGCCAAGTGTGATTGGACACACAAGGAATTTGTCTTGGTGCATACACTCTCAGTGTACATAAAAGAAAAGATACGTTCGTCAAGAATCATAAGGTACAACACTTAATGATAGTTATAGAGTACAAATAAGCAATCAAATCATATTAGGAAACAGTCAGTATAAATCGTAAGGATACCAGCAACAAGGTTACAGTCATACAGTCATAAGTGGAAGGAGGTGGGTGATAGGAACGTTGACAAGATTAATAGTAGTGCAGATTTAGTAAATAGTTTGACAGTGTTGAGGACATTATTTGTTTAGCAGAGTGATGGCTTTCGGGGGAAAAACTGTTCTTGTGTCTAGTTGTTCTGATGTGCAGTGCCCTATAGCGTTGCTTTGAGGGTAGGAGTTGAAACAGTTTATGTCCAGGATGTGAAGGGTCTGTAAATATTTTCACAGCCCTCTTTTTGACTTGTGCAGTATACAAGTCCCAATGCAAGGCAAGAACAGCAAGGCCTGGCAAAGACCTGAATAGAATTGGACAACAGGATCCTTGTATCCTGCTGTTCAATCATCCAGAGAAAGGTTTGCATTTATGGGACTGCTGGGAAGAGGACTGTGGATTTTCCCAAATCCATCTAATTCATTGTTACAAAACAGAATGCTGGACTGTATGAACCTTTAGCCTGGTTCAACAGGTCTCATCTTTGGTTCTTCGGTTATTTTGCTAAGATGATAGGTGCATGGGTCAAATGGGTTACATATGTGATGAATGCCCAGCTTTCCCAATCTAGCAATCGAGAGCAAAGTATTCAAATAAATAAAATAAGGCACTGTAGTTTTGATGTAGTGGCTAAGGCACCAGGTCAAGTTCAGTGATTGGACCAGTCCTTCTCTCCTTCAGTCCTAGCAAGCAGGCAAGGACAAACCACTTCCGAAAATTTTGCCAAGCAAAATTGGATTAGTCCAAGCAGTTGTCAGGAGTCAACACTGACTCAAAAGCACCAAAATAAATAAATAAATAAAATAACATTTTAACAAGTTTACTCGTTGCATAGATTTAAAAAGATCCAAAAAACTAAAAGGGCAAATGAAACTTCCAATGCTGGATGAGGGAGTGAGGCAAGAAGACATTAAAATAATAACTGCAAAAGTTATTATGATGAGTAATGCCTCCCATCCCAGGTCATACCACATTGGTGTCTCTCCCTGGAATCTCCTTTCACCATGTCAGCTGCAATAACAACGACTGTGCTTTCTTGGAGGGGAATCAAACAATTCCCTTTTTCCCCCTTTAGTATATAATAAGAAAGCTTTGCTATCCTAGACTAGTTTTTCTGGAATCAAAGTCTGGATTCCGAGCTTTGGTTTTCAATTTGCTGCCATTATATGACATTTTATGAAAAATGTTCCAACCCGTAATTATTTGTAAATATCATCATTTATGACTATTTTATTCATTATGCTTCTTACCTTTTAAAAAGGGTAACAAAGAAGTAATTATACCTCAGTCCCAACACAACCCCACAAATGCCAAAGAGTAATAAGTCCATTTTCACACATAATTTGCTTGTGGAGCAGTCAGACAAACTGATTAATACCTTGGTGGGCTTCATTGGGATGGGAAGTCCCCTCTTGGATCTGTGCCTGCCTGAGTTATGGTTTGGCATCAGCCACAAAACCCCAGATGAAAGAGAAGAGTGGTAATTGTCATCTGGACAGCTTTGATGACTTTCAGAGGCTGTATACCACAGGTAACCAGATATGAGATCTTCTGGTCAACGTTGAGCTCTGGAGACCTATCTTCTTGCTATGCAGTGGTTTCCTGCTTCATTTGCTTGATTCCATCACTGGGTCAACAGATGACTACCTGATTAGCTTTCCCCTGGGTGTGTTGAGTCTGGGGAACCTCAGATGTTCATGGCCATCATGACAACCAAGGATCTGTCTCAAATAACTGACGTTCTGACACATATTAGAAGGTTGCATATCAATTCTAGCTTTTTTCTCAGAGCAGTTGAGAATATGATCTGAAGATGGAGAATATTACTATTACTCTGTTGCAGTGGTGGGTTGCCCCCGGTTTGCACCGGTTCTATAGAATTGGCAGTAAAACCGGTAGGAGGCTCCGCCCACCGACCCCAATGTCATCAAAATGCTTCTGCGCTTGCGCAGAAGAATGTGCACGCGGTCCTGCTGCGAACTGGTAGTAAAGGTAAGTAGAACCCACCCCTGCTCTGTTGTCATTGTTAGATACCTTTTTGATAGCTTTTCACTTGCTAATGTTGCCTTTGTTCCTGCCAGACTCAGCCTAATATAGAATAATCCAGCAAAATTCAGTTCTTTATTTGCATACATCCAATGGACAGAATCTTGCCAGACTAAACCCTTACTACTTTCATCTTAATGGATATAACCTAAGGAGTGGCCATCCTAACTCTCTTTCTCTATCTCCTGTCCAGATCCAGGCTGTGCTGCCTCTAAACTGCTGCTTCCTTGTAGTCCACCACACCACATCCTCCTCCAGGGATGCCTTCCCTCACAGTTTCCCAATGCCCTTCCCAGCAGTGAGATAGGCTCTTTGGATTTCTCTGCATCAGGAGCTTGAACTCAAGAGGTTCCAGAGAAATTTTAGAGGTTTTCCTGAGGATCTGATAGGCTTCACCCTTGAGGCCATAGTTTCTCCCTTGAATGGGTAGTGACAAGGATCTTGGACTAGACTACTCTTAAGTATATTGGTCCTGTAGGGCTGCTTGGTTTTTCAAAGAACTCCAAGAGATGAAATGTCAGAATAGATGTTTAGAACATTATTGGAGGAAGATAAAGCGTCAATCTGACCTATCACATGTAAGAACCCAAAGTAGAGGTTATAACAAGAGCAGTGGTTATTTCCTATTTCATCTGTTGACAGCCAACTAATGACCATTTCTTCTTGGGGACTCATAGGCCTCAAAATTATCTTCTGGGCTGCTGTGAAGGCACTCTAGTAGATGATGTCACTCAGGTTCACTCAGATTGGATTTAATTGGGCTAGGCTGATTGAGGTAAGAGAGACAGACTATTGTTTGGTTAATTGGGAAGACTTCAATCAGATTAACAGATTAACAGAGTTGGAAGGGACCTTATAGGCCATCTAGTCCAACCCCCCCACTCAAGCAGGAGACCCTATACCATTTCTGACAAATGGCAGTCCAATCTTTTCTTGAAAGTCTCAAGTGATGAAGCTCCCACAACTTCTGAAGGCAAGCTGTTCCATTGGTTGATTGTTCTCATTGTCAGAAAGTTCCTCCTCATTTCTAGGTTGAAACTCTCCTTGGTCAGGAATCCTGTAACTGCTGAGGAAGTGAGCATGATCCTGAGCAGTATTAACTCAGCCCTCAGCCCTCAGTTTATCAGGCCCTCCTGGGTGGTGAAACCATTTGGATAGGTGAAATGCAGCAGGAAGTATCAAGGGACAGAGTGCTTCCATCAGCTTTGAAGGAGGTGGTATGACCTGCCTCAAAATAATGATACCTGGATCCAATTGTCCTGCACAATTTTCCTCCCATATTGAATCTCCTCTTCTGGAGGAAGGTTGTTAAGAAGGAATTTGGGCTGCATCGGCATAATGTCCTGGAAGAAGTAGGAACTTTTCAATTGAGTTTCATACCAGAACATAATATGGAGATGATTATACTTGTTAATGGCTTTGGTGGAACCAACATGAACCAGCATCAATCCTGGTCTTTTTTGACCTCTCAGTGGCTTTTGAGCAAATACTGAGCAAACATTGTATGGTTCTGACCAGATATGGGAAACATAGCATGTTCCAGTTAGTGTGGTAGTAGGGTACATCAAGTGCATAGGCTCTGATGGATGAGATGTCATAGGACGTAACACTTTTGCTTCTCTTTACATAGACTCCACATATCTATTGGTTTGGCATCATAAATATAGGGATGATAGTCAGTGGTGGGATTCAAGTAATTTAACAACTGGTTCTCTGCCCTAATGATTTCTTCCAACAACCAGTTTGCCAAACTGCTCAGAAAGTTAACAACCGGTTCTCCCAAAGTGGTGTGAACTGGCTGAATCCCACAACTGATGATAGTCACAAATTAAGATAAATATATGTGCCCCATGATAATATTGTAGATAAATTGATCATCAAGACCAAAGGTTTATTCTTCTAAGCTTTCTGGCTCATGCTCAACAGACCTCTGGTTGACTGACTAAGCAATGTTCTCAAGGTCTTGTTTCAGTGCTGGAGGCTGTGAATGTCTGTCTGGGAAGGACTAGGCTCAGGTCCCAGCCTAACAAGTGCTTGGGAAGCCTTTGCTCTTCTAATTCTAGCCCCACTCGAGTTGCCTTTAAGCAAGCTTCGAACACTCAGCTGCTTTCCCAGGTCTTGATTTAGAGTGTTTGGAGGACTTCTTCAAGCTGGGGAAATTGTAGGGGACTGGGTTTTTTCCCCCCTCAAGGTGACTGTTGCTCTTTTAATTTTTTTCATTTTAATCTCTGAAGCCACCCAAAGTCATTTTAGACTTGGGTGGCCTACACATTTGATAGTTAGACAGGCAAATAAGCAAACATTGCCCCACCCCATGGAAAAAGTGGGTTTCATTTGCTCTTGTCTTTCCCCCCCAATGAGATGCAAATATCATACAGCCCTATAACAGGTGTTTCTAGAACATAATTGTAGAGTCCCAATGGATCAGTAACGTTATAGCAGTTTCTCTAAGCCTACCTGTGTTCTTCTATGACACTGTAGATTTTCTAATCTAGTGAATGCTATTTTATAGACATCTTTGCTTATGTATTATGTCTTGGAGACAGTAATCTCAGAAACTAAGCCTTTGCAAATTACCTATCCATTATTGTGCTTAAACTGACCATTTATTAATGAAGTAAAAGGAAAAGGTGTTCATCCTTTTAGCCTTGATTGTTCCTAATCTCTGGTTCAAGGAGCGGAAAAGAAGTGGTCCCACTGAAAGCAATCACTGACTGCATCCACTGGAGCTGGCCCAGCTGAATGGGTGAGGTCTGATACTCAGGGAATGAGAGCCTTTATAAGCCCTAATTCACAGATTCTGAAATAATAAGCTGTTGTTTGAGATTTGCCCATTCCTCTTCCTTCTACTGCATTTTAGTAAATTGGATTAAAGCAGAGCTGAATATCTGGCACATGCCACTGCAGATATCACTATGAAATGATAAGTGTTTTCATTATGACTGAAGCATGCTTTGCAAAAATGGAGAATTCATACAGTCTCACGTATTGGCTCTTTAATTTTTATGCCTATGAAGTCTAGACTTAGGGAGAAATGCATAGCGGATTAGCATGTATTTCATTGATGCCATTATTTGGAACAATACAAAAAAAAGTCCTGTTTGGTTGTGTGGGCTTGTCGGTTATTTGCTAATTGTGGTTCCCCCTCCCCTCCACAGGTCAGGAATGTAACACTACCAGAATTGTTTTATGAATAATCTAATGAACAGCTTGCTTCTTTGTGCAGTTTATAACAACTCTAAAGACTAGAAGAGGAATGAAAATTTCCTTTAAAAAAGGTAGTTAGAACTCAATATAATACTTACAGTTCTCCTTGGGCTGCCAGCCACTCTTAATGGCACCTGTCAGTTGGGACAAAGGCTGTCAGCAATAAGCTTTGATGGAAAATATACACGGGACTTAATGAGCTGAAACAGCACTCCTATTTCATAGAGTGGGTGGGAGTTCGGTGTTTAACCACTCCAAATCCTTCTTGATGCAAGAGATTACCTGTTCAAATTCTGCTTAAGGGCTTCTAATGAAGGACAAACCACTGCCCTCCAAACAGTTTTCTTGAGTAGCTTATACTATTATGTTTGTTGATTTGTTTATTCAATTTCAACATTGTCCACCTCACCTAAGTGACTCTGGGCAGTTTGCAATACTAGGACATCCTTCTATAAGGATATTCAATATACAATGTAAGGTATGAAGCTAGCCTTTGCATTATTCATATGGAATTCTCTTTGAATGTGAATTAATTGCTTCAGATCTTGCTCTAAGGAGTAGCTGAAAACCAGTTTTCTCCTTCACTTTGTGACAACCTTTGAGATATATGATGTATCTTTTCCATCAACACGTATCAAGTACTTCAATTTTTCGGGATGGTATGAGGAGGGTAGGTAGGGAGTTAAAATAGAAAAGTTCCAATTTTTATAAGGTTTGGTTATTAGATCATCTTTATCATTTTTTTGCTGCAAGCGTTCTAATTTGTCAATATTTTTCTTATTTCAGCCAAACCAGAATAACATGGTACCATCAGTCCCTGCAATCTTAATACTGTATTTCTCTGATGCAAACTACATAGAATTACATTTAGGTTTTTTTTTATTATGTTATTATGTCATGTCTGAGTGCTTAGATTAGGAACTGACTGAACACTTTATGAGCTCTATGCAGTCTCCAGCCCATTTTTGTGGCTCATGAACCCGCAGAGCCTCAGTTCTGAAATTGCAGTTCTGAAATTGCAGTTTGCCACTGCAACAGTGGCAAACTTCAATTTTTCTGCAGCAATTTTTGCCTTTTGTTTTTAAAGTATTGCAATGCAGATTGGCGTATTACATCTCCTCTTGGATTAATGAACTGATTCAGGGTATCGTTGATATCCTAATAGTGTCCAAATTTCAACTCTAGTGATCTCCACAGCATCAACCAAGGCCATCAACCAAATGCCAATAGCTAGAACTAATCGGATGTATGCTATTGAGTTATATAAGTATTGGGCTTGGTTGAAGAGACCTGGGTTTATATAGTCCTTATATATGCTGACATTCAGTAGGATAACCTTGGATCGGTTGCTACTTTCACTCTGTCCTACATCAGGGGCGGATTTCAAAACCTGTCACCCCCGGTTCACTCATGGGTGCTCGTGCACACACGTGACACTTCTGCGCATGCGCAGAAGCATCCGGGGTGAACCGGTAGCAACCCACCACTGTCCTACATCATACTGTTGTTATAAAGATACTAAGGGCAATGGCAACTGCTGAGTGCATTGGATATTTCTTCATAATTATGATTTAAATGATTTCAAATTCCATACTTTTAAGAATTTCTAGAGGAAAATAATATTTGGGAGGTTTCTGAATGAAGCAACTGGATGATATGATGGAAAGAAAGAGACCCTGTAGGTCAGGGCTGTCAAACTCGGGGCCCATGGGCCGGATAGGTCACATGCTGTCCATGCCCATGCCCCATTTAGCAAAGGGGAAAAACGTCCTGATACATCATGTGACGACGTGAGTTTGACACTCCTGCTGTAGGTGCTTCAAAGCCTTTATTATTTATATCTCATGTTTTTAGACCATCCATTTCTCTTAAGGAAGGGCTCTAAATGGGATGTTTTGGAAAAATGCATGAGATAACAGCAAATCAAGCAAAGGGAATCTACTGCAAAGATAGTGCTTAAGCAAGATAACTGGATATCTCAGCTCAGATCAGGGGTGAACTGCTACCGCTTCGCTCCGATTCGAGCAAACCGGTAGTGATAAAAACTATCGCATGTGCAGTACATGCCAAAAGGAGGCTTGAAAAGATAAGTAGAACAGCGAGGGGGGGATCAGCTGTGGCGCGCAGTTTAGCTTTGCTAGAAAGCAGCAAATCCTGTTTTCTAGCAAAGCTAAACCGCGCGGCACAGGTGATCGTCAGATCATAGCTTTTTTAAACTACTGGTTTGCCTGAACTGGTAGCTTTTTAAATCTGCAGTGCATGTTTGGCACGCACTGTGCATGTGCATGCAGCATGCATTTGATGTGCATGCGTGCACACAGCACGCACTTGGCACAGCACGCAAATGCAGCCAGCGAAGCGGTAGCAAACCGGTTCAGATTTCAGCCCTGAAGAAATCCATCTTCAGTTATAGAATCAATTACATTTTTTCAGTCCAACTTGCGTCAAGGGCTGTTGGGGAGAAACTGGAAAAAGAAATGATAAATACACTGCCTGGAGCCTCAGAGAAAATTCAGAACATCAATTTATAAACCATTCTGCTCAAAATTTGTGTTAAGAAAAGAACTGAATGGAGCTCATTGTCTTTGCATGGAAACATACACTACATGAATGTACATATGTTATGCAAGCAACATATAAAGCAAGCATGGAGTTACTTCTATTGTTCAAAGTGACTTACTGGAAGAGACATCTTGTATAAACATTTCATTTAGTGCCTGAGAGAGGGAAGGAAAGCTAAATAATGAATTAAAAATGAATATCAATGTTTATTTGATTGAGTTGCATTGCTTCCTAGAGGGAATAGGTCTATTAATTTTTTTCATTGCCCATAGATGCTGTTGCATGTGCCTCACATGTCAAGTGGTTATACTAAATGACCAATTCCCAAAAACTCCCTTTCAACATTTCTTGGCATTTGAATAAATTCTTGTAGATAAGATCCATAAACTATACACATTACATCAGCAGGCAGGAGAAACAGTAGCATATAAGTCAGTCAAACTCTTCTCCCTTTTTCCTACTTCTGCATAACATAAAGGCTGGATTTGTAACAAGACAAATGCCTGCATTTCTATATATTTGAAATGCCCATAGAGATTCTGTGAGATCCAAGCATGATTCAACACAGGAATCCTTGAAATTCAGACCAATTGATGGTAACTGGAGATAGCACCTGGCTTTTCTCTATATTAGTCAACAGTCAAGAATAATATTGTGTTGGGAGGAACAGTGGTCAGATATGATTTGCAGATCCAGTGTCTGAATTTTGGCAGGGAATTTATAGTTGAAATAATCTTGAAAACTGAGCTTTTAATAAGTGTATGTGAAAGAGATCAACTGTCAGATTTGGGCTTGTCTCTGCTGAAACCAGCTGTGCTAATATCATTGAAAATATTAGGCAACTGTTGTGAGTTGTCCAAACCTCAGCTAAAAGTGGTTTTCTCCCAATAGACATAGTGTGAGAGTAATCACTGCCACCTTTGCAGCATTAGGATTAAATATCTTGACTTTTCTGTCATCCACTTTCCAACAAGTAACAAGAAAATAGGTTAACTCTTCTAAGTGAAAACATAAGCAGAATCTGTGACATTTCATTGAGTCACATAAATAAGAAATCAAATATTTCATGAGGAAACCTGTTCAAAATGAGCAGATGGATACAAAGTAAATGGAACCAAGATGGATCACTTCTGCATTTGTGTATTCTTGAAATGTTTTGTTTTGTTTTCCATTTTAGATGGAGTAATACAGCCTTCCTTGACTGGTCTTATGCTTTCATATGATGCCGTACAACCTTCCAGATGTTGATCTACAACTGGCAGAGTTCCCAATGGTCATGCTAGCTAAACATTGTGGAAGTTATAACGTAACACATTAGAAGGACGCATATTTGAATTTAGGCATGGATATCAGATAGCCAATGCTTGCAAGGCAGATCCAAGACCGATAGTAGGCAAAATGTTGCTAGTTTGGCCTGGTAGTAGTGGTTCAGCAACATCCAGATAAGTGAAGGATTAGATGAGAAGAGAGATAAATTCTTCTTTTGCTCAACTACAATTCAAGCAGTAGAAGCATCATAGTAGAACCACTCTATAATTCAGTCATCACTGTATTTTCAGCAACATATCTAGCTGAAATATATACTTACAGAGTTGCCAGGGAAAATATATATATATATTTTCTGGCAGTTTGATGGAAAGACTGTGCTATTGATGCTGCAATCATTTTCTCAGCACACCTCAACATTTCTGCACCTGGGAGGTACAGAAATACGGTAGCTGACAAGCTAATTGGTACTGGTGTCCAAGCTAAAATCATATTTTAATTACCCAGTAAGTGGTAACTGATTAGGACTGAAAAAGTGATACCTAGAAGTAAGGACAATGCCAGAAGTCTCAGCAACTTCTGACTATGGAAAACAACAGATAAAATATTGTTCATTTAAACTCTGAATTTCAGGCAAGAAGTTGATTGACTATGTGTCCTTGTTTATGTTGACTCTTAGCAACCACATAAACTTACTCCAGAATGATCTGTTCCCAATCTGGAACTTCAGATCTTCCAATTGTGCATATACTACCACTGTAATCAAGTCCATCCCCCTTGTTGGTCATCCTCTCTCTTCTACATTTCCCAGAATTATAGACTTCTCTAGAGAACTAGGTCTTTGCATAATGTGTTTAGAATATGATACTTTGAGCTTGGCCATTTGTACTCCAAGTGAGAACTCAGGATTAATTTGTTCTATCAGTATGATCTATCAGTTTGTTTTCTTGGCTATACATGGTATTCTCAGGAGTTGTCTCAAACATAAATTGGATCAATTCTATTTCCTTCAAAGTCCAACTTTAATTTCCATAGATGGTCACAGAGATAAACAGTGTCTGAATGACTCTGATCTTTGTAGATATGGAGATACATCACCAGATGTGTGTGTGTGTATCTTTCCCAAAGTCTCCACTGCTGTCCTATCAATTGCTAGTCTATGGAATATGTCTTGATTGCTAGTCTTTTTATTGTTGAAAGCCAATCCTAAAAAGACAAATATATCTGCCATGAAGGGAAAATGCCAGCCTACTTTTGAATAAGTTGGAGTAGCAAAGTATAAGTATCTGAAGACTTTTTACGTTTTGAGCATAAAGACCACTCTGAAGAAGAAGTTGAAGAAGAGGGAGGTGCCAGAGGATAACAAAAAGAAGTCTGTAGAGAAAACACTTGCTAGATTATTCTTGTTGGGCTTGTACAAACAAAGACTCCTACTCTTCTCTGCAGGTGGTCTTGATACATTTTATTGTCCAGGAAGAGAAAAGAGTTGGTTCCTTAAACTGGAGACCTTCCTCATAGGGAAGGAAGGGGGTCAGAGACTACACAAGTAAGGAGTTGCTTCTATGCTCAGAATTGAAGTTGGAAGGCTGGTTGAGATTGTTGGTATACATTGTAAAAGGAGAATAAGTCTCAAACCGCTGGATCAGTTTAACTCCTTCTTGGTTAGGCATTTTAGTTTGAATGTTACCTGGAGATGTTCTGAGATTTTCATTTTCCTAAGCACAGTTTGACTCGATTGATAGAATTTAAAGACCTTTCTAATAAACCCTGTATTGATTTCTTGTTGGCATTATTTATTGTGCATCAAAAATAATTTTTCTTCTTTCTTTTCTAAAACCAGTTTGAACATCTGGCAATTCTCTTTCCGTGTAAGACCCTAATATGCATTTGATGATTTCAAGCATTTTTTTTTTGCTAGTCTGTGTAATTAAGGATATTGTATAATAGTTTGTACACTTGTCAAGTTTCCTTTTTAACTTGATATTTAAACTGATTTCTTTCAATCTTTGGGCCACTATATCATTCTTCAGATTTGCTGGCATAGTTTTATTACAACCTTTTCTGATTTGGCTTCTGTGACTTGCCTTAATTATTTAACTATACCATCAATATCTATAGCCTTCTGATTTGGTGTTGATTTTACTTCATTTTCTAATACTAGACATTTTTATAAATAGAAACTATCTTCAAGGTATCTTGGATGTTGTACAGACTTACTCCTTCCATCATTATTAGTCTTTGAAATCAGTTACTAGTACACTAGCTTAAGTTGTAAAAATAAAGATGGGATATAATCAAAATAATAGTAATCATCACTACCTGTGTCCTGGTATACTTCAATATACCAATTTAAGGTTCTTACTTTAGAGATTTTGGAAGACTTCCCTTGTTTTCTGTCAGTTTTCATCTTTTATATCTTTACAATATCACAGTAATATTGCTTCTTGCTCTTCTGTACGTTATCTGAAATTCTTTGTTAAGTTTCTTCCTGAGATCTTTTTCTTTCTTGGCTTTGGCTTCTCTTCTTGGCAATTTCCACTATCTGTTTTGACATCCAGTTTGTTTTCTTCTGTTTCTTGGTCTTTGACAATCTCTTTTCACATTCTTCCTTAACAACTTCTTTGATTTCATTCCATGATTCCTCTGGTTCCCTATCAATAAGGTTCAGGACTTATTAAAGTGATTGTTAGTGTTAACCTTGAAGAGATTAAGTATATGTTCATGAACTATCATGGAAACTGATTGGCTGATTTGGCTTTTTAGTTTGACTTGGAATTTACAAATGAGTGGTGCATGGTCTGTTCCATAGTTGATCACTGGCCATGTCTTTGTTATTACAATTGAACTGTTCCATGCCCTCTACCCAGCATATAGTCAGTTTAATTTCCGTGTACTCTTTCTGGTAATGTTCATGTATATAGACATTGTTTTGATTGAAGGCTGTGTTAGCACTAGATTGGCAGAAACTAATAAATCATCATTCTCCTTCATTTCTGTTTGCTAGGCCAGCCAAATGCATTTCTCTCCTTAACATTTCCAACTTGTGATCCACAAGCAGCACATCTTGCTTGCCTGTTATGCTGATTTCAGATTGAGTTTGATTGCAAAACTTGTCAATGTCTTCTCCTTCTGCAACAGTGGTTGGACCATAAACCTGAATTGGATAATAAAGTTTTGTCCATGACATTTAACTTATTTTATTTATTTATTTATTTACTTACTTACTTACTTACTTACTTACTTACTTATTTATTTATTTATTTATTTATTTATTTATTTATTTATTTATTTATTTGATTTATATGCTGCCCTTCTCCGGAGAATCAGGGCGGCTTACAATGCGTTAAGCAATAGCCTTCATACTTTTGTATATACCTGCTTAGTAGGGCTTTCTCCCCCTCCAAGCAGTGTTTTTTTTTTATACAAAGTCAGCTTACACCCCGGGCCACCCCAATGATGCCCTTGAAGTGATGTCCCGGTGCCTGGAAGCCGTATGGATCTGGATGGGGAGGAACAAGCTCAGACTTAACCCTTCCAAGACTGAATGGCTGTGGTTTCCGGCATCCCGTCATAGTCAGTTGACTCCATGACTGACTATTGGGGGTGAGATCTTGACCCCCTCAGAGAGGGCTCACAACTTGGGCATCCTCCTGGACTCGCAGCTGTCCTTAGAAGACCATCTGACGGCTGTGGCCAGGGGGGCTTTTTATCAGGTTCTCCTGATTTACCAGTTGCGTCCCTTTCTGGATCGGGACTCCTTACGCACAGTCACTCACGCCCTCGTCACTTCCCGTCTGGACTATTGTAACGCTCTCTACATGGGGCTCCCCTTGAAGAGCACCCAGAGGCTCCAACTGGTCCAGAATGCAGCCACGCGGGTAATTATGGGAGCGACTTGGTGCTCCCATGTAACACCACTCCTGCATGAGCTGCACTGGCTCTTGGTGGTCTTCCGGGTGCGATTCAAGATGTTGGTTGCCACCTTTAAAGCGCTCCATGGCATGGGCCTTGGGTATCTACGAGACTGCCTTCTGCCACCGATAGTCTCCCATCGACCAGTATGCTCCCACAGAGAGGGGCTCCTCCGGGTGCCGTCAGCTAGACAAGTCAGCTGATGACCCCCAGGGGGAGAGCATTCTCTGTGGGGGCCCCCACCCTCTGGAATGAGCTGCCCCCGGAGATTCATAGGATTCCCAACCTGCGTACCTTTCGTTGCGCCCTAAAAACATTACTATTCCAACAAGCAGGGCTGGCCTAAATAATAATAATATTTTTACTATTTTAATGGGTTGTTTTATTAGAATTTTTGGCCGATTGATTTAATTGTTTTAAATTGTTTTTAAACTGTCATGGTTTTATTTCTGGCTGTACACCGCCCTGAGTCCTTCGGGAGAAGGGCGGTATAGAAATTTAATTAAATAAATAAAAATATAAATAAATAAATAAATAAATAAATAAATAAATAAATAAATAAATAAATAAACAAATAAATAAATAAATATTGTCCCCACAAACTGGGTCCTCATTTTACCTACCTCGAAAGGATGGAAGGCTCACTCAACCTTGAGCCTGGTGAGATTTGGACTTGCAGTAATTGCAGGCAGCTGGTGTTATTTAACAGCACTTTAGTCTGCTGCGCCACCAAGGCTATTATTTGATCATTGGCTGCAAACACTTTCTTTACAATATCTTTCATGACTATGAAAGTAACATTACCACTTTTTCATGTTCTAAGAAGTAAACAAGAAGATTGTCTGACTGCCTATCCAATTCTGGTCCATTTCAATCCCCTAATGTCAACGTGCAGTCAATTCATTTCATCTTTCGCTATGTTAAAGTTTCCTATGTTGGCAAGGAGAAAATAAATAAACAATGCAAAGAAGACAAGAATAATAATCAAATGACTGGAACAAGAGATGTATTAAAGAAAATTACAGAAATCAAAGAAAACGTTTATGCAAACGTGAGCATGAAAAATTCAAGGAAAGGCATACTGGGGAAAGAAAATATAAATAAGAGGTAGTAAGCATGTACAGAAAAACTGTACATAATTACTTCCAAATCAAGGCTATGTACAAAGGTTTGATCACTGAACTAGAACCAGGCATTCTGGAAAGTGACACTCTTGAAAATATTGCTAACAACAAAGCCACAGGAATTGATGAAATATCTGTTTGAGACCTGTTTCAAATTTTAAAAAGGATGCAGTCAAAATGCTGGGTATATTTTGTAAGCAAGAATGGAAAACACATCAGTGACCTAGAGACTAGAAAAATCCATCTATATTTCAAAAAGAAAAAAGAAAAGAAACTTGGGCAATTGTAAAGAATACTACTGAAGAGTTACACTTATCTCGTATGCCCATAAGATAATTTTGCAGTTTAGGACTTTAATGATATATGGAATGAGGACTACCAGATGTATACATTGGACTCAGGGTATTCCAAGATGCCTGCAGTCACATCATTCATATGTGATGAATTATGGTAAAAGTCAGGGTATTCCAAAAGGAACTGTATTTTAACTTTATGGGTTATATAAAGACTTGATTGTGCAGATACAACAAATGATCAATAGCCCTTATCAGGTCACCTTGTCTGCCCACTTGCATAATGATCAAGAAGTTACAAAACAGACTACAGACCAATTAAGGTTACTTTGGAAAGGAGTGTACCAAGATTGTAATTAGTACAAATTAAATGTATCTCTTTATGATGCGTTGTGAATAATATACGTTAAAATACTACATCTTTGTACATTTTATTCATTTTTGATTTATAGAGGTTTGGTTGTACATGAGCCAGAAATCTCTGGATGTATGTGTGTGTTTATTATATATATAATATATATATAAAATTTCACAGACAAACCAAATCCACGGTAGAATAAATCTCTGAGACCATAAATGAAAAGTATGAGAAAAATTCTTTGTCCATAGCTGTGGGACTTATAGGTCAACAGTGCATTGTCATCAATCATGGCATTGTTCCTCAACTCTATCCTTTCAGATTTGCAGGGATTCAATCCCAATTAGTACTGCCACACTGGCTGACAATGATGAAGCAATCGTCCATTACATTTAGAGAAGATCAGGTTAGAGAAGTCTTACATAGAAGAGTAAATATTGTTCATAATATTAATTTATTTCCTGGAAAGATTGCTCGATCCACTAAGCAATTTGGGGGGAACCTATGGAAACCTCCCTTGAAATTAAAATTTGTGTAGCAGCAATATTTATTTATTTATTTATTAGTTTGATTTATATGTCCCCCTTCACCGGAGACTCAGGGCGGCTTACAATGCTTTTAAGCAATAGCCTTCATACTTTTTTGTATATACCTGCTTAGTAGGGCTTTTGGCCCCCAAGCGGTGTTCTATTTTATACAAAGTCAGCTTATTGCCCCCACAAACCGGGTCCTCATTTTACCTACCTCGGAAGGACAGAAGGCTGAGTCAACCTTGAGCCTGGTGAGAATTGAACTCGCAGTAATTGCAGGCAGCTGGCAGCTAAATACTACTTTAACAGTAGTTTAGTCCACTGCACCACCAGGCTCCTTACTTGGCAACTCTCAGCTTTTCCTATTTCTAATACTAATTAGTTCTCAAAGAAATTGCATTGAACATAAGAGCATCCCATAGTGTGCCTTAAAAGAAAAGTAGCTGTTTCTGTGCAGAAGCTAAACTCATAATGGCCCTTATGATATAGGATTCTGAAATATTTAATACAGCTTTAATCCATGCCATAAAAAAATAAGAGTGACCTCTTGTGGCCAGCTCAAAAAGATGTCAGTTCTACTTTATCTCATGAATCAGGTTGCTTACATGGTAAAATGTTCTTTTATGGTTTCTGCTTTATAGGTTTTATAAATATGTTATATATTATTACACTCTCCTTACATGTTTGTTATCTTACTTAGATGACTTTTCCATCAAAACTCAAGTCTACAGAGCTAAAAAGAATAGTATTAAATGTGAGGCAGTTTAAACTGTTTTCATATAGAACAAAGTAATAGAGGAAATACATTCAGGGACGACTCAGAGACGACTCACACCCTGGGCAGCCCTTCTTTACTCTCCTACCATCTGGAAGGAGATATAGAAGCATAGGCAGCCGCACAAACAGGCCGAAGAACAGTTTTTATCTGTGGGCTGTCAAACTCCTGAATGAAAAATAACTCTACAACAACATAGCATGATTGACTTGAGAGGTTCAACATGGCGCAATAGGACTGAGTGTTTGTAGGATTCACTGGGCTAGGGATTTTCTTTTTGTCTTTCACTGTGAGTTGTATTGTGTTGGGGGGGGGTGCACGAAGGGAGGCTCAGCCAATCTCATTGTACACATGTTGTGCATTGACAATAAAGGTTTGAATTGAATTGAAGGTAAACAAATGCAATACAAGTAGTTCAGTTTCCCCATCCCTTTAAATCACATAATGAGAAATGTAGGATTGTTTTTCCCCTTAAAACATATTCATTGAAGTTATATTTATGAGAATAAAAAAGGTAAGGAGCTGGCCAATTTGTTTGTCCCCCTTATTATTGTCCATTCTGACTGGTAGACAGTTTTCCAAAGACTCAGAGAAAAGATTCTCCCAGCACCTGCTATCTGTTCTTCTATTTGGAAAGGTCAGGAAGTTTGACTTGGGATTTTCTGATTACCAGCATTCTCCAAAGAATAGATGATTTTAGACCAAATCCCACATTTCTGGGACTTTAAAATGAAGATATGTTCAAGAGACTTTATTTTTTTCATTGTATACTATGAACAGATGCTGATATTTCTTGAACTTGATAAGAAATTGTGTAGATCAATAGTTTCAGCCAGCTTTGCATTTTCTTTGCCTTGTTTAACAGTTGGGGCAAGAAAAATATTACTTAAGCATTATTGGAGCATAATTAAGTATTAACTATAATTAATTAACCAAGAATACACATCTGTGGATTTAGGCTGCTGTCCGTCAAAATAATAGCAATAGCAATTAGACTTATATACAGCTTTACAATGCTTTACAGCCCTCTCTAAGCGGTTTACAGAGTCATCATATTGCCCCAACAATCTGGGTCCTCATTTTACCGAAATGGAAGGATGAAATCGGAAGGATGGAAGGCTGAGTCAACTTTGAGCTGGTGAGATTTGAACTGCCAAACTGCTGGCAGCCAGCAGAAGTAGCCTGCAGTACTGCATTCTAACCACTATGCCACTACGGCTCATAATGCTTATAGTTTGATTTATTATTATACTACAGTTCTTTTTTTTTTTTTAACAATCCTGTAATCCCTTAATTTGGGGTAGAGCCGAGATGACTGAATGGAGCTGAACATTTACTGGCCAGATGCCCTTCCAATACCTACATGGAGTTTGTAGTAATATTTTCTGTTTATACCCCACTGCCGCTACCTAGGATTGAACTCTTAACCTCCGAGTGGGAGGCGAGTGTTTTCACCACTAGGCCACCACACTGCTCATTATACTATAGTTCATTTGTGCTACTCTCAATGTAAGATACTCTCAATCTTACATGGGAAAAGACCCAAATACACCAAAACTTGCATACCTCTACCCGTGAAAATCTACAAAAACAAATATGTGTGTATGTATACACACACACACAATAAACTTTCCTGTCTTTCCATTTCTGTCCTTTCCAGGTGAGACAGAACAAACAGAATAAATAACCAAACAAATAGCAAAATCATAGATCCAGCAATACAATCTAATCCTCAGAAGTAGTTACCTGCTATAACTACTTCATTTCTTCCTATTTAACTTTTGTATCCCTCAACTGCATCAAAACTTAGTTTCAGTTAATATTTCATATCTGAGATTTCAATGCATTCTTTAAGTCAAATGTTCAGGATCAGAAGGGTTCATTTAGCTTCACTAACATCTAGCATGAAGTTACTACAGTGCTGAAAAATAGCCACATGTCCATTGAACCCCAGTCTTCCCAAAGGGGAAAAGCACAAGTGGACCATATTTTGATGAATTTTCTGTTAGAATGCAAAAGAGAATAAATGAAAAAAAGAAAGCAGGTATTTTGGAACATATGATCATAAATGGCTAATTTGAGAGACAGAGGAGTGGACTGAATAAATATAGAAGGGATTTATTATAAAATTCTTTAGTGTTGTTGGCAACAGAATCAAATTGCTGGGCAACCTTATATCACCAAAATCCAGGAAATAGCACAAACACCAAACCACGATATTTTCAATGACAATAATGAGAGACGCTTTAGCATTTGGTTGGCATAGCCACAAACAGCACATGTTGGCATGTTCAGGAGCCCGAATGATAGATTTGCTGTTCGACACTTATAATTATTTAATCAACTCCAGATTGTGGAACCTGGAGGAATATCAGGCATCTTTGTAAAAGAAGCAAAAAAGGAAAACGAAACCAGAATATCTTCATAAGGATGGAGTATATTGTTCCCCTGGGTGTTTTCTGTCCCGCATGTGAAATTCTGCATTTTATTTTCTTTCTTTGGGTGATCTTTGGGGTTTGATACGGTAATGTACGTTAAATGTTAATGAAAAAAGGGGTGAAAAAAGAAAGAAAGCTTGGCAACTGTTGCTGTATCTAAATGTATTTTTTTTTTTTTTTGCAGAGTAAATGAAACACTCCAAAAGAACATTACTCTTTTTAAACAAGGAGCTTGTAAGTCTCACAAGAAAAACACAAAACAAAACACAAGCAAGTTGTTTCAGATTTCCCAGGCTTATATTTCATTACTGCAGTGGTGTATTATAGCACTTTTCATCCTCTCTCTTTAAATATAACAGATATGTCCTTTCGGAAATAAATAACGACAGTACTGTATATTTTCCATTTTATAACAAACAGGAGAATTTGCACATCTGTTCTGCTCTGAAGCCAGGCTTCTCATCGCCATGATATTCCATTTAAGAACACTTCAATGGAGAACAGTAGGGTTTGTTTTTTTCTTAAGAAAAGGCAAATATATATTTTAAATGTCAAAAATATTGTGTGAAAAACAAAAACAAATTGGCAAATTACATTAATGTTGGATATATTCCCAGAATTTTAGAGAAACAGATAATGATTTCTTTGTCTATATTCTCAGTTAATATTAATATTAGTACATAATACCAAACATTAAGCATTTTTATTATGAATCTCCATCACCTATTAAAATTACTGAGATTTCAAAATACATAAAAATCTGTGAACGTAATGACCTTTCAGGTAAAATCCTAAAAATAATGAACTGTATAGTATAGTTCACAAAATATATTTACAAGATATTTTCTGCCAAATTCTCAAAATTGAGTTTTCATGAATTAAATATAATTTATGTGTCCATATTTAACTTCATACTTGCAATTTAGTTAAGCAACAGTTAATGATAACTGATCATGATCAATTTTGGATACTTATTTTTTTATGGATTGAATTAGGAAAAAGACTTTCGGCAAATGCTGAAAATAAGCATACTGCTAATGCATTTAACTTTTATTTATTGTATTGCTTTAAATAGTGACAAAAATAAATGTAAAATAAAAATAAAAATTCATATATTGGCAAAGAAAAGAAATTTTAAGGAGGGCTTTTAAAAGAAAGCAAAAAAAACAAAGGAAAAAGAAAAAATAATATATAATTTTAACAATAGGTACAGTTATTTTACATTAAATTATTTGTAAAAATTTAAGTATTTAACTTTTTAACAGTTTAATATTTTATGCAATTAAAAAAAATATTCCAAGTAGTTTTTTTTGGTTTAATAAATAATTTGCTTGCATTATCTTTTTAATAGATCTCATTCTACATTCATTTATAGCTGTTTCACAAGACTGCATATTTCTCTAATAGTTATTTCCATTTGCAGTTTTTAATTATAATATCATATAAGTCACAGACTAATTCCAGATATTAAACGAAAGCAGTGAAACAGTGGTCATTGTAATTCATGTTAAAAACTGATCTGAAAATTTAGGGATTTCATACTTAAATGCTCTAATGGAGTTTCCCACAAGAACATAATATTAATTTTGTACGGTAGTTATAATATTTTGTATGGTAGTTTAAATATTTGGATAATAAAAATGTTCTGGCACAATGTACAAAATCAAGTATAATTTTGCAGTTACATAAATCAGTGAGCCGTTCACTAGCATACAATTGACATGTAGTCACACAATAAGATCAAATTTTGCCCATTCACGCAGAAAATAATTGACAATATACACTTATAGCACATGTTTTAAACAAGCCTATACAAGAATACATTCCATATCTGAGTTAAACTAATTACCAAATAAATTTTTAGGTAGAATGCTTTTTCAGCTAAATCTGTTTTTTAATGATATCCTTGCATCTGAATATAATTATGTATAGACAGATATAATTATATATAGATAGTTCACTTAATTGTGGAAAAAAACACTATTTAAATAAATAATGATCTTCAGTGAATAGTTCTGATCTTGTTATTTGGAAGTTCTTATTAACTCTTTGTTATCCTTGAACCTAATTTCTTATGTTTTCCCTATTCATTTCCAAGTTTTAATAACTCCCATTCAAATGTACAGGTTCAGGCTGGTTTGCTTATGCTCAGTGCTAGGAATATTCTCAATATTTATATTCGGGATATTTCCCCTAGGTTTTAATGCAAATATTGTTTCTGCTTCTGAAAAGGATTTCATCTCAAATAATTTAGAACTCCTTTCTACAGCACTAAATCTGATCGGTATTCTGTATCTGAGCATGTTCAGAAAATAATAGTGTTTTTTTTTTACAACATACTATTTGAAATAAATGAATGACGTAAGAAGAAATCCTCAAAGAATAAGGTTAATTCATAAAGTTATCTAATAACCAGCCTACGTCTACCTAATTATCAAGACCAATCAACTTTAGTCAGGATGACTAGCAGAGATGACTAGCAGTGATAGCGAATTATAAAGCATCAACATCTGGAGAGTTTCAGGTTGCTCATCCTGTTCTTTAAAAATGCAAATAGGAAGGGAAAAAAGAAAAGCAGACCGAAAACCCCAAACACCAAGTCTACTAATGTGGACTCAGGATCTTTTTTTAAAGTAATGATTCTTCACATTGTCTCTGAAATAATATCTCCAACCTATGCCAGAAGGACATTTACCTCACTCTTTTTTGGAACATCTCTTTTTGGGACTAAAAAAGTATGCTGCCCAATAGTGCCAGCATTAATTACGCTACTTTCTGTGAAGACTTAGTCAATGCCTAACAAAGCTGCCTTTGCTATCTGAGCATGCATTCGTTTATGGATCTTTGTAAAGATAATGACCTTCCTTTAACCCCAAGTTCTCATATACAAAATGATAATCCTTGATTATATTTGTGGGATATCTCTGAATGTCTTTGTCAGCCAACAGTTGACTCCCCCTCCCCCCCGAAATTAGGCAAGGTAGGCAATGATTGAAGCACATTAATCCTCCTTTAGTTATGGCTTGTTCTGGATATCAAAGCAGGAATCCTGACCGGTTCAGTTACAACCATCCAGATTGGCAAAATGAACTCATTAAATCTGGAAGGTCTTCCAACTTGGAAAGGACTTTTAGAAATCAGCCTCATCTATTGTTTTGCTCAGGTAGCATTTAAGGAAGGGAACTGAGAGCAGAGCAACTGGAGGCGGAGGCACAAAGCTAAATAATGCTCCCCTTTCAACATCATTAGCAAAACAGCAGCAATTTCAAGATGGATGAATCATCTCAGTTGTCTCCAATCTGACAAAAGCTAGCAAACAAAAGACATGTTCAGCCTAAAAGCTCTGCCTGAACTTGTTGATGGGTAAATAAATAATTGTTAGATACCTCTCAATAAAATGAAAACTCGTTTTGGGAAGTGCTGCTAAAAATGAAAGATATTTCCACTGGGAAAATTTAAATAATAAGAATTAATTTTACTGAGGATTCTGTTGATCAATTTTTCCACAGCTTCTTTAAAAGGAGGAGAGTTTGAGTCATTCAAAGATGCTTAAGCCACACTCAAGAAACCACTAATGATCAATTTCTTTTGTTATGGCCATTTGATTTGATCCATTTTTCTTTCGTATAAATAATTTAAAATAGTGTGTGTGTGTGTGTGTGTGTGTGTGTGTGTGTGAGAGAGAGAGAGAGAGAGAGAGAGAGAGAGAGAGAGAGAGAGAGAGAGTTTTCAGATTTTAAAATTGAACAATACAATGGAAATCTGGTTTTGAACACTATTCTAAAAAATAAGACATTGGCATAAATCAGGATTAATGTTCTGGAAACAAATGGATTCATTTTAAGAACATATTTGGTCAAAGACCCTGTTAATATCTGCGCTTCAAAGTAATATAGACGAGGAAGCCAAAGTTACGAATGCTAATACTATTTTTATTATAATGTTATAGTAACAGAATCTTGCATGCTTGAATAGGCTTCTTCCCTCCCTGCTTTTATATTCAAGAAAACTAGGAAGGATCAAATCTGAATCCCCCCCCCAAATTACATTACTACTTTGGACTCAGATTTCTCTTATCTGGCCATTCATTTTGGCTGTGGCTTTTCTTTCTGTTCCTCAAGCTTGTACTTAATCTGGCCTGCCTCCAGCCCTGTTTTATTAGAGCCCCAATATTATAGAGAATAATGCTAGAATTTAAACAAATCTTAGTATATTTGTATTTTATCCTTAAGAAGGCTATTCTTCAGCTCAAAAAGAATAAGGCGTAAAATAGGTAGGACACAGAATTCTATATATACAGGTACCATAATTAAACTCATCTCTTCTTCCCAGAAAAGACCAAGAAAAGCTGAACAACAAAAGTAACTGTTGATAAGGAGTACAGGCAACTAACCTATTGATAAAAGCAAAAAGTCAAGCTCCCAGAGAGATTCATGTGATAGGGACATTTGTGGGTTAAGACCCACTAGACAATGTAAATTAATTTTTGTACATGCCAATTACAAAGTAGTTTTGTGTTTTCTTTTACTTAATAAAATAAAACAATAATAATTAGTATAATTTAGTGGTATGCTTTTTCAAAGAACAATAACATTGGAAGATAGACCCAGTAATAGAACAGGGAGTATGTTCTGAGTACTGTAGCCAGTTATTCTTGAAGCTCTCCTTCTTTAGAACCATAGAAAATACAGAATTGGCAGACTCCCAAGAATCTTGGGAATAAATGTCCATATTAAAAGTCTAATATTATATTAGTTGCAGAAAAATATTCATGCTCTTCAAATCAATGTAGTTTTAAGAAGCCCTGATTTTTAAAAATCTTCTATAGAACTGTATGGAGAAAAGATATAAGGGACACTGTTCATTTTATATAAAAAAAACATGTCTCTACTCATCTTTTGCCATTTTTGCTCATCAGAGCTTTAGAAGTAAGAAATGTGAATAGGCCAATAAAAATGATTGATTTGTCCAATTCAGAAATGGGCTAATCATGATTTAATCATGTAATAGTACTCTTCAAAATTCAAACTGTAACACATACAAATAAATGCTATTAAAATATTACTTAATTATGAGTCTGTATTACAAGAGCATTATATTATTTTCAATGTCTTCAGTCCTCAACTTGATACTTCAAATAAAAATAGGAACTACTTATCCCAGTTCCTGGTATCTCTCACCCTTGCTATTCTTAAGTTGTAGATCATCAAGATCAGAAGAGCATCAAGTGCTCACTTCTCTTACAGCAAATTGTTTGCGAGCTCTGATTAATGTCACTGTTATTAGCAAAATATCTAAGTTATCTATTTTGTATTACAGAGCAGTTTGGAATGTTTATGAATAAAGTAACCCAGAGTGACATAAACGGAGGCCAAATCAATTGGATCATTCATAAACAACTACAAAAGATGATAAATATTTTAGAAGTGTAACAGTTGGTTGATTAGAAGCAAATACTAAAGTCCCATAGCAGAGATATTTATGGAATTGATTTTCATTATCAACTGCCGTCTTCTGGAAACTATTTTGCAATCATTAGAAAAGCCATTGGGAAAGTTTAATTACTAATTTTTGAGACCACCATGTGAATAACATTTAATCAACATCTTCAATAAAGTTTTATCATGCAAAATTATCTCTTGCCTCCAGATAAATTCCTACCTGCCCTGATCTTTGGTCTTGTGAAGAAAGGCTTGTAAAGCTTGTGTTGCTGAAATATAGATTTTCTGTAACTTGTCGATTGCCTTGAAAGTGCTAACCTCCTATTATGTTGGGGGTCAGTTGTGAAAGCTGAGAAAGATGACAATGAACCATGGAAGGTTGCTTGCTTGCTTGTTTTCTTTTCTTTTAGAGAAATCAGAGAGCGAGATTAATTCCAGACTGGAAGGAAGGGACCAAGGAAAGGCCCAGTGAATGCAAGGGAATGAAGCCAGGATCTTAGTAGAAGGATAATGATTTAAAAGTTTTAAAACTCCTGACACCTTTGTAGCTCATAAAGAGTGCATCCTGTAGATGTGTGAAAGAATGTCCACACATAAAATATTTCCCTTATCGCTCCTGCTTTATGAAAGCTATATTCAAGATCTTCTCGTTTGTCTATTGATGTTCACTCCCAAGATGTGTAAGAGTGACAGACCCAGTTCATAGGAGAAAGAATTCCATGCAAGGAGTTACAAGAAAGGCTTGGTGGAGCAAGGAAGCTTGGTGGAACAGTTAAGTCTCAGAGCTTGGTAAAGGGCCTTTGTGTGTCACCATTATGATCTCATATAGTAGTAGCCAGCTTTATGCACTGCTATTCTGCTATTCATGTTCTCCAGGAAAATGATGCCATATTTTTGTATCCACACTTGTTTCCATAGATTTTCATCTGTTTTGGGCAAGGAGGAAACTAAAATCTGTATTATTTTTTTTCAGTGTAACAAATATTATTTTTGCTCTTGGTTTATAGCATTTTGACTCAGACTGATTAAGCAAGGCACTCACATGATCATGTTAGAATTTATCAGCTTGAATCTCAACCATAATTCTACCAAGTCACAAATTGCTCTAAGGAACACTTTGGTTAACCACAGATTATTCAAAAAGGCACAGTTGGCTGGGTTCACACATAGCACTAAGCCATAAACTATGGCTTACAAAACATAATTATGCTCAAAGCAAGCAAACTATATTCTGGTTTACTACAAGATATAAAACTAGTCATAGTATCTGGTTCTTAAATTGATGATGTTTAGGGGATCTTACAAATGTTAGGTATTCTTATCATACTTGTTCTTTTATTATCAATAGTCTGCACTAATTGGAAAATGAGACAAATATCCTACATTGGATATAATTAGATTTCTAGAACTGATTCTCTATATCAGTGGTGGGAATTTTAAGAGACATTTCTATAGTGTTTGTTTGTTTGTTTATTATTTTTCCCCTCCCTTTATTATTTTGCTAAATAACTCAAGGGAATGAATATACCTAAATACTCCTTCCTCCTTCTAACCAGTATTTAATCTATTGTGTTAAATACATATAATAGTCAATTTAATTATTGGATGAATTTCATTTTTTGTCTGGTTTTCTAAGACAATTACAATAATTTTATTAAAGATTATAATTGCAACAGTTAAAAAACTAATATACAATGAAAAAATAGAGGGTTAAAAAAGAATGAGTAGAAGGTGTAGAAAAAAGAATAGAAAAAAAATAGAAAAAGAAAGAAAAAATAAGAGAAATAAAGAAATATAAGAAATAAAGAAAGTGACTTCGCACTTTCATCACAAATACAAACCACTTCAATAACTTATCATTTTCTCTTAAAATATAAGAAATGATCTCCCCAGATCTCATCATTTATCTATTTACAAAAACCACAAAATGTCATCATTTCACTCTTGATATTAGCAAAAGTCCATTAAGGGTTTCCAATTTTAAAAGCTTCTTTTGTAAATCCAATTTAGGAAAATTATCTTGGTTTTCTGTTTTCATATCCCTTTTAATTATTAAGGCATTATTAGGAAGTTGGGGTTTTTTTGTATATCATGTCAGTTCCAGTGTGCCGGCTCGCCCGGAGCTGCCATTCGGGGGGGGGGGGGGCGACCACCCAGCTGTACGAGGAGCTAAAGGGGATGCACACTACGGCGCTGCACTGTCTGGAACCTGTGGGAGCAAGATATACATCTTTTTCCATGTCATTCTCATAAAACACACAAACTCAGAGTCACTCGTCAGGAAAAACTTGCTCCTCTTCTATATAATCTTTTAGACACTGTCTATCTGTAGAAGTGGACAATATTAAAATTAACATCTGAATCCACCTTTCAAAAATACCATTCAGTATATCCAAGGTTAATTTTTTATGTTTCAATCCAAACTCTTAGTTCAAATTTATAGTTAAAACTTCTTTTACTAAAGATTGAAGGAAATTCATCCGCTGTTTTCAAACTTGTCAAGCCAAAGATTTTGCATAACAATTTTGGAAATTTATTAGAAAAGGATGTATGTAAATTTAGTGTCTTTTCAAAGGCATAGACCACAGTTTAAACAAGATGGATATTCCCCCATCTCCCAGAGCATTAAACCACCAGAGACCACTATTTTGCAGTCTCCTCATCTCCAGAAGCAACTGTCTGGAGTACTTTTGGGCAAACTCAAATCATTTCCTTATTCAGAGAAGAATTATGAAAAGCTGGCCTACTTGCCAGTTTTTATTTGCTGGTTCTGCTTTTCATGAAGTTGTCTTCAGTCTTCCCCAGAAGTCCCAACTAGCAGGACAATTGTAAATGCATTATTAGTCTACAACAAAATGCCATAGATTCAAATCTATCTGACTCTTTTTTATCAAGGGAGAAAAAAGATGGAGTCTAGGACAACTCACCACAACCAACACACCTTGGCTAGCTTGTCACGGCCAACTCACCACGGCCAATTCACCATGGCCGACTCACCACGGCCAATTCACCACGGCCAACTCACCACGGCCAATTCACCACGGCCAACTCACCACGGCCAATTCACCACGAGACAATTCGCCAGGGCCAACTTGCCACAGGACAACTTGCTGCAGGATAAAAGTTACATAATATTGAAAAAAATGGTAAAATAGAATCATTAAAGAAAGGATGAAAAAGGAGGGGCAAAATGAAATGTGAACAACAAAAATTAAAGTAGTTTTTAAAAATTATTTTAAATAATTAAATAAAATTGTTGAATTGTCCCGCAGCAAAGTTTTCCTGTAGCAAATTGGCCACAGCAAATTGTCCCATGGTGAGTTGGCCATGGTGAATTGTCAGCGTTGAGTTGTTTGCAGCAAATCAGCTGTGGTGAGTTGTCCCATTCTGAGGAAGATGAATAAAAAGTAGGGGGAAGAAGGATTAGGATGCCCATTAGTTTTATTAAATGTGATTTGCCATTATTTAAATAGAACCCTGTAGCCTATATTATAAAATAATTATGGACTTGGGCCTATTTGTTCTGATTTCTGATTTCCTTTGATGTAATAGGAGTATGTATTTATTATTATCATTATTAGTCATTCCCTTTTCTTTAGAGAAGTTTCATTTGATTAAGTTCTACTGCATTATAATTACATTTTTTCATTACAAATTTAAATCAAGTTTTTTTCAGCTCCTCATTTGTGTTTTGTTTATCATTGATTTTAATAGAAAACCCCACTCGTCTTCAAATGCCTGCTGGGTTAACATGGCATCATTTCAGAATTCCTAATCTTCATTGATGCATCAGATTTGCCAGACAACCTAAGAACAGCACAACCATTGCCCATTTTATAAGCTGTCTTGGAAAATTATTCTCTTTGTAAACCATACCTGCTGTTCCAGGAGGTTTGTAATAGAATTAAATGACGAATGAATAGGATTTCATTTAGCACTGATGTGATTGAATTCAATCAGTTCCACAGGAATGAAATGAATGAGTTTATGTTTAATTTTGCATTCATTAACAAAAATAGAAGAGACATATACTGTACCAGTTGCAGCTGGGCATTTTAGAATACCTTTTCCATTCTTGAAAACAGCCTAGGGATTTTTCATGAATTTAAGTCTTCTTGTGGAAACCTTGATTGCAGTATTTTTATTTTATTTATTTATTTATTTACAAATATTTATATGCCACCCTTCTCCCAAAGGACTCAGGGCAGCGAACCAAGTTAAAAAACATTACAATAATAAAGGAAAATCCTAATTAAAACCAATTAAAACAGGGACAAATAAATAATAAAATCCAAGAATCAGAATCAGCCCATTTGTTGAAACAGCCAAGTCTTTAGGCCTCGACGGAAGGAGCGGACATCAGACGCCATTCGAAGCTCGGTAAATAAGCAGTTGTTTCTCCAGAATTAGCTGTAGTATTGAAGCGGGATTTACTAATCCCAAATTAGTCAGGAGACAAGACCACGGAGATCCAGAGAAAACAGGCTTTATTGAATATTGCTAGCAATAGGCCCAGTGCAGTAACCTGACAAATACTGAGCCCCGAGCAACGCCCTGAGGCAGGTTTTATAGGTTTCATGATTATAGCATGGTTTCAGTTCCTCTTAGGATAATACAGTATACATACATACAGATGGGTAAAATGGAAAAGTACAAATACAGAAGTATATAATGGAAAAGTATAAAAGCAGAAGTATATGAGTATACAATCCTATAGGGTTTACACAATACTATCTTGGAACATCTTGTGGTTACAATGGTTACAACATTATAGTTACAACAGATTGCTACTGAGAGTACAGATTTAGGATAAAGGGCAATACGTTATAAATGATATAAAAGCAAGGCCTGTGTAATACGTATGGTTAGGATGTACCCTATGAGGGGCTCTCCTTCAGTATCAACATTTCACAAGAATAGAAGCTAGACTGAGCTTTTTTGTAGCTACTTCAATCCTTTGAAAAACATCAATACATTTTTATTGATTTAAAAGATACATTTAAGAGATGTAACATGGTTGGATCAAAGCTTAGAGAGTCTCCAAATGATTACCTGGCCCATCAACATCTAGGTTGGCATGAACATGCTAGGGCTGATAAGTATTCATTACACATTACACAATGTAAGTTGTAATCAACCAGGTTCATTACTAATGCTCATTGTTTACACATACACACATATGGTTTGCCCCAAGTAAATGTGTTTATCACAGGTCCAGGAGAAGTCAGTTCCATTTCAAACGCAGATCATGACAGAGCCAGCTCCATTTCATAAATATGATCATGACAATCACATAAGTTGGGTTGAAACACAAGCCTCATGTCTGGCCAGAAAGAAGACTTATTATTTGCCTCTATCCCTACAATTCAAGTACAGGTGCATCTTCTGTCAGGAGAGTTCCCTTGTGGGAGTTCATGTACTAGAAACATAATGGTGAACTTATGGCATGCGTGCTAGAGATGCCACACAGCGCCCTCTCTGTGGCACGTTAACTGACACCCCAGTTCAGCTCTGCCGCACATGTGCATGTGCCTCCTGCCAGCCAACTGGTCTTTGGGTCTCTGTTGCACATCCACGGGGTCCGGGGTTTGTGCAGCGGGTGCGGGGTGCATGTAGGGGGCCTGCGCAAGCATGCACAGGGGTGGGGATGCATGCACAGGGGCCGCATGCACATTGCATTTTGGGGGTTCAAGCGCGCGTGAACATTTGCATGTGTGTGCTTTGGGCACTCGGTCCAGAAAAAATTAGCCATCACTGTACTAGAATGTGCAGAATCTGGGGAGAAGAATGTCTTTGGAATTCAGCTGTAATCAATATACACCATAATAATGCTAAGTAATCATTCAATTTTTTAAGTTGTGATAAAGATTTGAAGTCATTACTTTATCTATTTTTCTTTCTTTATATAATCCTACTTTTTCTCTTTTTTTTTTGTTGCTCCCCCACCCTCCTTCCTGCACTTATGCATAGCTTGTATCACTCGTCTCAGGAGCCTCTGTTGCTCCCTCCATGGTATCTTCATGCTCTTTACCTGGGACTCCCAGTGCTTCCCAAGTAATGACTTGCTCATTTTGGCATTACGACAGCCAATGGGATTGCCAGGATTGTTGTTGCTAAGCAATGCAGTCACATGATATCTCACTTTATAACTGCATTCCTTATTGATGGCAATCCTGGTCCCCATTGTAACTCAACGACAACCTGTATAGCATTTTTCTAGTCAAGAAGCTTGATTTCTGAAATTTCTATCTGAACAAGTCAGATGGTTGAATAAACAGCAGAAATGTACTGTATTACACAAATGTAAATTCCAAAGCATCTCTTCTGCATCCTTTTGAAAGCATATTCATCAATAATAGTTCCTTTCTTTGGCATATGGGAGTTTAGTAGACTACTTGTGGGGCAAAGAACAATATAACAATGGCTTTTAGGCTAATTTACAGTTCCATTGTGCTTTACAGCACTCTCTGAGTGGTTTTCAATATTGAAGCATTACTTGCATTACTTGCCCCCAATAATCTGGATCCTCATTTTATTGACCTCAGAAAAATGGAAAGCTAAGTCAACTCTTGAACCCCATCAGAATCAAACTTTAGGTTGTGGGCAGAGTTTGCCTGCAATACTGCACTTTAACCACTGTGCTACCAAAACTTCTCTAAGGGTTATCTGCTAATGTAAACATACTAATCTTGATGCTAATATGCTCTTTTTACAGTTGAATAATAATTAGGAAGGTACTGCTGGGAGGTTGTTTTTTTTTTTTAAAAAAAAAACTTGAATAGAAAACAAATTGAATTGCAGATAAAGTAGATAGCTTCATGTACCGTAATATATGTGATGTTAGTTCAATACTGTATTATGAGCAGTGTCTTCTTTTTCATGGGATAAGTTTCAAATATCCAGTCCTGCTCTTGAAGGACTGCTATGAAAAATAATAAGCTGTTTTCTTCTTGATTGAAGAAATAGTTGCTAATTCTGGATCTGTTTCCCCGTGTAGAGATCACATTATCTAAAAAGTTCCAAAGTTTCAGATAAACAGCCCTGTATAACATCCATCCAAGTTGGATAAGGATTGGGAAAATAGTTATAAAGCTATTTGTGTAATTGCCACAATTGCTCACAAAGAGTGACAGAATGAAATCTCCAGCAAAGCAGGAATTGGTATTTTTGTCTTTTTTTTTTTTTGGTGCAATTGCTGGGGAGAAGGGGTGGGGCAGGGGTTATAAGATTTGGGATATTTGTATCATGAGCCTTGTTTGCTAACGCAAGTAAAAAGGAAAAAAGAATTGGAAACTAAGTGTAGCAGCTGAGAAATGCAGGCAAATGGTTTATGGCATTCAGAGTAAAATGTACTCAGTATCTCAGAGAATAAATTACATTTCAGAAGAAAGAACAAATCTTATGCACACACAAGCTAGCTAATTCTGCCAGCATTTATATCACAGTTAATTTCCTTCTTAGCATGGCAAAGTTCTAAATGTTTAAGCTCTTAGAAATGTTTTTTTTATAGTTCTGTTTTAGCATTTCTTTCTCCACAATATATGAGAATGGAAATCTCTCTCTCTCTCTCCCTCTCTCCCTCCTTCCCTCCCTCCCTCTCTCTCCCCCCTCTCACTCTCCGTCTTTCAACTCGACAGATCTCTGTTCTTTGTTTATTGGTTTCAACCTTTTTACATTTACCATTTAAAAATCAGAATAGGAAACCCCTTCTTATGGAAAAGCCCCTGGTAACATGAAAGTGTTTTATACTGAACATTTGATTAAGAGAAAGATGGGGTTTGATGTTTTACAAGTTGACTGGAAGTCAGGGAAAAATTAAAATACAGGAGGAACATTGAACGAATGAAAAACAGACTTATTTTGGAAGATGCCTGAAAGCACTGTTTCATCTGTAGCAATCACTCAACACCATGTAGGGAAGTTACATATCTAGTGTACATGTGCTCCTGTAGAACAGACTTATCTTTTTTTTTTCCAGTTTAAGTGACAAAAATTCTTCTGATTTCTATAGCTCATTCATTTTCTTCTAAGGGAATAGCTGCATTTTAACAGTCATTTATCTTTCTAATGTTGGTACTCATGGGACATAGGGTAAAATTTTCTTAGCTAATAGGAGCATGTGGAGCAAGGGATATATACTCATCAATTTTAAAAAAAATGTCTGGAACATCTGAACTGGATCTGTATAGGAGGAGGAGAGTTATCACAGGCTAACTCTTTACTTTCTAAGGAAATATATAATGTGGAGCTCAAAAAACCCCCTTGTCCACAGTCCAAGTCCTGGTGATTTCACAAAGTTATCCACGTAGTTTTCTTGGCAAGTATATGGAAATGGGTGTCAGTGCTGCCTCATGAGCTGGTTTTAGACTAACCTACAGCAGTGGTGATCTCCCATTCAGGTAGTAACCAGGTCTGATCCTGCTTAGCTTTTTGAGGTTAGCCATTCCGCTTATATTCTGCAAGTGCTTACAAATATTATATACAGGAGTCCTTGAGTTACAACTGTAATTGAGCTCCACAATTATGGTCCTGAGTCGTGACAGTCATAAAGCAAGTCATCTCATCACAGACTCAATTTTACAAAAAAATTTTTTTGCAGAGGTTGTTAAACAAACATGGCAATCATTAAGCAAATGTTTGCTATGGGTGGATTTTGCCGGAAGTCAAAACTAAATGCCAAAACATGACAAAAACATCATAAATTGTGATTATATGACCACGATTTGCTGCAAATGGCTATAAATGCTGGTCATAAATTGAGGACCACCTGATATGTACTGTATTCCAGAATGCTGAACATACATGCATACATACATTTGTTTGCACTGGAGCAATTAAGTATGAAAAGCTGTCATTCAGGTAGGAAAAATATTTCTATTTTCTCCATCTGATGCTGTTTAGGTATGCTGCTGTTACAAGTCCCATTATTCTCAGGAACTTAGCCATCCCAACTATGTTGGTTTGAAATTCTGGAGTCAACAAATCTGCAAGGCAACAGGTTGGGAAAAGTTGGCTTAACTTTGACAGCATGGCTGAAAGTAGCTCCTGGAAGAGGAATTCTTCTGCATTTTCCCGCTGCCAGTTCTCATACAATTTGATGAATTGCTTTAGAAAGGAGAAGAGTATTTTAGACAAATTCCTGTGGGCAGAATGTGGTCTACTTGCACCTATTTAGTTAAGAAGTGGTCAAAGGGTGTGTCTTGGATGATATAATTATCTCTCCAGCAGTCTACAGCCTTTCTGACTTCCTAGGCTTCAATTATATCCCAAGGAAAGACCTCATGAGGAAACTCCTCTCATGGGCCTTTTTCTCAGTAGTGGTGCTGCTCTCGTGGCTATGGAAGAGGCTGCCCATGAGAAATTGTTGAAGAATATATTCAGCCAATGGAAACTTTTAGAGCAATCACCCATCCGATTCACAGTTCTGGCATGGCAGAAGAACTGAAAAGAATCAACCAAACCTCAGCCAGCACTAGATAATTTGAGATCCTAGAATGGAACTTGTTTCTTCCTTTTCACTCTAGATAACCACTTCTGTCATTTCTTCTGCCAGAATGATCCAGCACTTCCTCTTTTCCCTCTTCTCTTCCCAGTAGATAAAATATTTTCTCTATCATTTTCTCCATCTTTCTTCTCCCAACCCAGTTGGGATGAAGGAGCACATGGTTTCTGATATCCACTACCATCATAACTTTGTCCACTTTTGATTTCTCACAGGTGTCAAACTTGCATCGTCACATTGCCGTCACATGATGTTTCATGACATTTTTCCCCTTCACGGAGCTGCGGTGGATGTTTCCTGTGTGTGACACATCTGGGCCACTGGCTGCCAGTTTAACACCCCTGCGGACTGAACAATGAAATGATGACCAGATGTCACACAGCCATGCTTCCATACACAGTATTCATTGGTGTTGAAACTGTTGGGAAGAGTGGAGAGAGCACTCCATTCCAATATTTCTTGTAAGCTCAGGACTTGTCACTAAGAAGTGACAATAATAAAAGGAAGAAACCAGCAAAAGCAATAATAACAAATGTTAGAAGATAGTGAAGAGGCAAAGCTTTGGTTTCTTAAAAATGCTGACTCCTAATGCTTAACACAGGTTGGCCAGCCTAACACCATCTTGCACACATCTTTAGGTTAAATCAGCATTGGTGCAGTGAAAGAGTCTACTTGGATGGCAACTTATCCTAATGTTTTAAGTAAGACTGATGTATTTTGCTCAGACATTGATTAACAAGTACCATATTGCTAAATAATCACCAAGTCCATGAATGGACTCTAGGGATATTATCTGTGCAATGGGAGCTGGTGGAATGTTTGGCCATTGATGAGCTATGATGATGGTTGCTGACCTTTTCATCCAGGCACAACAAAAACCTTCCACCTAACCGAGCAATGGATAAGCAAGCTGGACAAATTGTGGAATCTATCTCCCTTGAAATATGCCAGGCAGGTTAGTGAAATAGTTTTCTGACATAATGGAGTAGGCATCTCTTCTCAACTTCTCGGATCTGTTCTAACTTACTTTACTCTGATTCTGCGAGAACAGTGTTATACTACAGTCTGGATGCCCTGGGAGTACAGAATTTTGAATTCTTCTATTTATCTGAATGAGGTATGATTGATGGCGGATTCTGTTAAGTGAGTCCAATTAGCCTCTGGCATTCTGTTTTGAATACTGATGTATTAGTGTTACAATACAGCCTCCATATTGTCATCATCATAGATGTGTTAAGACTCAATGTCCTTCCAGATTTTCAGCCTTCAACCTGAGCATGTAATAAAGCTTTATTCCCAAGTATTTTAGCTGCTCCAGACAAGAATATCAGCATTCTGCTCAGCCAATTGGAACAAAAGATCATGTGTGGCTAACTCTGTAGCCAATGCTCAGTCCAGATGTTCTTCCTAAATAATATATTGATGTGAGCAGACAACTAGAGGAAAAAAAAGTTTCTAGTCTGTGGTCAAACTCAAAATGACTTTTTGGTGTCCGGAGCTGGAAGCCTGCCTTGGACAATAAAAAGGAGCAGAAGAATCTTGAGGAACAAGTAGGCACTAATTGCACAAAGATGTTTGCTTTTATACTTTAGTCTCTCACAGAAGAACATGGCATTTCCTTTCAGAACTCTCCAAACTGTTTTCAGGGCATAATTATAGACCTATCATTCTACATGCAAAAGGACATGTTTATATAGATGTGCATGTCTGCAGCCAAATAAACCTATAAGGAAAGTTTATGAATGAAGCGGTTCACACACTTTTAACAGAACGCTGGCCCATTGCTACAGCAAGGGATACACTTCTTTGTAGTACAGAATCTCCATTTATGGAAACAGGCAAGTGATATAGATTTATAGCGCATTAAGGTCAGTATAGATATCAATTAAGTTCCAAGCAGGCAGGCTCTTGTCTCAAGGATTAAGTTTACTTTTCCACATCCTGTTAAGCCATAGTTTAGTTAACAAGGAAATGGTTGGATTGCTAAGATTCATTCATGGTTTTCAAACTGCAGTAGCCTGGGTTAGTACAACATACAAAGCCAAGCCAAACCAATCATATTATAGCTTGGTGTGATGTGAAGTTTGGAGTGGTTAGAAAATCCCTGATGTAGCATTATGAGCGTTATTTAAGTGGACCAGAGCACTGCTCGAGTTGAAGGTTGAAAAGAAACTTGCTGAACTTGTTTTGAAGAAAGAGCAGGATACTAAGTCAGCAATAACAGAGATTGATATCAAGGGAATTTTCAGGACAATTTGGTCTGCTAGCTGCCATATGTGTTTGGCCTTTTTTTTTTTTTGACAAAAGTGCCTTTGAGGCAGATAATAATTTAAGGGGATGATCATTGCATCTTTGCGACAGTAGCTCTGGTTTCTCTGAACCTTTCTGAGCAGACTCTTCTCCAGCACTTATTCCAACTTACATACCTTGGGAACAATAGGACAAGAAGAATGAGCAGTTCAAGTTCAAAAACCCCAAAAGTGTAGAAAGATAAGAAAGTGTGGTAAACACAATCACCCTGAACAGAGGAAATGAACAAATGAACTTACATTGTCTTTAGTTTGGTTCAATGACCCTAATAATATTAGATTAATTTTTTTAAAAAAGTTAACATTAAGAGTTGACGGCTTTTCTTTCTTTTATGACATAACTTCCCTCCCTGATATATATACATGGAAAAGGACTATGCACATTCTCAGATTTACCTGACATTGTTTTGACAGAAAATGATGAATGGCATCATTAGTAAATCACGTTACAGAAGCAAAATGAACCTAGCACCTTTTTTTCTTTAAAGGTGCAGTTACAGCAATTACTGCCAAATTACTTCTAAATTATAGCTTCCACAGCCACAATTGCCGGTGAACAATTGAGAGCAATGATTTTCTGGAGCCATTTTCATTTGTCTTCATGCCGAGGGCCTTCCCTCTACCCATGAATGCCTTGACTTCTAAAACCCCTTCCAGAAGTCAGTGATCAGATCCCAACACTGGGGAACAGGACACAAATGTTCCTTGCAGCTCAGCATTGCTGCTCTCTGATGTATGGAAGCTGATCAGCTAGATAATAAAATGGATCTTAGCCCTGCCGAGATTGAAACTGATCAGCTTTTGGTAGATGGTCACTACTTTCATGGTCATACTGTTTTATCTTGGCCTTATTTGAAAATAAAGGCCACAGGGGCAAATAGAGGCCACTTGAGGGATATATAAATGCCCACCAGCATCAAAATCTTATTTCTTCTTGCAGCTGGCCTTTTAATTAATAGTTTCCTCCTAGAGGTTTTTTTCCCTTCTTTTTAAAGTAAGTGGTCTCCTCTTCTTAGGTACTGTTCCTTTAATGATGGTTTTCTTCCCATTCATTTGCAGAGCCATCACATGCCTGGATCGCAAGGGTCAGGGTTAATTACTATTTCCCTTTTTGTCTCCAAAACAATTGCCTGTTAATTAATTTTATTTTATTTATTTATTTTTAAAAAAATGCATTGCCACATTGCCTTTCAGCTCTCTTTTCCATTTAAAAAAATGAACAAAAATATGAATGATCCATTGCTTTGGCTGCAAAGAGAAAACAATCTCTGTATGACCAAGGAGCTGCCACTCCCTCGGTCAACCTTGGGTGAAGAAAATACTGTGCAGCAGAAACTGTCCTTTGACTTCACAGAGAATGCCAAATGAGAAAAAGTCTTGATCATTTCCTCCTTTTCCACCTCTGCTTTGTATACAGTGAGATACCAGAGAGCTTGATGTTTGCCTTCATCTTGATATCTGATCATCAAAGAGAAGGACAAGGATAAATAAAGCAAAGCCAGTCTTTGGACAACACTTCTATCCCAGGAAGCAAAGAAAAAGCTAAACAGACTTCTTCTGTCACAGTGAAAAAAGTTATTGGTTTCCTTCTTTTCTGTCATTCAGTGGGTGGAAACATCAAAAACGTCATCAAAAAAGCAGAACAAAGAATGTTCTTTCTGCGCCAACTCAGAAAGCTCAAACTGCCCAAGGAGCTGCTGATACAGTTCTACAGAGGAATTATTGAGTCTGCCATCTGCACCTCTATAACTGTCTGGTTTGGTTCTACAACCCAACAAGACAGACACAGACTTCAGAGGATAATTAGAACTGCAGAAAAAACAATTTCTACCAACCTGCCTTCCATTGAGGAACTGTATACTGCACGAATCAAAAAGAGGGCTGTAAAAATATTTACAGACCCCTAGCATCCTGGACATAAACTGTTTCAACTCCTACTCTCAAAATGATGCTACAGAGCACTGCACATCAGAACAACTAGACAAAAGAACAGTTTTTTCCCCGAACTCCATCACTTGATGAATGTATTTTTTCTTTTATGTACATCGAGAACGTATGCACCAAGACAAATTCCTTGTGTGTCCAATCATACTTGGCCAATAAAGAATTCTATTTATTCTAATGAAACACTTGCAAGCCAACACCCAGAAAGCAGTTGGTACTCTTGGATTATCTGAATGGAAACTCAGACAAAAACATTCAGCTCAATTTCTCATTGTTAGTTTTCTTTGAATATTTTTTCATCCATTAGGAAAAGAGGCAATGAAGAAGGTTGGAAAGGGATGAGGGGACGGGTATCAAACAAACCAATCCTTCAACCCATGTGTAAGGAAGCCTTTGCATGTACATGAAGGGTCCCCAGAACTGATTTTGGATTGTGTAGATGGATGTTCGATTCTTTGCTGATGTCACAGTACCACAGTACCACTTGCTCAGACTGATCATTGTTCTTGAGAGGTTGGGCTCTACATATACAACTGTGACATGGGCAGGGCAGATATATGCAGAGCAAATGGCTCATTTTTGCATCTAGACATACATGCATGTGAACTTTAAAATATAATAATCTGCTTTGAATTGCACATAATTCTATCCTAGTTTAAAGGGTTAAAAAAAATCAGCCTCAATAGAATTTCTCTTATGCAGTCTTAAAAATACATCCTATTATTTAGCCAATATATTCTGTTCTCTTTACTGTAGAGCTACTATGTTTGCAGACCATCTTCCTAGTGGAGAAATGTTCTATTCTACCCCAGCAGCCTTTTTATCTCTTGTCCTCTCTAGTTTCACAAGGGTATGATATTTCATAAGCACCTGGTGATTCAGTTAAAATAAGGAACCGGGTGCTTTTTACAGGCTAACATTCTTAAAAGCTTGGCATTCAGATACAAAACAGATGTTTAGTGTGCATCTCGGAGAGGGCAGGTTGTCTTTCCAGGAAATCTTACTGGTGCAGTCCCGCACATTCAATATTTTAGGTAAAATGGGAGAGAATTTTTTTTAAAAATAAAGTGGCAGTTTGCCTCTTAAATACATTTCTTCTTGAAGAACAGATCTGGATAGGGACGCTAAGGTTCGAGTGTTTAGAAGTGTTTGAATCAGACTTCTGCTGGAGGCTTATTGCTTATTAACAAATTTAATAAAGGAATTGCTGATTGATGCAAAACATCTGTCATGCAGAGATCATTTTAGATTTATCTGTGCCTTCTGGAGCCTAGATTTACCAATGCCCACTGTGTATCAGGCATGCAGCCCTCCAGAGCTCCGTTTTCGCTGGCAGAGGCACCGCGGGCTGGTTCTTCGCTGTTTCCAGGGCAGCCCCAAGGGCCAGATCTAAGTACCCTGTGGACTGGATACGCCCTCCGGGCCTTGAGTTTGACACCCCTGGGTTAGATGAAAAGGAATGAACATCCATGCATTTATTTGAAATGTGTCTGGACCAGGGGTGGGTTCTACTTATCTTTAATACTGGTTCGCATCGTGCCCATGCGCACTCTTCTGCGCATGCACAGATCATTTCTGATGATGTCCGGGTCAGTGGGGGAGCCTCCTGCCAGTCTTACTACTGGTTCTATAGAACCAGTCTGAACTGGGGGCAACCCACCACTGGTCTGGACCTGATTAATTCCACTTTAATATTTAGGAGTATTTTTAGCTAGACCATTCAAGTTATTGAATAGTCCAATAACTTATTAAGCCATTTTACATAGGAAGCTATCAGTCTTTTAAGGTAGGTCAGGTCAAAAGCAGGCACTGTATGGCATCCAGGAATACTACTTTATTTTTATAGGGTACATTAGTAAAATCTTCAGAGCTTACCCAAAACCTTCACCCTTCCTTATTAAGGGTAATAAGTGCCATTGAACTTAGACAGTCACTAAATGAATGGTTGTAAGTTGAGGAGTAACTGTAGATAAATACAAAGTATATTAAACATTTGTCTTTAAGGACAAATTAAACTAATAATTATAGTTGCATTTCTATATATGCTTTCCCAGCTGCATTTTAAAAAATCTTTTAAAACTAAATTTATACCAGAAAAAGCAATTGTAAATTAAAAAATTATCTGATACTTGAATTATTTAATGTCCCATGTACAACAAAAACAACATTTTTGTGCCAGCTAGCTTGTCAGTAATGTAATGTCAGTAATGTTCTTTAGTAGACATCTCTACTAAAGCAGAGGGCTTAAGTGGTAAAGAGAGTTCCATCTTAATTAAATCCAATTTTAGATATTCTTCATCCTATTTTCTATCCATACTTTTTTCTATCCATACTTGTGTGCGATCACAGTTCCATTAAACCCAGGATATGTATCTTACATCCACAAATGCACTTCAGACCTGTTTCTCTAGGTTTAGAATATTCATTTTGCTGCTTATATTATCACTTGCATCTGTCAGTGAACTACACTGTTTCCCTAAAATAAGACTCAACTGGAAAATAACCCTAGTATGATTTTTTTCACGATGGTCATAATATAAACCCTACCCCAAAAATAAGCCCAAGTTAAGATCGTCAGCCAGACGGATGCATTTAGTACCGTATTTTCCTAAAAGTAAGACCTAACTGGAAAATAAGCCCTAATGCGTCTTTTGGAGCAAAAATTAATATAAGACCCAGTCTTATTTTGTGGGAAACATGGTAGTATCCAGTCACTGACTTATTCACATCTTCCTGTTGATTAATTGAACATGGGGACAGCCAAAACCAAGTGATGAATGGGTTCCCTCTGATGGTGCAGATGGGGAATGATGACTATGGTGGCAAGCAGGCTCTTAGCACATTCTGGGAAGTGGCAGGTGGGCTCAAACACACACAAAGAAATGGACTGAGAGTTAAGCAGGCTCTCACCAACTGAATGCTGGCACATAGGAAGAGGCTATTTTAAGGGGCAAGCAGGCTCTGATCCATGAATGTGACAAGGCTGTAGTTCATCAGTCATCCATGACTGCACTTGAGGATCACTAAAATAGCTAGTTTTAGTGGCTAACTCCAACTGCATTTAGTTGGAGTTCAGAGATCAGCAAAGGAGAACCACATAGACTCCAGGAATGTTTGAGGATGATTTTTTTTTTATTTTGTTTGTTTCTTTTTTACACTGTTAAAACTATTTGGAAATTCACTGTGAGTTTGTGTATTTAATCTCTCAAACTAACAGGAAGTTGTGATGCAATATTCTTGAATTTGATGTGGTTCCAACGACCATAAAAAGTAGTTTGGATCCACATATAAATTAAGTATCCGTCTCTTAACTAAATGTAGCATGCGGCTAATGTTGCTTCTTTTGGCAAAGTGAACACTTGGACAGCATGGACAATCAGTTACTCACCTTGTTGACTGACAATGATTTTCAGGAGTTAGAATTGTTGCTCTGTGGGCTTTCAGCAGCCCGTGTCACAATCTGGCATTCTGACAAAATTCTAAAACTGTTGAGAATCTTCTGATCTACAATTGTTAGTTGACTTAATGCAACTCTTACTCAATAAGTCATTAAAAGTTTTTTTTTTAAAAAAAATAGTGCCTTGAGGCAACAGTTGAATAGCTTTTTAGTACTGCATACTTACAACCTGTAGAACATACAATCAAGTTCTTTGTATAAGGTGGCTTTCCCTGCTCTTATATATTATCTATTTTCTTTCCCAGTTTAGCATCTCCAAAAGCACTTGATTTGGGTAAACCAGCTTAAAGGGAAAAGGTGGAACTATCTAGGTTTTGTTCTACAGCAGAAGTGGGGAATGGTGGCCCTTTTATGATTTGTGGACTCTAACTCCCAGAATTCCTGAGTCAACCATTCTGGCTCAGGAATTCTGGGAGTTGAAGTCATAAAGGGACCATTATTCCCCACCTCTGTTCTAGAGGAAGGGGATTTCTTACTCTGCCTCACCCAGATTCCAGATGTGAAGGACAACTGCCTATTCAAGAATAGGATTATCTACTATTCTAGCTCTCTGAGTCAATGTAAAATTTTCACCTGGGAAAATATCTATTGAGCTCCTAAAAACTGAAGTAGGGGAGATGTTAGGATGGAGATCCCAGGGAGGGTTTTGGCAGGCTGGGGTGAGTGTTGATGATGGATCCAGCTATACATTTTCCCTGCAATGTGAGGTATTTTTTGCATTCATCTGCAGACTTTCAGTTTTTCTAAGTGGTAGGTGAAGCGAGAAGGGGGAAAAAAGATAACTCCTTAAGACCAACTACTTTTCTATGTGCAGAAACCAATATTAAACATCACCTTAAAGCATCTCTCTGAACCCACAAAAAGGTATCCATTCCTATAATGATGGATCTCAAAACAATATTGAAAATATTACATATAAAATTGGACAACATGGTTGGATTTGAACAATGTTCTTAATATTGGAAGGATTAGAGTTTCCCTGCAAAGATAAATTCCACTCAGTGAAGCAGAGGAGTCTTAGGCTTAACTCTGAAAAGCTTGGCATAGCAATAGCACTTAGACTTATATATCACTTCACTGTGCTTTAAAGTCCTCTCTGAGCAGCTTACAGAGTCAGCATGTTGCCCCCCACCAATCTGGGTCCTCATTTTACTGAGCTCAGAAGGATAGAAGACTGAGTCAACCTTGAGCCAGTGAAAATTGAACTGCTAGCAGGTGGCAGAATAAGCCTGCAATAGTGCATTCTAACCACTGCATCACCAGGGCATTGTTGTTGGTTCATCTGTCCCTATATGTGTTTCTCTCTGTGCGTACATATAAAATACAGTCCACCAGCATGACCTAACAAGCTGATTCTAAACCCAGTCAATAAGGAAAGTAGTTTGATAGAGAGACTGGCTGAAAAATTCACTGCCAAGGTCAGGCAGCAGAGCAAAGGGCATACCTTTCAAAACCCCAAGCCATGCCTATTGTTATCTGATAGACAATTGAGAAAGGGGCCACCACATTTTTCTGAATTTTTCTTGATGCTTCCTCGTATAAGATATCAGGGAATGGGCTGTAAAGCAGGGTTGCTTATATCAGTTATAACCCAGAATTACAAAGCTGGTATCCATAAAGCTGCACTCATAAGAAACTGAGATTGATGAACGATGCTAATGCTAGCTTTCAAAGGAGCACTCAATGTAACTCTCCAGATACTTAATTCTTTATTCAGTTGACTCTCAGACATGACTTAGTAGAATAAAATTTTTATAGCAGACAAGAATGAGGTCTTCTGTGCAACAGTTGATAGCCTATAGCCTACTGCAGAGCAAAGCATTTAAGATCTTGACCTATACAGCTGGGTTTAAACCAGTGGTGAAATCCAAATTTTTTTACTACAGGTTCTGTGGGGATGGTTTGGTGGGCGTGGCAGGGGAAGCATACTGCAAAATCTCTATTCCCACCCCACTCCAGGGGAAGGATACTGCAAAATTCCCATTCCCATTCCCTCCCGCACTCATGGGGATAGGATATTGCAAAACTCCATTCCCACCCCACTCAGGGGCCAGCCAGAGGTGGTATTTGCCGGTTCTCCAAAACTACTCAAAATGTCTGCTACCTGTTTTCTGAACTGCTCAAAATTTCTGCTACTGGTTCTCCAGAACCTTGTCAGAAACTCTATGTTTTTTTGCCAACCTTTCCAAGACAGTAGACACATAGTAGTATAAATCACTGAGCTAGACGATGGGATTCTCTTCATTGTATCGTTCCTTGCAGAGAGTATCAGGATTCTTGCATTGAACAGGAAGGGGGCCTGATAATCCCTTCCAACGCTAGCCTTTTTCTGATTCTATGGCATGACCAAGATTTCTTTGTTCCCTTAAATGGCAATTCTTAGTCAAGGTTGTGAGACTGTATGCACCTGAGCAGCCAAAGCTATAAGACTAGGTTATTATTATTATTATAGCATACCTACGCATACCAACTAAAGACTTTAAAAAAATGCAAAACACATTGAGCATAGACTGGAGCCTAAGAGAAAATTATTTTTGTTTGTGCTATATGATTGACTCAAAATGTTTTATATAAAAAGAAAATAGTATACAGCCTGTTTTCTGCCAATATGGAGCTGATTCCATGTTGGAAGTTCTGCTGTCAATTAAGCTTCACTAGTATATTTATGAATATGCAGAGCAGTAGGATTGTGTACGTTTTTATATATTATTTACAGAAGGTTGCCATGCCTGCTGAAGAATTGCTGAGTGGAAGCAGTAACTGGCATATGTTCTGGATTGAGCGATGTCAGCGTCTCCCCACCCACCAGTCACCACCAGAGGCATTGAAATTTAGTCTGCATGTCCTTTACTTTAGAGTTGTTCTACTCTTTTGAATCCTCTGACTCCAGAGTTGGGAATGTGAGGATCAGAGCCCTACATTCTCTTGATGCAACCCATTTAAAGTTTACAAGTATAACTGTTCTATCTCTTCCAGGAAGGGAAATTAAAGAGCAAAGGAAGAATGTGACTGTTCACTTCTTTTAGTTTATGATGTACAATAAGATGCAGGCTTCTCCTAGTCCCTTGGGGCAAGTCACAAACACAGATTAGCAAAGCATTGATTTAATTGTCTCTTCCCCCAGGAAAACTGCAGCATGCCTGTTTAAAGTTAACCTTAACAAGGATTCTTATATCAAAGAAGCATCACCCCTACATTTACAGAGTACTTTTGAAATATTTTACAGATGGATTAAAAAGGGCAAACTAATGTTGTTTAATCAGCTCTCTGACTTTTGAAGTTTCTTTCACACAACTGAGATTGTAGCTAGATGTTTGTCTCAAATGTCAGAGTCTGTAGTATGCTTTTCAGAAATAGTGTTATACGTGCACAATATTTGGTATTTGTGATAAAAGTCGTTCTCGTAGGAGGTGGCAGGGGATGGGTGGGCTGGGCAAGAGGTGAATGTGCGTTGGGATATCGCAATGCAAACTTTGTCCCTTATATTTGTGTGTATACCACAGTGCAGGTACAAAAGGCTAAAGTTTGCATCACGACATCATGACACACCTTTCTACATTTTTGTCATTGTGGTTAGGAACAGATACTGATGATTCCACATTCTTGGAAAGGCTCAGAAGCTTAGCATAATAGCCCATTTGGTATTGTGGATGAATATCGTTTAACTCCAATGCCTTTTCTCAATCTGATCAAATCTCTTTTTAAATACAGCACTCTAAACTCTGGAACTATACTACTATCCCAGTTTGGTTGATAGCCATAATAGGCCAGATCAATAGCATATATTATTCCTGTAATGGAACAAAATCTTTGAACCAGATTTAGATTAATCCAAAGGAGAACTGGGGTGTAGCAGTAGATTATTAAACTTTTTAAAATACTCATGCTAATGGAATGCAACTGTATTTTTTAAAAGTCTCTCTCACACAAACATACATGCATACCAAGGGAGAGGTATTGGAGCTAACTAGTTGTTGGAATGACTGTTTATTCTGGGACCAGTAACTTTTATATTAATTTTTAAGGTGGGTTTATCTTTGAGAGAAGCTGTTAATGAGAGATAGAGAGTCACCTATCAGGAATGTTGCATCAATTTAATTCCTGTATCAGCATGTTGATTGCAGGACCTTTAAAATACCTTTTAAATAGATGATCTTATAACTAACTTCCACCTTAGTTCCATTTTTGTACCCACAATTCATTCTCATTTGGATTCTTATGACCTGCATTTCTTTAAAAAAAAACCCAAAACTTTATTTCCTTCCTAAAGAATATTATACTGTAAATATTTTGCTCTCCTTTCTGGGTATTTTTTAAATCAATTAAAATTGACTTTGGTGGGGAGGCTTTCTCCTTTACTTTTATTAATCTTGAATTAGGCCAGGATAATTTTAGAGTATTTTATTTATTTTTATCCCACCATTATTATTATTAAAATAACTTAAGGCAGAAAAACATACTTAATAGTCCTTCCTCCTCCAATTTTCTCTACTATAACAATCCTGTGAGATGGAATAGAATAGAATAGAATTTTTTATTGGCCAAGTGTGATCCAGCACACAAAGAATTTGTCTTTGGTGCATATGCTCTCAGTGTACATAAAAGAAAAGATACGTTGATGAAGAATCATAAGGTACAACACTTAATGATAGTCATAGGGTACAAATAAGCAATCAGGAAACAATATCAATATAAATTGGGCTGTTACCAATCTGTTTTCATACCAAAGGCAGGACTAGAAGTCACAGTCTCCCAGTTTCTAGCCTGGTGCCTTAACCACTGGGTGAAGTAGAAAAGATATTGCTAGATGCTAGAGTGGTCAGTGTAACCAAAACACAATGTAATTATTCTCTTCTGTTGGTACTACAGTACATACGGACATCAAACATGTAATTATTTAGTGAAAGGGTATGATATCTGATTGGCTTGGAAAATTTTTCAGTTATGTGCACTTTTGTGTTGCAGTTATGTAATTCTTAATATTTGTACTAATTTGCAAATTTACTAATTTGCTTAATAAATGCATCACACTCAAATTTGGTCCTGTTCCAAAGAATATTTTTAAAAATTTAAGTCTAAACATTATTTCTGACTTTTGAGAAATCCTTAGGAATTAGGAAATCTATTCCTCAAATAGCACTAAAACAGTACATAAATCTACTGTGTGGATGCTAAATTTCAGTTACATAATTGTTCCACATACATATAATATCTGTTTTGGGGTTGGAGGGAGCATGTTAATACTTGCATCATGATGATACTGTATGGTGTAAAATAATGTGGACAGCATGTCACAAATTATATAGTCCTGCCATTTTTATGACATCAAGACACATGTGTCGCTTTAATGTTATCATGCCTACAGTATGTACATCTGTGGTAACTGTTGCAGTAATTTATTCACAGTGTAAATAAAATTTAGTTCAATAAACAGTAAAGTAGGTCTGCTATTTCTGGGCACCCATTATTTTTGAAGAATTGGCAAACTCTTTATTATAAAAACAAATGAAATATTATACTTGATCTGACAAACAAATGTATAGAATGCATTGAGCTATACTTAGGCAAAATGCTACACATAAGATTTCTGGAAGATACCTTTGATATGTTCCTGTTTATATTGTGCAGGTCTTGACAGATCAGCAGTCAAGCCACCCATTTTTCAATCCCAGGATTTAGATTCTTCTTACTAGTCTTGGATTTAGAGCATCAAAGGCTTCACTGTACTGAGGAACAGTTTGGATTACTTAAAACATGCACACAGATGCATTTTATATACAGTAGTTGTACTGGTGTTAATAGGTCCCAAATAGCAGGCAAAACTTTCATATTTTAGTCACATTCAGATCTATTTAAACTGTGTAGACCTGAGAAACATTTTTATAACTTGGATGGGCAAAACTGATTTTTAAAATGTTAGAACACATTGGAGCCTGAAGTCCAAAGTATGCTATATTTATCAGTTGATCCATTATAATTCTAGGAAATGAATAGTAAGAAGTACAAATAATGGCACAGTTACATACAACTAAAGATGTACAGTTGTGATTTGTAAGTCATTTGTTCCTCAAGATTCCAATAAATAGAAATCTTGGACTCAGTTTTTTTGGATCTGTAAGAAATCAATACTCAAAAACTCATTATTCCCCCAGATATATGGGTACTTGGAATTATACTTAGTAGCAATTATAACAGATACATTGACTTAATGCAACCCATAGAATATTTGTTCTAAAATACGTTCCATTATATTATAAATTGGAAATATTTATTCAATAGTACCCACATTGCTCTGGATATCTATGGAAGATCTATTATTGCACTTGTTGCAAGAGGATCAGATCATGCAACAAGTGACATGGAAAGCAACTTAAATTTATCTAATCCAAATATTATGAGTATTTTAAATTCCCTGCCTTATCAGTATGTGCACTTAAATCCAATATGATACTTATTTATATACCATGATATATAATCTGACCATCCAGTATAATCATATGGAGTGAGTCCCCAAGCTTTCTTTGTGCCTGTGGATATTTTTGGATTATTAAAAATACTGTGCATGCTATTACAAAAATTATAAGGTTAAAAAAGAAACAACCAATTTTAGAAATTCAACACAAGGGCTCCGAGCCCCAGAATACAAAACTATCCCATTGGCTTTGCCAGAAAGCCTATTTTGCAAACATGGGCATGAATGATACTAAAAGACCATTTGATGGTACACTGGAAAAAAAATAAAATCATGTACATATACAAATCAATATTGCTGTATCAGAGGAATAATTCCCTACAGAGACTATGCATCTAAATACAGAAGCCACTGTGTGTGTGCACACATCGCATGAAGTATAACAACAAAAAACAGAGACCCCCAAAATATACCAGTACTTTCCTCTTACTGTATAGCAATTTCTTCCTATCCATCCATCACACTAGCCTTCACATTCGCTCCTCATCCCTTGTTGGCATCCCTGAACACCTCAAACTTTCATTACAATTGGTATCTTCTCCCTACTTTTCTAGAGGGTTGGAGTTGGAGGGTTTCTTTTGCCTTCATTCCCACTCATTTTCTCTTTTCTGGCACCCGGAAGGTTTTGCTTCCAATCAAAGTTACATCTAAAGAAACTCATCTTGATGTGAAAAGCATTAACGGGATTTCAAGATGAAAGGTGGAGGATTTGATTGCATTTAGAAAACATCACTGCTCATTGAAATATTTGTTTTACAATTTGAAAACTTAAAAAGGAAAGGGACCCAATGACTATTCAGGTACTACTACCTATAAAGCATATGTGTCACATATTTCAAAGGCTTCGGTGTACCACATACAGCAAGCAATGCATGTAGAGAGCTACATGAGGCCCAGCTTTCTTGATCCAAATAATTTTCTGACTATGTAAGATTCAGATGTTGTACAATTCCAATGTTCAGTATTGAAAAGAGAGCTTTCAAATAATGATCCATATTAGTAACAAGATCTCTTGAGACATTAGGACACAGTTGTAGAGGATTCAAGGGCATTCTTAAACCCTGTTCTGAATCATATAGTACTTTCTGAAGTAATGTAACTAATAATGGGGGGGGGGGAAATCCTGTCCTCCATTTCTCTTTTATTAGCTGCCAAATGCCTTAGCCTGTGGATCTCATTTGTTTTTGTTTGAGTAATCATTAAGTGGTGGCCTTTTTAGTCCTTCTTTAATCAACATGGCAGAAGTATCTTCATGCTACATGTGGTACTCATGTGTTTTTCCTTTCCCTCTTCCATTAAATGGAACAAAACAAAATGCCAGCCAGATAATGGAACCAATTCAAGTTCAGCTGCACAAGTTCACCAATAAACTGTTTCAACTCCTACCCTCAAAACGACACTATAGAGTACTGCACACCAGAACAACTAGACACAAGAACAGTTTTTTCCTGAACGCCATCACTCTGCTAAACAAATAATTCCCTCAACACTGTCAAACTATTTACTAAGTCTGCACTACTATTAATCTTCTCATCTTCTCATCGTTCCCATCACCCATTTCCTCCCACTTATAACTGTATGACTGTAACTTTATTGCTGGTATCCTTACGATTTATATTGATATTGTTTCCTGATTGCTTATTTGTAACCTATGACTATCATTAAGTGTTGTATCTTATGATTCTTGATGAACGTATCTTTTATTTTATGTACACTGAGAGCATATGTATCAAGACAAATTCCTTGTGTGTCCAATCACACTTGACCAATAAAAATTCTATTCTATTCTATTCTATTCTATTCTATTCTATTCTATTCTATTCTATTCTATTCTATTCTATTCTGTGGTCTATACACTATCACTTTCTGTATCAGTGCTTCAGTGCTTCTCAAACCTGGCACTTTCAGGCCTATAGACTTCAACTTCCAGATTTCTGGGACCAAAAAATACATCCTCATTCAACTATATTACCATACCTTTAACCTGAATGCAGAAGATCCTACCTTAAATATAAGCAGCTGATTTCTTTAACTACTTTGATTCCTTGTTAATGTATTGAGACGTTCATCAAAAATGATGATCATTAGTTGACAGTGGTTTATTTGCTTAGCAGCCCTGATAATCAATCATCAGGTTTCATCACTTGTCTTGTGGCATTTTATTTCATCACTAAGTACACTATGTAATAGTATAATTCCTTACACAAGTTTATTAATGGCATATTTATTTGAGTGGGTTCCACTATAAATAGAATCTATATATTTTTTAGCAAGAGGGTTTATTATTCCATTAGCTGTTTGCTTTCCTTTCCAAAAATCTCAGTCAAAGAAAAACTAAGATTGGGGAATCATGAAAACAATATTCTTTCTTTCTTCCCTAGAATAGCTGATCTTTCAAGGTCAAATAAAGGGCTTTGGATGAGATGTTGCATCTGTCTTTCTAATCCAAGAGAATTTATTTACCTCTGGCCTCATCTGACTTATGCACAGAGATACTGAAATTATTAAAATGCCACCACATTAAATAAATATTTGATACTTGGTATACTCGTAATCTCCACTTCTTTGATTATTTGGGGGTGGGGTGGAAAAGAAGAGTCATCATCAGTATTTGATAATTCATCCAATGGTTGCAGTGGCCAAAATAATAGAAAATCCTTTGACAGACTTCACACGTGCCATTTTGCTAAATCAAGATAATGTTTTCCATCTACCCATATAATTTTTAAACTACTAATTGATTTCATTTCTATCATTCAACTTCTCTGTCTTCATATCTCCTCCTTCTTTAAATACTTTACTACCATACCTTATTTTTTTATTTTCTTTCTCAATAAAAAAACCCCTTTCCTGAAAAAAATATTGTATTACACAATGTACTAATCCTAAATCCATTTTAACAAAATGGGACTTCTATATTCACATAACGTGTTATGTCCAAGCAATACAACTTAATATGATTAATATGATTAACTTGTGTTGCTTGGGCATAACATGGTTGATGGTGTGATAATGTTTAGGTTCACACAGCATCAGAACCAAACACTGCCCAACCCGTTTTAGTCTAAACTAGCATTTTGTGTGAGCCAGGTCACACAAAATGTGACCTCTCTGGCTCCCTCCTGAACACCTTACTAGAGCTTCCATTCTTTTTGATAAAATTACCAGAGTTGCATTCCTTAACTTTTGATTTTCTGCCCAGGTTTAATACTGAAATATCAGGACAACATCATCCTGTGTTATTATGAGCAAAGCCAGCTCAAGAGAAGTGAAGGCATCACCCAGATTCATATACCGTATTTTTCGGAGTATAAGACACACCGGAGTATAAGATGCATCTTAGTTTTTGGGGAGGAAAATAAGAAAAAAGCTGATTGGCAGGTGGATTGGCCTCCTGGAATACCCCCAATCAACTGTTCCCAGAGATGAATTTTAGCAACAGGTTCCTTGGTTGTGAGCTCTATGCCTTGCTTTTTTTTTTTTTTTTTTTTTGCTTTTTTTTCTGCCTCTGAAAATTCTGAAACTCCATTTTAAAAAAAACTTTCTTTTCTGCCTTTGATAGCCTCCAAAACAGCTTCAGAAAAAAAGCCTCTGAAGCTCTGTTTGGGTGCTTCTTTTCTGAAGCTTCTTTTCTGATGCTTTTCTCAGCCTCTAAAACCTCCATTTGAGAAACTAGATGGGGCTACCTTCGGAATATAAGAAACACCCAGATTTTTACCCTCTTTTTTGGGGGGAGAAAGGTGCACCTTATACTCCGAAAAATACAGTATGTAGCTTTCAGAGACCTGTTTTCAGAGTAGGTGTGGGGATTTTGGTGGGAGAAGCCTTGGGATGTGAGTAAAGACACAAACCATACTAGTCCTTATTGTGCTTGCCTGGCATGGATAGTGGCATTTATATTCTCAGCAGTGAGACTATAATTTCTGGTGGAAGTCTTTCCCTTCCTTTGATTGAATTAAGCTCAGATCACAAAAGAAAAGAGATGCATTAACAACTAAGAAAGAACATATGTTTGGAAGCACAAGGCCCATATACAGCTGAATTCTCCTTCACATACTTTAATAATCCCAAAATTAGAAATGGAGGAATTCCACTGGCAGCTAAGAACAAATATCTGCTTGTAGAATACAAGAATATGTTATATGCATATTAAATAGAACATAGCTGCTAAGGGCAGTGTAAAGTTTTGTGGATATCATTAGCATGCCTCGGCTCTGTATTTTCTTTATCTAATTTTGTCATTTCAGATTTTACATTCAAATGTTGAGGAGGAAAAAATTGGTGACTTATTAGTTCTTAATATGATCCTATATGCCTTCGGGCATATTTTCAAAATGTAAATTTTTATGCTTTTTAATTCTGAGCCTAAAACCTTTTTCCAAAACAAATGGTGTAGCTATTGATTGCCCTGAGTCAACTACATACTGTATACTTGTGATTAAACTAGGGTTTGGACTCTTAAAAATGCAAAATTTAGTCCATGAATAAACAATAATCATGCACTTTTCTTCACTAGAGTAGTTTCATTTACAGCACAGCGAAATAAATTAAGACAGAAAACCTAAGTTGGAGAAATGTTATTATTAACCTAATTTCTTAACTTTGTGTGAAATGTTGTACAGTAAGACGGCCTTCCGTTACCTCGGCAGGAGCTGTTCCAGAATTTCCGAAACAAGTAAGAGACCAGTAAGGTCATAGTTCGTTTGCCTGAAATTTTGCTTGGCTGGAAATACAACAACTTCCACAGTTTTATTATGATATTGCTTAGCATATTGTAAGCCGCCCTGAGTCTCCGGAGAAGGGTGGCATATAAATCAATTTTTTTAAAAAAAGATAGCTATAACATTACAATGTGCAACAAGTCTATCTTGTGGAAATGGAGAGGTCTCCTTTATTAAACTCTTCTTCAAGTCTGGTTCTTATCCTTGAGGAAACACTAACTGAGGGCCTTGGTAGTACAGTGGTCTAAAGCACCCTGTTATTAACACAGCTGCCTGCAATTACTGCAGGTTCGAATCTTACCAGGCTCAAGGTTGACTCAGCCTTCCATCCTTTCTAAGGTAGGTTAAATGAGGACCCAGTTTGTGGGGGCAATAAGCTGACTTTGTATAAATATATAAAAGTATGAAGGCTATTGCTTAACGCATTGTAAGCCGCCCTGAGTCTCCGGAGAAGGGCGGCATATAAATCAATTTTTTTAAAAAAAGATAGCTATAACATTACAATGTGCAACAAGTCTATCTTGTGGAAATGGAGAGGTCTCCTTTATTAAACTCTTCTTCAAGTCTGGTTCTTATCCTTGAGGAAACACTAACTGAGGGCCTTGGTAGTACAGTGGTCTAAAGCACCCTGTTATTAACACAGCTGCCTGCAATTACTGCAGGTTCGAATCTTACCAGGCTCAAGGTTGACTCAGCCTTCCATCCTTTCTAAGGTAGGTTAAATGAGGACCCAGTTTGTGGGGGCAATAAGCTGACTTTGTATAAATATATAAAAGTATGAAGGCTATTGCTTAACGCATTGTAAGCCGCCCTGAGTCTCCGGAGAAGGGTGGCATATAAATCAATTTTTTTAAAAAAAGATAGCTATAACATTACAATGTGCAACAAGTCTATCTTGTGGAAATGGAGAGGTCTCCTTTATTAAACTCTTCTTCAAGTCTGGTTCTTATCCTTGAGGAAACACTAACTGAGGGCCTTGGTAGTACAGTGGTCTAAAGCACCCTGTTATTAACACAGCTGCCTGCAATTACTGCAGGTTCGAATCTTACCAGGCTCAAGGTTGACTCAGCCTTCCATCCTTTCTAAGGTAGGTTAAATGAGGACCCAGTTTGTGGGGGCAATAAGCTGACTTTGTATAAATATATAAAAGTATGAAGGCTATTGCTTAACGCATTGTAAGCCGCCCTGAGTCTCCGGAGAAGGGCGGCATATAAATCAAATTTTAAAAAAAAAACTAACTGGATTAAAAGTGTTTTTAAGTCAGATATGACTGATTCTATATAATCACACTACTTTCACATAGCAAAACATGTCATTCACTTTATTTGGCACAGTGGTTAAAGTGAAATATGGAAGACACCATACTAAAAAGCAGAGACATCACCCTGCCAACAAAAGTGCATATCGTCAAGGCTATGGTTTTCCCAGTTGCAATGTATGATTGTGAAAGCTGGACCATAAGAAAGGCTGAGCGCCAAAGAATTGAGGCCTTTGAACTATGGTGCTGGAGAAGATTCCTGCGAGTCCCTTGGACTGCAAGGCAATCAAACCAGTCAATCCTAGAGGAGATCAACCCTGACTGCTCTTTAGAAGGCCAGATCCTGAAGATGAAACTGAAATACTTTGGCCACCTAATGAGAAGGAAGGGCTCACTGGAGAAGAGCCTAATACTGGGAAAGATTGAGGGCAAAAGAAGAAGGGGACGACAGAGAACAAGATGGCTGGATGGAATCACTGAAGCAGTAAGTGTGAGCTTAAATGGACTCCAGAGGATGGTAGAGGACAGGAAGGCCTAGAGGAACATTGTCCATGGGGTCACGATGGATCGGACATGACTTCGCAACTAACAACAACAAATGGCAGACAAAATCTACCCACAACCTGGAGTTCAATCCCGACTGTGCTCAAGGTTGACTAAGCTTTCCATCCTTCCAAGATTGGTAAAACGAGGCCTCAGTTTGTGGGGGGCAATATGCAAATAATGCTTCTACATTGCGAACTGCCCAGACAGTGCTGTAAAGAGCTAAGGGATGGTATATAAGTCTAAATGCTATTGTCGGTGCTATATCAAATTGCTGATCCAGCTTTAGTGGAGTTAACTCATATTGTTATGATGAACTGGGTTTACTTACAGCCAGGATGGTTTCTTCAGATTGTCTTTTCTGGCTGGAACTGCCAAAACTGTAGTTCAGGAAGAACTTGAAGGCCATATCTGAGTTACTGAAGTGGCAGATGAACATTATTATGATAGACAGACTATGAATTACAGTTCATTTCCACCACTCGGCTCAGCCTTAGATCCTACTATTTGAGATCTCTGGACAATATCAACTAATTAAAAAATGATACTTCTTGCATATGTACAAAGGCTTCCCATCACTTCTGTCCTCTTTTATCCAGACTTGAGTTTAGATTTAAGATTTCCAGAGACATTGGTTTAACTTTAAGATGGCCTTAGGCAGTAATAGATATATCATACCAAAAACACATTTACTGAGTCAGGAATGCGAGGGATTTGCCTGCTATGATGGAATCAAATAGTAAAATAAACAGGAGTGGGCTGCTGAAAATGGCTGCCCTGAATCACATTTCTCTTCCATTTGATGCTTGCCATAATATACAGTACCTCACATTCTGGCAATGTTCCAATGTTCCAGTTGTCAACAGCAGCCAATTATATGGACATGTGCACAGTTAACACTGCAATAATGTCATCTGGGGAAAGTTGTCCTAGACCCCTTCAAGCCTACATTTGAAAGGTTACAGATATGCTTGTGGAAAGCTGTCCTAGATATTAGAGAAGAAAGAAGACAATTTAGCACAGCTTCAGCATCATATAGGAGAGGAGGCAACAAACACATACTCTTTGAAGCACATGTACTTCAGGAGTAAAAGATAGTCCATAGTTCAGTATTGAAGGAAAACATTGCAGTTAATACATGCCATAATGTTTATTTCCATTTGATTGAAGCATAGTATGTTCAATTCCCCCTCCTCTTCTTAATCAATTTATTTAGGCAAGCATTACATAATTATCTTTACCTTCCAACAAGAGTCATATACAGCCTTTCATTAGATTATGACTTCTGAGACAGTGACTTGCTCTTCATAATGACCTGTGGGATGTTATAAATCTGGCTATAGTTATACAGTCACCTTGTCTGACTGAATTTAAATTTTGAAAAGGCTGGCTCCAGTTAATCATGTCGACTGCCTCTGTTTCCTATCTGTTTTCATCATAAGGCAGCACCTGTTCTCAATAAATTATACACAGAGTAACTCCTTGAAAACAGTTCTCTACCCCCACATCCCTGTAAAACATCCTCTCTCTCTCTCTTTCTCTCTCTCTCTCTCTCTCTCACACACACACACACACACATGCACACACAGAGAGAGAGAGAGAGAGAGAGAGAGAGAGAGAGAGAGAGAGAGAGAGAGAGAGCGCAAAATGCTATCGTTTCAAGTGCTCTTTATCATTTAGAATCTGATCAGCAAACTAATTTAGAGTATTAATATACATGCACTTAAGATGCACCTAAGAGTAGAATAGAAACACCATAAGAGGGAAACAGTTCATGCTAAATATTATGGAAGGCAGTTTTCCTTCTATATTCCAATCAGATTTGGTTATGTGACAGGCTAATATAAACAATTAATACCCTCTAGATTTGCCAGCCATTTGAGGTAAGCCAAGTGAAGAAACAGACACCGCAGGGAATCTTGGAATGCTTGATTGATCAATTAATGCTATCAAGTCATTTCTGGCTCTTAGCAACCATATAAATAAATGTTTAATATTTTCTATCCATATGGTTTTCTTGTTAAAAATAGCATGATCATTTGCCATTGCTTTCTCTGTGTATGTATTTATGTTTTTGCCGTTATCACTAAAGTGATCACCCCACCCACCCCAGCATCTTCTTATAACATAGGCCTCTGTTTGCTTTAGCTGGGCAGCTGCTTATGACCTTCATATTGTGGGTGAGGTTATTTTGAGGTGAGGTTATTTTGAGTTTCTTTCTCAAGCTTCATTCACTTCTTAATATCCTTTTTTAACAGCTTATTCCTTTCCTTTTTTCCCCATTAATCTTTCATACATGCCCCAAGGTAATCTCTAAATTTCTTTACAAGATTGATCTAATTTCCATTTGAAGGTTATGATTCTATACCACACAGACAAGCAGATGGTGTCTAGAGAGACTACCTGATTGTGTTTAATCAGAACTCCGGGAGTGGGCCACTCTTGCTATGTATGATTGATGGTGGAATATTCTATCATTTAATCATGGTAGAATCAAAGTTGGGAGTCTTAGGAAGAGAGGAAACTAATGACAGGTTGCCTGAAGAAGTGGTTGGTTGGTTCCATTTACCTTGAAAGAGATGGTAGTGCCTTCTCAATGAGACTTTGCTGAATCCAATGATTCTCAACAACTGTTGAAGGGCTTCAACTTTCCTTTCTGAGGAAGGTGACTGGGAAGGTAGCTGGGTTGCAGTTTCAGAGGATCCTGCATTATCTAGAACTTTTTTTATTTGGGTTTCAGGCTAGGAGGTAGTTACAGAGCCTGCACTGATTGCATTTATTTATGATCATGGAGGAGCTGAGATGGAGCCATGCAGCCATGCTGGCCTTCCTTGAATTCTCAGTAGATTTTTGATACCATAAATCATGGTATACTTCTGGACTAGTGGGAAGTCAGAGTGGGAGGTCCTGGGGGCTTTTCGTTTGTTTTTTGGTGGTGGTGGTGGTTTTCATCCTGTCTCCAACTGTGTTTTGAGTCTCTGATGATAGGAGGAGAAAGATCAAGTCTAAAGTTCTTCACACTCTTCCTATTTAACATCATCCTGAGACTGTTGGTCAAAGTCATCTCTTGGTTCAGACTCAGGTATCATCAGTATGTAGAAAATACTCACTTGTATATCTCAACTTCAAGATGGTGAAGTGATGCTTATCAAGATCAATTCTAGTAAGACTGAATGGGTATTGTGGGATCCCCAGTCTGGAGAACTTTCAGCTTTAGTATTGGATGGGATCATATTTCCCTGTTCAGTCTTGTTCAATGAGCAGGTGCTAACTGTAGCCAGAAAGGCCTTTGCACACATCTTCTGTATGCTAGTTATGTTGATTTACATAATCACTGTGCACCAGTGATGGGTTGCTCCTGGTTCTATAGAACCAGTAGTAAAAAAGGTGGGAGGCTCCACCTACCCGTCACGACATCATCATGGGTGATCTGTGCATGCGCAAAAGCATGCGCATTCCCGCTGCACACCAGTAGTAAAAGTAAGTGGAACCCACCCCTGCTGTACACCCCTTTATAATGCCTTATAATGTACAGAGAAGAGCAACAAAGATGATCAGTGGACTGGAGGTTAAAACATATGAAGAACGGTTGCTGGAATTGGGTATGTCTAGTTTGACGAAAAGAAGGAGTAGAGGTGACATGATAGCAGTGTTCCAATATCTCAGGGCCTGCTACAAAGAAGAAGGAGTCAACCTCCAAAGCACCTGAAGGCAGGACAAGAAACAATGGATGGAAATTCTTCTTTTTAAGAAGAGATCAACCATTTGTCTGAAATGGTATAGGGTTTCCTGCCTATAGGGGGTTGGACTAGAATATCTCCAAGGTCCCTTCCTACTCTGTAATTCTGCATTCTGTATGTGGACTACTGCAATGCGCTCTACATGGACTTCCTCTTGAAGACTTTGACCTGAGGTGAGTTAAGAGATCTTTTGAAATGGAAATAATTGTGGGCTGTCCTTCCAAATACATTTTTCTTGATTCATAGTTTCATGCTTTTTTTACTGTTGTTCATTATTCATAGGAGATAGGCAGCATCATAAAAACGACAAATAAATAAAACAAAACAAAACAGATTAAAAAAATAGTAATGAAATAAAGGATTTTTTCCCTAAAAATACTGTAACTGTTTTCTACGTTGCTTGACATATGTGTATGCTTTGTCTTGCTGCCAGATAAAGCCAGGCCCTTTAATTGGTTATTTGTATGTGTTTGTACTAAAAGTTATGCACAAATGTGTTTCTTTGGACATCAATATAGAAAAACAAAAGAAAAGTCAAGGCTTTGGAATGTAAGCCTAATCTTTCTTTGCCCCTTTTCAAAAGGTTTTCATTCAGCTTGCTTTTTAATTTATATTTTATTGAGGAAAAATGCACACCTGTAAATTAGCACTTGTGGCAAAGACGTTTTATTAGCAAAGGAATGTCTGACTAGTTACTGGAATACCATATGAATTTCACCATGTTTTTGTGTTAAAATTCCCCCTCTCTGTGGTATTAAATCTCATCAAATTGCTTGATTGTAGGGCAAGGAGGGAGAGCTAAGAGAGAACAATGACACTGGTGTAAAGAGCCTGTTGAAATATTCCTAGGGTTTGTTTGCTAATTTCACGGAAATTGATTGTTAAAAAAGAAAGTAAAGTAGATTTATTAGGGATGTGACTTTGAAATATTGAGTCAGCTTCTGTTCTCTGTATGACAATCTGTACCATACTGTGAGAAAAGGGGAATGAGCCTTGATTGTATCACTCAGACGGAAGAACAAACAATCAGAATTTGCTGGGACACGTCCATATGGCATGTTTACTATGAAATGGTCATGGGTCCCTCCTTCATTCTTACTGGGCATCTTCACAACTTCATTAGAAAACCATTTTTTCTCTTCGTAGATTTTGCTATCTCCTTCCAAAGTGCAGATAATGAGACTTGGGGGTGGGGCGGGGGGCGGGGAATGAACAGTAACACAATCACCACTACTATAGATTGTCTTATTCCAACCTTTCCTTCATTTAAGCATATTTATTTTTCTTTTATGTATTTCTGATAGACGAATTCACCATTTCTCTTGAAACTTTACCACAATTTCACAATCAGCTTATTGTCTTTATTTATTAAACCTCTTATTTTGTACCCATTTTTTCCTACATTTTTACCAATGGAAACTTTTAAGAACTGTCCCTTTGATGAGACATTAATCAAGAACACATTTGTAACTAATCTTTTCTTTTAGAAAAAAGATTATTACTAATATGTGTGTGTGTGTGTATAATATATATATATATATATATATATTATACAATCTATATATGATTGTGTGTATGTGTATACTAATTACATAAGTGTATGTGTGGGTATGGATGTATATGTGTGTGTGTATACCCACATACATATACATACATCCCCTTCTAGGATCGGGCTTTGACCAGGGGAAGGGACTTGTGTGGGTAAATGAAATTGTGGACTATGTTGTTTTATTTATTTATTTATTTATTTATTAGTCATATTTCTATGCCGCCCACTCTCTGAGGACTCTGGGCGGCTTACACCAAAGACAGTATACTAAATAGCATATTGCCCCCAACAGTCTGGGTCCTCATTTTACCCACCTCGGAAGGATGGAAGGCTGAGTCAACCTTGAGCCGGTGAGATTTGATCCGCTGATCTGCTGAACTAGCAGTCAGCTGAAGTAGCTGCAGTACTGCACTCTAACCACTGTGCCACCTCGGCTCTTTGTTAAACATGTATATATCCAAAAGGGTCACCCAAGTTAAACAGGCCATGATGGATTCCCCAGACTAACACCAATCACATCTGCCAACCTGCATTGACCAGTATGGCAGATTATAGTCTATTCCTTCAACATGTCAATACAACCTCAAAAACGGCCCTAATTTCTTTTTATTATTTATGGTGGTAAAGCAAAGAAATTTTGGAGTAAGATTCATATTTTAATACAGAAAATTGTTAAAACGAAGATAAAAATGAAACCAGAAACTTTTCTTTTGGATTTAATGGAAAAAGACTTGGGAAAAATTGGGAACTTTGATTTTATATATCTTGACAGCAGTAACTACTGTGCGCACAAAAATGGAAGGACATTTTGATTCCCACCGTGGATGAATGGCTGCAGAAGCTGATGGAGTTGGCAGAAATGGCTAAACTGACCGTTTTGATTAAAGAAAAGAATATAAGTACCTTTGTTGCCACATGGAGACCGCTTCTGGACTTTGTGCTTGGGGTGGGAAAAAAATGAAAATTTGGTTCTGGGTTTTACCAATTACATTGATAAGTGTTTATAGAAATGGGTAGTTTATATTACAATGGAAAAGCAAAAAGTGGTGGTTTGATGTTAATGCTTTATTTTACTGCAACAGAGGAAGTTGGAAATCAATGCTATTTTTTTCTTTTCCCCAGCGCTTCCTCACTTCCCTTTCCCCTTCCACCCCCCACTGTCTTCCTATTTACTTTTGTATTTTGAATCTTATTTGATAACCTAATAAAATATTTTTTTTAAATGGCCATCATTCCTTAGAGGCCCTAGGGCAGTGATGGCTAACCTTTTTGCCATCATGTGCCGGAAGGGGGGGCGGGGGAGTTTTGCGCGTGTGCATGCCCACACCCATAATTCTATGGACCCCACCCTGCGCATGTGCATGCAACCCCTTCCCCCCCCCACTCCTGGCACGTGATGGCCCGGTAGGCCTGTTTTTCTTTCTCACCTGGCTCCAGATCCTCTCTATGCATCTGGGGAGGGCGAAAACAGCCTTTCCCACTCCCTCGGAGGCCCTCTGGAGGCCTGAAATGGCCCATTTCCCAACTCTCGGTTGGACAGGAAGTGACTTTTTTGCTGTCCTCAGCCTCCAGAGCAGCGGTTCTCAACCTGGGGGTCGCGACCCCTTTGGGGGTCGAACGGCCATTTCACAGGGGTCGCCAAAGCCCTTTCTCATCCCCCCACACCTTCACTCACCCTCACCCTCTGCCTCTGTTGGATCGCCGTTCGCCGTTCGCTTACCCCGCCCACTCCCAATCTATTGCTGCCTCCTGAGTCCCAGCTGATGGCTAGAGGGAAACAAACCGTTTAAATTCTTGCCGCGGGGCTTCAAAGGGCCGCCCTACATCTTTATTTTTTTATTGAAAAAGTTTTCAAATACAAATTTCCCCCCCTTTTTTCCCCCTCTCCCTCCCCCTCCCTAACCCCCCCTCCCCCCCATCCCCCCCGTGACTTCTTCATAACAAAAAAAAAACCTAATTCATAACAGATTACTTACTCCCTCCTCTAGATATTGACCTTTACTTACTAAAAATATTATTAATATTATAACATCCCCCTTTATCCATACATTTCAGAAAAGAGAAAAGAAAGGGGGGAAAAAAAAGACATTATACTATGACATTATAGAATAACTTCTCCACTTTAAAACTATACAATAAGTCCTACTTTAACATTTAATCTTCTATATATATTACTATAACATTTCAAAGCGGCCTTCCCCATAAAATCTAGTTTAACATTTATTCTACTCTATCCATTTCCTCCACTCCCCTAAATATATCACTTAAAAATCCCTTTTCTTAGACTAATCAATCTACTAACTAGCTTATTCACCCACTATCATGCAAAATTACCATACACAACATTTCTTAATATCTTTGATTCACTGCCCACACTGCTTAAAAATATATGTCTATATTTTCCATTATATCTAAATAAAAAAAAAAGAAAAGACAATGACTTTAAATTTATAATCCATATAGTATCTTCTTTGAGTTCTTTCCACTGGATTGGTAGAACCAACATCCATAATCGGGTAACATAGCTTGCTGGTGCAACAGTTTATTCAGGATCTTCAATCATATCTGCCCCCATCAGTAGTAAATATCTTCTTATATGTATAAAAGTAAAAACAACCACCCGAATGACATTATAATTATATTCCATATAGTAATAATTGTGGGTTTCATCAGGATTATTAATTCCCATCATCGTAGTGGGTAACAACCCGATCTTCTGCATGCCCCAGCATAATTCTCTTGCCTTGTGATTCAAGATAATATAATATGTTTATCAACACAAAAAGAAATTCCAAAATGGATAATTCAAATCCATCAGTTTAAGGCTCATTTCACGTCCCCAAATTACGGCCATGCAGAGATCTGCCACAATCCTCAGGATGATATTAACCAATATGTCACCTCTTCTGTGTTTACACATAATCATTCATATTTTAAAGTCACTGGCTTCACTGTTGCCTGATTTAGAAATTTCTATTTTTATGCCACCTATTTCTTTTTTTCTTTTCTTTTTGTGGGTTTGGTTTCCATCCTGGTTTCCTTTCTACAAATTGTGTATCATCTGGTCGGTTTTTATTCTGCTTTGTAGATTGGTCTTGTTGGTTTTGTTTTTGTATCTCATGTTTCTTTTTTATCCCTTGTATATCCCCTAATTGGTTTCCATGCTTATCCTTGCCTTGATAAGTCATCACATTAAAGTTAGATGCCACTTCTCTCAAATTTGTAGATAGTCCAGCTGGGGTATCCAATAAATCCAAAGGCAATTCATCTGGTACAGTCTCTGTAATTCGATATTTTACCTTTATTTCCGGCTCCTTCTGCTTATCCTGTATTATACCTGAAGATGTTAAGTTCATTTTCAACCTATTTTGATAAAATTCTTCCGCTCTTTCAACAGTATTTAGCTGATATCTTTCTCCTTGGTATCTAAATATAATACCAACTGGGGCGTCCCACCTGAATGGGATATTTCTCTTTTTTAACTCATTCACCAGAAAACCAAATTTCTTCCTTTCCATCAATATCTTAGGTGGGAGTTCCTTGTAAATCCAAATCTTTCTTCCATACAATTGCAAATTAGAATTGAAGGAATTTTGCACGATATTATTCCTAATTTCTTTATCTGTAAAATAAATCACCACATCTCTAGGCAATTGCCTTTGCTTGGCAATCCAGGAGTTGATTCGATAAACTCTGTCAATCCTACAAAACACTTCGTCAGGTTGAACCTTTAGAATCCCAGCTAGAAATTCAGAAGATATTTTCCTTAAATCATCTCTATTATTTTCCTGCAAACCTCTTAATCTTATCGCATATTCTGTGAAATTATATTGTACCATTAAAATCTCTTTTTCAATCTTCTGTTGCAGATTTTCTGCATTACCATACTTTTGATCAGCATCCATTTTAGGTTTTTCTTCTAAGCTATTATCCTGAGTGTTTGTCAAATCATTTTCAATTTTTTGAATTCTATTGTCCAATTTATCTTGAATTTCTTCCATTTTAGACTCTAGTACATTAGTATTTGTGTCCAACTGTATCATAAATTCTGTAAAACCATTAGCCACTTTTGAGAGTTTTTTCTCCAAAAAATCAAACTTAGATTTCACCAATTCTTTAATTTCCTGCTTAAATTTTTCAAGTTGCTGATTCACAATCTCCTCCCTTCTTTCAATCTCCTCTATAAAAAATTCTATTATATTAAAATCAGGTTTCTGAGACTGAAGAGTTAAGACTTGTTCCTTTAAGTTGTTGGTGGGGGAATCCCCCCCCCCTTTTTGTTTATCTGACTTTATGAGTCTCAGTGCCATGTTTCCGCCCAGGCAGGCTTTGTTAAAAAAAAGCAAGAAAGACTTCTTTCCAATCAACAACAATATCAGGTCTCCAAGGGAAAAAAAAGAGAAAAAGACACAGGAGCGAAGTTTTGTCTACAAATGTAGCCAGTGGTATTTATTCCGCTACATTGTAATAATAGAAAACGGAAGGACTTTCCCTTTCAGCCTCTCCTCCAGCCGACGCCATTTTAAAAGGCTTTTTTTTCCCTCTTTCTTTTCCTCCTCTCTCTTAAGTATTTTTTTTTAAAAAAATCAGTAAAATACTTGCGGTTCAGTATTACAGGTCCAGCTCACATTTTCTTTGAGTAGTCTGTTAAATTTGCAGGCTTGCTTTTGACGCCTGGCTCTGCATCAGCAGAGGTCTCCCAAAGCCCGGAGCAGCGGCTAGGGATACGGGGCATCTCATCCGCTCTGTCCCAAAAGTAAAGGAAAAACTTTTGGGACTCCGCAGAGAGTTCTACCCACCCCTGTCGGCTCTATCATGGAAACGGAGTTTTTTCGAGCCGCCATTCCATTGTGAAGGCGGCTCTGACAGGCGATGGAAGCTGACGATCCCAAAGGAACGTCTGGCAGCGACAAACAGCAAACCGGAAGTCCGGGCCGCCCTACATCTGATCAGTGTTAAAAGAAAACAAATGAGAAGACCAGTGCCTGCAAAAATAGAAAAACACAGCCCCTTTCAGCTTCAGCATAGGTTAATTACCATAAGTAGATTTGATCAGCCTCAGGACTCTCAGCTGATTTGCTCTCAGCTGTTTTGTGGAGGGCTCTGTTAGCTGCAAAGAGAGGAGCAGATTTTTTTTCCCTAGCTATGTTAAAAAAACGAAACTGAAAGTAAAGCAGGGTCTTTGTTGCAACATGACAAAATGAGGCAGAGATATATTTCTTTTTCTTTTTCCTCACCAAAAAAGATAGGTGCAAAACTGCAAACAATGGGAAATTTAGGGCAAAAGAAGAGGTTCAAGATTTTAAAACACAAAAGAAAAAAAGCTCTATTTAACTAGGGAATTGTAATAATTGAGATACTATTAATTGTATATTGTGTTGAAGCAGAAATGGTTAAGTTGTGGTTTGGAGGAATATATGGGGGAAATTATTTGGTTTATTATTATTGGTAAATATAATTAATTGATTTGTAAGAAATTGGATTGCATGGAAATAATTGGAATATTCATGTTCATATTGATTGATATACAAAAAAAGATAGTTATATAACTAATTGATTTATATTAAAATGTTGAATTTGTATTAAACAACTGTATTACATAATTACATAATTAACCAATGTGAGGATGGATATAAAAATAGATGACAATGGGAAGGGGTATAATATAGAATAGAAGGGAAACATTGAATTTGATTAAGATTAGAGATGAGGATGAAGAGTAATATTGGTTTTTTTAAAAAATAGATGAGGAATAAATATGGCAAAAAGGAAATATAGAAATTGTAAATTTAATTGAAATGACTAAACACTGGTTAAATTTGTGAACCAGCCAAATACTCTGTTCAAAGAAAATACATTGTATTTTTGTATGTGTGTTTCTAATTATTGCTATTTATTCATATTTGTTCTCTTTTATTCTTTAAAGTTTAACAATTCATTCTTTATCTTAATATCTTTATATTTGTTTGGGGTTGGTTTTCTTCCCTTTCATCTTTTTTATTGTACAGCAATCTTTCTCCTCAAACCTACCACCTCTCTCTTTTCTTTCCTTCTTACTTTCTCTTCCCCCCTTCTTCTTCCTACTTCCTCTTTCTTTCTCCTTCTCCTCCTCTCTTCCTCCCTTTCTTACCCTCAATCCTACTCTAATTTCCCTTCCCTTCCTTTATCCCTCTCTATTGCTGTATCCTTTTATGCATATGGACTACTCAGAGGGCTGAAAAAGTTATTTTTGACTGGTCCTCGCACTTTTGACCAGTCCTCGAACTTATGACTGTCCTCACATTTTATGTTTTTGCCCTATCTTGTCACCATGGTGAAGAGAAGCAGTTGTGAAATGAGTGACACGGTTGTTAAGAATGCTACAATGGGCATGATGACCAGTCATAAGTACGAAGACCGGTCAAAAGTGCAAGGACCTGTCATAAATCACTTTTTTCAGCCCTCTGGGTAGTCCTTTTGTGCACATGGACTACTCAGAGGGCTGAAAAAGTTATTTTTGACTGGTCCTCGCACTTTTGACCAGTCCTCGAATTTACGACTGTCCTCACATTTTGTTTTTTGCCCTATCTTATCACCATGGTGAAGAGAAGCAGTTGTGAAATGACTGACATGGTTGTTAAGAATGCTGCACAGGCATAAATGTGAGGATGGTCATAAGTGTGAGGACCAGTCAAAAGTGCGAGGACCTGTCAGAAATGACTTTTTTCAGCCCTCTGAGTAGTCCCTATACACATAGCCATGGCCACCCGGTCACATGACCAGCTAGGCATGCCCACCCAGTCACATGACCTCCAAGCCATGCCCACAAAATAAGCCACGCCCACAGAACCGATAGTAAAAAAATTTAGAACCCACCCCTGGTTGGGGGTCACCACAATATGAGGAACTGTATTAATGGGTTGCGGCATTAGGAAGGTTGAGAACCACTGCTCCAGAGCCTCAAATGGGCCATGGTGAAGGGCCTGGGATGGAGGGGTCGAGGCCCATTGGCCAGGGTGAAAGAATGGGGGTGGGCCAGCTGAGGAGAAAAGCTGGTGGATAATGTGCGGAGGCGGAACCCTGGAGGAGAAGCAGGCGCAACCAACGGCTAAAAGTCCTAGAATGATATTTATGTATGTTTGGGCATTATATATATAGAAGGTAGAGATGCTGGATTTTGGTTGTTTCGGCTGTTTTTCCCCCTTTGGAGCAGAGATCCTTTTAAAGACAGGGTTCTCAGGTAATGACAGCATAGGTCATCCTCGCTTAACAATAGGTCGCTTAGCAACCAAACCTCCCCAGAGCTACTTATGACCCACTTTCAAAGTTTTAGCCACAAAACCCTCCCGTGGTCACATGATTGCATTTGGTTTCAGTATTTTATTAGTTAATCAAAATATAAGATACAAAGAAAAATAAAAATAATGGGAAAACAGAAGGAAAGGGGGAGGAGGAAAAAGTGTAGGATAAAGGGGAAAAGGAAAAAAAAAGCATTGACTTCCAACTCCTTTTGGTGCACTAGAATAACCTCAACTTTTAACTTTTACATAATAATATACACTAGCTATTTCTATAACAACAAACCTATCTAATCAGCAAAACCCAAAATCAAAGTTTCATTTTTTCCACCTCAACCACAAAGTCCCAAAGTGGTTTCCAAGTAGAAACAAAATTGATTGTATTCTTTTCTTTAATCAAAGCAGTCAATTTAGCCATCTCTGCTAACTCTATCAACTTTTGCAACCATTCATCCATTGTAGGAATCAAGCATCCTTCCCTTTTTGTGCATAAGGTATTCTTGCTGCAAGTCAGCATATACAACATCAAAGTTCCATCCCACCCCCTCAAGTTCTTTATCCATTAAGCCAAAAAGAAAAGTCTCTGGTTTTATCTTTATATTCACTTTAAGAATCTTCTGTATTAAGATGTGAATACTACTTCAGTATTTCTTTGCTTTGTCACATGTCCACCATAAATGGTAAAAAGTTCCTCCTTTACATTTACATTTCCAACATACATTTGAAGTACCTTTATACATGCTTGACAATTTATCCAGTGTTAAATACAAGCTATACATCATCTTATAAAATTTTTCTTTTAAATTATAATTTAATGTAAATTTTAAACCTTTCGTTCACATGTTTTTCCATTGTTCAACAATATTATACCCAAAGCTCTTTGCCCGCTGAGTCATACAGTTCTTTACATACTCATTTCCCAAGTTTAATTTCAATAAAGGTAAAGGTAAAGATTCCCCTTGCACAAATGTGTTAGTCGTTCCCAACTCTATGGGGCGGTGCTCATCTCTATTTCATAGCCAAAGAGCCAGTGCTGTCCAAAGACGTCTCTGTGGTCATGTGGCCGGCATGACTAAACGCCAAAGGTGCACGGAATGCTGTTATCTTCCCACCAAAGTGGTCCCTATTTTTCTACTGGCATTTTTTAAGTGCTTTCGAACTGCTAGGTTGGCAGAAGCTAGGGCAAGTAACGGGAGCTCACCCCGTTAGGGGGCACTAGGGATTCGAACCACTGAACTGCCGACCTTTCGATCAAGCTCAGCATCTTAGTCACTGAGCCACCACTCAATAGCAACTGATAAATCTTTGCAACAATACTTTCATAACTAGCACACCATAAAATTTCCAGTTCATTTTTTACAAAATCAAATCCATAGGGTTTTTTAAAATCTAGTTTACTTTAAATCTTTCTTTCATTTGTAAATATGGTGAATACGTCCTTTAATTCCAACTCCTCTTAGATTTGAGGATAAGGTCACCATAACTGAAAAATATTATTTCACCATAAATCCACCAATCTGGCTTTGCCATGCTTACTTTTCTAAAGAAAAGCTTTCAGGGGATGACACCCAAAGAGGCATCTTCACAGAGAAACTTACTTTGCATTTATTCCAAACTCTTAGGATGGCACATCTAACAAAGTGGTTGTCGAATTCAACATTTACTTTAATCTTGTCATACCATAAATAGGCATACCATTTAAATCTTAATTCATTGCCCTCCAGCTCAGGTAACCTCTTATTTTGGAGAATCACCCACAGTGGTGGGATTCGAAATGGTGAGATTTTTTACTACTGGTTCTGTGGGCATGGTTTGGTGTGCGTGGCTTGGCTTGGCTTGGCTTGGCTTGGCTTGGCTTGGCTTGGTGGCCATGGCTTGGTGGCCATGGCAAGGGAAGGATACTGTAAAATCTCCATTCCCTCCCCACTCCAGGGGAAGGTTATTGCAAAATCTCAATTTCCTCCTGATCAGCTTGGACTCAGGAGGCAGAGAATAGATGGGGGCGGGGCCAGTCAGAGGTGGTATTTACCAGTTCTCTGAACACTCAAAATTTCCTCTACCGGTTCTCCAGAACTGGTCAGAACCTGCTGAAACTCACCTCTAGTCACCCACTATTTTAGCCAGGCCAAACAACGGACATCAAAATACATTTCAAATCTGGCAAACCCAAACCTCCTCTTTCTTTAGCACATGACTGCTTTTGGGAGCATGGCAACTGGCTTGCATTTACTGTCATTTGCATCATGTTGCTGTCACATGGTTTTGCCAGAGACCACTATTGACTCCCAATTTCCAGCCAAAAAAAAAAAAAATCCATTACATGCAATGGGGTTGCTTAACAACCACCACAAAAAAAGGTCATAAGATTGGGTGCAGTCATATGGTGACCCACTTAACGACCAGCATAACTTTTAACTATAATTCTGGGCTCAATTATGGTCATACATTGAGTCTTTTCTCACTCAAGTCTCAGCAGTGATGCCATTTGCTCCCATTAAATCACTCAGCCTTGTTTCTGGAGGGTTTCCAGACAGCCAATCTGGGCGTCTGCATGTGAGTTAAAAATGCCACAAATTCTGTACGTGCCAGAACAACCCAAAGGGAAGCAAATGATGGGGGAAGTTGTGTTGCTTTGTGAAAGCTGCTGGTAGGGCCACTTTGCTCAAAGCATCATTGAAACAAAGCAGCCCGTCAAGGCTTTGCACAGATATAATCCTGAATCTCCTTGTGTGGCATCTCTCCAGTTGTCTGCAGCCTCCCTAGCTTGAAGGGCTTCAATTAAATCCCAGGGGAAGATGTGGTCTTTTGAAAATTAAAAATGGGAAACAGTGTCAGCCAAGAGGGCTGTAGGATAAGGAAATGTATTGTAATAGGAAAAGAAAAAAAAAAAACAGCCATACCTTCCACTCCCTTGAGACAAAAACAGAACAAAACAAAACAGGTAAACACAGTTAAAAGCTATTATCAAACATCCTGAGGAGAAGGTAGAAAACAGAAAGCTTTTTTTTTTTTTTTTGCAGTGGAACAAAATTGCAAAGAAGCTGAAAGATTTCAGTACAAGAATAGATCGTTGTAGACCTGTGTGAACCAGACTTAATACTTTGTTTTCTATGCCTTTAAATATTTCATGAATTACAGACGGTATGTTTAAATATTTGCTTATCACATTCAAAAGTAGAATATCCTGACTGGAAGACTGCTGTGTTTCCTTATGTTTCCATTTTGAGTCAAAAATAATCTCCCTTTTTAAGTCTGGCCTCTCACAGGATTGCATGACAAAGAATAATTTCCTGTGTATGAGCTGATTAGTATTTTATCTCGATAACATTTTGCCTCCTAGTACCACTTTGAGGTTCCACTTACTCCTTTGGTTAATCACCTTTTTTGGCTTTTATTTTAAACCAAGTGCCCCCGAGTCAGGAATGTTCAAATGAGATCCAGTGTATTTTGTTGCTCTTGAAACCTGGTAAATTAATTATGAGAGGTATTTTTTTTTAATCAAATCCTCCTGTACAGTAGTTCTCAGACAACTGCACAACAACTAAAGCTTCTGTTTGGACAATATATCAAAGAGCCAAGATGGAAAAATTGACAAAATTTAAGAAGCCGAGTACAGATTGAAGGAAAAAACCTTATACATATGACCGATTTGAGGAAGGAGAATTAAAACAAGTAAAAAAAATAAACATATCCATAAGAGTCTCAATTCTTGTCTTTGCTTGAACTTCCAGTGAAGGGACAGCGAGAATTCCTGCATTGTTTGTGAGCTTCTCCCACATGTTGCAAAAAAGTTGGGCGCTTCCAAAATATTTCCCAATATGTTTTCCACCAGCCTCCCATTCATGATTTTGCTGATGGCTTCCTATTACTGCCACAGACCTTTCTGCCAGCCTCCCTCCCTGAAACACATATAAAGAGGTTGACAAAAGATAAGATGTATAAGGGGGAGGAAAATTAAACAAACGGTTGGTATAAACTGGACTAAATAGGCTAAATAATGCCAGCCTGCTTTTTAAAAAACTGTTTTCTATCCAAATGTATAAAAAAGTTAGATCTTAATTTCTTGGCAGTTTACTATTGGAATCAAATGTTCTTTATAATGACATTCAGCAGCGATGTTAAAAAAAAATGAAAAGTGTTGCAGTGGTTCTCCTTTCAGTTGATAGTGGTGAAGGTCTCAAGACCATTTCTTTCCAAATTTTCTGATGCCATGATCATGCACAAGCCTGGGCTCAGATAACATTAATGAGCAGATGAGATCCAATTGTGTATCTTGACCCCTGTAGCTGATTTAATTGAGGTTCTATCTCAGTTTTAGGAACATTTATGATCTGAGTGGGCTCTGCCTCAAATCTAGCAAGACTGATAGCTGTGGATTCACGGGACCTCTGCTTCCAGGAACTTTTCTGACTTTAGTTCCGGAAAGGATTGCACTTCTCCAGATGGAACTGGTATGTAATTTGAGGATCCTCTTGGACTCATGGTTCTATCTCACTGCAGCTTTGAAGAGTAGAGCAAAGGCAACAAATATGTCCTCTTGAGAGGAGAGGGTAGGTAGCAATCAGTGGTGGGTTGCCCCCGGTTAGGACCGGTTTGCAGGAACCGATAGTAAAACCAGAAGGAGGCTCTGCCCACTGACCCCGATGTCATTAGGAAGCTTCTGCGCATGTGTGCACAGCGCAAGCTGTGTGCGCAAGCGCGCACAGCCCCGTTGCAAACCGGTAGTAAAGGTAAGTAGAACCCACTCCTGGTAGCAATGTTCCTAATCTAGCCATGTCAACAATGTAAGAGCTACCTCCAGGGGTTTGTGCCTCCAATGCTAATAATTCTTCAACAACTCTGAATCTGCATTCCTGTTACTCTTATCCTAAACTTAGCATTTGAATTGGCTCATGGAAATGCCTAGTGCTTCAATCTGGATCATTACAAGACAGCTCTGCATCTGCTTCTCTCTGGCTAACAGGTCACTAATTAAATTACAAAGCAAGTTATAGTCTGTGAACTTTTGAAATCTTAGTCATTCTATTATCAGGAAGTTTATGACATGGCGATAAAGGCTGCATTTGCCTGGCTTTCTGAGTTGCCTTAACTGGTACAGGACAGATTTCTTCTAACCCATATAAGAAGGGGCTTTCCTCCACTCTGCCTTTAAATCCTAAACAGAGACTCTATAGGCTGAACATGCGCAGTTAACTAAGAGCTTTTTCAAGCTGCCCAGCCATATTGATGGTTTTGTATTCTTGGAAAGGAAGTCCATTGTTTTACCCCTCTTCTTCCCATCCATTATACGAAGAGAAATTAAATGGTTCTCTACCTAGTTTCTAGCATTCCTGGACATGCTAATATGAGTCTTTTGCTTGAAGATTTTAACACTGATTAAAATAAACTGCATAATTAATCTGCTATCTGGGCCAGTAATGCAGAAGGCTCTGTTTTGTCGCTATAACAAAATGCTCTGCAGAACAATTTTAATGAGCTTATAAAATAATTAAAATTAATGTGTGAAAATCCCATCAAGACTGCCTCTACCAGTCATCATATCAATAGCTACATTATGGGCCTTATGTGATTATACACATCTCTGTCTCTGTGTGTGTGTGTGTGTGTGCGCCAGTGGTGGGTTGCCCCTGGTTCGCATCGGTTCTATAGAACCAGTAGTAAAACTGGTGGGAGGCTCCGCCCACTGATGTCATCAAAACGCTTCTGTGCATGCGCAGAAGTTTCTGCGCTTGTGCGCGCATGGCCCCATTGTCAACCGGTAGTAAAACTAAGTAGAACCCACCCCTGGTGTGTGCGTGTCTGTGTGTGTCTGTCTATCATCTACCATATACTTTTACTAACTGGACTTTGGTGTATCAAAAACTAACACAAGTGTGTGTGTGAGGGGAGGAAGTTACTGCTTCCTATTTATTTATTTACTTATATAATCTGTTGACCTGCCTAAAATCTTGCTCTAAAAAATCTATTACTAACCATAATTTATTGGTTCTAATTATGTTCCTTCCTCCCACATTAGTCTCCTTTTAAAAGATCAGTGATCACAATAACCAAAACCAGATACAGAGGATGTATCAAATATTTATCTTTCATTGTGGAATCCAGTTTGCTCACTCTCTTTTACTGATATTTTGCTTTTGTTCTCCCCTTTGAACTCTTCTGGATATTCTTACATTTTACTAGATTATTTAGCTGACCTTTCCACATGAAAGTCCCATAATCTAGCTGTTACCTTGCCTGCTAAGTTTATATAAGCTTTCATAGCTCTAATAAAAATACCATACATGTGGGTATCGCAAAACAACAATATTTTTGCTGTAAAAATGCCATGTATGTGCTTTTAGGTATGGGGGTGTGACGGAAGATCTTCTCATATGTGAGGAATCACTTGTATGCCGGGAATATTTCAGTGCAACAAAGGAGTCAAAGAAAATGCTTGCACGATCCAACAGTTCCATAATCTACTTCTCTGGTTACATATCCTGATTCCATAAACACTGGAATTGCAGTTGTTTGTGCTTGCAAAGCTCATTTGGCATTATTTATCTGTCTGCTTCAATGGATACAGTTGTTGAATTTTAAATTTTTAAAATCTTTTGGTAGGTGTTCCTTGTCAGTCTCCATAAGCATTTTGGATTTAAAAAAAGGAAATCTAATTGCTCATTCTAATTTGTCACTATGCACTTATTAACAGAACTCTATTTTGTGTGACTTGCATACTGAAAAAAATCCTAAATGGTGTCATCATAGCAGGACATAGAAAGTCAGTGAACAAGATACAGTCTCTACTGGTTGAAAAAGAACGTGCATTTTCAGTTCTACTACAGATACTCCTGGTTTAGCAACTATCTTGGTTAACAACCATTTGCAAATATGATGATAATTTTTTAAAAAAAACATTTTTCAAGCAATCCATGCATTTACTGCCAAATTTTGTGCACCTGACAACAACACTCACCGAAATGAGAGCAACCTTGGCATAGCTGTATGAGAGGGCTTTAACTGAATAGCCAGCAACCACTGATCTTTATAGCATCTCTCTGTCACTTTCTCAGTCACATGTTCACCTAATGACCGTTTGATTTAATAACCTGATTGTTGGAAGAGAACTTTGGTGTCTAAACAAGGAGCAGGCAAACTTAGATTTAAGTTTTCCGGCAATACCAAATCAAGGTTCTACATCTACATGTGGTCTAATAACACAGTACAACATGGCACACACGGGCTACAATCCCTTGTTTTTATTATATTTCTAAGAAAGCAAAAAACAAGACAATTCATCAACCAGAGAGCCACTTGGCATCATTAGTATCAATGGACCAAGCTGAACATTTCTACAAGCAAGTACTCTAACAGCCAAGCCATGAGCAGTTCATCTAAATATGCCAGAAGTCAAGCAATGCCTTGTTGGACAAAGAGAATAGTGTAAATATCCAAAATATGTGTTATGGCATAAATGTATATGATGGCTTTCTCAGATGCTTCTCTGGGGGAGGATGAGCTGGTCCCAGACATGTTAGGTGGCGGAGATGGCAGAATGCTCGGAGGTGGCCAGTGGCTTCAAGCCAGGATCAGCAAGACCAAGAGCGGTGGAGTGGTTGAAGGGGGAGCAACTGGACGAGCAGCCTGCTGAGTGTGGGACAATCAAATCACAGCTGCAGAAGAACAGCATGGATGAGGAGGAACTGCCTCCTCTGTCTGATCCAAGAGTACACAAAGTGGCAAAAAGGCAAGAGCAATGGTGTTCAGCCCTGCTACTTGTGAGGCAACAACCTCACTTGATGGACTGTATTGGGCAATGGCTATTTAGTGCAGCAAGAGAGGGGAACAACACTGGGAACAATATGTCCGTTTTGGTGCCTAGTGTTTGTCAGTTTCTTCTTTGATGTACCTGACCCAGACTGTGGACTTAGACCTTGGATTTGGCTCTTGGACCTACTTCTCAGACTTGCCTTTGCCTTGGACCTTGGACCTCGATGGTGGACTTTGGTGTGTATGTGCCTTGCTTGCCTGTACTTTGTCCTTGCCATGTGGATTGTTCCAGCTTCATGGATTAATGCGGGAATCATTTTGGAACTGAATTGGGAAACTCACTGCGGGCTGCCTTGTCACTGGACTGGGATTCCCTGAGGAAGATTTTTAGAGACTTCGAAAGCCTTAATAAACCCCTTGAATCTTCCACGGTGTGTGCATTGTGTGAGCAGAACAATATATTTTTTTGCTTCAATGAGCTGAACATCAGGCATTATTTTTACGGCACTCTTTATTAACATCAGGAATGGGTCCACATTATCTGAGGTACTGTCTCACTGCAATGGGATTGGCCAACCTTGCCTGCACCGGCAAAAGGGGAATGCTATGGACCCTGTCAGTCAAGGAATTCTGGCTGGTGGAATCCACGAGAAGAAACTTTTCGGCCATGGCTCCCACCCAAGAAGCAATGGGTGGAAACTAATCAAGTAGAGAAGCAACTTAGAACTAAGGAGAAATTTCCTGACAGAACAATTAATCAGTGGAACAACTTGCCTCTAGAAGTTGTGAATGCTTCAACACTGGAAGTATTTAAGAAGATGTTGGATAACCATTTGTCTGAAGTGGTGGGTTGGGTTTCCTGCCTGAGCAGGGGGTTGGACTAGAAGACCTCCAAGGTCCCTTCCAACAAATAGAATAACATTCTATTTTCTGAAATATTGTGCCTTCCAAGGTAAGATCCACACACACCCCTTTTGGCATGAAAGGGTCTGCCAAATGGCCTGGGGCCCCAATGGGAGCCTGTTTTTCTGAAGGTGATTAATGGATTAGGATAAGACCGTACCTCCTCCTTGTGTTCATCTTCCTTCCTTTGTCCATTTTAAATAGATTCTTGTTTAACTATTTATTGTTTTAATGTTTCATATTGTTATCTCTATTGATAGTAAGCTGCCTAGAGTTGCTTCTAATAGAGATGGGTAGCATATTAATTAATTAATTAATTAATTAATTAATTGAATGAATGAATGAATGAATGAATGAATGAATGAATGAATGAATGAATAAATAAATAAATATTGCCTTCTCACAGACTGGGAACAATGGAAACCCCACCCAATTATTCTAGTTATCTTTATGGTGTGTAACACCCACTCCTGGACGAGGCAAGGGAGTCTCTTTTTGTATCATAAGGTTTCAAATAAAAAGGTGGGGGGGGGGCGGGGGAGGGAAGCCAGATCATTTATTTATTCATTTGTACAAGTTGGGAGAATTTGATGCCATGGATACATCAATCTGTTAAAGGTTACATTTATTTCCTTTTTGCTAAAAGGCAAAAAATTATGCCCACATTCAAATGTTTGTCAATAAATTCAGAGATGGAATCTGGGACCATTCCAGGGTACCCTAAAAGTACAGTATGTTGTATGAAAAGAAGAGTTATATGAATGGTAATAAATATGAATGGGATGTGCAGTTATACATAGCTATTTGATTTTTTTTTTTTTTTACAGGAGCTTGATATTTATCCAATCTTCAGATTCTGGTCTTTTAAATAAAATGAACATTTAAGTTTCCAAGATAAAGAATTAACATTTATTTTGGCCTCATGATTTGTTTGCATGTCTTGCCCATTCACCCCTAAGAAACAGCTCATGAGTGATTCAAAATGTTATATTCTTTTAAAAAAAATGAAACCAGATGAAAAGTAATAACAAGTACAAGTTCCTCACTTCATTCTTCCACCAAATGTCACCAAATGTCAGCCAAGATAAAAATAAAAGAAACGTTAAAATCTTTTACTGTTCCAAAAACCTACTTAGACTAAGTCACACGCTAACCATTCTGGTGAGTTCTTCTTATGTGCTTTATGTCATGTGTGAGATAAGCAAAGTGTGCAATCCCCTTTGGAATAATGACCCAATTAAAATCCTAGAACAGCAGAAATTAGGACTCTAAGTCTCATTTTGTTTCTATCCATGAAACAGGACCAAATGGAACAGTTTTCCACAAAGCTACTATTTTAGATGGATACAATTAAACGTCAGTGTGGCTCTCCACAACAATATTTAGTGATCATATCTTGGAACCCTCATGCTTCCCCACCACAACCCCACAACAAGGTAGTTTTGAATGTAAAATGTTAGCAGCAGTGTGGAGCATCACTTTCCACACACTTCAGGTCCTTGGAAGGAAACTATGATATAAATGTGGCATGTAGCTAAGTATATAATTTGGTAAACATGTATGTTGTCAAGGTAAATGCCAGGCTGTAGACTTCATTTAGATATGCTGGATTCCTGGGGGAGGGAGGGGAGGGGATATGGTAAATATTGTACCAATAAAGGAGAATATTTGTAGCTCAGGATTGCAATGAGGGGTCCTTGGTGCTCTCTCCTTGTTTTTTTGTGGACATCTCATTACCCTAACTAGGTAACATCATCAATGCTAGTAAGGAGTGCTGTTTACTGTCAGTTTATGTGCGGATGGGGGTGGTCTTAGAGATTCTTTGGTTGGGCTGTTTACTGGTGGCTCTTTGGCAGTTTCTTGATTGGGGTATTGCTTACTTGATTGTTGGTCTGAAGTTCACCCTGAAGTTAATCTATGCTGACCTGAGTGCTGATTACTGGTGGAAATGTGCTTTTTCTCCTTTGAGTTAGTTGATTGTCTCTTTTGCATAGTCTATAGATGTTGTTAATGTCTATGTGTCTATGATGATGGCTGATTTGTCAGAGTGCCAGTCTTCTAGAAATTCCCTGGCATTTTTGGACTTGGCCTGGTCTAGGATTGTCACATTTTCCCAATTGAAACTACGGTTAAATATGTTGTGAAAGAAAAGAATATTTATCATGTCTTCTGACTGCTAGTTGGTGTTCATCGATGCGCCCTGCCAGTCTTCTGCCTTTTTGTCCTACATAGTGGTTGGTGCAGTTCTTACATTGTATGCAATATTTACCATTGTATTTCTTACATCGTAAATATTATATATAAGATATATATTGGAAGACCTGAAGAGCCTGATTGGGGACAGATCATTCTGGAGAAGATTCACTTAGTCACTAAGGGCTGACACTGGTTTGATTACACATAGTAATCATCATATTGTTATTAAATAAGTATTCTTATTAAACAATAAAATTATGAAAACCTATACAGAGAAAAGCTGTACTGGATAAACATACTGTATATAATAGCGTAATGTATTTATATAACTCACATTTTACAATATGGTGTATGGTATAGTTAATTTCAAAGAGACTCTTCCCATCCAGATAGCAAAGAAAAGAAATAGAAATAGAAATAATAATAATAATAATAATAATAATAATAATAATAATAATAGTGAAGGAAGTTGTCGTTATCGTTTCATGGTACTCAAAACACTGAAAGATACTATATCAAAGAAAGTGTAATGTGCACTGGTGATTGATTAAAGGGCTGGAAGAGCATGGAGATTTTTCACAAGAGAGAGGTGAGCAAAGTAGGTTTCTCTAAGGCAATTTTGCTTGTTTATAAATAACCTCCAATTAGGGGTAAGCAGTGAGATGGACAGGTCTGCTAATAACTCCAACATCTCCACTGGCAAAATAAAATATAGAGAATCAATCCAGATTGTATGAATGGGTTTTAAAAGGAGAAATAGGTTTCAATGTAAACAAGTGGTAGTTAAGAAATATTGGAGCAAGAAAAGAAAATAATTTTACAAATATATTAATGGAACCCAAACAATATATTTACTGAGGATCAAGTTATAAATGGCTAGCTATCAAGATAGCTGCATTGTAAATCTAAAAACAAGACAATACATATTTGTATTTATCTGCTTGTTTAAAAGACTGATATAGCTGTCCTCCTGAAAGCATCTGGGTGACAAACAGCAACAAAAACCAAGGTAATAAAAGCCAAAACTACACTTCACTCTTCTTTCTTCTACCCTTGCAGCAAAATCGTATCTGGGCTGTGACCATCCCTAACCATTTTACAATTCCCTAGGTGCTGAAGAGCAGCAAAAGAAAGACCATAAAAAAAGAACAATCCTCCTCCTCCTCTGCTTCTGAACATCCTGGGTGCAACTGGCTGGCCACCTTGTGACACAACATTAGACCACATGGGAGCCTAGTTTGGTCAGAATGACCCATTTTTAAATTGGGAAAGGATATGACTAGATTGATTTTTTTACGTGTGGGTAAGCCTTATTGAATCTGATGGAAGTTAAAGTTCTGAATGTCAAAGGATTATGATATAAGCAACCACAGCACTTTCTATAAAGTTATTCGGGAATGAAAGATTTATTAAAAGTTTGTTCAGTTTACATGGCAGCCTGTTTGCCAAATGATTCTGTCCTTTGGAGCAGATGAGACTGTTTACCACCCACATTTTCCCATTGTTAGCTTGCCTTTTCATGGCAGCCTTTTTTGAAGTCATATTAAGCCTGTACCATTACTGTACTATTATTTTGGCAAAACAATTGCTGGATGATTCTAAAAGATGCTATAAGTCACTAGTGGGGAAATGGCCAAAGATAAGCAATCCTCTTAGGGATTAATAAGTGAATGCGGGAAGAAAATCCAATGATGAGACAAGACTCAAAGGAAAATCTTCCCTTTTGATAGAAAGCAGCAGATCTATTAATTCCAGATCATTCTGTCTTCTTAAAAACTATCCATTCTTGCTTGGACTGTACATTTATGAATATCTCCGGATCTGAAAAAGCCTAAAATGTTTGAAGAGAACTATTAGCATGCATGTTTTAGCTTAATGTCTTTTTCATGTTTAGCTCTTAAGAGGGAAAGAAACATCATATTTTGATATAAACATCTGTTTTATGTTTCCCTAAATGCTCACTTAGCATGATGAGCATTAACTCTAGAGGATTCCGACTGTGCAAGACTTTTTAGCCCAATCCAGATAGATCTGGATTTGGGACTGCCCAAATACATTGTTATGGCACCAACTGAACAGATGACTTATGCACATTGAAACTCATATCTATATATTTGTAATGGGGAAGTAGAATGATAATGAAAAGGCTGGAGAATCCTCAGACATTTGATTACATGACCTCCCTGAACATGCTCAAAAGGCCAATTTCCTGCACTCTCAAACATTTAAAAAAGAAGATGGGAACTGAATCAGATATGTCCCATCTACCACCCACAGTCTCTCCTTCTCATAAAAATCAGTTCTGCAGAGTTAACATCTTTTTCTTTGTGTTGTTGTTGCTCTGTCTGCCATACTCAACGGTTTAAGCTAACCAAGCAACTTCTTTTTTATATACTGGAACTCATTAATACAGGGAGTCACCCCATGCCCAATCATTATTGCTCAGTTAATGAATAAATCATCTTCTTCTTTGGGCCAGAGATATTTTTTGCACATAATATACATTCATATTGTTGACTGGGATACCAGAGGATGGAAGTTAAGAATACCTGTTTTTCTAAAGCATACATTCAAGAGCAAACTCAGGAATTGAGAGTTGAAGTCCACAGGTTGTAAAGAGACCTAGTTGTCCATCCCTGTCCAAGAGATCCAACTTATTCTTTTTTTTTTTTTGGCTAAGAATTTGCTCTCTGGTATCATAGCAGTTATGATGCTTAAACCAGTGCAACCTCCAGATGCATTGAATCATCAATTACCAATTTCACTATCATATTACCAACATCAAGTGATGAAAACCACCAGAACTGTATCCCTAGTACAGCTGGAAGATGCCAGATTGGCTTTCAATGGCTTCCCAAACTATATAGAAGGGTGGTGAAAAAAGCTTCTTGGTTTATCTTGGCATCTGAAGAATGCCAAGATAAAGAGCATCTTGGCATCTAAAGCTAAGAAAGCTGCAAAAGAGGAGCCAGTTTTGGTTGAGGCTAAAAAGTAGAATAAAGAATGCAAAGCAATTTCATTTACAATGAATAAAATGAGTAATATGATTATTTTGTTCATATTTTTCCTCTTTCTCCCAAATTGCAAGTTACAATTTGGTGACAAACTGAGGAAGAGGCAGCATGTTCAAAGTAAACTTTCTGATGCATCTGTGCAAGTCTCAGGTTTCACACCTGTAAATGTATTGTCTTATCCAACTTGCTCAATAATTGCCTAATACAATTGTCAGAAACTCTATCAGGTCTCTAAAAAAAAAGGTCAGTTATATTATCTGATATCTGATTGTTTTAATCAAGCCCTTCTGCACAGCATAGGGAAAATTCAGAGGTTCTTCATTTCCATCCATATTCTTCTTTTTCTGATAGCCTTGTCCCAGTTGCTTCTTTACAGTATTTTAGATCTTTAGATTTCAAATTAATATTTGAACTGCATACATTCTTTTAGTAAACTGCCATCGATGGCAATGCGGCATCTACTGATTAGATGAACCACAGTCTTCTGGGGAGGCAATATTTCCTTTCCTGATGGCCCTGATTTTCCACTCCATATTTATTTTCTGTCCTTGCTGTTGTCTTCATACGTATTCTAGGTTCTTTATGTCACTGTGTCATTAAATCTTATAACAGGACGAGCCCCAAAATAATTTTACTGACTGGTCCTCACAGGGGGTAGCTTTGCACTTCATTTACTTTTTCATGTAGGCCCCATCAGAACAGCTGCCAGCTTTACTACTGAACCTGCCAGCAAGTAATTTTTTTGTAGTAAAGTGTAGCATTCTACAACTCATGACCTTCCCATTGAGTAAGCCAAAATTAACTCTAGAGGGGGACAGCCAGAAATGGCATCTAGCCACTTCTCTGTCCCCTTCTTTATTCTTTTGTTCCTTCACTGGCTTTTCAAAGTGTTTTTTTTTTTAAAAAGGGGGGAATATGAAAAAGACTCCCCTCCAAGTGGCCAGAAAACCATGACAGAATGGTAGCAAAGCATAGAGCATTTTGCTTCACACAGGTGGGGACATTCCAGGAGGCTAGGCAGGCTGGGAGTTCCTGCCGACAGTCTCAGAGTCACAGAGGAAAGATTGCAAATCTCTTTGCTGCCTGTTCTCTGGAACAGCAAATTAATTGAGTCAGCATACAAAGATTGACATAAAAACCATGGTATCATAGGGATCAGCACTGCTCTGGCATGCAGAAGAGGAATAATAACATTAATGGTGTGAAATAAAAATTCTCAGTCTCCTTTTTAATACAACATGCTGTGTTGAGCATTTGGAAATGAAAGAAACTACATTCCAAATGTGCAGATTAACACTCCTCGTATTAGCAGTGTTTTATTTTGAAGTAATCTTTCTCTTTCTTTCTTTCTTTCTTTCTTTCTTTCTTTCTTTCTTTCTTTCTTTCTTTCTTTCTTTCTTTCTCTTTTCTCTTTCTTTCTTTCTGTCTGTCTCCTTCCTTCTTCCTCTCTTTTTCTCTCTTTCTTTCTCCTTCCTTCCTTCCTCTCTCTCTCTCTTTTGTTCTTTCTTTCTTTCTTTCTTTCTTTTTTTCTTAAAAACAGGTAACATAGATTGTCTTCATAAACTTTAAAAGAAAAGTCTTTTTTAACAAACAGAACTGAACTACCATTCAGTCTTTGGGCAGAGTGTAAGTGTGATTGTGATTTGTTATCATTGTTGCTGTTCTGGCATTACAGTGATCACAACCGACATATTTCTACTTGGTTTCACCCTTCTTTCCCTCATGATAAATTGAATTTGTGTGCCTTATGGGGTAGGGAAGATTCTGAAATGATTTTCAATAAGTCGTCCAGTGGCTGCCTGCCAGCCTGAAAAACTCAGTGAATGTAAAGCAAACCTCAGTGGTCTCCATAACAGACAAGGCAGAATCCAAAAAGCATTTTGTAATATTTATTTATACAGTCTGAATGAGAAAAACATTCCATAATGTGGTGATGGGGCCCTAATTCTCCATCTCCATCAAGCAGATAGATATCCAGGACTCCTTTCTTTCCCCCCCCCCTCCCCGTGTGGTCCTATTGTGCCAGAATAGTCAAGGGGAAAAGAACAGAGACTTTGGTTTATGTGCCATGTAAATTATAGGAAATGTCTCTGTTTAATTTGCATTATGTAATGGCTTTTGGGAAAGTGATATTAGCTTTATGTCACAATGTAACATTTTAATTTAATTATTAGCAGGCTTAAATTAAAATGTAATAAAAAAAGGACTGAGAGTTACCCACAATTCTTGGTTTGGTCCCTTCCGTTGGCCAGAAGAGCACATTGAGCCAAAAATGAATTTAGCTTGTGGCTTGAGGGAAGTTCAAATATCTGTATGTTGTTGAAGAACAGTGAGGACAAAGGTTGTTGAGTTTGGCTTGCAGATTTTTCCAGTTGAAAAGAACTGGAAGGGGTGAGAAAAGGGGGAAGAGGTGGAAAGTCTAGTCAGAGAGACTACTCCTGAAAGAAGGTAGAATGACAGCCTTCTAAACTTTTGAGTAAAGGCTTATACAGAGAGCAAGAGAAACCATTTTAGGGCGTACAATAGAGGTACAACAAGAAAGATCTCTTCCTGTACTGTAAGGATTTTTTAAATCCTCACAATTTTTAAAAAATTGTTAAGGCACAGCTTCCATATAGAATGAAGTGGTCTGTCAAGAGATGGTCTGTCATGTCTTTGGAGTTTCCAGGTTTATCCTTTCTTCATATATTTCTGGCTAAACTTTTACCATTCTTGGACTACAAAACAGACACTTAAGTCTTCAGAAAAGCTGCTTCTCATCTGCTATTGCAACAACAATATTTCACTGGATGCACAAAGGTCCTTCTGAAGAAAATGAAGCTTGTTTAATCAAGAAGACAGACTGGGCACAAAGTCTAATAGACTTTCCATTCTGAATCTGTGGAAATTTCATCAACGGGAGAAAAGAAACCATGGACACTTGGTCCTGAGCTTTTCAACTGTATCTAGAAGTTATATTGCAGCCCACCTCCACATAGTGATTCTGGGTGGCTGACAACCATGTCATATCTTTATCTCCTGAAGTAATTCTATCTTGGCTTTTTCTAAGAAGCTCAAAGCTGCATAAAAGATTCTTCCCTACCCCCAGTTCCCTCATTTTAGTTCTACAAGGCAGGTTTGATTACACTATAGTCGATACCATAATAATGACTTGCTTGACCCTCCTTCTTATGAATGTCCCTGTACATAAACTTTTCCAGTGAACAACATACTGTATGATGCTTTGAATCTAAAGTTGTACAAGTCCTGCTCTGGCATTATGATATCCACATTCAGAAAATCAGATTTCAGTGATTTTGTTACAGAAATATTATAAAGATTTTAATAATCTTTTTCTTTATAATTATAAAGAAATGGAGAGTGAGGCATCAGGGCCTTAACATTAATTTTTTTTAATAAAAATCCTGTTGTCCCATATTATTGTCATTGGGTAATATTTTCACAGAATTAACAGTGAGTATGAAACAAAGGACACTGAATCCTACTGAGTGCAAATTTACTACTTATTTGTAATGCTGGCAGGTATTCAACATTTTTATACTAGCGTAAATGACTAGACAGAGACTTCAATAAAACAGACATGAATTGTGTTTTATTTTGTGCTTATGGAGCAAATGCACTTTAGAAGCGAATTACTCATTACACCAATTTTATTAGACCCCATAGGCATAACATTTATTATGTTAATCATTTTCTTTCAGAATGGGAAATGCTGGTTCTAGTTTCTCTCTATATTTGGGTTTTTATGAGTGTTGCACTTCATTAGAGTTTATCTGACAAAAAACTTTTCATTCTAAGTATATTTCTTTTAAACAGAGTAATGAAAATGAGTGGCTTGTAATAAAATTCTCAGTGATGATTTCCCATAAGTTAGGTTCAGATGAACAAAAAAAAATATTTATAATACGCACCCATCCACAAGCAGCCCAACTACAGTAAAATTAACAAATAAAGATTAAACACCAGTTCAAATTGCATGTGAAGAATAAAAGCAGTACATTTGCTATTATAGCTATTGTACCCTAAATGTGCTTAAGATCTCCCTTTATTCATGCAATGTACAGTAAACCACCCTACTTCTATCCTGGGACAATCCTAAGCCCTGGCAGCCAAAGGTCTTTAGGAAACCATGGAGGAAATTCTGCCTCTCCGTGTTCCACATTTCTGACCCAGATTAGTTGAAGAGATAGTCTCACTTTGTCAATATAATACTTCTGCTAGATACTATAAAATATTTGATATAACAAATGTCATTTAGACTTCACAGTGAATATCAGTGTATTAAGTTGTAAGAGAAGGAGAATGCACAAATGCTGTCGGCTTGTGGTTTTTACACTTCTCCCTAATACAAAAGTTAAACAGAGTGCTGGTGCAGCGTTGCTGGTAGGCAGTATTCCAAGACCACACTTGGAATACTGCATCCAGTTCTGGTCACCACAATATAAAAAAAGATGTTGAGACTCTGGAAAGAGTACAGAGAAGAGAAGAGCAACAACCTACCCTCTGGAATCAGCTGCCCCCAGAGATAAGGAGAATCCAAGACCTCAGTGCCTTCCGTTATGCCCTTAAAACCTATTTTTTCAAGCAAGCCGGGCTGGCTTAAGAAGAAATTTTTAAATGTTTTAAATGTCTTAATTGGTAGTGAGTTTTAATTGGGCCAAATTTATATATCTTTTAAGTGTTTTTTAATATTTGTACTGCATGTTTTTTAATTCTGGCTGTACACCACCCTGAGTCCTCAGGGAGAAGGGCGGTATAGAAATTCAACAATAAATAAATAAATAAATAAATAAATAAATAAACAAACAAACAAATAAACAAATAAATAAATAAACAAACAAACAAACAAGAATAATTGAAGGCAGGAGGCTAAAACATATGAAGAACAGTTACAGGAATTGGGTATGTCTAGTCTTATGAAAAGAAGGACTAGGGGAGACATGATAGCAGTGTTCTAATATTTGAGGGGCTCCTCCAAAGACAAAAGGGTCAAACTATTTTCCAAAGCACCAAAAGGCAAGATGAGAAACAATGTATGGAAACAACCAAGGAGAGAAGCAACCTAGAACTAAGGAGACATTTCCTAACGGTGAGAGCAATCAACCAATGGAACAGCTTGCCTTTAGAAGTTGTGGGTGCTTTGTCACTGGAGGCTTTCAAAAAGAGACTGGACAACCATTTATCTGAAATGGTATTGGGTCTCCTGCTCGAGAAGGAGCTTGAACTAAAAGACTTCCAAGATCCCTTCCAACTCTATTATTCTATGTTTTATGTATAACCTTTCCGAATATGGTGGCATCCACATTGGCAGCTTGGTTTAGTTTGGGATTTCCTAAAAAGCCAGGAGCACCTTTATTCAATTTCAGCTACTACACCAACTAAATCCAATTCTGGGAAACTTATTTGATCCCAATAATTACCTCTCATTTTGCCTGTGGTGCTCTTTTATAAAAACCTTTGAGATTTCTTTTCTTTTATTGGGAAGCTAGCGCAAAACTCAATGACTGCACTGCTTTATGGTGTACCATTTATAAAATCTGCAGTGTCTGCTTTTAATCCATTATCCTGACTTCCCATCTGACTCCAAGTCTAGTTCATTAATATGCCCAGTGTGGCTCTGGATTTAGATTGTTTCCTTTCTTTGAGTCTTTCCAAAATGCAACTTAACCAAAGAACCTGTTGCTTGTCTCACCTATGAAGAGGAATTAGAGAGTAAAATACTAGAGATGTAGATATCTTTTTTATATCAGTACCCTTCACCTTTGCTAATCGCACCAGGTCTTTGAAAGATTTGAATACAGCTTTCTAAATTATCTGTAAAGAGATTCAGTTTCGGTTTTCATCTTGTTATCGAGATGTTGTAATATTATTATACTCCTTTGTGTTTTTCATTGACCAAAGACTCCTGGAGGTACAAAAATGATTTCTAGATGTTATTCATTCTTGCATATATGTCTGTGATGGAAATATTGCATCATCTGGTCACATTGAACCTTTATAAAGTAGCACACTTAGGAAGGCAGCAAATATTTAGTCTGCTGCAGCCTATGAGTGTTCTTTTTTATTTCCTAACATCAAAAACTGTGCTTCAACTGGTCTTTGTCCTTTGAATACGTACACTGCATGAGATCATAGCAAGGAGCCTTCTTAAATGTTTTCTCAACAAAAATAATTTTAATCACTGTTTGATTCCAAGGTATTGTAGTGAATTCTAAATGGGTTGCTGCTAAATAATAAATCTATTTTCGCCTTATAAATTCCCCCTGAATTTATTTTTGGCAACCCAAATCTAGCATTTTCAACTCAGGGGAAGCTTGCTTGTTTAAAAGGCGGCAGCCAAGTTAAACTGAATAGTTAGGAATTTTTTTAAAAAAAAACACCCTTTCCTTCTGTTTGCAAGTAGGGGGTTGGTTCCTTTGTGGATATTGTGTGAAACATATAGTGAAGTGCAGTGAAGTCTAACTTTTTCAAAAAAAAAGAGGAGGGGACCATTCACACAGATTATAGAAGTCAGCAGGCTTCTTAGCAGCTAGACATTCTCCTTGGAGAAGTTGATAATGCCCAAACGCTCTTGATTCAGTAATGCCAAATCATAATCACAGAACAGACTTCTATGGGATTATTTGAATGGATCCACAGGAGCCTATTCCCTGCTGGATAGGAGAAAAGGAAGAAGGAGGTGGGAGTGCAGGGGAGAGAGCTTTTTCTTAAAACATTCATTCTGGATTCAAGAATTAAACATTGTCTCTGTTATTTGAGATTCCAAAATGTAAAGGACAACTATTGAGTTCACCCCACATTCCAAAGAGGTTCTCTAAAGAGTTAGCTGCATGGTTTGGCACAAGCACATACCCAGACATGTAGCATAGCCCAGAAAAAGCACTATGGCCAAAGTTGGTGAAATAGTGTTACACCCTCCTTTCTGTTAACCAACACAAGCCATCTGTGGCTACAGTTTGGGATGCCCCATGACATGACATTTGTGATTTATGTGGTGACTGTTTATCCTAGGGAATACATGACACCTATTTTTACAACAGCGGGGGTAGCCTGCAGGGTGTTCTGTGGTAGAGTGATAGAACAAACTGTTGCCGTAAGGAACTGTCCAGGTTTAGTCTCTGGCTGGAAAATCTTCTGCCTACAGTCCTGGAAAGCAGCTGTCAATCCATGTTACCCATAGCAGGCAAATGGACAAATGGTCTCTCACCCCAATATAAAACAAAACCCTAATCAGCATGCTGGTCTTTAATGATAATGGATTGAGATCTTCCATTCTCATCTGAGCCTCCCTGCTCTTTAAACTCTCTCCAGAAGATGCTGTGCCAGAGGCTGCACTTAAATGAAGGAAATTCATATCACAGAATTACAGCTGATCTTTCATTGGGCCTTCTGCCCTTGTGTGAAAATTCAGCAGGTTTTCAAAGCAGCCTTTCAATGGATGTCTATAGAGGTTCTCATTCATTCAGGTCATCATTGTCCCAAAAAGGCTTTTATTCCAGTCCAGTTGCCTTTAAAATAAAGAGTTTTCTTTATATTTTAAACTTCTGTAGTTGAGTTGTGCAACTCTCTCCTTCTTATCAAAACTTGATTTTTGGACTCCTTGTCATCGTCATCATCATCATCCCTCCTTCCAACAAAATATACATTCTGTCTCCCTGAGTAATATGTTGACAGTAGAAAAGTAGATTGTGAGCCCGCTTTAAATATAAATGGTAAATGGCATTCCCCTCCTCCCAATCTGCAAAATGAATTTACCACCAGTTGCTTTGAAGAAAGGCTCTTAGAAAGGAGAAGGAAGCAAGCTGAGATGTCTTAGGAAAACTGTGGACTTGAAAAGCAAAAACAATGTGATTGGTAAATGAAGACATACAAGTGCTGGCACAAGAAACACGCCTTCATTTCGCATAGCCTGTGGTTAATCCCAACATTTCTTGTATAGCTGTGGATCTGTCACAAGGAGACTCTATTTGTCAAATGCTTTGTTCCAAAGCTTTTGGACTAAGGACCATGTAATAACTACCACATCGGGATGCAGTGGCTCAGTGGCTAAGACCCTGAGCTTGTCGATCGAAAGGTTGGCAGTTCAGCGGTTTGAATCCCTAGTGCCGCATAACAGGGTGAGCTCCCATTACTTGTCCCAGCTTCTGCCAACCTAGCAGTTTGAAAGCACATAAAAAATGCAAGTAGAAAAATAGGGACCACCTTTGGTGTGAATGTAACAGTGTTCCATGCACCTTTGGTATTTAGGCATGCCGGCCACATGACCACGGAGACATCTTTGGACCGTGCTGGCTCTTCAGCTTTGAGACGGAGATGAGCACCGCCTCCCAGAGTCGGGAACGACTAGCACATATGTGTGAGGGGAACCTTTACCTTTAATAGTTATTGCATAGACTGAAGTTTGGACGGAAGCTATGTATGGCTTTACACCTCCTGTAGTTTCATACGCCACCTGAAAATGTTTTGTGCTGACAACACAGAGACACTCAATAGCCATTGCAGAACTATCGATGGACTAGCCTGCCCAGAGCAGATAAAACTGCCTCCATCACTGCCAAATAACGTACCCATCCATTACACTATTTTATTTCGGTACAAGCAATGTTATGTAAAAAACAGAAAAGGAACAGACTATATTTCCCTTAATTTTTAAGGAAATATAGTCAGACTAGCTATATATCAATATATTCATTATACTTTTTCATAGCTTTTTATTCTTTCAAAATGTTATTGCTTCCTCCACATTCATACATTTCTTCACATGTTGCCTCTACCATGAACTTTAAACTTTTCATCACTTTCTCTTTCAGGATTTTATCAACTCCACCCAATCAGTCTTCCCTTTCCTTTCAACCCATTCATATATTTGTTATGCAATTCTGCTTCCTTTATTTTGTCCATAGGACCTAACCACTTCAACATACCTCTTTTATACAGGTTATACATCTTTGTATTCGGTCCACATTCATTCTTAAACCAGTTTCTTGTTTGACTACACACACCTTAGTTATTCATTCCACTGCATTCAATTTACTTTTAAGCTGACACACTCAATTCTTATTTCCATATAAGGAAAAAAAATCATGCTGTTATATGCAGTCATTTTCATTTCTTTCTACAAACATTCATTCCTTGCAATAACTCACATACAATTCATTATGTTCTATCAGAATTTGGGCATCTTAAAATTCCTATGTACATTTCCCCATCTTAAGGGAAAATGTATCTTCTACTAGATACATAAATTCATATATAGTACATGCTTTTTACAAATATTTATGTATTTATTTCTTTCCTTCATTTTAGGTTAAACAAAGTTGTCTTGCTCTTTGGTACAGCAATTGTCAGAATTTTACTTTGTCTAGGATAATCAGAGTTCTGCCCAATGTTTATTGCCAATCATTTGTGTTCTCAGCCAATAACATGGAATCACCTGCATACAAAATTATATACAACATTGAATCAATCTTCCTTTTTTACAATTATCAATAAATATATTAAATAACCAGGGGAACATTCTTGTCTCTTAAGTGTTTACCCATTTAAGCAATTCAGATATTCAGTTTATTTATATCACACATTTATTGCATTTAGCAATCAAACTTTAACACCATATATCCAAAATCAGGCCTCATAGATGAAGTCAGGACCATAGACAATCTATTATATAAATTAAATTAAAAATCTGAATTGCTTGCATTTTCTTCTAAGCATTTTCTTACTTGATACATGACCTTTGAACTTTTCTAAGTGCACTATTATTTTCTCTGAAAAAAAAAATGAAATGAAACATGTTCTGATTGGCCTACGGGGCTTGTCTTTGAGTATACCCTGTTTAAAATGCTTTGCCAATATGTACAATAAACTTGCTTCTCATATTCATCATTTCCCATTCATCTCCTGAAGAGCAAAAATGTGGCATACACATGCCATGCCTAGCATAAAGCCAAACTTCCACATTTTGCTTATTGTTAGCTCTTGTCCCCTATACAGAGTACAGAGTACAGAGAAGAGCAACAAAGACGATTAGGGAACTGTAGGCTAAAACTTATAAAGAATGGTAGCAGGAATTGAATATGGCTTGTCTAGTGAAAAGAAGGACTAGGGGAGACATGATAGCAATGTTCCAGTATTTGAGGGGCTGCCACAAAGAAGAGGGGATCAACTTATTTTCCAAAGCACCTGAAGGCAGGACAAGATGCAATGGATGGAAACTAATCAAGGAAAGATCCAATCTAAAACTAAGGAGAAACTTCCTGACAGTGAGAACAATTAATCAGTGGAATGCCTCCAGAAGTTGTGTGTGCTCCAACACTGGAGGTTTTTAAGAAGAGATTAGACAATCATTTGTCTGAAATGGTCTAGGGTTTCCTGTCTGAGCAGGGGACTAAAAGACTTCCAAGGTCCCTTCCAGTGGTGGGTTGCTCCCGGTTTGCAGCAGTTCGCAAGAACCGGTAGTAAAAATTTGTAGTAGTTTGGAGAACCGGTAATAACATTGGCTGGCCACGCCCCCGAATCGGTCCCCGGCCCGGTCGCCGCTCGCTTACCCCATCCCCCCTCATCAGAGGCTTACCCCACCTCATCAGAGGCTTTTTTTTTACTTTTAGAAGCATTTTTTCTACAACTTCTTTGGCCAAAAAATGCTTTTAAAAGTAAAAAAAAAAGCCTCTGATGATCGCGCGACTCAGCTGGGATCGTCAGAGGCTTCTGAAAGCATTTTTTCTGCAACCTCTTTGGCTGAAGAGGTTGTAGGAAAAAATCTGGCAATCCCAGCTGAGTTGCCTGATCATCAGAGGCTTCTGAAAGCATTTTTTCCTGCAACCTCTTAAGGTTGAAGAAAAAATGCTTTTAAAAGTAAAAAAAAAAAAAGTTGACCACGCCCACCCAGTCACATTACCCCCCACTAAGCCACGCCCACAAAATAAGCCATGCCCACAGAACCAGTAGTAAAAAAATTTAGAACCCACCCCTGGTCCCTTCCAACTCTGTAATTCTATTATTCTGTTATTCAGTCAGAATCAGAAGTGGGTTTCAGCAGGTTCTGACGAATTCTGGAGAACTGGTAGCAGAAATTTTGAGTAGTTCGGAGAACCGGTAATACCACCTCTGACTGGCCCCGCCCGATCTATTCTCTGCCTCTTGAGTCCCAGATGATCAGGAGGAAATGGAGATTTTACAGTATCCTTCCCCTGCCACGACCACCAAGCCACGCCCACCAAGCCACACCTACAGAACCGGTAGTAAAAAATTTTGAAACCCACTACTGGTCAGAATTATGCCGTACACATTCCTAGGCACACTCACTAAAGTAACCTTTTTTATTTATTCATCCCATTTTTACCTTTTACTTAATTAATCTTTCTTCAAGCTATCATTCCTTTTAACTATAAGGGGATTCTTTCAACCATCTCACACAGGTGAGGTCTTCAGACACATCACAAATCACACACTTACAATTGCAGCCTCACCATTTTTCAGCATTTTTTCCAGTATTTATTGCTTCCTTTTCATTATTTCTTTTCTCGAATAGTAGTAACATTTACTGTATTTATTTCAATCCTACTTTTTGACATATAATCCCCATACAAATTTCTAAAATATTCCTTCTGGTCTTCCCTCACTTTGGTTTCATCTCAAATAATTTCATTGCCTTTGTTTTTAATCCCACTCGTTTTCCTGGAAGCTCTTTTTCACCCTCTTTCAGAACATATATTTTTTTTTATTTCCATCAAAATTCCTTTCTAGTTTCTCTGTCCCTTTGAATTTTAACCATTCCTTGCTCTCTGTGACTATATACTTTTCTCCATAAATTTATTATACAATATTTATGGTCATCTTCATTTTTTTTTCAGGAATTATTTTCCTGTCCAGGTAGTCTTAGATTTCAGATCATTCATTTTCTGATTCATTATGATGGCCTTGGAACAGGGGTGGGCAACTGTGGCCCTTTTACAACCTGTGGACTTCAACTCCTAGAATTCCTGAGACAGCCAAGCTGGCTCAGGAATTCTGGGAGTTGAAGTCCACAGGTCATAAATGGGCCATATTTGCCCACCCCTGCCTTGGAAAGATTGACTTACAATTTCTCCTTGCACTTATGAGCATGTAACCCCATGCAGAGTCACATGACTGCAATTTGGGCACTTATAAACGGTCTCACATTTATAAGTGGTTGCAGTGTCCTGTGATCATATGATTGTGATGTTTTTACTTTTTCTGATGAAAAATGCCCATTAGGGAAGCTGGGTTCACTTAACAACTATGTGATTTGTTTTAGGTTGGCGTGATTCGACTTTAAATAACTAAACTTCAGCTAAATTTGTTTAAATTGTTGGCATGAACAATTGCTTTAAAAACTGTCACAAAATCAGATCTGAGTCCCAGTAGCATATTTGCACGCTTGCTGCTCTCTAACATACTTGTTTTTACTCTGATCCAAGGAACATTCGCATCCATTTTCCTCACATGTATCTTCCATTAATTCCGTCTTCTAACATTTTTAATATGGGTTTTATGCTTTCTATGACTACAGCGCTTCTGTTTTTCACTCTAATTTCTTTCTCTTGTTTCATTGTCTTTTGCATCTTTTTTGTAAGATCGTCTGTTGACATGTCAGAAACTCTCATCAGCCTTATCTCCTTCACTATTTTTTTTCAACCTTCCATCGTACATAATCAAATTAATCATATATTTAGTTTTGCCATGTTCACATATAAATAGATTTACCCTTAAGCTATATATTCTAAACAAATGCTGTTTTGGACTTCTTTTCTCTTCACTTTCCTTAACATTTAAGTTATTTTAAGCAACCCTCCCCCCACTTTTTTAAATTCACATTTGGCAAAAGGGGAGCCTTTCAAACATAATGTGTGTGTGTGTGTGTGTGTGTGTGTGTGTGTGTGTGTGTGTTTGTGTGTTACAAATAGACTACACATGGGCAAAATGTAAGTTTCTTTTAAAAACAACATTATTTTACTTTGTGTTGCATGGATGGTGCATTCCTGGTCTACATTTTCTGTCAGAATTTACCTAAAACTGTGGCTGGTCTATAAGAAGTCTGAGTACAAATCTATGCCCTTGCTTTTACAATCATCCACACATTAGTTCTTCTACCTTTATTTGTAAAGAGCCATGTTGAAACGTTCCTTTTGCAACAGTTATGCAAAACGCAAACACCTGGATTCAGCGTTTCCTCAAGGAATCTTCTGAAATGGGGTGATTTCTGCCAAAATGTCATGAAGATTTATGGCTTAACATTTGTGCATTAAATTGAGGACAGGTGGGAGAACATTCAAGCATGCAAAAGAATGATAGCAAAGCTATATGTAAGAAAAGGGTAGTTATTCTGTTAGATAAATGGATACATGTCTTCCCTGGGAAAGGCAAAGGGAAAACACCATGTTCAAAAAACAAGGCTTCAACAGACAGATAATTACCAGTGAGACAGTCTTTCACCAAAGCAAAACTAAAAAGACACACTGGATCTGAAGGCACAGTCTGTATTCCATATAACCGCAAACTCTAAAAAAGCCACTCAGATGGCTTTTGGCTCAGCTGCACAGACGTTTCAAGGTAAGTGAGCCACTGACATATTGCATCCACAGAACTCTGGTATCATGCCACTATGCCGGCAAATACTGATGTTCAACTGATATCCCAGTTCTCAAGGAAACCTGAAATATGGAGACAATAAACAGCATTTCCTTTGGAATTGTATTTACAGGGTATTTATTTTTAATGTACTTTTAAAAAAACAGAACATTTTATGCTGCATTAGTATAGAAGCCTGCTTTTGCTTGTCCTCCACATGGGTTAATCCAGTGTTCCTGAATAGAAATGAAAAGGTTTGAAATGTCCATTTCCTACGTGGCTTAAAATTTCCTATGTGGCTTTCTTTGCTCTTAGTTGCCCTTTGATCTTTTATGCCTATGATGGACAATGGATTTCTTATGAACTCTCCCCAACATGGCATTCACCAGATGTTTTGGACTACAGCACCTATCATCCTCAGGCAGCATTAGCTACTATAGTCCAATAAACCCAGAGAACATCAAATCATAAGTTAATGGTTTATCTCCTCTATTATCTGCAATTATTTATTTATCTCTATTTTAAAGAAGGATATTTAGATTGAGCTCCCTACATCTTTATCTTTATTTGTAAAAGAACTATACATCAGACCAAATTCAAAGGGCAAACTATAATTTGGAGTATTCATTAGCACAATGCATTCATTTACACATTTATTTATATGGCTTCCCTTCCCACCATAGAAATTCTGGGTGGTGAACAGCATGTAAAATTAAAGCAATACCTAGAAAAATGCAACATATCATCAAAGAAAAGAAAAGAAATGGGAGCCAAGAACAAAAGTAGAACCTTAGAATAATAACGAACCACCCAGATCTTCCTAACTTTCTGGCTTCCCACAACAGGCCTTAAGTGCTTTTTTTCTGAAGGACCAGGAGGTTTGGGAACAATATACATCTCAGGTGGTAAGGTATTCCCTCAGTAAATCAAGGACATGATGATGGTCCCTCTGCAGCTGGAACCTGATCTCAGAAAATGTTTGGTTTTTGTTTTTTACATCTATTGTAGAAATCCTACAGAATTATCATCACCATATGGAGATTATGCATAGGATTATGCAGTAGCATAGAGACTACTGATGTACATAAATTAATTAAGAAAAAAATATTTTTTTATGTTTTATTTATTTTATTTATATAACATTCGATTTCCATCAAACACTATGTGGTCTGGGTACAGTTATTTTTATTTTTTATTTTTTTATTGAGTTTTAAACAGAGATATAAAGACAATACAAAAACTACAAAGACATTACAAAGACAAACAAGTTCCCACCACCAACCTACCCACACCAAACTTTACATATATGTTTTGATCATCATCAGAATATATATTGCTTTATAAGTTAATATATAAGTAATACTTTGTCAATTTGGATGTTTTAGATTGGAAATAATCTTGCATCTCCTCTTAATTTATTTATTTCCGGTTTTATTTTTTCTACCCTATTTTCTTTCATCTATATTTGTACTGATTTTCTTTTCTAGCCATTGATACCACTGGTGCCATACAAGATAGAATTCACTTTCTTCTTTATCTTGGAGTTCTAGTGTCAGTCTATCCATTTCGGCACATTCTGTTATCTTCGAGATTAGTTTGTCTTTGGTTGGGAGTTGATCTGATTTCCAATTTTGCGCAAACAGTAACCGTGCTGCTGTCAAGATGTGTATGATGAGGTATTTTGTCTCTTTGTTGTGTTGTGTTGTTATCATTCCAAATAAAAAAAATTCTGGAGTGTTTTCTACTTGTTGGTTTATTATTTCTTCAATAATTTCCTTTGTGTCCTTCCAGTATTGTTGGGCCTTTGTGCATTTCCACCAGGCATGGTAGTATGTCCCCTTTTTTGTTTTGCACTTCCAACAGCGTGGGGAGGTGTTTGGATATATTTTGGCTAATCTGGCTGGTGTTAGGTGCCATCTGTAAAACATTTTTATGAGGTTTTCTTTGTAGGGTATGGCTCTTGTCATTTTGATGTTCTGTTTCCACAATTTCTCCCAGTTTGCCAGTTGGATGTTGTGCCCTATGTCCCTGGCCCATCTTATCATATTTTCTTTTACTGTTTCTTCCAGTAATTTATATCTAAGTAAGTAGTTATATAATTTGGTTATCATTTTTTGTTCTGGGCCTTGTAAAATCTTATCTAATTCATTCAAATTATTCGAGATTCCATATTGCTTTTTGTCTGCTATGTGTCTTGACTGTATTTGAGTATAGGGCCACCAATCAATATTTATGCCGGAGTTTTGGAGTTGCTGTCTTGAAATGAGTTCGCCTTCATGATTCAGTAAGTCTTGGTACCTCATCATTTTTCCTATTTCGAGAGTGTTCGGGTATATCAATGCTTCCATCGGGGACCATCATTTTGGTATTTTAGTATAGTGAGTTCTCTTAATATCCTGCCAGATCTTGAATAATGAAGCTCGAATTATATGACATTGGAAGTACATGTGTCTTTTATCCGATCCGTCCCATAAGAAAGCGTGCCATCCTCTTATTAAGTCAAAGCCTTCTAAATATAAAGTTCTTTTGTTGTCGAGTTCCATCCATTCTTTAATCCAGGTCAATCCTGATGCCTTATAGTAGAGTTCCTAATCTGGTGTTGCTAGACCTCCTTTGTCCCGTGAATCGTGTAGGGCTTTGATTTTAATTCTGGCCTTCTTTCCCTGCCATATGTAGTTCATTGTTGTTTTGTTGAGGTTTTTAAAGAAATCTCTTCCGGGGTGTATTGGTATCACTTGATATAAATATAGTACTCTTGGTAATATATTCATTTTTATTGAGGCAATTCTGCCCATCAATGAGAGTTGTAATCTACTCCAAATTTCTAAGTCTTTTTTGATTTGTTTTAACAATTTGGTATAATTATCTTCTTTAATTGTAGTTGCTTTTGCTGTCAGCCAAATACCTAGGTATTTTATTTTCTTTACTATTTGAAGTCCTAATTCTTGTTCTAATTTCAACTGTTGTGTTTGGGTCATATTCTTCGTCAATACTTTCGTCTTCTGCTTATTTATTTTGAGGCCCGCAACTTCCCCGTATTCCTCTATCATTGTCATCAACCTGGTTCCAGATCGTATTGGGTTTTCCAATATGAAGATCACATCGTCTGCAAAGGCAAGTAATTTATACTCCTCTCCCCGAATCTTAAGGCCTTCTACGTCTTCTTCCTTCCTGATTTCCGTTAGTAAAACTTCCAGTGCGATTATAAATAATAGAGGTGACATGGGGCAACCTTGTCGTACGCCTTTCTGAATGTCAAAAGTTTGTGTCATGTCACCATTTATTGCAATTTTGGCTGTTTGACAGGAGTAAATCTTTCTTATCAATTTAAGGAATTTCTCTCCGCAATTCATTAATTCAAGTTGTGATATAAGAAAGGACCAATTTAAATTATCAAAGGCCTTCTGGGCGTCGAGAGATATTAAAGCTATTTCCTTATCTATTTTCTTATCGTAGTATTCCAGTATATCTATGATCGTTCTCAAATTATTTTTAATCTGCCTCCTGGGTATGAAGCCGTTTTGGTCTGTATGTATGTATTTATGAATTATTGTTTTAAGTCTCTGCGCTAATATTGACATGAATAGTTTGTAATCTACATTGAGTAATGAAATGGGTCTGTAATTCCTAACTTGGGTCCGGTCTAAATCTTCTTTGTGTATTAACGTAATAATGGTTTCTGTCCATGATTTTGGGATTTCAGCTGTCAATAATGCTGCGTTGAAGACTTGTAGCAATATTTCGTCTATTTCTTGTTGGGAGTGTTTATAAAATTCAGTAGGAATTCCATCTGGTCCTGGAGTTTTATTGTTCTTTTGTTTTTTACGAGCTTCAGTCAATTCAGTCATTGTTATGGGACGGTTCAGGGTCTCTCTATGTTCTTCTTCAAATTGCGTAATATTCACTTTACTAAGATATTTTCGAATTTGGTCTTCCGGGACATCTTCCTGCCGATAGAGATTCTGAAAGAATGTTTTGGCTATGTTTTTCTTATCTACGTGTGTATGGAATAAAGTTCCTGATTCGTCCTGGAGTTGGTGTATAATTCTTTTGTCTGTTTGCTTTTTTAATTTATGGGCTAACCAGCGTCCAGTTTTATTTGCGTGTTCAAAGTTGGTCTGTTTTGCCATTTTTATTTTTTGTGCCAAATCAGCTTTTGTAGTCAAATTCAATTTGTGTTTAGCCAAATTAAGTTTTTGCTGTGCTATCTTATTATTAGGGTGCTGTTGTAATTTAGTTTCTTCTATCTTGATTTCTTCCAATAAGTCATTCCTGATTCTTTGTTTCTCTTTTTTTCTCTTTGCCACGTATGCAATGGTTAGGCCCCTAATATATGCTTTCGTCGTGTCCCATAGATTTTGTAACGACGTTTGGTCCTTTGTGTTAATTTGGAAAAATATCTTAATCTCTTTTTCCATCATTTGTAGATATTCTTTTTCCTTTATAATGCTTGTGTCCATTTTCCATCTTTTTTGTTTTCGGGAGCCTTTCCAAATTATTTTGATGGGGTTGTGGTCAGCCCACATGTTAGGCATAATTTCTACGTCGTGTGTTTCTTTACTTAGTTGGGGTGTCATCCAGGCCATATCCAATCTTGACCACGATTAATGTGGGCCAGAAAAGTATGTATACTGTTTGGTTGTAGTATTTAACTCTCGCCAAGTATCATGTAGACTCATTTCTTGTACCAAGTTCTTGAATGTTTGTGGCAGTGTCTTCCTTTTGATTTTGTTCTTCCTGTTACTATAGTAGTCTTCTCGTGTGTTGACAATTGCATTAAAATCTCCGACAATGCAGATATTTTCATAATCCAGCTCTTTTAATTTATCTTGTAATTTTTTATAAAAGTCTATTTGGTTTCCATTTGGGGCGTAGATGGCTACTAACAGTATTATTTTTGTTTCCAGTTTTACTTCTATTATTAAGACTCGACCCTCTTTGTCCACATATATCGGCTTTGTTCTTATATGGTCTCTAACATATATTACCACTCCCCTTTTTTTACAGTCGCCTAAGGATGTGTACATTACTCCTAATTTTTTATTTTCGAGTAATTTTTTCTGTTGTTTTTTTATGTGTACCTCTTGTAGGGTGATTATATCTGCTCCTAATTTTTGCAGTTTAGTGAATATCTGATGTCTTTTGCTTGGTGAATTTAGACCATTTATATTTATAGAGATGAGTTTTAATTCTTCTTCCATTCCTGGTGTTGTTTATTTGTCTGTTGTTTTGAGTTTTGATGTGTTTCTTGTGACTCTTTGTGTGATCCCCGTCATTTCCTCCTTCCCCAGCTTTCCCTTCTTCCGTTCCTTGTCCTCCTTATTTGTTGGTTGCTCTTCTTGGTCACTGGGGTTTGAATCTTCTCTGCCTCCTCTGCTCTCCTGTTCTCCTTCATATCCTAAATGTTGGTCTGCGAAGTCCTGGGCTTTTTCTATGGTGTCGATTCGAAATTTTCTTCCTTCCCAAGAAATAAGTACTCCTTCTGGTATAAGCCATCTAAATTTAATCTTGAGTTTATTTAACTGTCGGGTTAAGAAGTTATATTCTCTTCTCCTATCCCTGGCCCTTCTCGGTACTTGTTTTAGCGTTAGAACTTCCCTCCCTTTGTACATGACTGTCTCCTCTCTCATCTTTCGGTATATTTCTTCTTTCATTGTTTTTTTTGTAAATCTGATGTGTACTTCTTTAGGGAGTTTGTTTCTTCTGGCATAGTTTGTGAAGGCCCTGTAAATTTCGTCAATACCACCTCTTATTTCATCCTTATCCTTATGTGTCGCCTCTGCCAAAATTCCAACCATAATTTCACCCAAGTCTTCCTCTCTCTGTTCTTCTATATTTTGAAATCTTAAGTAGAAAGATGCCTTTTCCATTTCGAGAAATGTCAGTGCGTCTTCTGTGTCTCGACTTCTTGTTGCTTGTTGGTTCTCCATCTGTTCCAACCTGGTAGCTGTGACTTCCACCTTTTCCTCAACTTTATGGATTCTCTGTTCGTTTTCGGTTATATTTTGTTGAATTTTCTCTATTTTTTCATCTATATTTCTAATCTCATCTTTAATTTCCCCTACATCCAATCGCATTTGTTCATGGTTCTTTTTGGTTTCATCATGATTCAGGGTCATCTTATCTTCCATCCTTTTCATTCCCTCCTGAATCATTGCAAGGGCAGCTTGGATGTTTTGAATACCTATGTTGGTCTTTTCTTTATCTGTTGTTTCCCCTGTCTTCTGCTGGACCAGGGAAGCCACCAATAGTGTTTGGGTTGGGGGTATTTTCTTGGTTGATTTAATAGTAGTTGGTATGTTTGAGGTTGCCATATCTATTATGCTTATTATTTTTGCCCACAATTTCATAAAATTCTCAGGTCTAATGTTTATAACCTAGATGCAGGATTATTTTTACAAGGTTTTTTCAGAGTATTTCTGGTTAATAATACGATATTGGGAAAACAGCAAAAAGGAAGGCGGGGGGGAAGCAAGAGAAGGGGGAACAACGGGGAAAAAGTAAGCTTCTAACAATTCATTAGTTACCTTATTCTTCAATTACTTACAAAATAAAATGTATTTTATTCTAATAGTTCTAAAATAGTATCAATATCAATTTAATTATTATAGTTCTATCTAATTATTTAAAATCATTTACTGTATATGAATAAATTAATTAAATATAATTGAAGATAATATGCTATAAATGTTTAATTAATTTCAAATAAACAAATTAGACAAACTACTTAAGAAAAAAACTAATAAGTTATTAAAGGTTATTTTCCGGGTCTAGTATCTTATAATATATAGTAGAATAAACTTAAATCAAGCCAAGCATATATATATTGTCCATTAATTATAATCTTTTATCTTTCTTGGTGTTATGTAAACTTATCTTTCTTCCAACCAAATACGGTTCCAAAGGTCTGAGTCACCCTATTCACTTTAATTATTCCACGATCCAATTTAATCTATAGTCCTCTGTATTCCTGTTGTTAGAATCCACATCCGATCCCCAGAGTATAATGTTGTATCCTCTATTTAAGTCCTTATCATCTGGTTCACCAAGTATTAGTCAATATTTAAATTGTTCAATCCAAACAGTTCAGTCTCTAGTAGTCAAATAATCAAAGTCCCTCACACTTTGTATCAGTTTTGTATCCTAATCTTCGCAAGAAGTATCACTAAAAGATAGTTTGTATAAATCCACTCCAATCAATTTTACCGGGGTTTGTCCCAACTCTCCGCACTCTCCCACAGACTTTTTCTTCTTCGAATTATCTAATTCAATCCACTCTGGCCACTCCACATCAGTAAAATCCAATACGATCAATTTATAAATCCACTCTGGCCACTCCACATCAGTTAAATCCAATACAATTTGTAGAAATCCGTCCAGGTTCCTCTCCTCTCCTCCGATCTCCGGCACTCCACACTACACACGCTCTCTCCGCTCGCTCCGGTGCTGCACGTTCTGTTCTTATTTGTCCAACTCTCTCCGCTCAATCCAGTCCACACTCATAAAGTCCAATAATAATATCAAAATCTTTTTAAATTATTCACTATTCTCGTTGCAGTGTTCATAGGAATTACCTTCTTCCGTTCTTCCGCTCTCACTGTACACTCAGCTGTTCAGATTTTTGCGCTGTCACTTTGCTTTCAAAATGGCTCCATTCCGATCTATCTTCCGTCGCCGCTTATCCTCTTTCTTTTTTCGGGTTTCTCTTCCACCAGCGCTGCTTCTTATTATCAGGTAGTTTTTTGGGTTTTTCTAGATAATAGTCTTCTGTTGATGACCTCTTATAGTTTTCAATCTTCGCTTCCCTCTTATACAGTTATCAGCGCCTCTGGCCAGTCCCGTAAGGCTGGTTTTTCCTCACTCTGGATTAAGGGCTTAATCTTGTACCTTCAGAGGAGTTGCGATCTCCTCTGAGGTCCTAAGATGTTCCCCTTTAAGCTATTGATCACTACGAGATCAATAACGCCTGTTTCGGCTCCAGATGCGGGATTATTAGGAACTCAGGAGCGGAACATCGCCCCTTTCGTCCCTAACGCGCTGAGATCGCCGCCGGAAGTCTGGGTACAGTTATTTTTAAACAGTCATAATCCACATATTTGTTGTAGTATTCATCACAATAATATTAATAATAAAATATAATAACAATAATACTTAACATCATCTTTTTTTCCACATTAACATTTCCTCTTTTTATATCTCCTCCTTTCTAACTTCTGTTTCTATTGTCTAGCCATTGATAAAATACATCCAACAGCAAAAAATATTCAGTTTCTTCTTTATCCTTAATAGTGAGCATTAATCTATCCATTTCTGCGCATTCTAGTATTTTCTTAATTACATTCTCTTCTGGCGGGACCTTAGAATTAAGAAAAAAAAATTCTATTAGCCTTCTCCAATAATCCCAAAATAACCATAGAATCCTTGGGTTGAAAAGGAGCTTGGAAGACTTCTAGTTCCACCACCTACCTAGGGCAGAATCTCTCAGAGTAGACAGATGGCTGCTCAACTTTGCTTGAAAACATCTATTGATGGAGCACTGATGACTCCACAGGCAGGCAGTTCCCCTGCTTAACAACTGTCACAATCAGGAAATTATTTTCTATTTTGAATTTGAGTTTCCCTCTGTAAAGTTTCCACCCGTTGGTTTTTGTCCTACTGTACTATAGGGTAGTCCAGAAAATAAATTTACTTTTTATCCTATATGATAATCCTTCAGGTATTGGAGGACTGCTATCAGGACTGATCTTAGCCATCTCTTCTTTAGGCTAAAAATGTACGCAATTCCTTCAGTGATTAATTTCAACCTTTCAAGCCTCTCACCATCTGAATTGCTTTTCCCTGCATTCTTTCTACTTCCTCAGCATCAATGTTTTATTGATTGAAACTGGTCACAGCATTCCAGGTACATTGTGACCAGTATAATATAGATCACAGCAACCACTTCTCAACATTATTCCTTTGGCTCATGCTTAATCTATGGTCTACCAGGATACTCAGATTCTTCTTCAAGTACCCACTGCTGAGCTTTTTTTTTTGTATACCTTTACATCTGCTTTCTCTTACCACTAAACAGTTTTTTGCTGGATAGAGTCCAATGCTGATGTTTATCAAGATCCTTGGTTAAGTTCATTAAATATCTTACCAATTTCTAGGTACAATACATCTGCAGCATTCCTTGGTCTATGATTCTGGTTGCTTTGTAAAAAAACATGAATGAAATTTGTCTGGTATGACCTATTTTTAACCAACCCATAGTAATCACATTGTTCCTTTCTAAAAACTTGTAAATGCATTGCTTGATTGTCTGTTCTAGGATTTTTCCAGGTAGCTATGCCAAGCTGATTGGTCTGTAGTTTCATGGCTAGAATGTCAAGCTTCGATGCTATCTCAAAATAAATGACCTTCCAAACTGCCAATCTTTAAGGAAATTTTCTCTTTATTCGAGTACGGCAACCGGATCATGACTCTGCGCGGTCAGTACTGACCTTTGCCCCCCAATCCCTCCCGTTCCTATCCCCAATTCTCTGCTTCTCATTGGCTATCTTCCAAGTCACTCTCCTGATTTCTTTTCCTGTCAGTTCACAGGAATGTTCCCCCTCCCCTCTTCATCTCCAAGGAGATCGAAACTTCAAAGGGATTTAGCAGGCAAAAGTTCAAACTTCATCCTCCCTTTTCTATGTCAGCGCTGAGACGCTGACATAGAATAGAATAGAATAGAATAGAATAGAATAGAATAGAATAGAATAGAATAGAATAGAACAGAACAGAACAGAACAGAACAGAACAGAACAGAACAGAACAGAATAGAATAGAATAGAATAGAATAGAATTCTTTATTGGCCAAGTGTGATTGGACACACAGGGAATTCATCTTTGGTGTATATGCTCTCAGTGTACCTAAGGAGAATAAAATACATTCATTGAGAATAAAAAGATACAACACTTAGTGATAGTCAAGGTTACTAATAAGCTATCAAATCGTATTAGGAAATAAATAAAAACAATATAAATTGAAAGATACAAGCAACATGGTTATAGTAAAAGTAGGAAGAGATAGATATTAGTAAGGAAGAGAAGAATAATAGTAATACAGTCTTAGTAAATTATTTGACAGTGTTGTGGGAATTAGTTGTTAAGCAGAGTGATGGCATTCGGGGAAAAAATGTCCTTGTGTCTAGTTGTTCTGGTTGCAGTGCCCTATAGCATCGTTTTGCGGGTAGGAGTTGAAACAATTTATGTCCAGGATGTGAGGTATTACTTCTCTTTATAAAAGATTGGAATAACCAAATCTCAGAAAACTCTAATTTTCTGATACTTTTCCTGTAGGCCAGGAGTTTTCAAAGATATACTGAAATCACATCTGCCAGTTCCTTTAGCACCCTGGGATGTAGTCTGTCCAGAGTTGTTCTCTCATCACTTTCTTGTCTCTTTTGACCTGCATTTTCCTTCTGTCCTCTATGGGCAACATCTGTCTTCTGTATTTTCTGGTATATTACTTAGAAACCCTTTCTTCTTACCACTTACTTCTGTGTTCCAAAGCTTTCTACCTTTGAATTTATGTTTTGAATATGGTTTTCCTTTCTATCCAGATTGAGTTTAAAATTGCCAGTCTTCCAAACACACTATTTCCAATACTTATGAGATACACTCCATTTCTTGCCAGAATGTGTTCTGTGCCGCTTGAGAAAAAATGATTGCAATATTTATAATTGCAACCAAGTGACTTAAAGTGAGAAAAGAATTCTAATTCTTCATTTCAATACATTATTTTAAAACCAGATTAATTCTGAAGTGTTGTGTGCGGCACCAATTTCTGACTCCTGGCAAGTGCCTGAACTAGTTCCTGAAGATTTCTTGTCAAGGTTTTTCAGAAGTATAGTATTTTGCCATTGCCTTCTTTCTAGAGCCAAGAGGGAACAATTGGCACAAGGTCACCCAGTTGGCTTAATGCTCAGGGGAGAGTAGAATTCATGTTCTCCTACTTTCTAGCCTGATAGATCTAGACCTAACTGGTTCTCAATTCTGAAATAAGCTGAATTTTATTCTTTCCTATATTGATAATAATTGTGGTTGTAAGCATTCTAATATAGTAAAATATTATACAGTTGATTGTGACTGATGTCTTCAGAGAAAATGTTAATGAGTTATTTCAATTTTAGGTCAGCTTTTTCTGCAGATGGACAAAGAGCAACAAATTGATGGAGGGTCCTTTATAAATAGGGTTTGTAGGGAATTAATGATTTGTTTAGATAAGTTAAAGGCAGAAAGCCAAGAGGAATTATAATTTGACTAAGGATTTAAACAAAATTCTGTTGAAGAAAAAATACAAATCAGACTTCCAAACTCATATTCTGATATTGCATTTTGGTGTTATCATGTTTGATTTTCCAGATCTCAAGGCATCAGTAGAGACTCAGAAGAAAGTGTTTGCTTCAGAATGTGATCTTGATCACTTACTCTACTTTTTTCTAACTTTGTGGCGTGCAGTATTATAGTCTTCCTTACCCCAGAGCTGTTCGGATTATATCCCATTATTTCCAGCCACAGATCTGGAAGACATTAACTTGGGGAAAAATAGCCTTAGAGAATGTTCCATAGGCTTTACTTGCATTTCTGTTCAGATGCTGTGTGTGACAAGTACCTATGGCAGGATAGGCACCTCTTTCTGTCATCCCCACTTGATGCTGACAGAGCTATTTTAGAGGAAATTCCGGTTCGGTCCGGTTCTTGCAAACCGGTAGTAATGGCGGCAGGAGGCTCCACCCACCCGTCTGGACGTCATCATGGATGATCTGTGCATGCGCAGAAGCTTGCATGTACAGAAGTGCGCTCACACTCCCATTGCAAACCGGTAGTAAAGGTAAGTGGAACCCACCCCTGGTTAGGGATCAAAAGCAAGATGGTACCCAGAGCAGTTCTTTTAAGATATGGTAGCAGTTTGGCATACCCTTCAAGTTCAACAAGATTGCACATGTATTTTATATATGCCACACTATAAATACCATTCTTAAAGGCAGCTCCACATAGAGCACTGTAGCAAATGAGGTTTGGCATTCCAAAAAATTGGTCACAGTGACCATCCTACTACTCCAGTCAAATTGTTAAAAAGTGTGACTTGGGCCTGCAGTCACTGTTATAGTTCTATGAATGCTACTAAGCAATATACTTTTTTCCTTCAGGTAAATGCAATCCAGGCTACTGTCTGACAACTAGAACTAAGTGATCTAATGCTACTGATGGCACAAAACTCCAAAAACTATAAATAATATTCAGGTCCAAGTGATATCTTGTGATACTTTTTGGCACACTTATTTTTGGCTGTATGATTTAGTTGAGTCTTTAATATACTTACTCCATTTCTATTGTGATTATTCATTCTTTAGAAAAGCTAGAGCTATAGGTTGTATTTGCCTACAAAAGCTTCCAGGATCCATGGCAAATTAAAAGATGTGTCCCCTATTTTCTTATTGTGTAATTTTTACACATCTATCATTTTTGTCCAAACACTCTTATGAAATACATGTCGTACAGTGGTGGGTTGCCCCCAGTTCGCACTGGTTCTATAGAACCGGTAGTAAATGCTTCTGTGCATGCGCATGCGTGCACGCGGCCCCATTGCAAACTGGTAGTAAAGGTAAGTAGAACCTACCCGATGTCAAAAATCCACTGCGTATATGCCCATCTTGTGGAAAGTATTCTCTCTTCCTATATTCAACATGATTGGCAGGTTGGTTGGTTTATGTATTTACATGTGGATTAGGATCTACAACAATAGCAGCCAGCAACATCCAGAAGCCCATGTGGACTGCATAGATTTGTAATCTCCCAGTACATTTATTAAGGACACGATAGAGAATGAGCTGTAAAATTCCTTGACTGAAAGTAGAGGTTTTGGGTTTTGGAGTGGTCCCCTCATTTCATTTCATTGTCAGCACTTCTTGGAGACAGCATTCTGAGCATTAGCTGTGAACTGAAGACTGCCTGCAGGCACCATATGCCTTTATTTCACTTTCTGGTCATTACTTTCACTTAGTAATAGTTCCAGGCCAATTCTCACTCACTAGGCAGCAAACATAAATTATGGTGTCTGCTGGCTGCTGAAATACAGATAAACTTTCTAGTTGGGCTAATACAAACAGAACCCTTGTCATACTACTGAAGAACTAGTGTTCATTGCTCTTACAACTGAGTTCTTTTTGCAAATTTTTACCGGTATTCTCATATCAGTCAAGTACATGCAAATTACGGAGAGAAATAATTGGCGTAAATTTCAATTGCCCGGGTTTATCTGAATTCAGTGAATGTGGAGCAGCCTGCCAAGACACTCCAGGAAATGTACTCCATGTAGTTTAAAATTTAATACAGAGTTATGCAGATTTAAACCACCTGATATTGGTCAATTTAAGATCACATAATTCTATGCTGGCTTGTGGCCATAATGTTTCTACACAGATCATTTATAACTTCTTTTTCTTTGGTATGTGGGGCATGGTTCTCTCCCCACAGATCTAGCAGAAAGGCTTGTTTCCCATAATTAACCTCACTTCCTTCTAACTCCTAATGTTGCACAACCAGAACAGCAACTTATTTGTCTTCTGTAGACAAAAAAAAAAAGAGTGAAGTGTTTGAAGATAATGAACATTAGAAAAAAAGACTACCTTTTTTTTTGCAAATCTTTTTTTTTCCTTAAGGAACTATTTTGATCATTCTTATAAGGAATGCTTGATAATGATGCTAGTTTAACTTTAGACAGATACACATTTTGACTTTCATGCAATGCCCATTAAATTTAATGGATGTGTTTAATTTGGATAGAGAGATACATTCCATTCTGGAGTTGGACACCGAGCATCATATTAGTTCAATCTAAAAAAATAATGAAGTTCAGTTGCAAATGTGATGCATTATATTACATTTTATTGTAAAAATATATTTTGTCAAACATATTTGACAGAAGTTGTCTTTCAAATAAGTTCTATAGTGCTGGAGAAGATCTTAACTCTCTATCATCTGTCTGTCTGTCTATCTATCTATCCCCCCCCTCTCATTATTATTCTCTCTCTCTCTCTCTCTCATCTATTTGTCTGTCTGTCTACCATCTATCATGGGGTGTCAAACTCGATTTCATTGAGGGCTGCATGAGGGTTGTGTTTGACCTCAGGGGCCAGGGTGTGGCCAGCTCAATATCACTCATGTTGGAGGCACCTATGGTGGCCCAAGCACTCTGCCAGTGAAAACGGGCTCCTGAGCTCTGTTTTGGCCTGCAATGGCCTCCTGCAACCCTCTGCCAGTGAAAACAGAGCTTGGGAGGCCACTCGCAGCCCTCCCGAGCTCTGTTTTCTCTTGCAGAGGGACCATGGGCCAGTCCTTCACTGTTTCCAGGGCGGCCCACGGGACAGATCTAAGCACCCCCCCGGGACAGATCCAGCCCCTGGTCCTTGAGTTTGACACGCCTGATCTATCACATCTAGCTATCATCTTACAGTCAAAAGATGGTGTCTCAAAAATGTGAGCTCTTGATCTTCCATGGATAACTATGCCTTTTTTTTTTTTAATATATGCATGTGCATATATTCTGCAACAACTATATATGCCTAGTATTAGTTGCTCATACCAATATGTCAGAGATTTATTTCTGGTAAACTCTTTGAAATGTGGTTACATACAAAGCATCTATAGTCCCTCTAAACTTCAAGAAGATATCATATTCCTGTTTTGTTTAGATGTTAGAGTCAAATTCTGTTCATGTTTAATATCTGTGAATGTTTAGAAAAATCAGGAAAATTGTACATAAATGATAATAAAAACATATATTTCAATGAGTCTTTTTAATCCCCATGGATATAAAGGATATAATGGTTCAACATTTATGATGACAGAATAATAAACAGTGTGAATATATTTGCTTTATATTTTACTGAGATGAGTAATGTGTAACTCCAGGGCTTTATAGTTTGGATGCCAAAGATTCTTCACTATTATTTAATTACTTTGTTTTTCTTGCAAAATCTACCAAATTCTGTTGTGTGGAACCAGACATTATAGCTGGATCAATGTCTTGAACTCCAAAGCAAATACCTTTTGGGATTGTTTTTACACACATAATTGCATGTGATTTATAGTTGTATGCATGCATTTATGATAAAACCTCATTAATCACAGATTCATCAATGCAGCGAGAAAAAAATGGGATAATGTTACAAACTTTAGGCACAAATGAAAATGGAAAGAAGCCAGGATCCCCATCTTCATCTGGCCTCTAAAGTTACATAAATGACCAAGTTGTCACATCAATGGTTTTGCATGGAAATATAAACACTACTGTAATCTCATACGCCATCAATGGGTGCAGCTCTGGAGTATTTAAAATTACCACGAATTGTATATGAGCACTGCAAATCCATGAACGGAACAAAAACAGCGGTACAATTTGTGCAACGAACACTGAAAGTTAAAATAGGGGGGATACAACCAGCCACTAAGATATTTTATAGACGTGGGCAAGGTGCATCGTTTTCTTGTTTTATGAAAATTCTGCAGTTACATCAGTGAGTAGTTCAAGATGAAAATCTTCATCTTAATAAAATGTGCATTTAGGAATCTTTAAATGCACCTGTATTGATCTGTTCTTTAATACAACCTAAAATAGCCCAAATGGTAATGATCAATCTAAAAACAGAGTAATGTGTCAACTTAGAAGTTATCACATGTATAATGTCATAAACATGGATTGGCATTGTATTGTCATCACAACTTAATTGATTGTACCCAGTTGGACATTCAGCACAGATCAGAAGTCAGATAATAGCAGTCCTATTGTTATACTCAATAGGAATTGTTAATTTCTCTTAGTTTCCTGTCTATCAATAGTGCTTGTATTTGGTGTTGTGTGTTCAAAATAGACTAGGAATTATGTTAGGTAAGAGCAACCAATCCATTGCTCTGTAGCTTCCCCATCAAGGCTTCTTGCTTAGGTTCCCCCAAATAGTGAATCTGGGATTTCACCATCCATGCTGGAAACCCTTAGGATTTTTTTTTTATTTTATTTTTTTTGGTAGAGGAGGGTGTTCAAAGTTATTCTCTTGTCATGAACATGTTTTAGAACAGCTACTAATCTATATGTTAAGATTCTGTTCTGGGTAAGCAAATCAAGAACTGAATTCTGAATGAATTGTTCTTCATCATCCTTGAGCTTAGCCTGATAATCCTGCATATGCACTATTTTAGATCACTATTTGAATTTTTTGTAAACTGCTCAAGTTCTAAGACAGGAGCACTACAGAAATCATGTAATTAAATGAATACATAATAAAATCTCTAATGCTCTGCTTACAGCAGAAATTTAGAAAAATGTGTGTTTCATTGGCAGGTGAATAATAAAATTGCTGATATTCAAAGTAGTTACTAGATTAGATGGACAAAGATCCCTACCTGACTAAAATCATTTTTGAACATGTGCTTTTGTGGTTGCTGCTTTCCATTCCATCAGTTTCCTTATCTTGAACAGCTTCACATCTTGCATCATTCTCAGCCTTGTCTATTTGAAATGCTTAGGAATGCTACTGTTATAATAATAATGAGTAAACTCTGGAGATTTCCTTGCTCTGCCTTCCCTTCCTCGGATATTTGTGAAAAGGAACAGGGCAGCCAACAGGCTTCAGGGGGGTGAAACTAATTCATTAGAATCAGCCCACCCAGGGAGAAAGATCTATGACATTTGTTATTCGTTCCCACCATTTTCAAACTTCATTCATTACTGTATTGGAGATAGGACAAACACAAATATACCAGAAACTGCTATTTTAGCTGTGGTAAGATACACTAGCAGAAAAAAGATGAATCTCTTAAAGAGAAAACTTTAATGTCTTTAATTTATCCACATTTTTCCTTAGTGGAGATGTAACAACTTACTTGGCACACAGGAAAGATCTGGAAGGCATCTGAATAGGACACTCTGCAGTTTCTACTTCCATCTTTCATGCATTAGGAAGGAAGAAGAACCCAGATATTGGGTGGAGTAGGGAGTCAAAAACATCAAGATGATGACCATGCCTATGCAACTGAAGTTCATTTTTGTTTTTCTTTTAACATCATCAGTGCCCATTGGCTAGTCCATGTCTTTTGAAAAGAATGAGAAACTGACCAGAATGACATCCTTTGATTTCAATTTCCCTTCATTCTTAGAGAATCGCAAAACAATGTTGTACCAATAAAACAATTCCTATCTGCATGAATAACCATTGAGGAGGAGCTTATTGGCTTACTAATGTAAACTCCTGGACCCGAGAGCGGAGGTCTTTTCTATATATTTAGATCCATCCAGGGATATCTCAATGATCCTGTTTTGGAGGACAATATCACAGCAAGACTCCAATCTGGTGCTGCTATTGACTGTCTCTGTTTCCTGTCATAATGTAAAGTAACAAATACATTAAGCACATAGACTCAGGTTGATCAGATATTTGGATGACTCTCTATGGCTGGTACACTTCTTTGGAACAAAGAACAAAATTCAGAGTAGGAGAGCAGCCAGATCCAGGACTCCATTCCCACATTCTATGGATGGACCTGATGGATAGGCATTTGAACTGAAGAGGAATTAAAAAAGGCCTCGGAGACCATCTAAAGGATTTTGTCTCTCTGACTAAATTTATATGCCATTGCAGTTTTAATCACAATTCACAGGATTACTAAATAGGATTGAAGTTGTCACTCAGTGACAGTGTTAGCACAACACTGGGCAAAGATCAATCCCCATAGAATTCAATTCAGCTTTTATCGCAGCTTGAAAGTAGTAACACATATGTTCTCTTTGTCTAAAACAATACATAAAAAGACTGGTATTTTTTCCACTTGCACTCAGGTAAATCTCTTTTTTTATTTATACACCTATAAATGCTTAGTCATGATGAGGGATTATGAGAAATATTCCTATAAATAATTACTCATGTTTAAGATAATGCAGGCAGGAATGTGCTTCCAAGGCACATTCGTGACAATCTACCACTTTTAATTATAGCTTATATGGACATAAAAAAGATAGGATTTTGTGACTACTCCTCACACAAGCTCTTGATAATCCCTGTGAACTTTTAAATGTCAAATAATGGGCCACTCCCTTTCCAGCACAATTATATTCCCTTGTCAAGGAAATAGATCTTTAAAGAAATTATGTTCCTATCCCTTTTGTAATAGCTCTTGTGGTTCTAGGTTTTATACTTGTAGGGAGGAAAAAGAGCAAGACTTGGGAGTTGTATGCTGTTTTCAGAACAGGAATACAGCCAAAATATTTTGCTATGCTGTCTTATTTTATCAGGGTTGAACTCAGATGGAGAGTAAAACTATTTTATGGACAGATGTACCTATAAAAATGTCAGATTATGCTATCAAGGAACACAACTGTAATCATTTGGAGTGTGTTTGCAGATTCAGCGTTATCTAGTCTAATAAACAGCACAGTCAGACTTATCAACAACTCTGTGTGAATAATATTTCCACAAAAGCTCCATGAATAATGCTGCACTGAAAGGCAAAAGTAAAAACTATTTCAGAATATATGTGTTCTGAGCCCCTGAAGCTGTTCCTGTCCCATGCTGATGCTGGCTTAACCTTAAGCCATTTTAAGAAAAACCTGTGCAGTCAGAGGCTTGGGCAGCATTGACAGTACTGTTGTCCTACCTTCTTGCTAAACAACCATATGCTCAAAGTGCAATGCACAATACCCATTTTTTAAAAAATAAAATAAAACTGTTTTTTTTTTTTTGCATTTCCTAACTTTTCTTCAAGAAGGTCTGAAGCTGTCTGTTAGAACCATCAAATCATCAGGAAAGACCTCTAACATTTACCCAACAGACTGAACATCACTGAAAATCATGCAACAACTTTTCCCAATTGCTATTTTTTCTTTCCTAAGCTATCCACTGTTGCACTGGGATCCTTTAAAAAAACCAAACTGTCTACTGAAGTATTGTTCCATTTTTTTCCAGTGATGTCAGAGGAGCTCTTGCATAATCATAATAGCTTACATAGTTAGCATAAGCAGTTGGACCTGCATCTGAAAAACAAATAGATGAAATAACAAGGAGGTTATTCCTTTCTACCTGCCAGTGCTTTCTGATATCAAAGGCATGCTTAATTAAAATCACCATCATCCAATTAAAACAAAATGCCACACTGTTTCAATCATGGATTTGATCTGAAATATTTCCCCCCCCCCAAAAAAAATTCCCTGGATTTGAAAATTCCATATGATTCAGTAAAGTGTGCAGGTATGCATGAACAAAAGTCCACTGGACTTTCTAAATTTGATCTAAATCTGATTCTAAATTTGATCTAAATCTGATTCTAAGGTGCCTGATGTGATTGGATGTGCTTTGAAGATTTGACTCAAGGGACTGATTGGCTTTTTCAAACAAAGCCTTGGCTGTCAGCCAGCATCCATTATTATGTTCCAAAGATTTCTATGGGCTTTAGGTGACGCCCTAAAACATTCTTGTGCATAGAGACGATAGCTACTGCTGTGATTTGGAAAACGGAAACATCCATTTGCATCTGTTTGAAAGATTAATATAGGAACTAAAATCAGTTGAAAGGTTGGAACCTGGGAGGCAACAAGGGAAATGTCTACAGGCATATTTAGGCAGATGGGCACCACATTGCCTTCTTATGAGCTATAGGAGGATCGACTGTTAAGCCCCTCCAACCAGAAGGTATAAACCTGGCTGCAAACCTGCAGTTCATCCGGCTAGCAAGATCTATGGAGGTTGCTTCCAAGCACATATTTGTGATTGATTAGCGTTCACACAAGCAGTCCAAGCTGCCAGGAACTTTTCATCAGCCTTTTGCAGAAAAGCCCGTCAGCTTGATTTGTTGGGCCTTGAGCCAAGTTGTCAGGTTTTGGGCCCCCAGCCAGACTGTCATGGTCTCAGGCTGGTAGCCAAGCAGTAAACTTTGAAGTTGAAAGGGTTAGCCAACTGGTATGTGAGGGTGCCCTATCTGCTTAGAAGTAATATACCACACTCAGAGGTTACAAATCTGGAAATGAATCTGCCTCTTGCATGTCCTGAAAAATTAAGGTGTGCAAGTTAAATTGTTTTTTGCTTTTGTTTTTAATATTCAAATCATTCCAGTTTGGCTTTGTTTACGGTTTCTATGACACCTGCTTTTCATTAGGCAGTTCAATTAGCGCATAAAAGATTTGCTGTTTCAGAATGTTCAAATGAGCATAATTGTTCAATTTATGAGATTACGATGCTTTTATTTAATGAATACTGCAATAAATACCACTCCCTAATGAGACCCATACTTGGGAGCCATTAGCTATTCCATAAATTTACAGCATGAAGGATTTTTTGTGTGATCAAGAAGATAAATACAACTATTTAAATGATTATGCTACAGTTATGATGGGAAGCAGAGAAGTAGCTTTTTTCTTCTCATTCACTACAGTTGTAGTTCCAATTATGAACATCTGGAAACTTAATAAACCCTATTTGTTTCAATTACTGCTTTCAGTGTGAATCTGTGAAGTTTGAATCCCCATAATGCATCTTGCATTCTGAGAAAAATACATTTGGGGGCAGAAGGCAAACATCAAGCTCCCATCCCTTCTGATGTGAAGTCATATTGGGCACTCATACAGATTTCACTTTGATTTATAGGACTGTGGTCTTTTGCAAACAATCATAAGGAGTGGGAAATTAACCCAATGAGATCAACCTAACCTCTCACGTGGAAGTCAGTGGAGGTCATTTAATTCTATGGCAAAGGGATGCTCATTGCAGACATCTATATGGAATCCAAGGGTCAAGGGATTCTTAGTGCAGACCTCCACATGATAGACATAGATGTCATAGGCAACATGCCAAAAGAATTTGTTGTTGTTAGTTGCAAAGTCATGTCTGACCCATCGTGACCACATGGACAATGTTCCTCCAGGCCTTCTTGTCCTCTACCATCCTCTGGAGTCCATTTAAGCTCACGCTTACTGCTTCAGTGACTCCATCCAGCCACCTCGTTCTCTGTCGTCCCCTTCTTCTTTTGCCCTCAATCTTTCCCAGCATTAAGCTCTTTTCCAGTGAGTCCTTCTTTCTCATTAGGTGGCCAAAGTATTTGAGTTTCATATTCAGGATCTGGCCTTCTAAAGAGCAGTCAGGGTTGATCTCCTCTAGGACTGACCAGTTTGATCACCTTGCCAGGAGGAATGAACCTATCTTATAAATTCTGAATAGGAGAGGAAAGTGGAGGGAAAGAGAAAGAGAGAGAGGACAGAAAGGAAAAAGGGAATGGAGAGAGAAAGACTTCAAATAGCATTTTTCTGCTGTACTGTTATGTTGGGTAACATTAACAGACCTTTTTTTGCCTTTTTTTCTCTTTGATACAGACACAACCGTATTGGTGGTCCTCAAAGAATGTTACTTATCAGCTCTTGATTCATTGGGTTATGCATCGAGGGAATCAAAATGTTGTTACTTCATCAAATGCATGGACAAAATGAAGATTCATCTCGATATCAGCAGTTCATTGAAAGAAAAATTTCTGAATTTGCCTAGTCCTGACTTTGCACTGTTACTCTATGTGTCATTCTAATTAATGATCAGGCTTCCATAAGAATAACCAGAAGTTCAGAAGTGCTTTCTTACTTGAGTGTATAAATTTGATTAAATGTTTCAGCCATTATTATACAGCTTTCTTGGCAAAAACTTTATAATTCTGTTGGCAAAAAAAAAGTGGTTTCAGTCATGTCTATATACTTTAAAACCTTGCCAAGAATATATAAATTTGCCATTGTCTTATTCTAGGTTTGATTTTGGAGGTCATTTTTCTTAGTTCCCTCATATCTGAGGAATCTCATTTATCCTCAACATAGTTGCAGATTATCCTTAGTTTCATCCCCTTCTTCTGAGTTTAAAAGCTCAAAAGAAATTCCAAGAAGTAGTCAGTGTTGTTGTCAAGTATAGTGCAAGTTTATCCTTGCACTATACCAGAACAGTCATCCCTGGGAAGATCTTAATTTTTAAAAAATTGTAAGGCAAAGAAAAATTTTAGCATTTGGGAACCCATACTCAGTGTATACATAGGTACATGGTGTACATTTCTCCTCAAATCCTTACTAAGGACTGCAAAGATTTAGCATTCTGTTGTTAGGTTGATATGATTGAAATGTTTCAGAGGTGGAATTTGCTTTGTTCAAACTTGGTATCATCACAATGTCATATCCAATGATATCAATTTTGGTGGCAAAATTCATTTCATAACTGCAGAAATTCCAACTTCACAGAAGAATAATCTGCCCAAAAGACAACGAAACCACACATTAAATCTAATTAGAGCTCTCCACAGGAATGAGGGAGGCTTGAGGGGAATGGACAATACTAAAGAATATAAAGCAGATGTACAGCATTTTATACAGTAAATAACATTTCTTAATCATATGCATCATTTGAAAGTTTTCTTAAAAATAAATATATATATATGATTCGAGCTTGAAATTATTTCAACTGTTTTGGCTCTGGAAAGTCTCTGAAATAAAGTCTACTCTGGGAATAAATGGTTTCTAAATTGTCCCTCCCCCCTCCCCCCATGGGTTCCCCATGCCCCATTTTGGCCGGCAAAGTGCTGCCGGCGGCCATCCAGGCTGAAAACAGGGCACATGCCCTCCCCCCATTATGACTACCAGAGGCACTGTGGGCTGGTCGTTTGCTATTTCCAGGCTGGCCTCACAGGCCACATTTAAGCACCCCATGGGCCAGATCCAGCCCAGGGGCCTTGAGTTTGATACCCCTGCTTTAGACCTTCTTTATCTCCTGGGACAAATTTAATCTTAGAGAAATGTGTCTTATGGACCCCATTCATATTGATTTCAATGAAATAAATTTTTGCTCATTTTTGCTTGCTCATTTATTTTCCAGAAATAATCCCATCATTATTTATATACAAATCTATGAAACAATACCCATCAAATTATATTGCTGTGGATTGCAATTTATTTGTTTTGTAAATGATGGTTCACATTTCTCTTTGAAAGGAGAATATATTTTACTTCAGATTTTATATTGTAACATGACTTTGTAGTCAGGACTTTTATCACTTGAAAAGGTATTGACTCAATATAATTAACTTTTGCTGTAATTTGATCTTGAAATTAAAAAGAATATTAGCAAGTGCTAAGAAGAAGCTTCTGTTATATTTTTTTAAAGAAACCAATCCTTTGGCAGTCTGTATGACTAACTGTAGAGTTCTTAGACTGTTCCACATTCCTAAGTACACCTGAAAAAAATGTTTAAAATGAAATTCCTCAGGAGGTCCAGCCACCTGTTTTTATGAATACGCAGAAAAGGAGGAGGGGAAACAGACTCCTGTTGTGCAAAACTGAATTGTGCCGTCGGTTGGTGTTTTATTAAAGATGAGTAATATAACTGCAGTGTCACATAAATGTTTTAACACCAGTCTCCCTCCCTTCCTCTTCTCTTTCTTTTCTGAAGGATGTTGAATAACAACACGCTTGGTTTCAAACTCTGTTGATTTACCCCAGGAAAAGGAGTAGAGCAGGTTTGAAATATCTACCTTATGAGCTGGCTGATGAAAACGTTAAAGATGAGATAAAAAGCCAGCAAGCACACTTCTTTGGGGAAGCTAGTTACTGCTTTGTTATGTCTGATTAGTCCAACTATCATAGTTTTCTAAGGCTTGCTGTAGAATGTGCCTCTGAATTCATTGCAGGTAGTTTAGGAAGTTAGCTATGACCCTCCTAATTTGAGTAATCTACTTAAATCTTTCCTGCCACATTTAAACATCCAATAAAAGCCCCTCAGCTTCCATTTTGAGAGGTCTTCATTTTCAGATATTCAGCAATTTGCTGCACCCACATCCATTTTCTACGATATTTCAGTCATAATGAAATAGCTTTATTTAAATTGTTAAATAAGAAATATAAAAGCTAGCAAGAACTAATATTTAGAATAAAGCAAAAAGAGGAAAAGAAAGAACTAAAAAGATGAAGTCAAAAGTTCAAAAGTTCAAAAGTTAGAAAGAAAGAAAGAAGGAGAGAGAGAAAGAGAGAGAGAGAGAGAGAAGTCCCTTCTTATTTTTGTACAACAGCTATAGATAAAAATGTAAATTTATTTATTTATTTATTTATTTATTTATTTATTTATTTATTTCGATTTATATGCCGCCTTTCTCCCTAGGGACTCAAGGCGGCTTACAAAATGACAACTTCAATACAAATCACAATACAATACCAAATTAAAATCAGTAACCCAATTAAAAAACGATTTAAAATTATACCAGTGTACCCCCAAACGGATCAGTTTAATTGGCGGAAGAGCCACGTCTCCAGCTCGCAACGGAAGGAAAGAAGGTCGGGGGCTGTCCTGAGCTCAGTGGGCAATCCATTCCAGAGGGTCGGGGCTCCCACAGAGAATGCCCTCCCCCTGGGGGTCGTCAGCCGACATTGTTTGGCCGACGGCACCCTGAGGAGGCCGACTCTGTGAGAGCGCACAGGACGATGGGAGAACGGCTGGAGATGGTCCTGCAAGTACCCCGGGCTTAACCTCTTACTCTATGGTTACAACATAATTTACATTTTTTTCTACAATCTATTTTTTTCTAATTATCAAAACCATATGTCAAATTTCATTTTTTTTCTTTTAGACTACACAAAAAGTCTATAAGGGATTTCATTCAGCATTAAACTTAGATAATGTCTTTTCTCTGATCAAAGCTGTCAGTTTAGCCATTTCAGCAAGTTTGTTTATGTTTGTTTGTTGGTTTGTTTATATCCCACCTTTATTATGTTTACAAAAAAAACTCAAGGTGGCAAACATATCTAACACTTCCTGCTCTTATTTTCCCCATAACAAACCTGTGAGGTGAGAGAGAGTGACTGTCCCAACGGTGCTCATGGCTAAGGCAGGACTAGAACTCACAGGCTCCCACTTTCTAGCCTGGTGCTTAACCACTAGACCAAACTAGCTCTCCATCATGTTCACCATCCATTCCTCCATTGAGAGTAATGTCAAATCTTTCCACCTTTGTGCATATGAATCTCACTGCAGTTATCATGTATAAAAACAAAGTTCAATGCCTTTTTTCCAACTGTTTATTGTAAATCCCAAAAGAAAATCCACTGGTTGTAATTGTATATTAATTTTTAAAATCTTCTGAATTAATATATGTAATTAAGTCCAAAATTTCTAACTTTTTTGCATATCCACTAAGCATGGTAATATGTCCCCTCATGCTATTTATACCGGTACTTCCACAAAACTGAAGTACCTTTGTACATTCTAGACAATTTTTCTGGTGGGATTTATCAGCAGCATATCTTTAATAAAAAATTATCGTTAAAATTATAGCATATAAATTTCAATCCTTTCAATCACATATTCTCCCACTGTTACATTTCTATATTATAGCTAAACGTTTAACCAGTTTTATCATACATCCTTTCATTTTTTCTTTTTCTGTTTCAAATTTCAGTAGATGTTTATACATTTTAGTGGTGACATGTTCATCATTTCCACAGTTCTGTTTCAAACTCATCATATTCATCATCAAAAGTTATTTAATCGAATTTAAATCTTTCTAATAATTATACATTAGAAAACCACTGACAAGTGTGTCCTTTTGACATCAGATCTTCTCTTGATTTTATTTTGCATTCTCCTTGACAAGTTCTAATATGTCACCATAAGTGAGACATTTGTGTTTACTTATCACTTCTGTTCTATAATATGCTTTTTATGCTGAGAGCTATAAATGCATTTTGGGGCACAAACTGGGATTTAATAAGTAGTAGCTTCTAGTCAATCTTGGCTGTTTCAGAAAGAAGTAAGTAAGGTTGGAGCTGGTCACTGCTTGGATGGATAACTGTTAGGAAATGATGCTGTTGGGTTTTTTTTTTTTTTTTTTTTTTTTTGGTTTTTTTTTTTTTTAGGAAAGACTTTCAGTCAGGCATCTTCCTCACCTTGGTACTGGCTGCCATTTCTTATTTAGGAAGTTTCCAGTAACTTGTGTAAAACACTGCTTCCCTCAGACATACACCTTCTTAGTATATGTGCCATTGTCACGGACTAAACAGCTCTGGCTATTACCCATTTCTGAGACAAGTCCCTTCTGAGCTTCATTTCCAAATAATTTGCATAAGACACCTATAGGCAACATGTATCATCCATGAATACTTTTGAGTTCAATAAAACACAAATCAGGCAGATATCCATTCCGTAGAAAATATACTGATTATTATTTCAGTTACTTTATGGTAGGATTTCACTCATATTTCTACTGGTTAACAATTACAGTTCTGATGAGTATAACATATTATAAGCACAGACATAAAAACAAAAAACTAGACCCTTCCTTTATCACTCTTCAACCACTTTCGTTTTCTCATCCAAAAGATGACTAAGGTAGAAATATCTCCAGAATAGAGTTCATTGTGGGATATGCTAGAATTACCCTTTAATCAGGGGTACAAAATCTACTTGTGTTCCCTCAGGATCACTTTTATTTCTCCAGAACTCTGTTTCTTAATGGGTGAGCAAACAATTTCATCATTTATTATGTTTTGGAATAGGAGATTGTTAAAGAGAAAACTTGTCCTATATCTTGCAGAGATTTAACACACTCATTTCATTCTGAAGCACCTAAAAAAATATTGTTGGCTCTGCCAACTTCTGGGGTACAGCCTTTGACATGCTGCACAAGGCCTGGTGTGCACCTCATGCTGACTGAAATTGCACATTCCTGCTGTAAATCCTGTTCTGGTTATATATTTGAACTAGTCGGGTCAACTTCATTTAATTTCTAGGCATTTTGACCTTGAAACTTGAAAAAAAGATACATTACATTTTTGGTGCAACAAAATTCAACATAATTTGAGAAGTTATTTTTGCTTCAGTCTTCTGTACTGCAAGGAAAAATGAAAGGATGTCATTAATTATACTAAGTTATGGAAGATGATTTGAAGGACCATTGTCTCTTAGGTATGTATTTCTCTTTTAAGAACATGTTTTAGAAACTTCAGAAATGTCTTACTTCCTCTAGATTCTTCCTACCTTGACAATTTATGTGCTTGTGTAACATTCTTACTGATTGGAAGACATCCAACCCCCAGGGGTGGTGGCACTGCATCTATGCATGATCAGCTCTTCTCTCACATTGCAAAGAGTATCAGTTTTGGAGTGATTTATAATACAATCCTTTCATGTTCCTTCAGAAGTAAGCTCTGGTGGAAATCCATAGGACTTGTTCCGAAGTCAGTTTGAATAGCACTGCAGCCTGGGGCAGTTAATCTTCAAAGTCAACACCTTATACCATATCACAAATGATAACCCTAGAGCAATGTTGTGTTAGTTTCTAAACTTCTTAATAAAGAAAACAAATTTGTTGGCAGCTCTTAAAAACAAAATTAAAAGCTAGGGTGATAAATCCAAAGGGTGGGTGCTGGGGGAAGGGAAGTAGTACAGATAATGAAACTATTTTCCCTGAAGTTAGATCAGTTCATCTATTTATCTTTCTCTGCGGTTTAATTTCAGTTATTAAGTCAATGTAGGGAGATCTGAAAAACCAAGTGCGTCTCACATAACAAACTCTCAGAGATGAGCAGCAAAGCCAAGTGAATTAAGATGGGAAAATAATTTGTAGTGTCTGTTCAACTTACTCCAATAAATTGGAGAACACTGAGGAATTAGGGAAAATGTCTCCTTTTCACTCTGCTACAAATTATTCTTCAGAAACAAACAAGTGTTTTCCTTTTTTTCTGGACACGATCACATACATTAGAAAGGACATCCACCCCCTGAAGGAAGTGAAGTAAAGCTCCTCCATTCCTCAAACCATTTCATACGCAGACATCTTCTTCCTAGCTGGCGAATTCCAGGCAGCCTGTACAATCCAGGCTATTGCACAATTTGGCAGAGGGGACCGATTGAAAAGTCACGTTTTGCCCAGTGCCCTGAGGCACAGCAAGTTTGGGGTTCTTCTTCAACTTAGGTGGTAAGAAAATTCTAGAGCCAAAAGGCCTATTTAAAAATGTGTGCATGTTAAATCTTGTTATGGCATTAAAGATCAAGTTTCCATATACATTAACACATATGCACACCCATATTATTAAAAAATGAATTATTAAATGTATGATTTACTTCAACTGATTTGAGATGGACATTCCTGGATTTGGGATAGATTGTATTCCAGTTGTTATGACAGCTTTTCTCAATTTGAACAACTTCCAGATATGTGGACCCCATTTTCTTAAAATTATCAGCAATAGTTATTACAGAATGACAGATTTGGAAGAGACCTTGGAGATCTTTTAGTCCAACCCACTGCTCAAGCAGGAGACCCTATAATATTCCAGACAAATGGCTATCTAATCTCTTCTTAAAAACCTCTAGTGATGAGCACCTACAACTTCTGGAAATAAGCCCTTTCACTGACTAATTTTTCTTACTGACAAGAAATTTCTCCTTAATTCTAGCTTGGATCTCTCCTTGTCAAGATTTCATCCATTAGTTTTTTCTTGCCCTCAGGTGCTTTGTAAAATAGGTTGACCTCTCCTTCTCTGTGGCAATCCCATGTTGTAAACCCTTTAAGGCTAGAAAGGCTAGTGCTGTCTCACTTGAAAACCATCACGGATCCGCCGTTAGACTCCCTGCAATTTGTATACCGAGCAAATAGATTGACAGATGATGCTGTTAATATGGCTCTGCACTACATCCTACAACATCTTGAATCTCCAAAGATCTATGCAAGGGTCCTCTTTGTAGACTTCAGTTCAGCATTCAACACCATCATTCCAGACATTCTTCTAACTAAGCTAAACCAACTAGAGGTACCTGAACACACTTGTAAATGGATCATAAACTTTCTAACAGACAGGAAGAAGCAGATGAAGTTAAGCAGAATCACATCAGATACCTGTACAATTAGCACAGGGCCCCCCCCAAGCCTGTGTGCTCTCTTCACTTCTCTTCTCTCTATACACCAATGACTGCATCTCAAAAGATCCCTCTGTTAAAGTAATGAAGTTTGCAGATGATATAACAGTGATTGGTCTCATTTGAGACAATGATGAATCCGCATACAGACGAAAGGTTGAATAACTAGCCTCATGGTGCTACCAGAACAATCTGGAACTGAACACACTCAAAACCGTAGTAATGGTGATGGACTTTAGGAGAAACCCTCCCATACTACCACCATTTACAATACTAGACAACACAGTATCAACAGTAGAGATCTTCAAATTTCTAGGTTCTACCATATCTCATGACCTAAAATGGACACCCAACATCAAAAAGTCATCAAAAAAGCACAACAAAGAATGTTCTTTCTGTGCCAACTCAGAAAGCTCAAACTGCCCAAAGAGCTGCTGATCCAGTTCTACAGAGGAATTATTGAGTCTGTCATCTGCCCCTCTCTATAACTGTCTGGTTTGGTTCTGCAACCCAACAAGACAGACACAGACTTCAGAGGATAATTAGAACTGCAGAAAAAACAATTACTATCACCCTGCCTTCCATTGAGAACCTGTATACTGCAAAAAGAGGGCTGTGAAAATATTTACAGACCCCTTGCATCCTGGACATAAACTGTTTCAACTTCCACCCTCAAAACGATGTTATAGAGCACTGCATACCAGAACAACTAGACACAAGAACAGTTTTTCCCCGAATGCCATCATTCTGCTAAACAAATAATTCCCTCAATATTGTCAAACTAGTTACTAAGTCTGCATTACTATTAATCTTCTCATTGTTCCTAGCACCCATCTCCTTCCCCTTATGACTGTATGACTGTAACCTTGTTGCTGGTATCCTTAAGATTTATATTGACTGTTTCCCTATGAGTATCATTAAGTGTTCTACCTTATGATTCTTGACGAATGTATCTTTTCTTTTATGTACTCTGAGAGCATATGCACCAAGACAAATTCCTTGTGTGGGTAAAATAAGGACTCAGATTGTTGGGGGTAATAGGCTGACTTGTAAACCAATTAGAGAGGGCTGTAAAGCACTGTAAAGTGGTATATAAGTCTAAGTGCTATTGCTATTGTTATCTTTGTTACTCTTCTCTGCATTCTTTCTAGAGTCTCAACTTCTTTTTATGCTGGTGGAAGATGCCCATACTGGAGAAGGCTACATAAAAGTAAAACAAAAATATTACATCTCCACTTTACCACATATAATAAAGCAATAATGGTGTTACAACCCAAAATGCTTTTATATAGACGGGAACAGAATAATTCAGAAGTTACCTTTATAAGATATCATTAATCAATGCATTAATGCATTGATTAATGCATTTATTTATATTGCTGCAGATTTTTTATCTATATTTATCTATTTATTTATATTGCTGCAGTTCTTGCTTACATGATTCTGTGCAACTAATAAATTAGAACAACCAAAACCAAACGCATAGCATAAAATTAAAGAAAGCAATGAAAGCAGTCGAAAGCAAATTACAGAAAATATGCAAAGTGCAAGAGAGTACCAACCTATAGTTCACAAACAATATGGTGATTTTTCAGGCTCTCAGTGTCCACATGATCCTCATGACTGATGGCACAGCCATGTCTTCAGGGATTCCCTAAAGGCCAGCAAGGTTAGGGCCAATCTAACACCAGGCAGGATAATGTTCCAGAGGGCAATCTTTCACAGCAAAACTTTCTCTCCTCCTGGATTCTGCCATATGGAACTTCCTTTTATCTGGGACCCACAATATGCTCCTTCTGGTGGACATAACCCAGCCCCATGATCAATAGGATTTTAGAGATCATAATTAACACCTTGAAGTGAGCCTAGAAGCAAACCGGTAACCAAAGTAAATCTGGAACAGAGATGTAACATGCACTGATCTTAGAATACATAAATGCCCAGCCCAGCCCATGGCATTTTGTACCACATGTAGCTTCCAGATACTCTTATTGAATGTAAGGATTTCATCCAAGTCCTAGATGATAAAATACTGTATTTGTTATGGGCCAACACACATAAAAATCTTATTCAAACTACCTACTTCTATCTAGTTTAAACCATTCACGGAATTGAGCAAATCTCTAAACAGATCCAGAAATTTATTTCCCTTCTTCCCCAAAACTGGCTTTGAACATTTGGATTTCCATTTACAGAATGAGATCTTTCAGCTCCGTTAGTGTAAATGGATAGCAAAGGAAGATTGAAAAGCTGTTTTAAAGGGCATCTCATTTAATGGGAGATGTCTATTTAGCACACATTTAAAAATGGGTGGGAACTAAATAATTACCCGCAAAATGTAAATTAAAAAATAGAAATAACATGCAATCAGACAATCCTGTTCTTCAAAGATTCTGTCACACATGTGGTATTATTCTTCCCTCGGTTTGCTTGTCTGCATCCTATTACCTGGGAAAGCAAATATCTCTGACTAAAGGGATGGTATGTTCAGAATCTGGTTGTATGTAGGATTGAAGTAAGCCTAGAAGGAAAGGAAAAGGGGAAAAGCAAAAATTATTCTGAACTTTTTAAAGCAAATCATTTAAATGGTCAGGCTCAGGTGCACTTTGGTTCTGTATCCTTCTACAAAGAAACCCAGATAATTGGCTTGTTTCAGTATTCAGCAGCTGCAAGAACTGGCCCCTTACATGGAAAAGCAGCCTGATGAAATGATAAGCACTGGAATGTTTCATAAGAGAAAAAAAATGGGCACTGGCAACAGGTGTGCATTAATACTGAAAAAGTGCTTGGATTCCAACATGATCTCAACACTTTTGAGACCTCCTCCAGTTTCTCACATTTCAGTCCTCCCTCCTCCTTGCCATAATTTTAATTTATTTTAAATTCTGTCTGTCTTTGTGCTTTTAATCAGGCTGTACACTGCTCTGAGTCCTCCGGGAGAAGGGCGGTATAGAAATAATAATAATAATAATAATAATAATAATAATAATAATAATAATAATAATAATAATAATAATGGATGGAGTTAGACAATTTGGACAGAAAAACAAGGAAGCTTATGACAATGAATCATGCCTTGCACCCTAAAAGTGATGTTGACCGATTATATTTACCAAGAGCAGAGGGTGGTCGAGGACTCCTACAAGTAAAGCAGACTGTGGAAGAAGAAAAATGCAGCTTGAATGATTACATCCAGAAAAGTGAAGAACCAATGATTAAGGAAGTAAATAAAGGAGGCCTTTTAAAGACAACTAAAACAAAAGCAGAATATAAGAAAGAAGTAATTGAGCAGCGAGCTGAAAATTGGAAACACAAAGCTCTGCATGGCCAATACTTGAAAAGTATTGAAGGCAAAGCTGACCAGAAACTAACTTGGAACTGGTTAAGATCAGGAGTACTGAAAAAAGAAACAGAAAGCTTTATTTTGGCAGCTCAAGAACAAGCCCTAGCACAAACTGTATGAAGGCAAAAATTCAACATGTTACCACCAACAGCAAATGCCGCCTCTGCAATGAGAAAGATGAGACAGTCGACCACCTGATCAGTGGGTGCAGCAAAATTTCACAAACTGACTACCTACAACGCCATGATCGTGTTGCTAAAATCATTCACTGGAAATTGTGTCAGAAGTTTGGGTTTGAGTACAGCAAAAACCACTGGGAACATCAGGTTGAGAAAGTTTTAGAGAATGAGAAATTCAAGATCTTGTGGGACTTTAGGATTCAGACTGACAGGCACTTGGTCCACAACACACCTGACATAACAATAGTTGAAAAGAAAAAAGTATGGTTCATTGACATTGCAATACCTGGTGATGCACGAATTGAAGATAAGCAGCAAGAAAAAATCACAAAGTACCGGGACTTACAAATTGAAGTTGAGCGACTGTGGAAAAAGAAATCGTGTGTTGTCCCGATTGTAATTGGAGCCCTCGGAGCAATACCCAAAGGGCTACCCCGCTATTTAGAAATTCTAAACTTGCCGGACTTGAACATTTTGACTCTACAAAAAACCACCTTACTCGGAACAGCTTACATCCTCCGACGATACCTTAACAGTTCCTAGGTCCTTGGTTAGGACTCGAGCTGCTGAGCTATTAACCAGCCTCAAAGGCTGTGAATCTCACTAAAGATTAACCAATAAATAATAATAATAATAATAATAATAATTATTATTATTATTATTATTATTATTATTATTATTTATCTCAATGCCTCTCAGTCGTGAGGTCCTTGTATACATGCAAAGTATTGGTGATACAAAACCACATTTGCTAAGGAATCTCAATACCTCTTGGGTCCAGTAATGTCTTTCTTGAACTCCATGTTTTACATTTCACTGTACAAAACCTGGATAATTCAGCAATAGATTACATAAAAATTATTATATAATGTACATGTATGTGGAGAAATACCTAGTGAAGGATGACTTTTCATAAAGCACCCAAATATATTATATAGTTTCATGACTTCTGCATGATCACAATGTTGATGAAGATTTGAGTGAAAATATGTCCCACATGGATTCAGACTAGTGATCATAGCAAATTAATAAAAATAAGCATATGTCTTCTGGATCTACTCACAAGAACTACACACTGAACTCTGTACACAAGATTGGTTAGGCAGATTACTATAAATGCCATGTGTTCTAAACTATGCACAAAGTTAGGATCTGGTGTTAAGGAATCATTGTGTCCATCTGAATTGCATTATTAGTACAAGAGTTGTGATGCTCTTACAGCATGTGAGAATAAAAATGTAGGCATACCACAAATACGTAAGTAGAATTTCATGATGCTCTCAAATCATGTAGGAAAATAAATACTGTTATCTTTGGTTTTGATTCACTACCACATGTTCTGGAAAAAAATGTGTGATGCAAAAGGTTGCTTAGTTGAGCTGATCCATGATGTCATATTGTCAAGAATGCTAAGAATTTAAATGATTCATATGTTGCAGATATTTCCATCTTTTAAGGATGTACTATGTTTTCCCAAAAATAAGACCCAACTGGAAAATAAGCCCTAGCAATTTTTCAGGATGCTTGTAATATATGCCTTAACTCCTCAAAATAAGTCCCAGTTAAGATTGTCAGCCAGACAGATGCATTTAGTACCATATTTTTCCAAAAAATAAGACATCACCTGAAAAAAAGCTCTAATGTGTCTTTTGAAACAAAAAATAATACAATACTGTGTTTTCAGGGAAACACAGGTAGTAGTTAACTATGTCATTATAAATGTTGATAGCAGGTTATGGATTAGAGCAAAAAGCTTCATAAATTTCTCTACTACTGTACCACTACTGTAACAAAAGTAGCTTATGTATTCTCTTAACATTATTTATTTTAGTACTGCTTATTATGTGTTTTCATCTTTGCTTGATTTTTATATCACAATATTGGACTTTTTTTTTTTGCAACGTGTCACATCTCTTCAGGTGCCAAAAGATTCTCTTAATTTCCCAAACTATTCATAAACTCTTTTTTAGGGAGTTTCTGTTAGTTGAAGGATATTTAATAGTTCTCTCATGCTATTTCAAACCTCCTAACTGAAGGGGTAGCAGTATTTCCTTGCAAGATAAAAAGTAATAGCAGTTTCCGGTGACTTACTTCACAGGCAGGTGCAATATTGTTTTCCAGACAACAATATGAAAGTGATTTTTTACTGCATTAATTACACTCAAGCCACTTCAATAATTCTTCCTCTAGGAACTTTAAATATATTTAACGGCTTTTGTCAAAAATTAAGGACACAGACTGAATAGATAAGCAACTTAATTGGTGATACAAACAGTTCTAATAATGATGAAAATCAGTTTCTATATACTAAGCATCTAGCATAAATGTAGAGATGTAAATTCAGAGCTTCTTTTTCTTGTCTTTTCATTGAAGCAAATGCTTGCAGCCCATTTCTCTACCTGGACTGTTGAAAGCATCAGAGAAGGCCTTAAATTTTCTCAGTTGTTTGTTCCCTGCCTTGATAGTTCCATCCCTTGCACAGAATGGTTTTGCAACTTTCTAGTTTAGCTTATTACTAAAGCTCACTTTCTGAATCATTGGCCATTCCTGTATGAAAAAGAGAGAAAACTGTAAAAATTTGCTCTTTTCTTAAACTAAAAATCCTAGAGATTTTGAATTAAAACCACTATAATTTCCAGCTGTTAAGGCCAATAGGCAGGGATGTGGGTGGCTGTGGTTCATCATTTTGAGAAGTACTAGCTTGGGGATACAACACACAACTGTCATCTAATTTCCCTGAACCAAAAGTTAAAAATTTAGTGCCCACCTGTTGTTTCTTTTCAACTGAAGGATGGCAAAACATCATGTTCAAAGCTAACCTTGAATCTTTGTTTTCTCCTGTGAGATCATTGTGAGGTATTCCTGTGATTCAAACATGGCTTCAGTACAATCTTAAAATTAATACCGGGTGAAGCATGTCATGCTTTTCAGATACACAAACATATATTTGGCATGAAAATAACAAAGAGCAAACACTGAAAGTTCATGGTACAGGGATCATGTAGTAACAAAGTATTAAAAATATACAGTGCCCAAGAATTTTCTATATAATTGCTTTTAAACAATGTTCTCCCCTTACAGGACAAGAGGGAAAAAGTTATAGCTGGTAAAAAAAAAAAAAATCTTCCATTTTATGTCTCTTGGAGTCCTAACATAGTCATCACAGTAAAGGATTTTACTGAATGTCCCATTAAGTAAAACTTGATTATTTGTACAGTCCCATCCTGTCTCACCTATTCTAGGCTGCACCATGAGGTTTTCCAGTACACCTTCTTAAATTTGAATGCCAGCTTTCTCCAACATGGAATTAATACAAGCAATTTAAATAATCTTAACAGTAACTAGACAGAATAAATGCTTGAGTAGATATGCAGTAACAGAATAGGGCTTAACTCTCCGGTTATGCAGGTAGGTTATGATTAATGTGAGCTTGAGTAGCGATATTTGATTTAGTGCAAGTTATAAATTGATACCAGGTTTTGTTTATTGCCAGCCTAAATTCAGTTAATGCGAGGTTAGCCCAATGTGTGGTCCAGGCCAGCACTTGCATGGTTGTGCTTTTAAACACTAATTGTCATGTGTGCAAAATGGAGAAAAGGAAAGTTCTGTGTGAAGAAAGCTGAAAAAAAGAACAGGTTTGGTTTGAAGAACTACAGCGAAATACAGTGGAATACAAGACACAGCAGATACACTTTGGATATGGGTTTATAACCTGTTTTACTTTCATTTCATTAATAAATGTATAAAAAAACATGTGTTTAAAAAATTTAATTGCCTATTTCCATCAAGCTGCAACCAACAACCCTATTTTCCATGGAAATATCACATTGAATAATGCATATTCAAATAATGTGACCATTTCATGGGATTCATTAACCACACTAATTGAGACCTGCCTGTATACAGGATCTCAACATTTATAGCATTTTTGGTAGGAAGGGATTTTTTGTCTTCTAGGCAAAAATAATTAAAACACTAATTACAACCTACTCCAATTCCGTGAGAAGTTCCCCATCTGCTTCTGTTCTTAAAACACATTATTCCTTAAGACCAGTCATATACCACTGTTTTTATTGTATGTGGGAAGTCTAACAAAGTATATTTATCAGTCCATCAAACCCAGCTTTAGATTGAAAGATTGAGAGTTTAATTATCATTAAGAACTATACATTATAATTCAATTAATACTTTCCCAGACACTGTTTACAGCTTAATTACAGCAGAAATATTTGTCTGAGGCCAAAATACAGGTTCTGTCTAAAAAATAAATAAATTAAGAAGCTACATTATTTTTAATGATTTCTCAATTATTTCTTCACAAAAAAAAAAATATTTACCCTCTTCTTTTACAGTAAAAATTCCCTCAAGACAGTTTCCAAATTAAATTAACCATAAATTCCAAACATGAATATGAATCAGTGGGTGGTGATACAAAGTGAAACTAATACATAACCCAGCAATTTTATCTGCTCATGAAAACCTGCCCTATGTAAAAGGGACAGAAAACAGGTTTTCAAAATTTTTACAAAGCCCATAAGATGAAGATCAACCCAGCACAGGTGATGTTCCATTCCACAAATGGAACTGTCGCAAAGACAACCATTTCTTTATACCTTTCAACCAGGTGCTCTTTCTGGCAGACCAAGAAGAAGGTTCTCACCTGTTGATCTTACAAATGTGGACAGAGTCGTATGAAGAAGGGGAATGAGGGCAGTTATTTGATCTGAAACCACAGAAGATTTTAAAGGTTAAAGATGGCACATTGTTGTGCTGAATAGTATATCACAACTGATTAACTGTCTTCTAGCAATAAGTAGTCAGCTACCTTCTCCACCAGTTATGACTTCTCAAACACCCTTGATGACTATCCCACAACAAGTGTCACTAGTGGAAAGATAAAATTAATCCTAACCGTTAAAAAGTGATCTCTGTCACCAAAACCACTGGATCTTCTCCATTTTCAGGGGAAGAATCTGTATGGCACAGTAAAAAAAAAAAGTAAAAAACGCAAAGATTTTATTGCAGCTGCCATGTTGAGTTTCTGTACCTTGAGAACCTCTCTGCCCAATTGGAATAGGGCAGTAATGGTTAACCTTTTTGGCACTGAGTGCCAAAACTGGAGCATGCGCCGGAACCCGAAAGAGAGCAGCTGGCCGGTGCGCATGCACACAGTGGCCAGCTGCTATTCCGGGATCGAACGCACGCATGCATGCCGGATAGCTGGCCCTGAAAATGGGAAATAAATGATTATAAAAGCCAAAGCCATATCTTCCAAAAACACGCACACAAACCCATACAATTTTCCTTACTCTGTCTTTCACAATTGTAATATAACTGTCCTATGATTCTCAAAAGGTCCAGCATGGACCTCACTGATTTTGTGACTACCCAATGTTCTGGACTACCTAGTCCTTTCATTTGCATCTACCATGAACCAGCCTTTTTCACTTGGAATTAAATATATATATAATCCAAAACCTAGAGGATGATAGGTTGGAGGAGGTTCGTTTAAACAATGCCTTTAAATTTAGACACACAAAATTAAAATTTCTCTGAATTTCTTACAAGCAGTTTTGAAGTAATCTGTTTCCTTCTTTCTTTATTTAAAATTTACACTAAAATCTTACACTGTTACTGTACAAATATTGTTTCCAGATTCTGATAATAAGAAAGGTACTGTATGCAAGAAACAATGGCCAAAACAAGAGGATGCATTCTTGCTAAGAACCAGATGAATGTATTTTTTTCCTGTAATAAAATTACACCAATTTGAAGTCATCTTAACTCATTTAATACTTTAATGCTTTACTAGTATGTAACTTTTCACTTTAGGTAATAGAACCTAAATCTCTTTTAGTGGAAAATAGGGGATGGCCTACATTTTGGATCTAAAGCTATGAAGGTGATTGTGCGCACCATGGCAATGACAGACACAACACATGTGATCATACCCATCTTTTCAGCTCTGGGTCCAAAGAACAATACATTCCTAGTAGAAAAGTAGGTACACGTACTTGAATACATGATAAACTCATCCTGGCTTTTCTGATTTTTCTTATAATTCTGTGAGATTATTCAGCCAATGCATTTTTGAATGGCCAGTACTCACATACACATGGTTTTGTGTTGTACAAGACTTTCTTCAACACACATCCAGTCAACTATACAATAAAGATTTGAATAGTCCCTTTTTCATACTCCTATCCAGATTAATGAATTTGCTAAAAAGGAATGCTTTCAGCTAGAATACCTAATGAGCACCATCATAATAAACAAATAGAATCATCAAAAAAGGATGTATAATAATGTGTATTATTATTATTAGGAGTGAATGCTATTATTTAAATTCAGAAATAAATCATTTAATTTAAGTAGGCACTATACCTGAACCCATATCGAGGAAGGCTGAGAACTTTTACTTTCTGATCTTATTTCTGTTCATGGATTAGCTGCTGGTGAGCACCGTCAAGATCCATTGGAGTGTTAATACACTGTCACATAAGAACAAAATGGGCAATGAAAATAGGGGAAGAAAATTACTGATGTCAGAACTGCTGTAGGATACTAGATGCTGATGCCAAAGCAATGCAGATATTTCTTCCCTGTCACACCTATATAACTATACTGTACCATAGCTTATTTCCATTTCATGTTGTATTGTGGCTGTGTTCCATGAAATGCTATGTATAGTACATATACGAAGTATGAAAGCTTCCTCATATGAATATGACATTTTTCCAGAAGTTTGGCACATGCAACTCAGTAGGTAGTCATGTGGCTGAGAACATGAGCAATAGGCAAGTTCAAAGAAATTCTGTGAAGGCACAGAGTCAACCACCTGATTAAATTAAGCATGACTTGGTCCAAATGTTATTGAGCCAGAGACTACCAAGGAATCTTTACAATTATTTGAATAAAGGCTTTAATACTATTCTGGGAGAAAGGCACAGTGTAAAAAATATTTTAAAATAGGGATATTGACTTCAGAGCTCAACACAGTTGTGTCAAACCTGGAAGCCATCTTTTGCCTTTGAATTATTGGCTAAATTACATAATACATTACTCACAAATTTTAAATGATCACTTTTGATTTGAAGTATTTGCTTATTAAATGTGCTTGGCACCTGGCTCCCTTTGACCCTGGGCAGCTCCCAACAATCAAAATAAAACTAATTAAAAGAAAGGAAAAAAGATGGCAAGAACGACAGACCATATGGAAATCAAGCAACAGGTCTCAATCTCCCTCATCAAAAGTCTGGAGGAAGATCAAGTCTTCATGGCTCTTGTAAGCAACAGCAGTGTAGAGCCCATCTGGATTTCAAGAATAACCTCATTCCAGAGGGAGTAAGGCTAGTAGAGCCTCCCTATTTGAATTCCCATTATTTCTGTCTACTTCTACCTTACTGAATTGTATTAGGAGATGGATCTGGGCTTTTCTAAATGCACCTCTCCTTAGAATATTTTGAGAAAATGTTTTTCTGTAAAGCTGTATTACAAAAATGCTGTTGTCTTAAGACCCATTTTCAGAAGAGGGAAAAGGGGGGAAAAAAGCTGTAGTGAGATATTTTTCTTCAAGATGGCCCCATAAACCTTAAGTGTGACATGCCTATTAGCAACATTTGGAATAATGGAAAACGCTTATTGGGAAGTACTGACTGGTGCCCACTGCTTAATTCTTAAGGGTCCACACATTTTCTACTTGCTTTTGCTACTGAATTTAAATCGATATTGATCCACTAAGTACCTGTGGAAACTTTTCACTTTGTTTCACTGCAACCGCTCCCTAATCTGCTCCAAAGATTTAATCCCTTCTGACAGCAAATATCAAGCTGGGCTCAGTGCAGCGATGGTGGTCTGCAAAGCTTTGTCAAACTCCTCCACAGTTCTTACTTTCCTCAACCAACTCTGCTGAAAAGCAAAGCTGACATGCAATACTTCACCTCTTTAGAATGATCTCCCTTCATCAGTTTATGCTTTATACAATAGACATTAGGCAATAATCATGTTTTAAAACAACAACAACACTTATCATACCTTCCCAATACAAACATGACATCAAGCAATAATATTTTCTGACGTAACTTAACCCCATGTTATATGAACTGTTTAGTCCTTACCAGAATCTACAATATTATTTTACAGTATTTCCTTCTCCCTCCCTCCCTCCCTCCCTCCCTCCCTCCCCCTCCCTCCCTCCCTCCCTCCCTCTCTCTCTCTCTCTCTCTCTCTCTCTCTCTCTCTCTCTCTCTCAAGGAAATCAACCCTGATTGTTAGTTGGAAGGACAGATACTGAAGCTGAAGTTCATACTTTGGCTACCTAATAAGAAGAGAGGACTCATTGGAAAAGGTCTTTACATTGGGAAAGGAGATGGGGACAGCAAAGAATGAGATGGTTAGAGAGTCCCATCGATGCAATGAACATGAATTTGGCAAACTCCAGGAGAGAGCGGAGGACAGGAAAGCCTGGCATGCTATGATCCATGGGATTGCAAGGAGTCAGACATGACTTAGTGAATGAACAACAACAACAATTTCCTTTTTTTTTTTTTTTACTATTACAGTAAATAAAGAGGAACATAATAAGTAGAAAATGTGTGGACCCCTAAGAAATCTCTGAGATGCTAGAAAGGTATAGAAACATTGTTGATCATATAAAACAAGAACTTGAGGGTCTCAGCTATGGTATGTAACCCAATAGGGAAAAAATGTTAAGAAAAACATTCCATAAGCTAGAGTCACCCCAAAGTCTCCACAATCAGGTCCTCTTTTTCCAACACATATACAGTATTCCACATATTCAATATGGGCTTTGGCGCAAAGTTTCTGTAATTGGACTAAATATATGAAAGTCAGCAAGAACTACTTTGCAAGGATTATGATACCACAGTTAGCTATGTCCACTATTATTTCTAAATGAATGGAGAGTATAGAGTGATTATCTGACCTACATTATGGAGAAGAATACTGAGTTTGAAGGCATAGTAGCACCAGGTAGCTGATCTTGACTAAGATCACTGTAAAATTGGGAAAAATTATGCTTATCTGGAAGTCTTTAGGAACCTTAGGAAATCCCAGTAATTTAAGTTGGACTGGGAAGTCAAAATAATCTTCTGGAATGCTGCCTCTATTGCTGCTGCCTTCATTGGATTGTCTGATCTCTGAGGGCAAATGGCATAGCTTCGAGCTATGATATGTTCTGAAAGATCTATTTGTTGTTTGTTGTTAGCTGCAAAGTCGTGTCCAACCCATCACGACCCCATGGACTATGTTCCTCCAGGCATTCCTGTCCTCTACCATCCCCTGGAGTCCATTTAAGCTCACACCGACTGCTTCAGTGACTCCATCCAGCCATCTCATTCTCTGTCGTCCCATTCTTCTTTTGCCCTCAATCTTTCCCAGCATTAGGCTCTTCTCCAGTGAGTCTGATTGTCTGATCTCTGAGGGCAAATTGCACAGCTTCAAGTTATGATATGTTCTGAAAGATCTACTACTTGTGTACAATTCGTGTTATGAAATATTTAACAGAGTAATATTTAATTATTCATATAAATGGATGATTTGGGCAGCTTTAGTGTAAAAATCGACTTTCTATGTATCTTGCAAAGTGCTTTTACCACCAAATTGGAGTTTTAGAAAGTAAAAGAATCTTATGCATTATTTTAAAATAAGGAAATCTGATTTCTAGACCTTAAATGTAATTCTTGACAAAATTTTAATGGAATCAAGATTGCTATTATCCATCTCTATAGACTGAAAATTGTACAATTTTTCACTCATATTTTCCAAACCATTTTCTTGCTCTTAAAAACATCCAAAGAAAGTACAAGAGAAATATATGAGTAATATATTAACTTGTTTTTATTAAATAAAAACCTTTTGTAGAAAAAAAACCTTTCCATTAATCTTATCTTTGATTTTAAAAATGTGTTTGCAGTGGATAAAACTGCTTCACTGTGCATCTGTTTCACATACACAAATGTGTCAGGTTTACATAAACTATCCTGATAAAAATGAAAAATAAGGGAAGAAAATGATAAAAATTGCACATACTGTTTCAGTAACACATATTTTATTATAATCATCTGTGATACAGTTTCATCCCTTCTCATTATTTTTCTTGTCTATTTAACACTCTTAGGTTAAAGTAGAAAGGCTCAGCAGCAAAAATCAATGCAAAACAGAGATGGATAGCATTTTTTTAAAAAGGAAAAATACATTTTAATAGAAGTGAACTAATGGAAGTTGCAAAAATGTGCAATGTAACACTGAAATGTTTGCAGAATCTGATACTACAGTTGTACATATATGTTTGCTGAATAAACTGAATATAATATAGATTCTACTTTTGTAAGTTCTAATTAGTATACTTCAGATGTATCCAAGAGTCTGTTTATTTCTATTTTATTTTTCCTCCTTTACTAGTTCTCTTTTTCATTTTACTACTCACACTTTAAATTCTCTCCCCCCCTCAAAAAAAAAACCCAAAACTATTTCTGTTGTAGTCCTTGAGAATTATTTGGAAATTGGCATAAAGATCAGTTGGAAAGTAATAGGATTTTTATGATTTGAACCAAATTTCTTTTGAACTTTGTTAATAAGACAAGTCCATTGTGATTTGGTCTACATCTACCCATTCCAGTATCCCATGTTTTGTAGCTAACACTTTGGAAGTGTGGAAAGAAGCTTAAAGACACTATTGCTTTTAAAGCCATTGGTGATTCTAAATGATTATTGTCCAGTTTGTTAATGGCTCTCCTCTTTCTTACCTGATTCATCAAAAAGGAACAAAAAGAAGAAGCAAAGAGTAACTCCACCTTCATCATTGCATTGAAGTTTCTGTGGGATTTTTAAAAAGTAGCCTTTACCATAATGATCTCCCCATTCTTCCTGCTGGAAAAAAATATTTTATATTCAGCAGTCAATTTTGAGTCCTGCTTATCCCAAAGGTGCTTTTTCACGAGGCAAATGGACTTTCTTGATTTTTTTTTCTTTGAAGACGTTTTGCTTCTCATCCAAGAAGCTTCTTCAGCTCTGACAGGATAGTGGGGAATGGAAGGATCTCTACAGACTTTTAGCTATTTGTGTTGAACACCCTTTGAATGGTGTGGGGGTAGGAATGGATTTCCAGAGAAAAATTGCAGACTACAGGAACCAGGAGCACTGTTCAGGTAACCCTGAGGACACAGATAAACCTCCAAGTGCTTCAACGACCCTCTAAAACGATGCAAATGACCAGCTGCCTACAAGGAATATAAATTCTTTCATTCCCTACCATCCAGAGGATTCTGATTCTGACTCTGATTCTTCAGAGCTGAAGAAACTTCTTGGATGAGAAGCAAAACATCTTAAAACCAAGTCCAGATGCCTCCTGAAACAGAACATTTGGGACAACCATGACCTGGGTGACTGAGGATCTCTACAAACGCTGAAGGCTTAATGCAGAAAATTCAGAATAGATTCTTTTCCTATTTTATATTTGTGCATCCTCATTTGCCTGTCTGTTGCTGAATTGCAAGTTTCGGCAGACACATTGAGGTATTTCAAAGCTCAAAATTACTTTCCTTCCTGCAAGGTCCCTAATAATAAATCCTCCCCACTTCATTAGTTACCACTAAGGTGGATGGGAGTCAAAGTAAGTACTTCTTAATGTTACCGCAACCACAAGATCAGGATTAGCAATGGGTATTCCACCTTTTAGCACACCTAAGGAATAACAATTACTCTTACTTTTTTTATTTTGATTTTATCTCAGATTCCTTTGATCTTATGCATGGCATTGTATTCCTTATGTTGTTCCCATGAGAGAGATTCTATCAGCAGATCTTGAATTTTCTTTTTAAGACAATTTAAATTTATCTTAATCTTTTTGCTCTTTCATCTTTGTCCATCTTTTATTAATACCGCATTATATTTTATATCCCAGGCAACATATCCTCTATCTTAGAACTTTAGTTTCTGGCCAGTTTTATATAATATCTGTTCACAGTTTTGTTCACATTAGACATATTATTTTCCCATTGCTTTATGCAATTATGTAGTAATTCCTAACATAATGTCACCTAGATCTCCATTGTGGCCAGTTTAATCATGCTGATTGGGAGTTACAAGAATTAAACACAACAAGTGGGAGAAAATCACCTCACTGTTCAGGCTATATGTATTAGCAACTTTTATTTCACATATTCAAGGGTTCTACATTATAGATTTGCAGACTTCTGCAAGATTATGTATCCCCAATTAAACTTACATAATGTTGCAGTCTTAAGTGTGCCTTTACTATACATTATACAGTGCTCTATCAACAAATAACAGTAACAACCACAGAAAAGTTTGCCATGATAACCATTTATCAAATGCAATGTGCTACTCTGTGAATGATTACAATTAAATAGCATGTGTTCAGAATATATCATTCTCCCTTGTCAAAGGTCTGCAAAGTGTTATAAATAAATTAAGTATCTACACCAATATTTTTCTGAATAGCATTTTAATTAAAACATTTTTAACTATACTACACGCTTCTGGATGCCAGTACAAAAACTTGGCACAAGCAACAAATATAAGAGGACACAGATAAAATGAGATATTAATATTTTGGTAGCAAAGTCATGTCTACTAAATTATTAATTATGCGCGGCTTAATGGTTGCTCCCCTTTTTTATAATGCTTTCAGTATCTGGTATAGTAAAAAGCTGTTTATATCCAACATTTGCAATTACAACTTATTTCATACTGAGCCATGGTGGTGCAGTGGTTAGAATGCAGTACTGCAGACTACTTCTGCTGATCACCAGCTGCCAGGCAGTTTGGCAGATCAAATCTCACCAGGCTCAAGGTTGACTCATCCTTCCATTCTTCTGAGGTCAGTAAAATGAGGACCCAGATTGTTGGGGGCAATATGCTGACTCTGTAAACCACTTAGAGAAGGCTGAAAAGTGCTGTGAAGTGGTATATAAGTCTAAGTACTATTGCTATTTATTGATGTGCTGTTTAAGAAACATACTTGCTGTCATGAGAAAATCTTATATTATTCCATGTCCTTTGAAGAGAAATAGAATTAGATGCAGAAATCATTTTTAAAAATCTAGGTATCGCCTGTCTCAGATATTAATAAGTATAGTATTTGTGATCAAATCTATGTAATATGTGCATGCAATCGCAATCTAGATATTTATAAGTTGTCACATGCCATCAATTGTGACATACAAGCAGTATCCCAATTCAGACTTAGAAAGTGCTCATCCTGATGTAATGGAGTGTTATTATAACAGTAGTAATAGTCAAAAGTAGATACATAACTTATTTGTTCACTGGGATTGCCCCAAGAGGTTTTGCTGCCTGAATCATCAGTCAGTGATTTCCCATTCTCCAGTCATGGATTACTATCCAAAGTTAATGAAATTAATGTATTATCTGATGCAAAATGTATCATGGATAGCCATGGCCCAACAAATTATATATTTATATAATTAGTATAATTATATAAATTATTTTATATAATTATATAAATTATTTAAATAATTATTTATATAATTAGTATATAATTGGATAACTAGTATTTCGTTGCTCATTTATGATACCAAAAATTAGCAACTTCAGATGTTGACTCATATTGCCTCATGGTAGGAACATCCCGCATATCTGTCCTATGTATCAAGCCTGTGAAAATAATTTGATGAGGCACATCACTCTTTGGGTTGTCTGCTCAAACTGAAGTAGCCACAATTGCTTAAAGACTCAGTGAAGCTATCTTGAGATCATTTGGGTATAAAAGGATTTTGTTCTTTTCCCATTGCGTACAATGGCTTCCTCTTGATGCTACAAGGATTACATCTAATATATGTGATCTAATTATTTCTTTAGAATTTCTACTCTAGTTTGAGTAGAAAAGAAACACGAGGCAACAGTGAAAAGACATTGAGGAAAGGTATTAGCTGCTACCAAGGTAATGGTTATTACAGCTTCAGATTTCCACTTCCTACTTCAATTTATTGGCTATCACATCTTTTCAGAAAAGATATCTTCCAAGGAATGAAGATAAGAGTCCAATGAAACCAATAGTCAGAAACCAGGCCATGGCTCTGAGGCCTAGGATAATCACCTTTTTCTACCACTGCCATCCTCAGTTCAGATTCTGAAACAAGTGCACAGTCACTAAGCTGGTCAGAGCACTGCCGTCTCCAACTCCAACTTCAACACCACAGACCAAAGACACAGAATGCCAAATAGCTGGAAGACTGCCTCGGAAGAAGTGGTTAACTTGGAAATAGCCTATTGCTGCTGAGTAGGCTGTGGGACCAAAGTAGCCCAACAACGTACATCCAACCTAACCAGCAGCAGCTGTGCTTGGATGGAGATCAGAAGCTTCTGGGATAAAAGTCTTTGTCTGGGCTCATTCAAATACTGAAATAACATTTGCAATGGCTTGATTCAGACTATTTGATTCTTAAAGCCAGCCCTCGCTTTTACTGCCAGAACTTGGACAATGTGTCCTTCCTAACCTTCTAAATGTTACTATATGTACTGGAACTATTTTCCTTGAAGTCTTCCTCAATGTTTCCAGTTGTGTTTTTGATGTTTCAGGAGCTGCCCTTGCCAACATTCATTTAAAAATATATAACCATAAAACAAAATTGGAGTGTTGATGTTGTCCCTCTATAACGGCCCTGTTCTCATATCCAGGACCTAGCTAGTTCCTGACCCAACCAACTTTTCTTATTGTTGGACTCTCCCTTTATCATCCCAAAAGGAAGTGAGCAGGGAAAAGGTACAATTAATATCAGGGGAACTCTCTCAGTTGCCTTCTCTGCAGGAACCTAATGGCCAACACCAAGTAGCACAAGTGTGGACTAAGGAGCAGGCACAGTTGTTGTATTCAGAACAAATCCAGACTTTGCTTGATGGAGCATTGCTGTAGTAGTACTCAGGAGTCTTGACATTACTTATCTCAGAATGGGAAGTTCACTCTTTAGTCCATCTCTCTCTGGTGTCAGCATGGGTGCTATAATATACTAGGGTTAGTTGGAGACTGCTTTTGCAGTGTGGACATCACTTAACTGCTGACTTTTGCTAAGGCCTTGCCATTGATTTCTTCCTTGGTTGAAGGTCATGTACAAATCAGGGTGGGTTCTACTTACCTCTGCTACCGGTTCGCAATGGGAGCGCACGGGAAGCTTCTGCGCATGCGCAGATCATTTATGATGACATCTGGGCAGGTGGGCGGAGCCTCCCACTGCCATTACTACCAGTTCGCAAGAACCAGACCAAACAGGGAGCAACCCACCACTGGTACAAGTCCATACAATATGCAAAAGAACGAGAGAAGGAATGCTTCTAGAGGTCTTATAATATATTTAAACACCTGAGAGAATTCTCACTCTAAAGGCCAACTGTAGCAGCAGCCACCATCTCTTCTCTTTCCCACAAACAGCCTGTTCAATGGGGCCTAGATATGGGTATTAGATAGATGGCACTTATCTCTTTTTTCTTCAGAAACCTTTCCAAGCTCTCTTTTTTCTGAAAATGTAAGCTCAAACTGGCAATAGATTCTGTCCTGGATTAATCTTTTCAAGTGCTGCTGCCCCACGGGGTCTCCTAAATTGCTCAGTTGAGGGTGCGTCATCCAATACTGCTTCAGACTGTACATTCTGTTATTCAGGCTCTAACTTCTGTGTTTCTGTCAGGCTGCTACATGATCTAGATCAGGAATGTCTAACCTGTGGCCTGTAAGTGACATACGGTCCTGGACAGCTAGTAATGCAGTCATGCAAAATTGTAGACTTTTTACATTAGTATATGAATTATATACATTAACTATATTTTATATGTGGCCCAAGTTAATTCCTCTACACTCAATGCGGCCCAAGGAAGCCAAAAGTTTGGCACCCATGATCTAGACAGATAACAACACTATTCCTTATGTTAAGTTTACTATATGAGAGATGGAAAGATTTGGTCCTACCAACTATGGAGGAATGACTGCTGAAGTTTACAGATTTTGCTGAAAGGATAAATTGACTTCTTTATTAGAGAAAAGACATTATCTACATTTATTGATGACGGGAAGCCTCATGAGCTTTTTGCAGAAAAGTAAAAAAAAAAATGAACTTGGGATCTATGGTTTTGATAATTAGTAAGGACAGATTAGAAACAGACAAGTAATATGATGTAACTTTAGAGAAGGAGGTTAAAATATTTGTGTATTTACAATGCTGCGAAGAATATCGGAGCTACCTTTTCTTTCGTTTCTATTTTTCTTCAACTTTTTTCTTTCCTTGCAGTTTTTACTCTTCCTTTTATTTCTTTTTTCTTTTCATTTTTCTTTTCCTCCTTTACATTAGTTGACATTAGGTATTAATCTTGCTTAATAATTTTAGATTAATAATAATATTAATATTCTATTAATAATAGAAAGAAACAAGTCAAACTGTTGTTGGTGAATAATGTTCTCTGCTAAGCCAAGATGTGCACAATGTTTTCCAAGGCAAATCATAGATAGCAGAAACCAAAGTGACTTTGCAGGGGAGTTCTTGAAAGAAAGGAAACTAAAGCCAAGTTCAGCTAAATGTATACCTTGGGTATCCCAAAGATAGTCTCAATAGGTTAGCAAAATGGACAGAATATAATAGAAATGTTAATATAAATTTAATATAGATAAACACAAATAAATTAAATGCATATCAACTTTGCAATTATACCCATGAAAGAGAAGGCTAGCTGATTGCAAACAGAATATGATTCAACTGGGTAATGAAGATGCACAAAAGGCAAATATAGTTCAGGCTGCTTCAACAAGAACATGCTTTGCAAATCCCAGTAAGTCATATTTATATTTTATTCTACCTTGATCAGACACCACCGTAAGCAATGTGTACAGTGGAGAAAATTCTCTGAAAAGATTCCATGGGATGCAATAGTACTTTTCAAGTGCCTGAAGGGCTGTAACACAGAAAAAAAGCCAAGATTTGTTTGGTATTGTTCCAAAGCATTATTATCTGTGGGTGGGTTGTCATGAAACGGCATGGCATGGAATGGAAATACTCCTAGCGATCTTGGTTTGGATTCTTATGAACATTGATTTATCTGTCTCTCAAGTATTGTTTAGGAGCATCTGGGAATTGTGTGATTATTTCAGAGAGTTAGGCCTGACAGGTTCCACTGGGAGATTTCCTTTTTAATTTCACTGCTGGTTGTAAGTCTCTGTAAGAGCTTCACTGACGAGGGCTTGGTTGTTCCTGCAGGCAGTGGGCATTTTGGCGAGATATTCAGTGGTTGCAGCTATTTAACTCTAAAGAATGGCTGGGGCTTTTTCAGTCACTCTATCTCCTTATCTCTTTTTTTTTTCTTGGAAGACTATGTAGGCAAAATTGATTAATTGATTAGGTTTAAGTCTTTCAAAAACTGACTGGGGTGAGTTGGTTAAACTGTATAACATGTGTTCATTTTGGGTTAAATTTAATCCCCTAAATCAGTGTTGGCGAACCTTTTCAGCACCAAGTGCCAAATCGGAAGCGTGTATGCATGTCTGTGTGCGTGTGTGCCAGAAACCGGAAAATCAGCCACCCGGTGCGCGCACACGCATGCACACCAGAAACTGGCAGACCAGGTGGTACGGGCAGCTGATCTTCCAGTTTCCGGTGCTCCTGCACACATGAAGACCAGCTGACCGGCATGCCAGAACCCGGAAGAGCAACAGGTGATGGCTCACGTGCCCAGGGAGATGGCTCTGTGTGCCACTTCTGGCACGCGTGCCATAGGTTCGCCATCAAGGCCCTAGATTAATTGGGTGGATTTACTTTTGGTAACATAGTAACTCTATAGACCCAATTAAGTATCTCTATAGATCCAATTAAGCATCTCATTCATTCAGAACAATCACACAACTGATTTGCTTGAAAACATCTTACTGAGAGTACATATACTGCATTGCTATATAACAGTAGAATGTTACTCAGATCGGTGCCTGTTATATAGTTTGTTGGTCACTACAGTGATCATTAAAGTAGTCATATGAGATTCTAAAGACTGTGGAGGCTGATAGTTACAGAGAATCAGCATTGCATGAAAGATATACATTAGAGTTCCTGTTATAACTACATAAGTTATGGTTGGAGCCCCTTCAGAGGCTGACCTTGCCTAACTCTTAGAAAACACTGTACTTCTATAATGAAATTGCCAAAATTACAACTTCAACGTCTTCCATAGCTGAAAAAAAATCTCAGCAGATCTTGAGGTTTCTGCTACTTTGAGCTTTACTGATATATCTTTTTGTCTAGCATGTTCCAAGGACCTACAATATTTTTCAGTAAAAAGGATTTAAGCACTCTGCAAATGTTACTAAACTGAAGACAGTTTGGATAGTGTAATCCAAAATCCAACAAAGAAATAACATGAAACCAGCTAAAGAAAGGATATGAAGATGGAGAAGGGAAGAATGGGAATACGGACAAGTAAAATCCAGCAAAAAAAACCACACAAGCTGCAGGGCAAAACTGACAAACAACTAATTCGTTGACAGTTGGCACATGGATAGAGTGCATTCATGTCAGTGGGATGCATTCAGATGGATTTGGGAATGCCTTTTAAGTTGGAGCCCAGACAGGCAGTTAACTGTCAACCTGTCATAAATGACAGAACTCTGAAGAGAAAAAATGTTTAAATGATAAAGAAATTAGCTCCTTCTCAAAGGAGGTAGGGTGGAGCCAGTAGGTTTATTAAAAGTCTCCCTTCCTTGTCCCTTATTATTCAAGCACTGACAGGAAATCAACAGCTCCTTATATAGAAGCTTTCACCAACCTGTGTTGTCCCATTGTCATCAAGGTACAAGCCTCGGCCCCACCTGCGCCACCCCCATTAGCAAAAAGGAACTGACAATACAGTGTTTGTCTTATTGTCTAGTTTCTTCATCTTTAGTGGCAACAGTATTTAATTGGGGAAAATAACTCATTCTTGCAGAATTTAAATAGAAACTATAGGAGTGCAACCTATCTGAATGGGGAGCATAGTGAAAGCCAAATCTAGATCAAGCCCTCTTCTATTTTTGAAGTGATGGGAAACAAACTAATGTTGTTTTAAAGCTTTAAAATAATTAATGGGTTGTCTCTCACTGCGGAAAAACTTTAGATTGGAATTTGAGATTTTAGGAAAGCATTGAGATCGTCCACAATGTACCTAATCTCACTTGGCTAATCTATTAAGGGAATTGCTAATAATTGCCTTGGAAAAAATCTAGGTCAGTAACAACCTCAACTCTTATACCTTTGTGAATAATACCTAGATTATCTTTTTCTCTACGGTATTTATTGCTAAAAAATCTCAACTGTATTTATTCTCTCAAAATAGATATGTAATTTTTCTTTATGGGGAAGAAAAAATTTTAAAAATAGGAGAAACCATAAGAAACCATCCATATAGATGCCAATATTTTTCTCTTCTAAGATGGTATTTTCCAGTATAAAATTTGGACGTACAAATATTTTTCCCCTTTCCCGATTATTTAAGTAAGTTGAAAATGTTTGTTATTTCCAGTGTTTCTCAATGTTGGCAATTTTAAGATGTGTGGACTTCAACTCTGAAAATCCCCCAGGCAGCATGCTGGCTGAGGAAATCTGGGAGTTGAAGTCCACACATCTTAAAGTTGCCAAGATTGACAAACCCTGCTCTAGAATCAATATGTCAACTGCCAAATAATGAGTGCTTTTTCAGATATTATTAAGTTATGTCAGTTGTCAAATGATGCAAAGTACTATAAAACATTGATAGGCAATTTCCTAAATAAATAAAATATTAGATATCAAAGAATGTTGACTGCAAATGTCAGATAAAGAATATATTGCCAGTAAGTGGGAAAATATTCCCAAAGTCACTGTGGAGGGTGGGATGTAACAAAAGGTCACATTCACATTCCGTTTTACTTTGGATTATAATTACAATTAATTTCAATTTGAAGAGACGTTTGAAAATAATGTAATAAAATACTAACCTGGTAGATGAATTGGGTTACCTGCTTAAAAATAACTTTACCAAAGCTCTGCTTGTGGAATATTCTTTGGCAAACTTAAAATGGAAATAGATGTTCTCCTGATCTCATATATCAGTCTGCTGAAAATATGAGTGCTGAAATTTTTCCTGATCTAGTTCAGAGGTGGGTTTCAGCAGGTTCTGACCAGTTCTAGAAAACCGGTAGCGGAAATTTTGAGTAGTTCGGAGAACTGGTAGTAAAAATTCTGACTGGCCCCGCCCCCATCTATTCTCTGCCTCCCAAGTCCCACTGATCAGGAGGAAATGGAGATTTTGCAGTAACCTTCCCCTGAATTGGGGAGGGAATGGAGATTTTACAGTATCCTTCCCCTGCCACGCCCACCAAGCCATGCCACGCCCACCAAGCCACACCCATAGAACCGGTAGTAAAAAAAATTTGAAAACCACCACTGATCTAGTTGTATAATAAAATGAAATTAATGTCAGTTGCTAAAGGACTGCAGAGAAAGGAAGATCTAGTTTGATTTGCTGTGACCTTCTCGGAACCATTTGGCTGACCACTATTAGAAAAAAAGCATGATGGCAGGAGTTGCTCTAATAAAGCAAAGTGGCTGGGGCTGTTCTTTTTCTTTGACAGATTGATTGTTACTATACTCCACTCATAAAGCATATCTTTACTCTGTTCACAAAACACACCTTTATACTGCATAGAATGGTGGGAAGAGATGATTTAGCACCGTGATGGCAAACCTATGGTATGCGTAGGTGGCACGTGTAGCCATATCAGTGGGCACGCCAGCTCAGCTCCGGCGCGCATGCGCGCGCTGGTCAACTGATTTTCGGGCCTTCTGGGCCCACCAGAAGTAGGAAAACAGGCTGTTTCCTGCCCCCAGAGGGCCTGGGGGGGTAAGGCCCATTTCTTCTTTCTTACCTGCCTCCAGATCTTCTCTATGCATCTGCGGAGGGCGAAAACAGCCTTTCCCACTCCCTCGGAGGCCCTCCGGAGGCCTGAAAGGGCCCATTTCCCAACTCCTGGTGGGACAGGAAGTGACAGGATGCACAGGGTAGGGCACATAGAATTATGGGTGTGGGCATGTGCGTGCACGTGAACCTCCCCCACCCGCCCCCTCTCCTAGCATGCGATGGCAAAAAGTTTAGCCATCCCTGATTTAGCATATTAGGATATATAAAGTCCACTAGCTGTTATACTTTAATTTCCACCTAAAATATTGTGGTGCAGATCTTCAGCAAAAAGTATATATGTAGAGAGAATGTACATGATTCTATAACGAAGAGACACGTGCTTGAAAAATATGTGTTTGTTGAAAGAAATCACAAATTGATGCAGAAACAAGAACATTAACTTAAGACTGGAGAAATAAGAAACCCTGACAAAATCTGACAGATTTATCCACCTTCAAATGAGACATGAGGCAAATTCACCCAGGGAAAAGTGGTTTTCCTCATGCAGTCTATCATCTTGGAGATAGACGTTGAATCTTGGAGAATTTCTTAACTTTTTCAGAACTCCTTTAACATCTCGCCCCACATTTTACAATGTAAGAGTTGATATTTGAGGCAACCTTCAGCTACGGGACAGCTGGTTCTTGCCAAAACCTGTCAAACTAAGTTGCTTATTCACAAAGTGATTATACAATGGCAACTTGAAAGCAATTTATTCCAAGTTGTTCACTCCAAAATGTGCTGTCAGTAATGCAACCTGATTCTCCCCTGAACATCCTCGTTCACTTGCAGCTGGGAAACAATATCCAAGTTCTTAGTCCTCTTTCACCTTTATATTATATGGTGCTTAACAGATCATTCTCGTTCATAGGTTTTTCACTTCTGAACTGTTCCTCCTCCATCCCTCAAGCCTATAATGGTAAAATAGTTTGATATAAGGGCAAACTAACTTCTCTTTTAAAAAAAGTAAATTAAGTCAAGAGAAAGAGACTATCAAATTCCCAACAGAAAACAATGTTTTGGGTGTTAAAGTATAACAGATAGAATTAAAATCCAGCCTTTAACAATAGTTTAACTTATCACATTCTCTTTTCTACATTCTCTAAAGCTCTTCTTTGATAGACACAAATTCTTTTTCCAGACAGTCCTCTTGTTGACTTCCCAACCAAGATTTTGGCTTATTTTGTACATCAACTCTCATAATAAAAAGATCTACAGGGATTTCTTATACATGGTCACCGACCGAGAAGAGGTCTGCATTTATCATCATTCATTTTTGTGTAGTTTGAGAGTTTCTAAAAGGGGGGTTGTATTTCTTTAAAGGGAAGTGCTGACAGCTGCCTTAACCATAACCAGATAAAGTGCAGGAAGGAAGGAGGGAGTCATAGAGGTGGCTAACAACTGCTACATGAGAACTATTTTTGCCAAAATAATAGTTCTTGGATTCTGGCAGGTTCCATAAATTGGATGACCAACATATTACAAGATATGTCATCAGAAAGAGCGACATTTTCCAACAATCCTCCAGTAAATCATCAGTAATACCTAAACAGAGCAATATCCATTATTTTAAAGGCAAATTCCATAGCAAAATGGCTCTCAGAGAATTGCTGTAGTGTAGTGTCTCTCAACCTGCCAGACGCAAGTAACCAGATTCACATGTGTAGAGTTCAAGCAAACTATTTTATTGTATTCTGCCTATAACACAGGAATTTTCCACAGACTGCTTGCCAACAGTTGGGAACAGGTAAATAAAATTCCATGGAGCTGGGGGAGGGGAGGGGAGTCGGTCCTGAATTTCTTGTAGCTACGCAACAATTCAAGGTTAATTCCTCACATCTACTCCTTGTCTAGATGGGCATTTTCCAACACAACATCAGCAATTTTAATATGTGTAAACAGCAGGTCTCAGAATTCCCTAGCCAGCCAGTTGGAATCCACACATCTTCAAGTTGCTGAGGTTGAGTGTAGTGGGCACATCATCATCAAGATCAGCTCTCAATCCTCCCAATACTACTTAAGATAATATTTCATATTGTGGCAGCTTTTCCTTTAACAATAAGCTTTTTCCCCAATTTCGCAAGTTGTATTTTAAAATGTTAGCTTATGTTTCCTTCAAAATAAACACAAAGTGAGATACAGCCATGCAACTGATGTAAAACTTAACTAATTAAAAACATACAATATTAAAAGAGAACCATGTAAGTAGCAAATGGAATGCATAGTGGGTTTGTGATAAAATTAGCCTGTAATTGGTACCAAAAACTCATAAAATTTGGTTTCAACCACAGCTAAACAGAAAGCCAATTCTACAATTTTGCTATGCATATCAAAAATAACTTTTTTTGGATTGATTACCATACAGCAAATTTCCGAGACAAGAAACATTGTTTAGCATCACTCCGATTCATTTTTAATAAATGGATATGTGCATAACAGAAAGGATACTCTCTCAAAAATCACATTATGTTGGTTTATATGTATGTCCACATACGGATCATTCAGTGTTGTAGCATCCATATCATATTGAATGATTGCATGTAACAGGTAGTCCTCACTTAATAACCACAACTGGACCAGGCAACTCCACTCTAAGTGATATGGTTGTTAAGCGAGACTGTGTAACTTGCTATTTTAATGTGAAGTTCTCCATTGACTCTGCTTCTTGAAAGCTACCTCTGAAGATCATAAATGGTAGTCACAGGGCTGCAGAGATGCAACAACAGTCATTAGTGCAATTGTATTGTATTGACCAGAGTTGGAATTAAACAGGTTTCTTTGAGGACCTCTGAAAGGACAATAGAAGAGAAGCCTATGGAGGTTTCACAGTATCAAAAAGATAATATTTTTGTTTGTCCCAGTTATTTGGAGCATTTATAGAATTCCTCTCCAATGAACTGAATTTACAGAGATCAAACATTTTCAAACAACCTCAAAAGGCCTGAACAAAAACAATGGGATTTTAACCCATTTTAATTGGAAACTACTGTCTCCTTTTTCTGTTCCCCCTTTCCCCTTCCTTTCCCCAGTCCATATCCCTATGCATTTTAATCTGACCTCACATCAGTGAAGCCATTTTGTGCATTCCAGGGTGTTATTTCAGAAAACCTTACAATTTAACATAAGAGTCAGTCAGTCTAAAGAGTGCTACAAGACTCTTTCTGTTGTTTCTGTTCAGAGGAGAAATGTTTTTCACCTTATACAGAAGCAGTATACACAGACATCTGTTTCTACACATTAGTTGCCCTTATTGTTCTACAGATATTATGTGAAAACTGTTGCTATTAAATGTTATAGGTGTGTACTGTATACTTAGCTCTGTGTATAATTATAGTTTACAGTGTACAAAAGAAGAATGTAAATTCAAGTGTTACAGTTTCTCCAGATACGATGGAACTGAACTACCCACATCTAACTTACTTTAGGTTTTAACAGATAAGATGAGTTCAATTGTCATCACTTCTATACTTCTCCAGTTTTGCCAGTCAGTGTTATCAATTACCAAATTTTAGACTCAGCTTGAAATATTATAGTGTAGTCCCACCCTGGCTCCCATTTTAACAAAAATGCAAAACTTACTAAAAAATAGAGACCTGCAGATGGCCAAAAGAATTCAAAAATATTGTAAAATGACACTGGAGAGTGAAAATGGTACACCTTTCTCACTAGCTCTGTTGCTGCTGTCACTATCACCTTGTCTTAGTAGTGGATCATATGGTAGTCCTAAAAATCAAAATTATTGCATCTGAAACATTGGAAAAGAAATAACCAGTTCCAAAGTCAACCCCTGACCCTGGTCAAAAGTCCAGCCTCCTGGAAATGATCCATCATTAATTTTGGTCATGAGTGTCAAACTTTAGACAAATTCTAATCAATTAAATACTTTCCTGCAACATTAATTTTTTTGGGGGGAGAAGAAAGTTAAATTCGACTTAAAACAACTGGCCGTATCACCTGTTGTAGGACTTCCAAGAAAAATTATTGGAGGCAAAAATTGCAGACTATAAACCTAAGGAATAAGAACCCTTTCACTTTTATGACCTAATCTCCCAAATTTACTAAACTCATCTCCCTTATAGTTTACAGTGTAGAAAATGTAAATTCAAGTGTTATAGTTTCTCCAGATATGATGGAACTGGAATAATAATAATAATTAATAATAATTAAAATAATAATTTTGCACTGTTGTTGGTATATGATAGAGTTAAGCCTGCTTATCTATTTAGTTTTTAAAATAATTTTGGGTAGTAGAAAAAGGAAAAGAATATTTTGACGTATGCTGACATATATTTTACTAAATGTAAGAACATATGCATAAGATTAAGTAATGTAGCATTTTACATTATAGAAAAAAATTGTGGAATGATATGGTGTCTACATAAAAATTATTTTATTCATTTATTGAGTTACATCAGCCACATTTCTGCATCACTGAAATTCTGCTTGAAATGGTGCAAGGACTTTTTCTCCAAGTATGGAGAGAATTTCAGGATGTTCATGGGAATATTCATCATAACATTAATGCTTGCTGAGCTGTTTGATGGACAAACTATAGACTTGCATATTGTCATATGGTACTTTCTAGCAATCTGTCCTATCACTTTAGCAATATGCATCATCTGATTTTGTGCAGAGAAATCTGGACTGAATCACATGAAAGGAAAACAAATCTATTGTAGCATGAAATACTTTTAAAAGACTGTGTCCTGGCAGAAAACATTCATTTTTGGTTCCACCGAATCTGTTAAATATAATTCAGTGTAACTGTTATGAGCTGTGAATGGGCAGATAAGTGTCTCTGCTCTGATTAATTTGTTTAGATTTAACTTGGGATCTCAAAGCTAGAGGCATCATAAACTCAGTCTTCTTCCAATGATTTACATGTTGGCTAGGTTTCCAATCTAAATCTAGCTAGAAGAAGTCTTTAGTGGGTTCATGCATTGTGGCAGGCTGTTTTTCCCCCTGCTGCTCTAAGCCTTGAATGGGATTTTCCAAGGAATGAAATTGGACTTTTAACATATCCACACGTGTGTTTTCTACCACTGAATTTCCATATACCAGGCTTGTATAGGGGAATTCTTCCACAGTTCTGTTGCTCTACCAAGTTCAGACAGCAAAAATATACCTAAGATGGGATCCAGTGTAAGTACAAGATTTCCTTCCCTTTGGGCTTTCAAAATTTGAACCTTTCTTGCAAGCATTAGCGATTCATCTCTTTGGTAGAGATATCTGATCTGGTTATTAAAAAAAAATACACTAGAGAGCAAAAAGTTAGTTGTCTGAATCTCTTTGCTGCCATCTAGTGATTATCTGGATTTGTGCACCCCACATCTACTTTTTGGAGTCGCTTATAATAAGTCAAAGTTGAGCAAGCCAAGGGGGTCCCTAATTTATATCTTCGGTTGCACTTCATTCCACCTCAATTAATAAGACTGGGAGGCAATAAAAGAGTTATAAATTTAAATGCCTAAATATTCATTAAACATAACAGCAACCTGTTCTTTTGAACTGTCTGAGGCTAGGAAAACCTAAGCACCACAGGTGTTTTCCTCTTCATTCCAACTTTGTTGCAGGAGAAAAAGAAATCTGCACCTGTGAAATGCTTGCATTCCTAAGAGGACTGAAGACATTTCTTGCTTGGATCACTGTCTTCCTAATTGGCCAAGCAGCACACAGCTTGTCTGAACTGCCTTGGAAATGCTTATCTAGAACAGAAAGGTTAGCCAATTATCTGGAGGAAATTAAGGATGTTTTCTTAAAAAATAAAAATCCTACTGTTGAAAAAGAGTTGTCCAACACTACTTGGCCCCTTTCTAAACAGCAGTCTCAGTTCCATGTTCAAAAATAGGATTGCCTTTGCTACTGTGGTTTTAGTTGCGGCTTGGAGAGAGATTGTTGATCCAGGCTTTGGTCTTTGGTATTTGGCCTGCAGGTGTGTGGGGAGCAATCCTTGCTTAGATCACTAGGCTCTGCGAAGTAGTGGGTGGCAATGACCATGTCTTATTTGATCTCAAGCAACCACCTTATTTTAGTCTGAAAAACCACCTCTTTGTGGTTTTCAAATTACGGAATAGGCTTAATTAAACTTTAAAACATTAAGCAGCAAGAGAAAAGAGGATATCTGTGTGGGAACAGAGGGGAACAGACAGTAGCCTTCATGACTTGGACAAAATAAATATAAACTGGTAGTAAAAATAAACTAGCTATTTTTAGTTCCACCCAGTGACCTTCTGGTTGACATAGGTACAAATTCTCTCCCCCAGCAAAGATTCATCTTAAGGCCACATGAAAGTTAGTGTACATAACCGTCTACAAAAACAGTTATGCTCCCTTTTCTGGATGAAATGTACTTATCTGTACTGTACTGTATACATTCAACTCTGTTTTGATCCTTTCAGAATAAAACCTGATTATCATCTAAGATATTAGCAATTGTCAACATAGAATTATTAGTTGGTCACACAACCAGATGTCTAGATTGCATTTGGCGTTTTTGTCTGCCTATCAAGTCCCTCCAAGGACCTGGGATACGTACGATGATGTTGTTTGATCCAGTAAAGCACTAAAGCTGTCCAGTCGTCCCCACAAGGAAGGAAAGCATGCTAGCCCTGGAACTGGCACATGTTTATGTTTATTTCCTAACAGCGTAAACAGAACTTTAGATCTGAAATTTGGATTCTCCTTTTCCATTCCTATAGGACTAACTACTGTACTCCATCCATAATTAGTCTATGTGAGATTATTCTCAGTACGTACACTTAAAGCGTCCTCCTGGATTCACGGCTGTCTTTAGAAGATCACTTGACAGCCGTGACTGGGAGGATTTTTCATCAGGTTTGCCTGATCCACCAGTTGCGTCCCTTTCTAGATCGGGACTCCCTACACACAGTCACTCATGCCCTCGTCACCTCTCGTCTGGACTATTGTAACGCTCTCTACATGGGGCTCCCCTTGAGGTGCACTCGGAGGCTCCAACTGGCGCAGAGTGCGGCCACGCGGGTGGTTATGGGAGCAACATGGAGCTCCCATGTAACACCTCTCCTGCGCGAGCTGCACTGGCTCCCGGTGGTCTTCTGAGTGCGCTTCAAGGTTTTGGTTACTACCTTTAAAACGCTCCATGGCTTAGGACCTGGTTATCTACGGGACCACCAATAGCCTCCCACCGGCCAGTATGCTCCCATAGAGAGGGGCTCCTCCGGGTGCCGTCGGCCAAACAATGTCGGCTGGTGGCCCCCAGGGGGAGAGCCTTCTCTGTGGGGGCACCTACGATCTGGAACGAGCTCCCCCCGGAGATATGGAGGATCCCGGATCTTTGCACCTTCCGTTGCGCGCTTAAAACGTTTTTATTTCATCAAGCTGGCCTCGCCTAAATCATCTCCTCTTTTAAATTTAAATTTTAAACATAAATTTTTAATCTGTTTAATTATGGGGTATTTTAAAATTCAGCCTAAATTATTTAATTTGTTTTAATTTATTTTAGATTTTGTATTTCCTGTGTTTTATCTTCTGGCTGTTCACCACCCTGAGTCCTTCAGGAGAAGGGTGGTATAGAAATTTAATTAAATAAATAAATAAATAAATAAATAAATAAATAAATAAATAAATAAATAAATAAATAAATGGATAGATGCAGTACCTTCTGGGTTAAACCAAGACACATCTAAATCAATCATCTTTGTATGAATCTAACCAGCAGCCAGAGGTGGTATTCAGCCGGTTTGGACTGGTTTGGTTTGGACCAGTTCTCCCAAACTGGTAGCAGAAATTGTGGGTGGGCCTGCCCCCCCCCCCCTGCCCTCCACTCCGCTGCCCCGCTGCCCTGCTGCCCCAGCTGTATGCCATCCTATTTAGGCACATTTTTGAGGTCGGGCGCATGCGCAGAAGGCATGTACTCCAGCAAAGCACATGCACGGAAGGCCAGGTGTATGCATGCATGCTAACATTTGCAAACCGCTAAGGAAAGTAAGTGAATACACCCCTGCCAGCAGCATACTGCTATATAATTCACTCTAAATTAGTTACTGTTTCATCAGAGCATCTCATCTACTGCAATTATAATATTCAATCTGTTATGTTAATGTAGGCCTAATGTCCTAGGTAAAATGGGTTTATATTACAGAACCATAATGTCTTTTTAAACTCTGTTTCCAAAAGAAAATTAAACAGTATTCCTTTTAATATTGCTTGGGACTCTGCATGTTGTAACAAGTGGAACATAAATCATATTTCTGGATTAGTTCTTTAATTGCTGAAGCGTAGATTCTAAAGACTTTCACATTATGCATAAACTCACCATATGAATTGGCCAAATAGTTGCCTTAGAGAAGATAAGTTTATTTATTTTTTTAACAAAATTCCCAAGGTACATTGCAAGGTGTATTGCAGTCAGATGCAAGAAAGAATCACTGTCCAAAGTTCTGAGCAGAAGCTCTGCATAAATTAGATTTGCAAGAAATGTGCATATTAATTTCAAATGAAAATAGTTTAGAAAGTATTTAAATCAGAAAGCAATTAACATGCCTTCAGAGTAATTTCTTTAGTCTCCACTACAAGACACCTAAAAGATTAGCTATTTCATTACCAAGTGGACAGATGAAATTTGGTAATATTGTTGCATTGTTGAAAGTCCAGGTTCTAAGCTATTCAAAAATAAATAGGGATACAATAATTAACTAACAATTATTTAAATATTTAAGTAATTAATAATTAAAGTCTATGCTTTCTAACAATATGCCTGTAGATGTATTTAGTTAATTAATTAATGTCAATATTTGTATCTGGGCATCCATTTCTAATCATAATAATGTCAAGACATCATGTCAAGATGACATTGCCATAACATTGTGCACAATACTGCATTTCAGAGTTGAAGTCAGGTGTATGGTTTGTTATTTGCTATCTTCCAACCTGTGGGCACCGCTGATTGACGCCTACTAGTTTGTATGATTAACTTGACATTTTAAAGCCCAATAAATAAATAAATAAATAAATAAATAATATAGTTAGGCACACTTTGATAATGGTTTGGAAGTGCTTCAGATGTCATACAAACTCACAATCTTCTTGCTATTCATTTAGAGGACTCTGACTGCTTGTCCATACAGTTCTGAAAAAAAATATATATCTAGGACAAGGGTGTCAAACTCGCATTGTCACAGTGGCATCATGTGATGTATTGTGACTTTTTTTCCCCTTTGCTAAACCGTGTGTGGGCATGGCCAGTGAGTGACTCATCCAGCCCATGGACCGCGAGTTTGACAGCCCTGATCTAGGACCTCACTCATAAATGTAACTTTTAAGGCAGCAACAGTCTTATTCCCTCAAAAGCAAAAATACTAACCCCATCCCATTTGGTGGTGTCATATCATTGCATAGCTTCTTTCATCTCTCTAAAATATTAAGAGGCTGAATTGCAATACACACACCCATCCAATTTTCATCGTTCCCTACTCCTGATTTAGAGGAACAGCTCCCAGAACTACCCTATTTACCAAAAGATTATGTATTTTTTCTGGCAATGCTAAATGCCACATTCAGAGCTAAGGGTATCATGGCAACATACCGTATGCAAAATCTAATCTCAGTCTCTTGGCATTTTTTGTGTCCCTCATCATTCTTCCTGGGCAAGCAAAACTGAGTATGTGGTGTACAATTTTGCGAACGCAGCTCTCACCTTTCAAAGGTCTAGTGTTGTTACAGTTTTAATGTTGGAGATTGAAGCATTCTGTAATGTGTGTTAGAGAGAGAGAGCACAATAATTAGTGATTATTATAACTATAATAAAAAGGAGATTTGTTTACAGTAAATACATGTTAGGTATAGGCAAAACCTACTACTTAACAAAATACATCCAACCAAAAGGGAAGCCCAACAGCACATGTTCCATAACTGTGTGCCTCAGAAGAAAGGCAGAAAGAAATGAAGATAGATTATAGATAGAGCAGCAGAGTGATAGACAAAGAGTGGATACAGAGTAAATCCTTAATGGTCTAGCCCTTTTATGATCAGAGTTCAGTGTCACTGAATTTTGGCTTTCAACATTTAATATTTATACCCTTCTGCTTACTTAGGTGAACCACCAATGTGTTAGAAGTGCCTTAAACAGGATTGATTGCCGAATCCAGATCTGTTATTTCACCTAACAAACTATGCATGTCAATCACATAACCCACAGTGCAGTCCATCTAACAGTTGGCCTGCAAGCCCAACAGAAAATGCTATAGCCACATTTCAAACTCTAGACAGATCATGCCTAGGGATACCAGGAATGGGTTGGGAAACCATGTTAGCAGTAAGTGATTAGAATTGGTTGCTGTGATTTCTAGGCCTCAGAGTTACCGTCTGAGCTCTTATGTAACTTCCATGCAACACAGAGATTCGATGAGAACACAGAGATAGCTGTCTCCTTCTAAAAGCATGAATACCAGATTGTTTTCCCTCAAAACCATTTGGTTGCTATGCCAGCCTGAAAAATTATCATAAACTAGAATCCAGTGAAGGAATAAACATGTTGGTGGACTATGAAGGGACCACATAGAATAGGCAATTTGAAATGAATGTTCTGGTCACCTGAATAAGGCAAGGCTTTCAGATGAAAATGAAATAATTATGATGTACATTCTTTACCCTCTATGTGTTGTCTTAGAATGGATAATCTGTCTGTCCCATTTTAATTATGCATCCTAAGCTTCTAAGGCCTAAAATTGTCTTAAATAGAAAAAGTAGTTCAAGAGCTTGTTTCCCTGGTTTTAAGTTTTATTTCTAAAACTGAGATAGTGAGTGAAAAATACTTTATATAGAGTAATAAAATTATAGAAAAGATGTAAGCATAGGAACCCCATTCTTTCTATGGTAAACACTAGATCATGAAATAATGAGTTGCAGCTGACCAAGAATTTGACAATGGTGAATAGTGAAATAGTTCAGAGCTTCATAATAGCTTACAAACAAAAGCAATTTTAGAACCATTTGATTAATAGCAAGTGTCATTTTCCCCTTTAAGTACATTAAACACATATGTGTCATAGGAAACATAGCATTTGTATTTTGTTGAAACTGTTAAGACCACAGCTTTCTGAACCTAAACAAATACATCGTCATCCTTACAAGTAGCTTCAGTGTGCTTCTTATAATTTCATCCTTACCTCCATGAAGGTAGATGATCTAATAAGAAATTTACAGGAATAGTTTATCAAATTGCACTCTTGAAAGAATGAAAAATAATGCAATTAGAATGATAATTGGGTCTTTTGGGTCTTCAGCAAAGCCCCTTTTGCAGATTCTATCAAGGATATAACAGTCAATTTTCAAACAATGGGTTTGCAAGCATTGAAAACAAACAAGGTGATTACCAGAAGCCGGCATAGATTTGTTTAAAGCAAAAGTCATGCAAGATAAATCTTATTATTTCACTGACAGTGTGACTAGGATAAGGCCAAGGAAATGCTGTGGATTTGATATACTTAGACTTCAATAAGGCATTTGATAAAGTAGATAACAGCCTCTGATAAACTGGAACAATGTGTATGGATAGACTCACTACCAGATGGATTCACTGTTGGATGAACACCATCTTCACACAGGGTTCTACTACATCCACATGGAATTATGTATGCAGTAGGGTACCTACTAGCATTCAGTGTTGGGCTCAGCACTATTCAACATCTTCATAAATTACTTAATTAAGGAATACAAGGGGTACTCATAAAATCTGTAGGTTACAAAAAAGCTGGTATGCAAGATAGATTTCTAATAACTCAGAAGATAAACTCAAGATTCAGAAGATCTTGGTAAATGTTAATGTTGAGGCATTTCCCCTCCCCTATAAATGCTGTTCAAAGGTGAAGAATGTAAAATCAGGGCTTAAGTAAGAAAAATCAGCTATATGGTACAAAATAGATAGTACAGATATCTGCCTTAGCAGTGATATTTACAAGAGGATCTGGATGCCTTGGTAGACCACAGATTAGGCATGAGCCAGGCATACAACACAGCCGCCAAAACAGCCAATGCAGTTTTGAGCTACATCAATAATGGTAGAGTGTAAAGACCTTGGAAATTGATAGTATGTATGTACAGTATGTATGTCAGATCACACTTACAATACTATGTCTAGTTCTGTCCCGAGAATACAAAAAAGGATGCAAAATGCAAAGAATGCAAAAGGTGAAAGGGATAATAAGAGAGTTGGAGGCTAAATGATATCAAGAAAGTTTAAAGGAACGTTTAACCTAAAGAAAAGACTCAGAAGATAACTATTTTTATAGCAGTTACTCCATGATAGCAGTGTTCCAATACATGAAGGAATGTCACAGAGAAGAGAATGTGGATTTATTCTCCACAGCAATCACGATAAAACCAATATTTATTTATTTATTTATTTATTGGTTCGATTTATATGCCGCCCTTCTCCGGAGACTCAGGGCGATTTACAATGTGTTAAACAATAGCCTTCATACTTTTGTATATACCTGCTTACTAGGGCTTTCGTCACCCCCTAAGCAATGTTCTTATACAAAGTCAGCTTATAGCCCCCACAATCCGGGTCCTCATTTTACCTACCTCGAAAGGATGGAAGGCTGAGTCAACCTTGAGCCTGGTGAGATTTGAACTTGCAGTAATTGCAGGCAGCTGATGTTACTTAACAGCACTTTAGTCTGCTGCGCCACCAAGGTTCAATAGAGGAAAGCTTTACAGGAAATGATCCAAAGTTGAAATAAGGAGAAATTTCATGAATGAGAGCTATTAAGCAGTGGAACAGCTTGTATCCTGAAGTTATGAGTGCCCCATCACTGGATGTTTTCAGGAGAAGATTGGACAGAGATATATCTGAGATGATACAAGAATATCTGCTGTGGGTACAGGATTGGACTAAAAGACTTTCAAGGTCCTTCCAACCCTAGGTTTCTATGATTCTAGTACTTTTTTCTAAAGTAATTTGCCTGTATTGTGAAATAAACTGTTGCTGCAGCTGAAGCTTGCTGCAAGTTAGAGAGAAGCTCAACGCATTTTTATTCAACTTTCTAAAGTTTTAGAAAGTTTTATGTTGCTGTGTAGTTTTAACAGTTACATTTTCATAAATTCCCCAGATCCTTTCATCATATATATATTTACAAGCACTAATCATCTTCTGCTATCTGTCCTTGTAATTCTTTGCCAACACATGTTCTTTTATACTACAGCTACACCCTTATAGGGACATAAGGAAGAAGCTTATAGATCCACTATTTCTGAAGTTTTCAGGAAGAAATGGCTTTTTTAAAAATGTAACCTGCTGTTTTCCAGATGTGAGCCTGGATATAACTAAAGAAGTTGCAACGGTTTTTTTTTTCATACTGCTATTAAAAAGATAACCCAGTCTCTGTTGAACCAGCCACACTGACTATGTTAAGCTAATTTTATTTATTTTAAGAACAACACTCTGATTGTGGTATTTATTATATTTGCTGATTGGCCAGAGGCCATAATAAAAATTCATTCACAGTCATAGATTTGTAATAAATAAATAAATAAAATCTCCTCTATGCCCATTCATGCAGTATGATTTTTAAAATAATAGTTCAAAAATACATCTAATTAAATTCAATGTTGCTTCCTCCAAGCTAAACATGAATATGATTGACGTCTTAGAATATTAATGTGTGTTCACAAATAATGGATAAAAGCTGTACCATTTCTATTTCTGAATATATATATATATATATTTGTAGATTTATATATGTTTGTAGATATATATGTTTTTGTAGATTTTCACAGGTACAGGTATGCAAGTCTTGGTGTATTCGGGTCTTTTCCTGTGTAAGATTGAGAGTATCTTGGCGATGTTTCGACGAAGTCCCACTTGTCATCTTCAGGCTGGTGTCTTCGGCTTCGTGCATGTGCGAGCAAAGCATGATCGGAGATACCATCTCTCTATAAATACTGGTGGGGAGGTATGGAGTGCTGGCTTTGTTGTTGTAAGCGGGTTGGTTGGCTGTGTTGATGGGGTTGATGTTTGCAGATTAGTCGGCTGTTTTGTAACATCCTGTGTGGCCGAGGTCCTAGCTTTGTGCCCATTAGGCTTTTGTGTTGTAACGACCTGGGTAATGGGCCGTGTGGCAACATCCTGAGCTCCAGTGTTGTGACATCCTGAGTCTTGTGCTGCGACATCCTGGGTAGTTGGCTGTGTTGTAACATCCTGAGCTTTGGTGTTGTAACATCCTGAGTTCTGTGATGTATTGTCTTGAGCAGATGGCTGTGATGCAACATCTCGGGCTTTGGTTTGGCTCCGAGTCTGAGGTCTTGTCATGTGCTCATGGCGTGTGTTAGTTGGTTTTGTGTGGGGAATGGAGGGGGGTGCAACAGCTGGCGATGCCACTGCAGTCCGGCCCCTGGATGGTGGCTGCATTTCATCTATGGGATGGGATTGGTTTTGAATCTGGTGAGGATGATTGGTGGTGGCATCATGTGTTATCCTGGGTCTGGTGTCCATGTTTGTTGACTAGGGCTAGTTTCCAGATGTCTGGTAGGCGGGAGGTATCGTCACATTTATTCATGTTATGGGGGTGTTTCTCTATTTTGATGGCTTCCATAATTATTCTCTTGTTGAAGTGTTCAGTTTTTGAGATTAATTTGGTTCCTTTAAAATCAATTTCATGTCCTGTTGTTTTACGGTGCTGGAAAAGGGAGGAAGTTTTTTCTTCTTTTCTGACTGCGTTCTTGTGTTCTGTGATGCGTGCATTTATTCTCCTATTGGTTTGTCCAATGTATGTGGGACCTCATCTTACACGGGAAAAGACCCGAATACACCAAAACAAACCTGGTGCCATCCTGCATTTCCCACATTTAGTGTAATTAACATTTAATGTTTCATAGTACCCAATCTTTTAAATACAGTGATATCCAGATCTTGCTGAATTGTAGTTTCCATTATGTAGCTGATAAGTGCTGATGGGATCTGAACTTCAACATCTCAGTATTAACAGAATGAAGGTTATTGAATTTCAAAAACTATTTATACACCTGGAAGAGGCAGAGCTGTGGAAACTAAAAGCATACATAATCTATTTTATATCACAAATGTTTTTTTTACAGTTATGCAAATATTGTGTAGAACTATTTATGTACAGCATATAGAAAGTTGTCATTGTTAAACAGATGGTTTGTACTTTCTTTCATACTGTGTGATTATATATTGAAGGATTGAATTTCATTGAAGGACTAAGCTCCTAGTCTTACAAAGTTTGAGTACAGTCTACAAGAGAAAAACACTGAATGTTTGTGCAGTGATTGGGAATTAGCATTCTCTTGATAGTCATCAAGATTAATAAGAAGTCACAGGTAGGTTTTAGAGGCAAGTAAAGTAGGTGGATAGAGAGAGAGAATGAATGCTAAGAAGGAAATTGAAAAAATAACATAACAGTTTGGGTGGTTTTCAAAAGCCAGTTTATTTTTTTCCTAAGTTAAACATAATAACTCAAAGTATCAGCTTTGTTAAAACAAAAAAACAAAAGAGCCTGGTGGCGCAGCAGACTAATAGCCTGTTATTATCATCCAGCTGCCTGCAATTACTGCTAGTTCGAATCTCCCCAGGCTCAAGGTTGACTCAGCCTTCCATCCTTTCTAAGGTAGGTAAATTGAGGACCCAGTTTGTGGGGGCAATAAGCTGACTTTGTATAAAATATACAAAAGGATGAAGGCTATTGCTTAGCGCATTGTAAGCCACCCTGAGTCTCTGGAGAAGGGCGGCATATAAATCAAATTTTTTAAAAAATGAAACTAAAATAATGCATTTGATATTGTTATATTCTTATTTATTTCAATTTATACGTCCACCCATCTCATCATTATGACTCTGAGCATAAAGCATAATATTGTTCAGAACTACCTTCCTTAGAGAAAAGAGGGCTGTTTTCACTTAATATTGGTGTTGTTAAGTCAATAGTTCTGATTCCTGGAAAGCAAAGAAATTTGAAATGGGGTAATATCTATGTCCCAGGAATTGTTCACTGCTATTTTGTGGTTGATGAAACCACTCTGGAAGAGAGGAAGACAAAGAATATTTTGTTCAAGGTGAAACAAGATGTTTAGTATAATCAGTCCCAAATAATATAACTAGGCCCAAATATTATGTCAGAAGTCATGCCAAACTAATGCAAAAAGGAAGAGAAGGGGTTAAAGGAGAGACAGACCTTATCATCCTAGGCTCAAACATTCACAAACATTCAAATGTTGATGAAAGCAGTGTCACTGTACAGTAGCACAAGCTCCCCCTTTTGAGCAGGACACAGTGAGATAACTCATCTAAAATAAACTGGGATTCTTTTGAGATGGTGGAGATTAAGGAACTTGAAGGGCCTTCTCTGGCCTGAGCCTTGACACCTTTCAATGGGACCCAAGCTCTGTCTGGGTGATTAGCTTGGAAGGGTGTGCATAACCTGGATTAAGGAGGTAGTTAATGCTTCTTTGAGATGAGACATGGTCTAACAATCTTGAAAGAGGCTGTGGTGCACTTCCTTCTAAACAGACATGTCTAAGTCAAACAAACCTGAACAAATGTCAATCAATGTGACTTTTTAAGGATGGTTTTGGAGAAGTTGCAAAGGGTCTTAGAGGAAACCAATTTTCTGGACTCCCACCCCCCCAGTCTTGGTTTCCAGACCTCCCACAGAATCTTTTCTCCTATCAAGATCTGGTCTGCCCTATGTTTTCTTGCAGGGTTGGACTATCAGAGATCCCAATCTCATCTGATCTCAAAAAAATAAAGAACCAACAATGGGACATCTCTACAGCTACCCCCAAGTTATGGAACCACTTGCTTATAAAAACACAGAATGTTCCAATCCACTTGTCTTTTGTTAATTGCTTAAAACCTGGTTATTCAACCAATATGTTTGGGGCTGAATAATATGTGAGCTGCTTTTTTCTTACTTTGCTAAATATGGTTTGCTCCTACTTTATCATATGTACCAGTTTGCTTTGTAAATTGCTTTTCAATCTATCAGAAGTGAATGGTATATAAAACCATGAATATAAACAGAAAACAAGCAAACATACTTTGCTGTAGTAAGAGTACTATAGTACTTTACATAATTAAACTGACCAGAGATATGGCAGGGTCTCCTTCATTGGATATGGTCAAAGGGAGGTGAGACAGCCATCAATCTTTGATGCTTTAATTTTGATCCTGTACTGAGCAAGGAGGTAAGCTCAATGGCCTTCTAATTCTATGATTTTTGGGATGCTCAATCAGATTTATAGCCAAATAGCCACAGGATAACTCCATTGTCCATTCCTACCAACGTGCCATTTTTGCTGTGATCAAATATGATTGAGCCAAATGACTATTGTAAGGAAGTAAAAGCCAGTTATTCAACTTCACTTAAGCAGAAGCAAATGTATCAAGTTGAAAGTAAACAGATCCCCTTATTCTCACCAGGACAATTTGGAATAGGTCAATAAAGGAAGAAGAGTTTAACAGGAAGTATTGTATTTCCAGATGGGTGATCAATGGGAGAAATGTGTTTCATTGCGTTCTCTTGGAATTAGACCAGCAGTCGCTGGCCCAAAGAGTTGATCTGATATAGATATATTGCAAAATGAATCAGTTGTGAAACAAGTAATAAAAAAGAGGATATGCTTGAAAATAAATAGAAATGTACATTGTTTCAAATTGAATTAACCTAATATATATATATAGGTCTTTGGTTATTCGGGTCTTCTCCCACGTAAAAAACTCTCCCAAATTGCAGCACAGAGTTGTTGCTTTTCAGCAAGATACAAAAAGCCCAGAAACTTGTGAATGAGATTTCACAGAACTAGGGCTGTGGAACATCTTAGCTTACGTAGGTAAAACCTGACTAGAAAGAATATGCATATATATATATATATATATATATATATATATATATATATATATATATATATATATAATTTTATAGGTGAATTCTATCTATCTATATCTATATGGTTTAAAGTTAGTAAAAATAAAAATTGTATGACTAAAAGCTGGATGGTGAGAAAGAGTGAGAGAAAGAAGATAGTTATGTTTAAGTAATGAGAATGGAGATCATTATTAAATATGGGAATGGCTACTAAAAGCACCATGGGTGCAAAACCAAAAAGTCCCAATCAGTCTTGAACTATTTTAAGTGTGTGTTCCTTTAAAATAAAGAACAACTAAGAAAAAAGTATGGGCTTTTTTTATTGGCTATGTTGTAACATTGACAAAAGTAAAAGGAAGAAAAGTCAACAGGATTAGGTAAATTATAGAACTGAGCTATATTCACTATTTTTAAACCAACATCTTGTGTTTAGAATCTGCAAGACAAACTGTATAAGAATTTATATTGCAGATCTTTCACAGTCAACAACTTCATCTATATTGATCAAATAGTCTGAAACTTAAAACTAAAAAGTTTATAGACCTGAAGTGCAAAAGTTAAGTTTATACTAGACAATCTATGATCCGTTGGGTCATTGTCAAAAATAAGTCAATATTTACTTATGTAAACAGATAAACAAAATGACCACATGTGAGCAAAAAAGCAGTGGAAGAGTGAACAACTTCCAACTTTCTGCCAGATTCCTCATTGACTTTGCTTGTGAGAAGCTGGCAGAGAGAATTGGAAATCACAATCACGTGACTGCAGGGATCTGCAATGGCCACCACTTTGTGAAACACTATGATGCACCATTTGAGCAGCCAAAAATGAAAGTACATATCATAAAATAAGCTAAACAAAAAAATATGATAATTGAAATAATTAATTTTACAAAAGCAATCTAAAAGATTGTCACTGAAGCAATTGCTACTCTTCTAATGCCTAGTGAACAAGTATATTATCCGTTATTATTTAAAATAATAAAACATGGTGGCCAACCATATCTCCCTTATAGAAGTTGTCATACCTGGAATGCTGCTACCAAAAATCTCTTGTTCTTACAAATTGAATCTATTGGTGGGACCACAAGCAAGCTCTTTACAATTAAGTGGAGTAAGGTCACAAAGCATTGTGATTTTATTATTTTTAAAACATCATATATAATAATTGAAAGCATAATGGAGGTTTTACCATCTTAGAATACTTCCGTCATCCACAGCTTATGAAGGACATGCAACTGCTGAAGAAAGATTTTTTGTAGTTAGAGTTTCTGAGGTTCTCAAAGTGATGTTTGTTTTACTTTAAAGTTTGTTTGTTTTTTTAATGTTGGCATTTTGCACAACCTCATCTGTGGATTATGCTCTCCAGTGACATTTCTGTATCAAATATAAATGATTTTGGGGAGAACTATGAAATCAAAAGGTTCTATGTCATTACTAAGTTAATCTTTCCTGACAATTTGAAGACAACAATGATATTGTACAGATACAATTCTACTTTAGTCCCAACATACAAATTGGCCTCAGAAGTCATTGAGAGAATCAAGATACCCTACAATATTCCATGAACAAAGAGGATAGAATTGTTAACTCTGCCTCCATAAGAACTTTTAGCTACAGCTACCTAGTCTAAAATGTAGATAATAGAACTCCAATTCTATTTCTGAACTGGGAATAATAAAAGATGGTTTGGAATCAGAAATGAAACTTGCAACCCATTTTCTCTGAATCAAAAGGAAGTACGGGTAAGAGAGGAGGAGGGGAAATTTTGAATCCTCTTGAAAATTATGAAGATTAGTACAAAACCGAAGTTTCTCTCCTAAGTATGAATGCTTTCCCAGCAGACATCCAAATCTAAAAATGTTATGCAGGCCATTCATTGCAATTCAAACAGTTCTAAATATAGTAAAGTTCTTTGGTCTCTTTCAGAAAAAGAAAGATGTGAGGGAGAGCCATGGGGCGGGGGGGGGGAGCACCTAACAAAGCCAAAAAAGGCATTAAGAAATATTGTGATCTCATACCTTAAAAATACAGCAAAGTCTCCACATGGACAACATTGTAAAAAAAAAGCAGAATAGACTGATACTACTTTTGAAGGGATATACTTTTGTTGATCTCCTCCATATATCTCCCACAAATGATCTCCTCAAAGTCAACATCTTACTAAAGTCATGGCAACAAACCTCCAGCCAGGTTTAAGTCCCTTCTGATTTGAAGAAAAATTATTCTTATGCAGCTGAGTGTGCACTGGTTAACTTTATTATTAGTCCTCTGTTCTTATTATTAAACCATTCGGAAAAAGTGTATACATGAATAAGAATTCTTTCTATGTCAAAATGGTATCTTAGTATTTAATACTACTCATCTTCTGTTTTTACTATTATTATTTTTTACTATAATGAGCCATGGTGGCACAGTGGTTAGAATGCATGCAGTATTGCAGGTTAATTCAGCTCACTGTCAGGAGTTCGATCCTCACTGGCTCAAGGTTGACTCAGCTTCCTTCTTCTGAGGTTGGCAAAATGAGGACCCAGATTGTTGGGGACAATATGCTGGCTCCACTTGGATTGCTTTCTTCTCTGTTTTCTCTTCCAGCTAGCTTTGTTCTTAAGGTGGGACTAGAACAGTCTCCCATTTTCTAGCCTGGTGCCTTAACTATTATACCAAACTGCTTCTCATATTATCATTTACAATAGTGAAAGAGATGAGATAGGTTCAGGTGTGGCCAGCTTAACAGTTGATTTCCATTAACAGAAATGCTTTCTTTATATAAGGCTGGCTGTTAATGAAATCACCACCCATTTACACTGATGTAAAAATATAGCAGCCAGCTCACCGCACTAGATAGAATATTCCCTGATGCTTTCCTTCAAAATGATGTATCTACCTTCTCATACAATCATTTCTGTTTTGTCAGCCATCACAATGTGTGCAGTTATTTTTCACAATCATATTAAAATATCTCTTTCCCCATATGTTTGAAACTTGTCTTCTAAGTAGTCCAAACTATATTTCCTCTCCTCCCACAAAAAACGATAGTAGGGTAAGATGTTATCTTTAATATCTTATTCAATGTATTATTCCAACTTCTCAATGAAAAATGGGCTGCTAATTCAATTTTCTAGCATTACAAATCACTTACCTTTTGTAATGAAAATAAAATCCAAAGCAAATTGATTTTTTTTCCACAAGGCCCCAAGAACCTCTAACATACTGAGATATGAGAAACACAGCAGGAACTGAGGCAAATTATGAAGGCTGACAGAATTTCACCAGAAATGATTAATGATAAAAATAATACGTCCATGCAAGTAAATTATAGCCTGAAATGACACTAAGACATGGAGCTATTCTAAATATTTCTTTTGCTAATTAAATATTTTCATGTTGCAATACAAAACTCTACATAAAGACAGTTTTAAAAAAAGAATCCACATAGACTGAGATTCAAAGAGTTACAGAGTGCTTCAACATACAGAATCCTTTAGAGGCATTCGCCATAAGATTTGACAACTGCGTCACAAAACCCCAAGGGATTTTCTGGGTGGCCTGAAGACTTCTAGCTGAGAAATACTTGTACAAAGATGGGATGTCTTCAGATCCCAGCCATTGTTATCCATCAAGTGAATGCATTTGAGCCCAGCAACCAGAATTAAAATCAACAGCATACAGTGCACACAATTATTTTTGAAGATACTATTGTATAGCAAATCTTGCAAGGATCCAGGAGAAATTTTAAATCTAATTAAAGACATTCAGTTTGGGTAGCTGACATCATGGTCAAGGCCAGGACTATTTCAAAAGGAAAGTCTGGAAGTTTTTTTCAAAGATACTAGCCCATTCTAGTGTGTTTAGGCGTTCTAGTTATGGAATTCTCTTTCTGTCCAATTACTGTTGGCATTTAGTCTAGCTGAGTATTCACTACTGGTTCCCCACAGGTAGTATTTATGACTTTAATTTATGCTGATATTACACTCAATGAGTTTCTGGTGTTATAGATAGGACTTGTTTTCAAGTTTGGACTTTAGGATCAACCACCAATAATTATGCAACAAATCCTCAAGAAATATGAATATCCCTTGGTAGATTAGCCATAAAAACATGGAAAAGATATTCAAAGGTGGTGATTTATCTATAGCCACAAAAATCAGAAATGTTCAGGCAATGGTATTCACTTTGACACCCTATGGAAGCAGAAGTTGGACTCTGAAGAAGCAGAATAGGAAGAATATTGATGGTTTTGAACTTTAGTGTTGGAGAAGACTGTTAAGAATACTACCAATAGCCAAAAAAATCAAACAAATGGCTGTTCAAATAAATTAACCAGGACTTCTCACTTGAGGCAGAAATTACCAAATACAAATAGATTACTTTGGATACACTGTGCAAAATATCTCTCTGAAAAAGTCCATTTTGCTAGGGATGGTGGAAGAAAAGAAGACAAGAAGATGTCCCGTAACAAGGTGGATGGACTCAGTTACAGTAATAAAGGTTGCACTGAGGACCAGGCTAAGAATAGATTGTCATGGGAAAAGAAAAAAATATTCACATGGTTGCTAACAATCAATGCCAATTTGATGGGACATAATAAATTAATCAATTGTTATACATGAAGCAATATTGTTTAACCAAGGTATTTGTTATCTATCCTTTCTTCAGCAATTCATGAAGTGACCAGCCATTTGTATCACCAAGTTCTTTTTTCTTGATTTGCTATATTCAGGGATGGAAAAACCAGTACATTTACAATATAGGTAAAAGTATAATATATATTGGAACTTTACCGATATACAGCACAATCCTAAACTTGTCTCCTTATAAGCAATTTCTATTTTATTCAAGGCTTTGTACCCCCTTCTGAATTAAAGTACTTTCCACCCATTTTTGAGTCAGCAGAAAATTACACTGGGATGAATTTTGCCATTCCCATTGTGGTACCTATTCTATGACTGTTGCTTTCATTCTTGGGCAGTCTTGATTTCACATGTGCACACTTAAGGGTTTACTTGATCTCTGGGATCGTGTTGTCCTTTTTCTTCTGTGGAACAATTACTAATGGCAAAAATCCATCAACGATAGCACTGCAGCAGGAATAGGGCAAGTCTAACCCTAGGAATCAGTCAATCTATCTGTCTGTCATTGATAGACTGCTTCTTCTGCCCTTCCTCTTCTGCCCCATCTTGTTGTAATCCAAGCTAAAGTTGTTGAAAAACAAGAGGAAAGTTATGGAAGTTTTGTATCAGGTGCCATATGAACTAGCCCTGGAGAATTCTGAATGCTGTGAAATACAGAAAGAATCAGTGTTATCGGGGCAGAGGGTTGTTTCAGCTGCAATTATATATGGAAAAGGATGACATTTCCAAACATCATGTTGTGGGAAAGCAAAATTATTCAGATAAAGCCTTTCCCATAGGAAATCTAATCTGCTTATGGAACACACCCATATGTCCCAGCAGCTTTTTCTTCCATGATGCGTCTACCTGGAAGCAGTTTGTTGAAAGAAGTTGAAACATTGTGAACTGCTTTCTCTTTAGATTTAGATGGTTTAGAATTGCCTTGGGCCCGGAGAAACATATTTTTGGAAAGCTTTTAAAGAACAGGGGAAGCTTTGAACTTTCCATCTATATGCAAAGCCTAAATTAAAGCAAACCAGTAATGATAGTTTGTAAGACTTAGTGTCTTTGTTTTGACAACTATACTTCCTGAGCAGGCATATTAATATTAATAAAATACAACAGTTTAAAGTTGCAATCCTGTGCTTGCTTAGCTAGGAGTAAGCCCCCTGAATACTGTTGATCTGGCTTCTGGATAAAATGCATAATATGGGTAAGATTGGGTATTCAGCAGACTTCAACTCCAAATTTAAAGCCATCCACCCCCCCCACCCACCCCCAGTCAACTCTGACTGGAGCTGATGGAAGATGAAGCCCAGCTAAAGGGCTCCAAATTTGGAATAACTGATGTAAGAGGAGTATAGAATGATTTACTATGAATATTCACATTTTAAACTCCTTTATTTTACTATGTTAAGACTCTGTCAATAACATCTGTGTAATTCAGCCATACTGAAAGTGGCCCATAATAATATTAAGATCACCAATTAAGAGGAAGATGTGTTAGTACAATTTAAAGTCATAAAAAGGTCTCATATTCATTCATTCAGTACTGTAATGAATTATTATATGTGTACTTATCCTTGTAATTTACTGAGGCATTCAAACCATTGCTGTGATTTATTGCTGTGGTAACACTGAAGATCATATTAGTTAGAATTTAGTATCAGGCTCCTGAATAAACCATCAACTGCACCGTGATAATGTTGCCAGTTCAGATTTCCCTGCTATTATTTTGCTGCCTTCTGCCTGTAAGCTATCTAATTGGAATAGGCCCAATGAACCTGAAGGGATTTTTCATGGGCACCATATTCTGATGCTCAAGAATTGAAACAAGGGAGCATGAGGGTAAGCAACAAAGATCCAAGCAAAAAATAAAAAGTTTTGCAGGAGAAAGAGTAGATAGATGAGGTCTCCAGATAAACTAGTTCAGTGAAGAGTCCCATTTAACTTCTGGGAATCTAGTAGCTATTTGTTGAGGGTGGTGATTCCCCGAGATGAGCAAATGGAAACCGAAGAACTGGCAAATAATTGTATTTAGTAGAATGGAAAACTACTAAGAAACAACTCCCAACTATTTATCATTTGCTTTGATTTATATCTGTGAAAATGGACAAATAGTTATATTCCTTCTGAATATATTGCTGTAGATATACAGCTGTTAGTGAAAGGAATATTTGTCTACCGTAAGTTACATTTGTTTTGTTCACAAAGACTTTCCTCTCCATCTTTTTATTTTCTTTTAGCTGTACTTCCAGTTTGTGAATCTGTATGTTCTTGGATTTTTTAAAAGATCTTTTACATATTGGTGTACTGGAAATTAGAAGAAGGGGTGTATTTTTTCCCATTTTTGCAGCACAACCAAAAAGACTCACAAGAAAGTCACTGTGAAGATATAATCACCAAAATAGTCAAGAACAGCACAGCTAATGTGACTGAAAGAGAAACCTCTCTTGATCCAGAGCAAACTCCAGAGCAGAACAAGAGTATTATATTTACAGTAGGTTCTTATCTGTTTTGGAAGTTAGGCTGATTAAACCCAATGTAATGTACAGTTGAGTAGACATGTATCAAATCATATCAAATCAAATTTATTATTACATCTCTAAAGATAGATAAAAACAAAATAATAGCAATATCTCGTATATGTGTATAGGTATATGTATAACAAAAACCATATAGTAAAATCTAAAAATAGTTAAGGACTATAAATTCAAAAAAAAAATACTACTAAAAGAAACTCTAGATCGAAATAATAGTTTTTAACAGAATAACAGAGTTGGAAAGGACCTTGGAGGTCTTCTATTCCAACCCCTTGCTCAGGCAGGAAAGCCTATACAATTTCAGACAAATAATTGTCCAATCTCTTCTTAAAAACTTCCAGTGTTGGAGCATTCATAATTTCTGGAGGCAAGTTCTTTCACTCGTTAATTGTTCTAACTGTCAGGAAATTTCTCCTTAGTTCTAGGTTGCTTCTCTCCTTGATTAGTTTCCATCCATTGCTTCTTGTCCTACACTCAGGTGCTTTGGAGAATAGCTTGACTCTCTCTTCTTTGTGGTCTGGCATATCATACAAATTGTGACACAAACTAGGTGATGTGGGAGATTATTCTTAAATTCTTGTCTGAAAAAAACTAATATTTTCCCTTCCTGGAAATTTCTTCACATAAGGATTCCTTATATGAGGAACAGTATAATAGCATATAGCTTAGAGATTCCATAGGATCATTCCCTTCATGATTCAAAGTTACCAATATTATATATTGTTGAAAAAAAGACCTGACCTATAGTAGGTCTCAATCGTTAGTTCAGACATTTTTAATACCAGCTGCTGTTTTAATAATGCATTTCTTGACTCTTGTGTGATAAAATTATTCTTGCCTCTTACTCTTAAATAAGAGGTAGATGATATCATGGATCAGCATTATCAGCAGAAAACACAGTGTTGTGATTAGTTTCATTTAAGTAAATAAAGATGTCAACTATTAAAACAAGCAATGGATATCTTAAAATTATGAAATAAGATCTTTGCTTTCTTCATCATGAGAACGTTGAAAATTCTGTTTTTGCCAGATTCATAATTTACAATATTCTATATTCAAGTACTACTCAGGGTACCGTCAGTCAAATTATGTCGACTGGCGACTCCCAGGGGGAGGGCCTTCTCTGTGGGGGCTCCAACCCTTTGGAATGAACTGCCCCCGGAGATACGGAATATCCCTGATCTCCGTGCTTTCCGCCGTACTCTCAAGACCCTGATGTTCCAACAGGCAGGGCTAAACATACGAACATGTGAATGATTTTTTAAATGTTATCTAATTCTGGGTTTTATTTAATTGACTAAACTAAGTAATAATTTTAATTAGCAATTTTATGATGTTTGTGTGTCTATATTTTTCTTGACTGTACACCGCCTTGAGTCCTACGGGAGAAAGGCGGTATAGAAATATAATAAATAAATAAATAAATAAATAAATAAATAAATAAATAAATAAATAGTTCAATCATATACATGTGATTATTGACTTAGAGAAATGGCAAAAATTGTGGTTGCAAAACTATAAAATGACAATGTCAACAGCATATAAGGAGAATTTGTATAAGAAGTTTTACAGGTGGCATCTACCCCTGACGAGAATAGCCAGAATGTTCAAGAACAAATCGGAGAAATGTTGGAAATGTCATCAGACTCCAGGATCATATTATCATATGTGGTGGACATGTGCAGAAGCCAAGAGATATTGGACTAAAATCCAGACATGGTTGGAAAAAATGACAAAGAAACACATTGACTTTAAACCAGAGATATTTTTATTAGAGATTTTACCAGAAGTGTATAATAGAGAATTTAGATATTTAATTGTGAATGTTTTAACAGCGGCTAGAATTGTATTTGCTAAAAATTGGAAAAAAGAGAAAATACCTACTGATGATGAAGTTATTAAAAAAATTATGGAATGTGCTGAAATGAGTAAATTGACATTTGAAATTAGAGAACAGGAAGACAAACAATACTATTTGATATGGGATTTGTTTTATCAATGGCTAGATAATAAAGCATGGAGATGAAGTATGAAATATGAAATTAAGGTAATGATAAAATATATGAAGTGTTTTCTTATGTGAGTTAAGCCTTTGTTAAATAATTGATAAATGAGAATAATAATATAAAGGGATATATAAAATTGTCAAATAAGAGAAATTAAATAATTTGTAATCTTGGATATGGGATTAAGCACAAAAGAATCTTAACCGATCGACACACTTTCTGTGATTGTATTGAATGATGGTTGTTTTTATGTTTTGTTATGTTTAAAAATAAAAAAAAATCAAAAAAATCATATACATGTGATTAATTAAAACTCTCATTTTTATTTACCAATAAAACTAACTTCTCTAGCCTTTCTCATGCATTATGAAATAAGAAACCTCTCCCTCCATCCCTTCCCCCCCCCCTCTCTCTGCTGTTACAGCTTACGAAAGAAATGCATGACAAAAAAAAAGGATCTTGGATTGCTAAATCTAGCCTCTGAACTTCTGCCTTACTAGAGTCAGTTCACATTTGATCAAAGATTTATTGAAGCCTGCCAGTTCACCTTAAGGAAACTAAGATATCCAAATACTGTTTGTTTAGTTAGTAATATCTTTGTTGAGGTTAGGATCCAATGAAAGCAAAATCTGCAAAGAGGAAAATGAGACTAAGCAGTTTTTCAGTGGGAAGAAGGGAAAGAGATGCATTTACCCAGTCATAAAGGATCAGAGCCAAAGCCCCAGGACTTTAGCATTGCCAGAATTAAAAAAAAAAAAAACTGTATCAAAATAATATACTGAGGGGGGAAAAGAGAAGCAGGAATATTACAGTAGGGACATGGAAACTCAGCCAGATGTGCACAGGGTCACATGATTCGGTGTACGGCTCACTTCCTAATCTGAGACAACACCATAAAATGAGGCACTGGGCAACACAACATTCACAATTAAAAAGAGAAAAATATTAAACTGCAATATCCAAGAATTCTAGTAGAATAGCAAGGCCTTAATTCTTTTGGCCATCTTCCCTTTTATTATTTACTTTTTTCAAAAACATTTCACACAATTGCTAATTACATGAACAACAGCAAGTTCGAAAAATAATTGAAGAAGCTAGTATGTCTGTAAATCTTGCTGTGTAACTTGCTTCTTAGTTTAATTTGAATGTTAACTCCTATTTTAATTGGATGAAATTTAGCTTTGTTTTGTTTTGTTTTTTTCTATCTGAGAAAAGCATTTGTAGTTGAGCCCAAGTACTCTAATTAATTTTACACAACTGCCTTGAAACCTGTCCAAAAGCTGCATCAGTTTTTCTGTCTGGAGAATAGAATATGGGTCTTCTGAAACCAACCAGAGCATGGAATGATAACATCAAGCAGGTTGGTTAGGATATTCAATTTTTTTTTTTCCTGAGGCAAAGATTGTGGTACTTCCACTTCATATACGAAAATGGACTAGGGAGGCAGGTAAACCATTGATAATGAGACAGCATCTTCTGCTATTGAAGGCAGCATAGAGACCCAGGGCATGTCTAATAGCTAACAGACTGTCTCTTCCAACATCCTACTCTATCCATTCTCTATCTCCTAGCCTTTGCCAAGTGAAACAAGCATCTCACTTTGCATAATGGTGGAGTTAGTTTAGGCAGCAATGCTCAGTTTGTTTCAAAAAAACAGTTCAGTATAATAGTATCAAATACCAGGTTCTTTGGATCTCTGTCTCTCAGGGAATCTTCTTCAGAATGCCTCAATTCTCACTTCCATAGAATTCAGGAAAAAAACCCATTTTCCCAGGAGTGGAACAGATTTTAACTTTATTTTTTAACTGTGATGTTTGTATAGATGTTTTTTATCTGGCTGTTCACCGCCCTGAGTCCGAAAGGAGAAGGGCGGTATAGAAATTCGAATAAATGAAATGAAATGAATGAAATGAAATTTGTTCCTCTTTAGCAATTTCATGAACACACCAATCTTGTCTGCCATAGTTTGAGGAATACTTAACTACAGTATGCTTTTTGGTGGCCCTTCCAAAATACCCATCCTTCCAGTGATATTCAGAAACAGTGGCTAAAGGTATTCTTCAAATACAGTGTCTTATCTGATTGTACATCCATTTATAGTTGCCCATTAGGCTATTGAAATAAATGAAGGCACTTGGTCCCTATTCAAGCCTTCTGAAGCCATTTTCGATCACTGCTGGGTCCTGTCTTCAGTATTCCTGCCAGCCAGGGGTGGGTTCTACTTACCGTTACTACCAGTTCGTAGCAGGGCCACGCGTGCTCTTCTGCGCATGAGCAGAAGCATTCTGATGATGTCGGAGTCAGTGGGCGGAGCCTCCCACCGGTTTTACTACTGGTTCTATAGAACTGGTATGAACTGGGGGAAACCCACGACTGCTGCCAGCTTGCCAGTAGCCCTTCTTCTTTGCTGACATTATCTGTAAAAGAAAGATAAAAAAGAACCCTTCCACCTAGCCACTGTGAATGGGGATAAATCTGCTCCTGGGAATTGCTGAAAAGAAAGCATAATGATGACAAGAGAGCATGGCCCAGCAAAGGGGTGGGAGGGACTTGGAGGAGAAACAAAGTAGAACAAGGTAAGAGTTCCTTCCCATGGGAAGTCACCCACTTGCAGATCTAGAGGAAAATTATCTTCACAGCATTTATTCTGGAACAGGAGTGGGCTGGTATTTAAATGACTCAATTTTCTAAGATGAAAGACATTATGGGAACACAGGGACATAGCAGTGAGCTCAGACCATCCCATCATTAAGTATAGAAATAACCCAATGCAATACTGTAATCCTTTTGTTTTCAATGGCTATGGTAACAGTTTTCAGCACCTATAATGATGATATAATCACATCATTTTGCAAACTTACCCAGGATTGCCAAAAATTGCAAAGAGAATTCTAACATAATTGCCTTTATAGCATCTAGAATTGAGGATTTCCCAAATCCTACATATGTTACAATTCTCTGCATTTAGATCAGATCCAGGGATGAAATGCTCCCGGTTCGGACCGGATCACGCGATCCGGTAGCGATGGAGGCAGGTGATTCGGAGAACCGGTAGCAAAAATCCCTGCCCTCCCCCATGCCCAGCTGAGCCACACAATCATTAGAGGCTTTTTTTTTTTACTTTTAAAAGCATATTTTCTACAACCTCTTCGGCTGAAAAAATGCTTTTACAATTCAATTCAACTTTTTCTTAACCAGAGAATATGGTTGTGTGCCTCACAATGCATGTTTAAGGGAAGCCCATAGCTTGATGTTCATTCTTTTCATGAAGAAAATCATACTCTCATTATCTAGAATATTAAGTTCAAGAAAAGACTTTCTATCAAAATTCTGACAGTAGAAAGCAATGGATTCCAGAGTAACATTGTTCCATCGCTGAAACTATTATCAATCCAAAAACTGAATTTTTCCCCAAGATACTTTCTGAGATACAAGAGAGGTAAGAGAAACAAGGGATACCTCCTCCCACTCGCAATCCTTCCTTTTCTTAAGCCTTCTACTTAACCCCTCATGAAAGTAGCACCCTGGAAGTCTATGGAGATACTCAGTCAGCCAGGTCATGGTTTGTCCCAAAGGTGTAGAACCATATAGGAACCATTTGCGCTTCAGTTTAAGATGCAGACAACAAGACTCATCTCCAACAGCCCACGCCTGTGTTCAACAGTGAAGGGACAGAGGGCAGAAAACATTTTGCAGAAAGCACAGTTTCACAAAAGTCCTTCCAGCAGTTCCAAGAAGGTTGTTGTGACCTAGGCTTCCTGAGTCATTAAAACACACGACTAGTCCCAAAAACCTCTTTTATTGCAACAGCTGTGAATTACGTTCATTCACAGCTGTGTCCCAATTAGTTGCAAAAAGTCCTTCAGGAGAAGTCCTTTGGGATAATCACCAACCTTTATCTCCCTTGACACTCTGCCAAAGACCTACTTGGCAAAGCCACACAGATTCCAGAATCAAACAGAGATGCTGACTGGGAACAGAACTAACAACATTGCTTTCTGCAAAGTGCCCACATGCCTTTGCTCCTCTTTTAAGCCTTATGGGAGGGACCAATCATCTCCAGGCCTTACTCCCAAGTTGTCCCTTTTGTTTTAACTGTTCTTGCCTTCTGGCAGATCTGCGCATGTGAGCACTAGGAATAGGCTCCCCCTGTTCCTCTGCCTCTCTGATGTCCAACTCTGGAGGCTCCCGAGTCCCCGGATCACTCCCAGATGGCCCTAGCCTCATTTCTGCCTCCGACGCAGAGCCCTCATCCGAGCCTTCCCCAGACTCCAGGACTGGCCCATGTTCCTCCCCAGCCTCCTCACTGTCCGACTCTGCTGCCAGCTCTGCAGGCTGCTGGTAGACCACAACAAGCAGTCCTTTCAGCAGTTCCAAGAAGGCTCCACACCCATTTGCAGTTGTTAGGTAACCCTGAGGACATAGACAAAGCTCCAAGTGGCCTCAACGACTCTCTAAAACAGGGGTCTCCAAACTTGGCAACTTTAAGACTTGTGAAGCAAAGCTGGCTGAGGAATTCTGGGAGTTGAAGTCCACAAGTCTTAAAGTTGCCAAGTTTGGCGACCCCTGCTCTAAAAGAATGCAAATGATCAGCTGTCTGCAAGGAATATAAATCCTTCCATTCCCCACCATCCATCAGTGATGAAATAGCTTTTTGGATGAGAAGCGAAACATCTTCAAAGAAAAACCAGAAAGTCCAGTTGCCTCTTGAAAAAGCACCTTTGGGATTAGCATGCCGGGAAAAACTGGCCCGAATTCTGGTACTGCGGGGCCATGAAGTCCAACCATTTTCTCAGTGCACCAATCCAAGTTGAAGCATCCGTGACAAACAGCTGCCTAATCTAATTTGAAGATATCCAGTGAGGGGGACCGTGTGATTGGTTGGCAATCCTTCTCCTACCCCAAGAAAATTAGGCAACATTCTCAGCCTCTCAGAAAAACATTTGCCAAAATGGTAAGATATTGTGGAAGATTTCAAAGGTTCAGAAGGAGAAGATTTCAGAGCAGGGGAGAATACTCCAAAAAACATCACTCAGTAGGGATCATTCCTTTCCAAAAGGCTTTTAAAAGGGAGTTTCTACAAGTGAAATGGCACAGTATCTTTTCCTGAACCGTTGGTTTTGAAAATTATTTCAGGCTTCCTAACTGCCTATTCTTTATCGAGCTTTGGCTTAACTAGCCACAGTGTTGATTTCAAACTAATTTAAGGGCAATTCCCATACTTATTTTTAACATAGCGGTTTTAGGATGAAATCAACATAAATTGAGTTTTTCCAAGGGATTTTGCCACAATGAACTAAGCCTGTGGTTGAATACAACACTTCACATCTTTCAAAAAAATGTTTCAGGCCAGAGATGAGCTGTATTGTTACACGCCAAAGACTTGTTTGCTGTATTGAGAGAAAAAGAGAAAAACCCCTTGATAAAAATGAATGAATGAATGAATGAAGTTACAATTCTTCAACAAATCTAATTTTGGGTTTATTCTCTATTAATCAATGTTATCTAATTCACACCCTTATCAGTATAATAGTACAATATATATACCAAATCAGCCAGGGCTCTGTTATCGTCAGCTTTGTTATCTTCTACTACGTAGTTGCATAATTAACACTGACAGCCATCACTATTGATGTAAACTGGAGGAATAGAATCTTTATGTAGGAAGCTGCAGCAACTCCAGACTCACTGCTTCTGTCAAAAACCCCTCTAGAACGGAAACTCCCATCATAGCAGGGACCAAGAGTTCCCTGGGACAGTTAGCTAGAATTGCAAAGATGAAAATTTCTGCGTTAGATCATATACCTACCAGCACAAATGCATAACAAAAAGGCTAAGTCAACTTTGAACTTATTATATTGTATACAAAACCATACACTCATTATTCTATTTTTCAAGCAACTAATCATACCCATGAGAGGAAGTATAATACCACATTGATCTTCTGTAACAAAGGCAGGATGTTAATTAAAAATATATAAATACACTCAGTGGAATTTACTGACAGGGGATAATAAATTCTGCAGTAGAGCTATCAGATTTGGGATGCAAAATTATGGGTGATCAATAGATTGCAGCAAAAGGATACAAAAACCTCTCACCCTTTGGTGCCATCTAGAGGCAGCCTATGTATAGTAAGTCTGATTTATAGACTTCCGAGACTGGCAGTTAGTCGGGGGGGGGCAGCGGGGGGGAAAGATCTTATGTTCATTGGGAATGAAAGAAGGTGTTGAAATTTGAGGAATTATTAAAAGGTGCAAATGGCCAAGACCATTACTGTTACACGAAGATGGAAGTTTAGCTGCTCTTTGGGAGATAATGGCCTAGTAAATTTAACCCTTTTTGTCATACCTATACAGAAGTGGTGGGTTGCCCCCAGTTCGGAATTGTTCACAAGAACCAGTAGTAAAACCGGTGGGATGCCCCGCCCACCACTCCAGATGTCGTCACCAGTGATCTGCGCAGGCGCAGAAGCAAGGCACGTGCGCGAGCGAAGCAAGCTCACACGTGATCCCGTTGCGAACCAGTAGTAAAGGTAAGTAGAACCCACCCCTGCTATACAGACAGTCCTCGACTTATGATCACAATTGTGCCCAAAATTTGTGTTACTAAGTGAGACATTTAAGTGAGTTTTGCCCCATTTTACAACCTTTCTTGCCACAGTTGTCAAGTGAATCTGGCTTCCCCATTCACCTTGCTTGTCAGAAGGCCACAAAAGGCTTCACAGGATCTTCACATGATCCTGGGACACTGCAACCGTCATAAATATGAGTCCATTGCCAACTGTCTGAATTTTTATCATGTGACCTTGGAGATGCTGCAATGATTATGTTAAAAATGGTCATGTTACTTTTTTCAGTGATGTTGTGACTTTGAATGGTCATTAAATGAACTGCTATAAGTCGAGGACTACCTATAGTTTCCCTCCTCCCCTTTAGCCAGTTTCTACTTTGTGTCCCTTCTTCTCCACCCATTTTATTCTATATTCCCATGTAGATTCTCCTCTCTTTTATCCCTCTCCCCACCTCTTTTTTCTTCCAACGGCTTCTACTTTAAGGGGGACAATGTGCTCGTATGTATTTATATAGTTATATACTCTGATGTGAGACAATGGTGAGTATATGCAAATAAGAGATTTTTTAAAAAAATGTAAATTGGGAACCTTTTATAGACAGCCCTAGATGTGCATGTATTACATGGAAAATTTGGGGAATGGGACATAATGATCTCCAGGACTGGCTTCAGGTTATTTTCCACAGGAGTAAGGGTGTTAGTAACAAGGTGAGCAAACTGGGGACTCCACAGGATTATGACCTGTTCCCCCAATTTCACCTTTTTGGGGGGAGGGAGTCAGGTAAAATTCAGGATTATTTTTATTTTAGAGTAAATATGGTAAATATTTTTTAACTTCCCTGTTTTTGGGAAAAAAATCACCATATTCCACTCCAGAGAAATGCTGACCTATACAAGTGGAGGTCAGAGTTTTTGCAATAAAGAATACTGGTCAATATACAAGTGAAGGAAAATGAAACCATATGTGAGTAATTAGACCACAGAAATTGCATTTACCCAGAAGTGCTATTTTAAAGCATGCTCTATGTTGATCTTCTACTTTTGTGGCATATTACATTCTTGGCACCCAAGAAGAGATTCAGTACATTAAGCTGGCCTCTCAAATGAAAGAGAGCGTGCAAATAAGCAATCTATTACATTTGCTGATGTTGCAAAGTTTTCTTTGATCAGATGCGATTAGCCCAAATTTCTCCTGGTATATTTTATTACACGCATTGTTCAATAAAATCCACTTTGTTTCCTGACTGTATTCTGTCCAAAAGGGGGAGGGGAAATCTTACGTTGTCAGAAATGCTGCTTTCCAAAATATATAAATTGGCTCAGTACTCAAAGAGGTGTACTTCTTCATACAGAGCATGGAGTTTAGTTGGAGAAAACAACAGAGAACACAAACCAATACCAAAACACAAGCCATTTTGATTTATGATATTTGATCAACTGAGTTGCTTCTGTCTTTTTCCCTCACAAAGGGCATCATTCTCAAATGCCGTGAGGATATAGCAGCCAAATCAACTACTATTTCCTGTTGCCGTTCTGCTCTTACTAGCTGGAGATTTCCTTTTGTCTTTCCTGCCGGTTGGTTTGCGGGACCATCTGTTCAAACCACCTGGGTAGGGAGGCTACAGGGAAACAGCATGATTTGAGTGACCAAGTGGCAAGCAATGTCCAGCTAGGCCAGACAAGACAATCTTCCAGCTTTAAGGAAATCTGGATCACCAGACTGGCCACCAAACTTAACAGGCCTCTTGTCAGCAATCCATTTCTGTCCCACGAGGTGGAAACCCTAAGAACTAGCATCTGAACTGGCTTCTTTTCTTTGTTCTTCTAGCCCTGGGCACGCAGTTTGAGCCAGGTGAGTAGCCGCTGCCCTTTTAAAGTCAGGTTGCTTCCGAACTTCATGTATTTGGCTCCTCTGTCTGGGTCTGCAGGAAAAATCCTGGCTGACATCAGGATGTACAGCACAGAGGGGGTAGCTGCTTGGCCTTGTTGGTGAGGTGGGAAGAACACGCAATCGTACAACATGAACACATTTTCTGGATTTTGTTTCTCTAGGCCAAGGTCTGAAACATTTCTGAGGGTTAAGGGCTGCCTCTGGCTTTTGAGCAGAATTACAGGGTTGCACATACTTCAGAAAGTTAGGAGTGATTCAGAACTGAACTGCTGTTAAAATTAATGAACATTTAAGCATTTTTATGAAAACCCGTACTGATTTTTCTCTTCTATAACTTTCAAAAGTTACAACCGGGTGAGAACTTTTTCAGGCTTCTTCCAACTACAGTTTTGGGAGGAAGAAAAGGTTCTCAATTATATGCTTGAGCACTAGGACAATTATATACTTGTTTCTATTTTATAAGCCACAGTGCTAGCTTTTTAAAGAGGTCCTTCCATGAGGAAGTTAAATAACTCAAGATGACAGCAAGGTTTTAATTGCATCAAGACTACATCAACTTTTTTGACCCTATCCTCCTGGACCCCTCTGTTAACAATACTCCTAGTTAATAAAAAAGTGTAATGGAGCCCTAGTGGATACCCTTGATTTCAAAGCAGAATGCATTATGATCCTTTCCCTTTTATATTTTAAAATATGGCTGTTATGGCAGTGTGGCCTTCCTTTTAACAAAATGACTAGCAACAGCACCTATCACAAATCAGAAACACACATTTAATTGAAACATGTATGTTTTCCATATGAGTAAGAGGTATTAGTGACAAAATACGTCACATTGCAAATACTGTTTCTTTCATGCTTCCAAGTGAAGCTACAATGCAAATATTAAACAATAAAAAATAGTTAGGGATGATCTCTGGTACTTTTGTCTTATCCCTGGCTTCAGTCATTCATCAATTATTTTCTAAGGACACCTGTAAGACCTATGTGGAATGATATATATTGTTATACTGATAAAGAATCCACCTGAGAACATTGTCTGTTTTACAATAAAACTCTCAGCCTAACCCACCTCACAGGGTTGTTGTAGGAAAAAGAGGAGGAGGAAGGAGCATTAAAAGTAGATTTGCTGCCTTGATTTATTTATAAAAATAGCAGAGGCACAATAAAAATAAGTGTTTTTTTTTTTAAAAAAAACTTTCCTGAAAGAATTAAAATGATCTCCCAATATATAACTAACATTTTATTTTATAGTCTATCTTCCAATATGGCATAAGCCTTTAAAAAAACCCAAGGAAATATACAAATCACACGAGACAAAATTATGTACATTAAATGTACAGAACGAAGAGGAGAACATAGTAGATTTACATAGTATCTGAAGAATAAAGTGAAGTATTTTACATTAAATAGCATTTTTAATAGCTAGGATCATTTGACGTCTCTGCTCATAGGCAGAAGTCATGATAAAGGATAAGTGTTCAACATAATTTTAAAATGTGGTTTTTGTATAATAAAAACCAAAAGTGACGTATTCAAGGAACTAGTGCTTTATTTATTTATGAAAGTTATTGTTGCCATTGGTTTGCAAATACTAGGAACCATGGAAGTAAATATTTCCTTGCACAATAAATTAAGAGCAATCATCATTGTAAAAGCTGATAATCATGATGGCATTAATGAGAAAGCTCACAGCCTGTGAGAAATGAAACTTCTGGTATGTTAATGAAAGGTGGAAGTCTGGCATTAATTCCAATCTGCTTATATTTATTGGGGTGGGTGAATTTGGGTGAGGTCTTGGAAGCTGAAGAATGCATTAAATTTGTGTCAAGGGAAAAAAGATTCTCTTCTTACATGAAAACTGGCATGTTATCCCTGTACAAGGGGCCATGCTAATTTTCTCTGTATTGTTCCAATTCTACTAAATGTCTTGCCAAAACATGCTTCAACAGCACATGTACTAAAATTGAAACAATACAGAGATTTACTATGGCTTCTGCGTCTGTATAATATGCTAGTTTAACCACAGAATTTATTTATTTATAAAAAAGGAGAAGGTATAATTTGTCTAAGAAAACTTGTTTCCATTACTAGCAACAATGAACTTGCAATAAATCTGTTTCAACTCATCCCAGCTAAGTGTTGGGACATTAAGGATAGCATAGTGTCGGACATTAGGTGGAGAACCAGGTTGAGCCAGGCTGTTCTAAACCGTACATTAAACTTTCTGGAATTCTGCGCTCAAGTGCACAACCAACAATTCAGATCATGCCAAATCTTTCACTAAACCAAGTTGAAAAATCCAATACTTTCTGAAAGGAAAAAGAGAGAGTTAAATTGTGACTGACTTGCCCTTCAACAATTTTCAAACCCTAGAAAAAGGGAGGCCAGCGTCCAACCCAAATAAAGCCCCTTAAGTGAATTGACAGTGTTTTTAAAAATGGGGGAGGATAATAATATGCTTAGTCTAAACAAAGAAACTGTCTGGTAACTTGAACAGACTTTATGTTCTTTTTTTCTTAAAGAAATCATTGGTTTGTAGTTTGTACTGACAACATATATGCATGAGAAAAGGTTTGAGATACTAGACACCAACAGACCAGAGTTTTCCCATATACAAGTAACTGCTCAAATATAGTCTGAGCAGTTTGTGCATAGCCACAATATATTTTTAAAGCATTGTGCATTAAAACAAAACAAAAAGAAGTAGCACAGATGATGAAGGTACTGCTTGCCACACTGTCCAATTTTAAATTATCAAGCTGCTCTACAGGACAGCCAAGAGTTCCCAATTCCACAATGCTATCAGCCAACTTCCATTTCTGAAAAGAAACAAACTACTATCCATAACACTTTAAAAATAAAGAATCTTGTTTTTGTAATGCACAATAGATTCAGTTTCCAGCATTATTTAGCACACACACTTCAAGAAATCCTGAAGTTAACTCATTAATATTCTTTTAAACTAAGGCAGAAGGCTGTCTAAACATGGATGAGACGTGCTTATTTCACTGCAATTTGCAGTATTCCAAATATTGCTTTGATCTACAATGAGTCACGTTTTCTTCCTCTTGATTTTGTTTATAATTTTTAAGAAATGGTATTTGCTAATTCAAATCCTATGTCTTCTGAGAAATGCATTATGTGAATGATGGTGAAAGAAGTGCATGTTTCCTTCCTAGCATCTTTACACGCCGTGTCCTCACTCAGTGCATGTTCATATGTAGGCCAAGCATAAATGAAAAAACTCAAATTAATTTAATTACCTAGCAGCACAACAGTAGTTTAGGGACCTTATGCTTTTACCCATCCCTGCAGGGGGTCATGCAAATAAGTTTGAAGAATGTTGTGCTAAAATTTTATAGATCAACTAATCATTACCATTAAAACATTTTTATTTTTATTATTTTTTGGTCACTAAAGTTATGAACAAAAGCCATGTCCAGGTTTTTTTATATTACCAAGTCCAGCCATGCTCTGATCTAAAGCATGTGACACAAATACCTCATCTACTGCATTTATACCATGTTTCTTGTGACTGTTTTGGGATAGAATGGATATCCTTTTAAGCTATCCTATTTTCATTGCTATTGTTAAATCTTAATCCCAAATATGCAAATAAATATTCTGTCAATTCCTTCCCCCCCTCCCAATTATTGCAAAAAATATAAAACTATGCACAATCAGAGCTGGATGTAACAAGATTTCCCCATCATTTCTCTTTGCAAAAGATTTAACATATAAACAAGGAAAGCAACCCATTGGGCACTATAAATAAGAACTGAGATCATTTAGGGCAATTCCCCTGCTGGTGGACTGGAAGAGGTTCTCTCACTCAACCCACTTATTTGCAGACAAATTGGTCCACAATCTCTGTGCATTTCTTGCATTTCACGTAGCAGCACCAATGGAACTTGCAATGGCAGCGTTCTGTCTGCACAGTCTTGAACTGGTCATAACCTCGGCCACAGCACATAAGTTCACAGCCATCCATGCCTTCTGAAGTCTTATTGCAGAGTCGACCCTGGGTGCCCAGAGACCCAGTGCTCTCGTTGCGCACGCAGTAATCAGGACTAGGGTCAATGTACACCAGGTCATAAATAGTCGGTGCATTGAAGCGGCTGTTCACCTGAACCAGTTTGCCACGGAGATTGAGTTTCATAGCGGCAGCACTGTCGTATTTTTCCTTCAAAGCATCGCCCACCTTGCGAAAGTCAGCCAACTGCAGCCAACAGGTCTTTAAGCTGCATGATCCGGACACACCGTGACATTTGCAGGCTACGTCTGCCAAGCTATACACTGTCTGTAGGAGTCAGAAGAAGAAAAATGAGTCCTATTGTCGCAAAATATAAACAGGTGTAAAATAAACAAAACAACTACTTTTATATGCACTACCCATTGGGGAAAGAACTGCAAATGATAGCATCTCTTCACCTGGCACCAGTCTATTCTACCTTCCGGAATGCCCACCTGCTTTGAAATCTCCTGTTAGACTACTGCTAAGTAACAATTTTTTAAAATTATTTATTCAATTTCTGAAGCAGCCCATCTCAAACAAGTGACTCTGGGCAGCTTACAATTCTAAAACTGTAAAACAGTTAAAACCATTTAAATCAATAAAAGTTAAAACATACAGAAAACACTTATTTGGAAAGCTAATTAAAATTTCATTCACCTTGTTTCATTGGGGTTTTTTATAAAAACTCCCCCAGTCTTAACTGTTGGTTGTCACATCATACCCAATATAATAAGAGTTTTTGACAGGCTTGTCTGACAATATATTTTATCTGCTTCTTTATTTATAGGCCCACTTATCACTTTTGTATAAAAATAATGGAGGGAAAAGATACAGAAAATATAAAAGTCCAAGTTACTATGACCTGAACCTCCATAGTCAGTCAAAAACCTTCACAGCATTATTAGAAAGTTACTTTAAACAGCAATTTTGACAGTAAAATATTAAAAATCAGGCTACAAATTGCTGATTTATAGTGACAATACTGCCCTATCAGCACTGATACAGAAATCCAATTAATTTTGCCATCTTCCCAACGTTTTATGGCATGATACTGCCACCTCACAAATTTCACTAAAAATGAATCCATGAAAAAACATTTGTCTGCAGCAATTGTCTACAGTTTGTGTTGTTCAGTTGCTAAGTTGTGTCCAATACTTTGCGACCTCATGGACCATAGTATGGCAGCCCGCCTCCATCCTCCACTGTCTCTGAGCCTGCCCAAGCTCATGTTCATTGCATTGATGACACTATTTAACCATTTCATTCTCTGCTGTTCCCCTTCTCCTTTTGCTTTCAATCTTTCCCAACATTAGGATCTTTTCCAATAAGCCCTTCTTCTCACTTGGTGGCCAAAGAATATATATAGTAGTTCATTGCATGATGTTTCTCCTATCTCTGGAGGTTTTTCTTCTTCGCCTTTTTGATTAACATTGAAAACATGGAAATCACTCACTCACAAATTTTGCATGCAAACTGGAACTTCTTTTAATATGTAAATGGTCTCAGAAAGCAACAACACTGGAATAAATTATCATGGTCATCTGTTTATGTCATCTCCAACTTGCCTGCGAATGGTTCACCATATGCTGATGGTCAGGATTAAAGAATACCCCATCCTATGCTACAAAATTATACTAAGCTGGCAGGATCAGAAAGTATGAGAAAGTGCTAGCAAAGTTGTTTGGCCCACTTACACCTGTGGGTATTAATGAGCTTAAGACACCATGGAAAACTCGTGTTTGTTCAAGGATATTATGTAAGATTAAAGATTGTTTTATACTTCCTTGGCATGCTGGATGGGACAGGGGGGATAAAAAGGATGCCAAGCATTATTAGATGCCCTAGAAAAGGAATGGGACAAACTTCTGATCGATCTTGAGATATGCAATCTGATCACTTTTCCAATCAATACCCTTCCGTGGCTGCTGAATAGCCACTAATTTCTTAGAATTACACAAATTATGCCAGTCTAAAGTCTCATATGCTCATACCTGGTCCAAGCACAGACCTTCATTTCCAGTACAATAATATATCAGTTTTATCTCAGTTCTCCTACATAACTGTATGCATGAAGCAGTTTTCTGGATATTCAGATTTTTTTTCAATAGGTTAACCTAGATAAATAGCTTTCTCTCTTTCAACAATGGCTGTCCAGCTGTTAAATCCTTAGAATTCCATCTTATTTTATTTGAACCAGAGATAGTAGCTTAGCCATCTAATATTGGCTGATTCCAAAAAAGTTGAGAAGAATGAGACCTAGTTTTGATGAGAGACTACCCCAAAATTCCAAGGCTGTTAACCAGAAGAAGGCAATGGCAAACTTATTTCCATCTATATAGTCCAACAGGAATTGATCTTGATCTGAGGGCATCTTTGCCTTTATTTTATTATTATTGGAAACCATTTCAAAAACCAGTACAATGGCAACAACGTGAAGAGTGAAAGGATGTGTCTGAGCAATTACGTTTCAGGTGCACAGATTTTGTTTTTCTTCTCTTTTCCACTTCCTGATTTGCAGCAACCAAACAATGCAGCAATAACAGAAAATGAACAGGATCAGAGGCCACTTATCCATGGCTGATAAATGGGTCGTCATCCTCAAGAGAGCACAAGCACAAGCTCACTCCTTGCATAAACACTAACTGGTGTCACCTATCTGCACCACTGCCTCCTGGTTCACCAAGATGACAAGGTATCCAGTCCCTCCCTTCTCTTATTCTGTTTGAAGTTGCTTGGTGCTGCTCAGCAATCTGCAGATTTGTGATGTCAATTCTCCCAATAACAAAAAGAAAGAACAGTAGAAAGAAGGTAATCAACTTTGGCAGGTAACATTTCAAGAAGGAAAACTGGAAATAATTGAACCTATGAAAATCCAGATTTCTAGCAAAAATAAAACTTACAAGTTGGTTTTACCTACCACCTTTAGACTGGGGGAAAAAAATCCATGATACTTGACCAATCAGTTGACTGGCTCATTGATAGTAGAATTGCATCAGATTTTTCTTTTCAACCCCCCCATTTTCATACTGGAAAGATGTGCTGCTCCTAGAGCAGATTTTCCATTCCAGTTTAGCATCTCCCTCCCACACTAGTCTCCATGCACAGCCAAGTGACTCCATCCAAAAGAGAAAACCCCAGAACACCTCTGGGTGGGGGACAAGCCGACACCGCAATATCCTCTTTGTAAAGTCTTGGCAAGGAGACCTTGATAATTTACCCTGTATAAATAGACATGAGTCAGTGTTGACACAGCCCCAAAAATCCTGGGGTCTGACACATTAGGTAGATGCTGAATGCCATTTCCACCCAGCATTAAAAAGGGGGGAGTTCAAACCCTGCCAAATGGCAAGGCAGGAAGGCGGCTCAAAAGGGGTGGTAGCAGGGAACCACTCAAAGCCGACACAGGCAACTGTGAAAAGTCATTTTTCTTCTTTCTAGCAACAAGTTGGCCTTCCCAAGGCTTTCAGATGCCTTCTTGTCACATTTAAATGTTATTAATTTTCAATTATCCTTCATCTTAATTCACCTTGAAACACAAGTGTAAAGTCTCTAGCCGACTTCTCCTGGCACCATCAGTTGTAGGAAAAATAATGATTTTGGCTCTTTCCACTTCAGGGCAATAAAATGAAGTTTACGCTCATTCGTTTAAAAGATTTTGAAGATTAAAAAAGCCATAAAAACCAACTTCCACCACAGAAAAGCTTTTTCTCTAATAATACAGAGAGGGTGGCACTTTTTTTTTCACAGCCTTATAAGGAAGACTCAAAATAGCCCCACACAAGAACATTTCGCTCTAGTAAATATGCTTCTTCTTTCATCCCTTCCAAAGAAAACTGGATGGGTAGGAAATATAAGCTAATAAAACTCTATTCTGCAGAAAATTTACTGTGACTTGCACAATTTTACCAGAAGAATCTGGGCGGGGAAAAAGTGTAATTTCAGCCCCATGCACAGGAAGGAAATCAAGCATTAGCTGTTTCAGTGCCACTCAGATTGTAAACTTTTTATTATTATTATTATTTAAAATAGGCCATTTGTATTTATCTAAATTGAGGTATCCTGTCTAGTCTACCTCTAGTAGTAGTGGTATTAATAAAGATTATAATAATCATTTCTGCACTTATTCATCAAGTCTGTTCAAGAAAACAAATTCAAAAACAAGACAGCTTATGGGGGAAAAAAACAAACGTGTGAATGAATTAATGAAAAGTCAGCCTTTCTTAAATTACACAGCAGCGTAAACCTTTACAATATCAGTTAAGAACAAATAGATGAAAAGAATCCCTTTTTTGAGCTACTTACTCTTCTTCCTGCTTCATTGTTATGTATGTTCATCAAAATTCTAGCGCTCTCATAAGATCCTTTCTGATAGATCCGCTCTCGCTCACGGGCATCCACAAACTCCTTTGCAAAACGGTAGCCATAATCAATGTTGTCTCCACAGCCCCCCCACAGCCAGTCCCGAGGTAGATCTTTTGGCCGGGCAGCCCTGCTGCAGCCACAGGAAGAGAGCTCTCCCTCTCGGCAGGCCCGGCTCATGGCATTCACCACACCAGCAGCACTGACAGCATAGGTAAAAGCAGTTTCCCGGCTGCCTACAAAAGAAGAAAGGAGAAAGAGAAGCTGCTCAGCATTGGAGACTGGAGTGCATGTATTTATTTGTCAAAGAAGATATATTACTTTTACAATGGAAGAACTTTGCCCAACGGATTAATGTACTTTTGAAAAATAGGGTATATCAAGTGAACGTTAAGTATAATATTTGACCAAACTTGTTGGTATTGGATGAAGTTCCTATTTAAAAAAAAAAAAAAAAACTATGGGAAAATCCTCTTGACTTGTTCCAAAATTCACCCTTTTGGGGTATCTGAGAAACTAACAACAAGTTTATACTGGAAAAGAAAGTTCTGATCTAATGATAAGGTTCACAAACTGATCAAGAAATAATTGACGTGTTTTCTAGATATGTACTCTATACAAAATATCCTGCGTGAAAAATGTAAAAAGCGTTTTAAGAGATGCTTTCACGGTAAGTAAGAGATCCAGGATACCAAAATGGGCTAGTTATTTGAATAACCTGAAGGAAAATTCATTAGTTAACAGGTTACACAAATCCATCAACAAATTAATAAAATTGGCTAGTCCCATGCTGATTTCTTTCAATTTTAGCCATATTGGGCAAGTGTCTATAGCTTTTTAAAATTGTAACTAAGGGGGCTGTCACAAAACATAGCCTTATGCAATGATTTGAATGTCAATCCTTTACAATGCTGTGTCCTAAGTTCTAAAATCCTCTCATTCCAGGTTTTTCCAAATAAAAAACATATTAATTTGTTTAAAAATATATAGCTACATTTTTAAAAGCCAAAGGATTGTATTTAAAACAAAGGTTTTAGAATTATATTATCTCAAGAAGTTTGCTGTCAGTTTTGTGCCAGTCAGGAATTTATTCCAAATTAATTTTTGTAGTATGCTTAATCTGATTTATTCTAATACAACTATATGAATAATGGAGAAGCCCTATGACTTTTACACTAGTATGGTTCAGATTAAATTCATAAACACTTTACTTCCTTTTGCATACATATGGCAATTATATATATTTTAGTAGCATTTAGGTTTTATGTTTTCCCCCAAAAGTATATTTTAAGAGAAAATTTTTGACTATGGCATGGGGAAAAAAAAGGCAGAGATGGTATACTTTTAAGAAAAACAACAGATGGAATAAATTTATTTGTGGCATGTTTAAGACAAATATCATCAACTTTGACAATATTAGAAGTCTCTCTGCCAGCAAGAGAGTGTTGGTTTGTTTGGAAGTTCTCTATCCTGTGCTAAGCATAAACATGATACCTTTACATCAGGAAAAGATGACATGTTAATCTTTGTCCATTTCAAACAAGAAAAATTCTTTCCTCCATATACATAATTTTGAAAGAAAGACTTCAGAACAAGTAAGAGCATTTGCTTATATGGCTCAAAAGTTAGTTTAAAATGTAATCTTACTCAGAGTTTAGTTTTTTAAAGACAACTGATTTAGTGGTTTCCATGATTTAAGTGAATACCAAGTACAGGACTTTTTTTTTTAATCATATACTTTTATTCAAGTATATGGTAGGATAACTAAGCAATATTGATTTCGACAAGCATTCTCGGCTCCCAACCCAAAGACCGCTTTTCAACTTTTGGAGATCAAGTCATAGACAAAATTTTCAGAAAATGTTTGGTTTGTTATCATCTACTGTTCATCTAGCCAGAGAGAAAGTACCCAAATATTACACAGCCAACTTTCCAGGATTGTTCAGAAAACAAAGAAATACTTGTGCCAGCAGTAATGTATGCTGATTCATATCTCACTGCATTTAATGCCAAAGCTTGTGCTATTTCACAAATAAAAATCATAACTGTAAGAGATATTCTACCTTGAGAGTCAGCTCTTAAAGCGACAACACCAATATACTTCATTGATATCTGATTTGTTCCTTTCAGCAATGAAGATGTAAATCTAATCATTAGACTTTTACTCTTTACTTAAATTTAGATGAAGAAATTGTACAACCTTGCAATACACTACACAAAATATTTCATGTATTCTTTCAAGTCAAATCAGCTAAGAATTTCTCACAAAAATTCTGAGAAACACAAAGAAAAACAGCCAATAGACTCTATCCTTTGTAACAAGTACACTGTTGTAGCTGGATTTATAGTAAGGTAGAAAAGTGTTTAAGCAAGAAACAGGTGTCTGGGTAAAGAGAAACAACCACCTATTTTATAATTCACTTAAAGTAGGCTGAAATATGAAATGACAATTTCTCACTGCTTTGGAGAAATTTCTCACACTACTTGTTCTCACTAGTATTTTCATGATCTGAAAAGTTGGATGCGCACATCCTGACTTGTAATTAACTTAAACAGGTTATTGCCATTTTAAATCAAATGAAATAAATGCAGATATATTATGAGCAGGAATCGAAGGCCTGAAACTAAAATGGGAAGTAGTTCTAGCACTGATAGTTGCAAACTTTGTATAAAGAGGTTGTGTTAACTCAGATATTATAAAACCAATCTTCAAGTCCTAGACACATACATCTATGCTAATATCTAAAATAGTTTCAGGCTTTTAGCACTCCATATCTATGGAACACATACCATACTAACAATTAAAAAATTTATTCAAAGCCTCCCTCAACAGCAATTATAATGCAAAGCTGCAGAACATTTAAGTCTTCAAAAGGCAAGTGTTTCCACTTACTTCATTAAAAAGGGCACGGAAAATGTTTGAGATTTTGTAAAGGTTATTTTACATAAAATTAACTTTTAGAGTAAATGTGACTTAACAGCATCCCTTCAAGCAAAGCAGAAGCCTACTCAATTCTTAAATGAAGTTATTTTTAATCTAATTTTAAAGTCATTCCAATCCTTTCCTATCCTGTTTCAAAAAGAGGAATGTAAAATTAGATTTAGATCTCACTATTCTGAAATGATATTATACACAAGCTGTGAGTTAAATTGGGGGAAGGGCTAGACCGGAGGTTCAGACTTAGATATTCAGATGTCATTTCTGCAAGCGGATAAGGGGAGAAAACAGCAATCCACCAGTCAACCAAAGTACCTATAATAATGCTGTGAGCTGAGCCCATCAAATTCAGTGGGGTTATCAGAGATAAGACCTCTGTAAAGCATAAAATGGAATTCTGCTCGTGTAAGCTTGTCAGCAAAAAAAATATATCAAAAATAAATTGACAAAAGATATATTCCTACTAGAGAGATCTTTTATGAAGAATAGCAATTACTTAAGTATATGTATCATCTATGTATCTATGGGTGCATATGCACGCACAGACACACACTTGGCCTTATTCAAAGTATTCTGTCTGCAAACACCAACATAATTCACATCATAGCCTTAAATTTCTTTAATGAGAATTAGCTTGTTTTCAGAAAGCTATAATCCTGAACTTGCTTTTCCTGTTGAAATCTCATTACATTTTCCTTTAAACGTAATGAGATTTCAATATTGGTATATATACAAGCTTGGGCTGAGAAATTATGTATTAAAATAACAGTCCAGAATAGACTTGATATAATGGTATGAAAAATTAAGGTGATTAATCTAAAGACAAAATTCAACTGTTAACATGGTTTTGCTATGAAAATGATCCTAGGCCAGCCAAATCTGCTTCCAATCTCCTGTCCTAAAAACAGATTTGGGGGATGGGACGAGAACTTCAGTATTATTCTTCTCTTTTCTATATAACCGTCAGTCTCACAATGGCTGCTTGCTCACCAAAAGGATTTTGGTTTTTTGCCAAAGGCATTTTAACATTTCCATTCTTGATTATCTTCAGTGGCACATAAAGGACCTGGCAAAGTTTTCTAGCACATAACATACAAAAATACTTCATGTAAACTCTGAAGTACTTCCTACCTATCTGCATGACTCTGCCAAAGACAGAGTTATTATCCACAGTGCTACAATTCCATCTTCTGTGGCGGAACTGATACTGGCATTCTTTGATCCCTGTCTTTGCGCCCTCTCCAATGTATTGCATGTGATCCTGGTACAAATGGCAGAGTTTCTTTTGTCCTTGAGACAGCCCTGCCAATTGGCTACAGAGAGGTTGGGCTCCAATTATATACACCTCTGGCATCTGGACAGGGTTCATAGGATTCATATGGTTCATACCTAGAGACCTGTAAAAGGAGAATAGTTATATTAATAAGAGACAGTTCAAATACAGAAACTGAATGCACATGCAGGCATGGGCCCCAGTCCTATAGCAGATTTACTTGGAAGTAAGATTCAGTGATGTTCTAGGCATAGTGGCCAAAGTGGGAAGAAAGACTTGTTGAATATTTGAAATAATAAAGTAAAACCATCTGCATAAAGTTAGGAAGACAAAAATCAAGTTATGCATTTATCTAAATACATTTGCCCCCTTAGCTTTAAATTATTGCGCTCTCCCTACATTTTTGAGAATTAAACACACACAAACACACTCTGAAAATATTTAAATCCTAACCTACCACATACTTTTTTTAAAAAAAAAACCTGTAATATCAGCATATTACTATCTAAAACATATTGAACATCAATAAAATTAACAAGTTAAATAACACAAAATATAGTTTGTATGTAAACTATATGAACTATGTGAACATATATCTGAACTAGACAATTTCTAGAGGCATCATGAAATAAATGCCTTAATTTAACAACCACAACTAACAACTTCAACCAAATATTTTTTCTAACTCAAATGTGTGTTTTAATGATAAATGTCTGTTAATCAGACAGCAGACCTGTTTCCAGAAATTAAATTCCATTAAGATCAATAGGGCTTACCCCTATATGTATACAGAATCTATAGCCTTATATTCTTTCAGAGAAAAAAATAACAGAAAGTTACTAAATCCATTATTTTAAAGTAGCTCCCAGGATTCACTTTTGTGTATGTGTGCTTATGTTGCAAGCTCAATACGCTCATTTCAACTTCACATTTTATTTAGTTTCTACTATTACAGTTGGTTCCATAGAGAATTCAAATTATTACATATATGTGGCAGAGAGTTCACTAAAGGAACAGAATGAAACAAGTGGTTAGGGATTCATAAATCAAGTAATTACATTTTCCAGGAACTATCTGGGCCTTCCTTCTTCATATTATCTGGAAACCGGAGACAGACAGACCTGTATTGTGTGTGGGTGATTAGAAAGTGATAAAAATAGAATTAAAAAGCTTACCACCAAGAGCTGGCTTCTATCATGATTTGGAGAAGCGAAGAGAAGATGGTCAGACCCAACAAAAGGTACTTGGAAGTCATTGCCCCTGTCCACAAAGTTCCACTTTGCATTATTGCTCCCATGGACTTCTGTAGGGGAGGGAAGAGGAAAGAGACTGATTTGACTGTTATTGCGTGGCTCAGACCATTTCAAAAGTGAACAAAGTCCAGCCTGAAGGGGGGGCGATTTCTGCAAAGCGGCAGCGGCCCTTTTCCCCAATGAGTTCTTACAGTGCAATGGCAAAGCCACTGCCTGCTGCTCCAAGTGCATTCATCCGCCCAACTGCCCCACTGTTGGATCTCAGTGTTTGACTAACTCTCAAAGCAGCCCAGATACTGAAGGGAAGCTGACCGGTACCCAGCCCACGGTCCTCCCTCTCTTCCTCCTCCTCCTTCTCCTCCCAGACTGCAGTAGACAAGACCTTGGCTTTGGGGCAAAACCCAGCCCTGGCGCAGCGAGCTGGGTGCTGCTGGGTTCCACGGCTGGCCACCCTGTCAGGAGAAGCAGGTGGACTGAGACAGGAAAGAGATTAAGCAGTGAACACACACACACACACACACACCACAGGGTTTTTGAGCACCAATCGATCAAAGAACCCCAGAAAGGGAAGGGGGGGGCAAGCAAAGGCCTATCATTTTGGAGAAGAATCTCTTCAAGTGAATCCTGGAGAGATGAGGTAGATATTTGGGCTCAAGGCTTGTGACAAGCCTTCTCAATGGAAGGAGAGGAGCTCTCCCCATTTCTGCATCACTGGCGAGAACCAGAGACAATTTAATAAACCTCCGACGGCCTAAACCCAAAGCAATTAGCGTCCCTTTCCCCACTTAAAGGAGTGTCACGAATGCTTCTATCCAGATTTTCGTGATTCGCGGCTAGAAGGGACTCTCTTTCGTTTTCATGGTTGGCCTTGGAGAACCTTAAATCATTTACACCGTAGCAATTACAGCGAGCCCGGATTTGAGAACCGGACAGTTTCAGAGCCGCTCCCCCGATGAAGCAGAAAGCTCCCGGAACCCCCACAGACCGCCAGCGGAGGGCGGATCTGCCTTTCACGCGCAACCCCGGGCTTCCCCCGCGCGCAAACGCCGCGAATTAATCGGAGGGCGCCGAGCAAGCAACTTTCGAGCTGCGCGCTCGCTCGCCGCCTAGGCATGGCTGGGTTGGGAAGGTTCATTCCGCGAGGAGAGGAGTAACCTAGGAGGAAGTCCAGAGGGTTTCAGGCATAGCAGGCGGTTGGAAGACGGAAAAAGATAGCCCTGCGACGGGCATTTCCATTTCCAAGTTTTAAAAAGAGAAATCAGCACAATCCAGTGTTGCTTTCTCTACACTCCCGTGCCGACGGACATTGATGTTTCAACCTGGTCGGTATGGTTGCAGTATTATTGTCCTGACCAAAACACAATTCCACTCACCACTCAATCTTAACCGCGTCTACTCGGAAGCCCATTCTGCAGATTTCCAATGGGATTACTTCCCCACCCCCCAAAAAAACCCCAGGTCTGCCCTTAACTACCCCCCAAGAGATTGGGGGGGGGGTGATGATATAGCTGAAGGTACAGGGTGCTCCGGCAAGGAAGAAGGCGGGATTGCGCTTGTCGCGTCTGCCACTGCAAATCGCCCTCCAGGTTTGACTTGCAAAAAAACTCTTGGGGAAGTTTGGTTTATTTCCCTGAGAACCCCCCCGCCCCCCCCGGCTCGTATTGCTCGGCTGGCCCTTCTACGCAGGGATTCTCCTCGGCCTCGTGCTGGGTAAAAAGGAAAATGGCTTTCCAGGCGAGCGGGCCAGAACGGCTCCTTCAAGCTTCAAGAAGCGGGGAAATGGAGCTGGCTCGCGAGTCACATTTTAACATGCTTGAACTCTCGCCGACGGGAGACTTGGCACCGGGAATGCTCCCGAAGGACTTAATCTGGCCTTTTCCGAGCCCCTTCCAGCTTGCCCTCGCGCCGCTTTGTTTTGGGTCAATCCCGCGGAAAACAAGGCGCGGTCGCGCCCAGTTAAGCCGTCTCCCCAAATGCAACGTGACAGAAGGTTGTAAGAATTTTGGGGAACCGGCCGGAGAGGCTGCGCGTCTAATGACGGGCACCCGATTTATTCCTCCATCAGACTGAAGCGCAGAGTTCACGCCCCATAAAGCCGTCCACGCTCAGCAAAAGAAGGGAGGGAAATGGGGGCCGGGGAGACCGCGAAAGCCACTCCAGCCGCCCCTCGTCGAAGGCGAACAGCGTACGGACAAACCGGAAGATGGAGAGGAAGGAAGGAAGGCTCCCTTAGCCATTGCCCATCGGGGCGATTCAATCGCTTCCCCTACCTCCGATCTAAGCTTCCCGTGTGGCCTTGGGCCCGTTCCCTCCGTCTCGGGGGACCTTTCGCTGTGGCACATCCATGCAGCTCGCAGCTCAGGATTTCAGGCCGCAGTTTCAGCTTGCCGCTCGAGAGGAGTGGGCTTTGCAAGGTGCAATTCGATGATGCTAATCCAAGAATAAACCACTCGCGAGAAAGTTGAATCTGAGGGTCACAGAGGTCAGGATCTAGGGCGGGACGTTTTCAGAGGCTTTCTTACTAAAGCTGGGAGAGTGGGGAGGGTCAAACAAGGGCTTTTTGGAAAAGGTAAAATGCCAAAGGAGAAAATCGCCAGCGCACAGATGGTCCAGTGGAGCTGCTTTTCCTGATGCAAACTCTCAATTGTACTATTTTGCTGACAACCGGGGGAAACCTTATAACGATATCCTGAATCCTGTCGCTGAATGCTCGGAATATGCTTCATGCAAACTCCGCTAGGAGAATCCGAAGTTTTATTGCATTTTATATACAAAGCCCCTTTTCTGCTCAAAAATAAGCAGAAGGGACGAAGGGATTCCACAGGCTGAAGAGACAGGAGGATCTTTAAATACCTTATGCACAGAAGTCAGTCTCCTGGCTAAAACTCCGTCGGGTTGCTCTAAGGAGGCATTCTCCTCCTTCCCCGATAGAGGGCAGTCGCAACCGCGAAACGTTAGGTCCAGCCGAAAGCCGGCGGATCTGGAGTTGTCGCCTTCCTCTCGGCTTTTGGTGGCATTCATTACTTTTGAGTTTATTCAGTGCATCCTAGCGCAGAGCAGAAAGGACCTCGGAGGCGAAACCCCTCCCCATTCCGTATGGGGCACCCAAGAAAAACGCACCGCGCTCAAGCAGATCCCTCCACTCATTCGGGACGGAACCGTTTTCTGTATCTGCAGAAGGTCCGTATCAAAGACGCTTCTTGCAGCCGGTCGTTTTTGGGGCACTGACGAAGATGAACTTTTTAATACATTTTCCCCTCTCTGCAACGGAGCGCGGGCTTCTCCGCTTGCGACGTCGTTTTGTTGTTGTTTTTTTTAAAAAATGCAAGGGGTCTGGAAAGTCTGTTTGTACATCTGGTTTTATGGCCGCTATTTTAAAGCTCAGTTCTACTGGGGTTAAGTAGGTATACAGACTGCGAGCCCTTTCTAATCTGATGGGTTGCAAAACGCAGCCACAATTGCTGCAAGGGGCCGGGCTCGGATTTTAGGAGCCGATACCTGCCAACCCACCAATTGTCCCGCAGGTTCGGTGGGGATATAAAAGGGGCAAAGCGTCCCGAAGTTTGATTGCAGAAGCTTCCAGGTTTTCAACAAAGGGAACAAGTCAAGGGCTGCAAACCAGGCGGTGGGCTAAAGCGACTTGTTTCGGCTCACCCCACGATTAACCCAAATGCAAGAAAATCGCTGGACTTTCTGTCGGTTTATGCAATTTGACTACCCCACCCGCCGAGAGAAAAGCTGAACTTTCCTGGCTGAAGCTGAACTTTCACTGACCCCACGACTGTAACTAATTTAGCATACAATTGACAATTAAAAACAAACACACACTACTTTTTGAACACGGAACATTTGGAGCATCAAAGGCCCTGGGGAAGCGAGCGGAGACAAAACCCTTCCATCCTCCCTCGCGAGTAAAAGCGGGACCTTTTACAGATGCAAAGTGACAACATACAGAACCCGAGAACAAAAACTGAGGGCTCGAGATGGAGGAGGAGAAAGTCGTCCAGGGATTTTTTTTTTTTCCCCACTGGCCACCAGCCAAAACCCCTTAAAGGTACAGGCCTTTCCAAGGCTGCCATTACTCCCGTTTCTTCAATCCCCACGAGTTAAAAGTGGCAGTTAAAGTTGTCCTTTTAAAACCCACTGGATAGGCGAGGTAAAGCATGTGGATTTAGGGAGGAATTAAAACAGCTTTCCGAGGAAATCGATCACTCACTCCAAAAGCAAAGGACGACTAAGCAGAAATCCTTTGGAACAACAGGTTTCTGAGAAAACTAGGAGTTTCGATGGCGTGCCCTAATGCATAACCGGAATTTAATATTATGAGACCAACAGAGGAAAATATGGTTTATCCTTTCTCATCAGCTCCACAATAAACTTAATATTGTGGGGAGGGGGCTGCCAAGTAGCTCTGGCTAAGCTCTTCCAAGAAGGAAAAAAAAAGTTTCGTTTTCGTCTCAGATTTTCCTGACTCAAAACTAGGATGTTTGGGAAGAAACCCCAACTATCGCCCCCCTCCCTCCTCCTCCTCCTCCCCGTATCTCGAGCAAGCGGGTTTCAAACACACCCACCCTTCTCATTTCCAAGCGCTACTCACCTCCATTGTGGGGAGGAGGGGGAGGGAGGAAGAGACGATGGCCGAGGGGACCAGAAGAGAATCAGGAAACCGTCTAGTTTAGCAGCCAAGTAATCCAATCGAGGAAGCCCCAAACCCAACTTCTCGCAATCTTCTCCGGCGACAAATGACAGGGTTGTTCTGGTCGGGGGGCGGGGAGGGGAGACCCGCTCCAGCGCTGGAGCGAAGAAGCCTCCTTCGCAAGGTCCATCCGCGATCGAACCGAGACAATCGCAGATCAGCCCAGCCAGGTACCGCTGCCACGGCGCCGCCGCCGCCTCCCGCGCGAGGCTCGACGCCTCCCGAACACTCCTGCAGACTTCCTTCCCCGCCGTCTACCTACCCGCTGCCACGGGTGCCCGGCACCGGCAAGCTTTGCCCCAGCGGAGTCCCTCCATTGCGAGAGAGCGAGCGAGAGACGGACAAGGGAAAGGGGCGAACTCCTCCGGCATCAAAGCGCAGGACGGAGGTGGTGGCGGCGGCGGAGGCTACGGCAGCTGCTCCAATCCATGTCCCGCGGTGGCGCAAAAAAAAAAAAAAAAAAACACCACACACACACACACAAAAGTGCCGCTCTCCCTTCCCTCACAGTCCCGACTTCATTCTGCGCCGCGCGGGCACAAGGCAGCTCCTTCTCTTTTCCTCCGCGCTAGTTGCTGGCGCGGCCGACGCGGGCGCGCTTCTGCTCCCCTCGCCTGGCGCGAAGTGCGAGGAAAGTTGCAAAGGCGACGGTGTCTGCAGGGAAAGAACCGGGAGGGGAGGGGAGGGGAGGGAGGGAGGGAGGAGGAGGCGACGAAGGAAGAGCTCGCGGAGACGCGCGTGCGCCGTGTGTCAACCTATTGCAACCCAGAGCGAGCTTTTAAGCTGCACCTCAGGCGGCAGCCTCTGGACTCAGCGCCGAGCTGCTGGCTGGGTGGGATAACGCGGCAGCGCCAATGCCAGCCAGCCAGCGGAGAGGGCGGCATTCTTGGAATTTACACCCGCGTGAAAGGACGACGTTAATCTGGAATTGCTCATCGCCCCGACATCTGTTCATTGTTTTCCACGCCCGTAGAGTGGGGGGTGGGGGTGGAGTCGGGTTTGTACTTAGTTAGACTAAGCCTGAGTTCGAATCTTTCGCTCGGCCTTGATGTTCACTTGAGTGCTCTCGGCCAAGTCTGTCTTACACGAACTATTGTTGGGAGAGGAAACTGTCTTGACCTTCCTAAGAAAACAATAGGAATGAAACTACACACACACACACACACACCCGGCCGGTCAATCTTCAGGTGCCGCACTTTTACTTTCTGTTGTCCTGTCCTGAATAGAGATTACCACGGTTCGGTTACTTTCAGCACAAATTCATTTTAGAGCCGGAAATCACTCTATTCAATTTTAATTCCTCCTATATTTTTTAAAAAAATTAATTTTTGGACAACATCGTTTGATTTAGAACCCGTTTTACCACGTAAATTAGCAGTAGCTGTAACTTGTGGCGTGCACATTTTTTCAGAGGGAGCCTTCGTTTTTAAATTCCAGCTTGCAACGTGGCTATCGGGTTTTGATTTTGGTGAAAGGCAGAAACACGGCTTTCTCTTAAAACGGAGTTTTGCACGAGATACCAATCTTAGGTCAGGGTAGACCAGCTGTGCAGACTAGTCTATTCCTGTGCATGTTTACTCGGGCTGGCAGTGGCTCAATAGGCTTTATTCCCAAATAAAGGAGTGTGCATATGATTTCAACCCTACAGGCAAACTTGGAGTTAGTGTATGGGCTCAGGTCCATGGTTTCATTAATGCCAAAACTCAGCGCTGCAACGCACGGAATTAATAAAACAACCCTCTGCGCATGACCAGAGTGGCTTTATCTCAATATATAACGGTGGCACGGTGGCTGTGATCAACACAGAGGCATGACGTTTGCAGTTTAAGTTTAGACTTTAATTCTGTTTCTGCGCATAATCAAATGGACGGGGCTGGCCGGGAGCTTCACGTGGCTATCTCCGATCTAATAATACTGTAGTTGGGATACTAAACTGACGAACGGCTCCAAACAGCCAGCCTGCAAACATTTAAACGTGTGCAAATGAACACCCACTCCCTCATGAGCGGGCAAAAGAAGTGACAAGTATTCCTGCAAGGGGGAATATCTCTGGACAACTCTCAAAGAAAAACGCAACGCAGGAATGCAAAATTTTCAATAACTCATTCTCCGTATTTAGTCCCCCATACAGTTGCCTGGGGATCAGTAAGTGAGGTTCCGTTAGGTAGCCCGCCCCATTAATAACCCATCAATGTGTCCAAGTTTAAAAACGGCTGCGGAATAATACGATTGCTTTATAATTACTGTCAGGCATAAAAGGTTATTCAAGGCACCTACCCAGATGACGCCTGCCCCATTCTGCCAGAAATGATACTACTCTGTTGCATCGAGAGAAGAAAAACTTTGTAGATAGTTTATGAAGTCTCTCGGGAAACCTGTCAATTTCTCCCGCTTTCAGAACGGTGGTAAATACATCTAACTCCCTACCCAGTCTTTAACTCCATGCAGAGCGCTAAAACATGTATGTGCTGAAGTCCGAGCCTCCGAGATACAAGAAACTCCAAACCTCCGTAATTTATTTTGTTTATGAGTTCCTAACTAGATGTCTTTTCAGTGAATTGGGATTCCCGGAATCAGCCGAATAATAATGGTAATTATACTATAATCCCAAAACATCTGGAAAAATACTAGATTGGAAATGCATCATAATCCAAACAGCATTCGGAGAACGGCCAATAGCGAGGTTGGACACTTATAGCATTGCAGACATTGCTGGCCGACGATGTTGGGAATGATGGTTTAGCAACATCGGATTGTTCCCTCTACCCATCCTATAGGCTCAGGTCAATAATCAGAAGTTATCACAAGCTACGGGGAGCAGCTGGGTTTTTTATAATAATTTTAAATTAAATAGTTAAAACAATGTCTTTTAACCGCTCATTTAAAAAAAAAGACGTTTAAAGGAGGGAGAGAAAGGAAGCAGGAAAGACATATTAGAACTGGATTAATTTAGCAAATGAGGATATGGGGGAAATCGCTTATTCAAAGCATTACTTAGATACCCATTCATGCTGCTTGCATAGAAAAAAAAATCTTTCGTACGGCGCGAATCCATCAAGGTTAGTTTAGCGGGCTGCGCTCCTAAACACACTTGCGAAAAAGTCAAGTTACAAGTTCCAGCCTTGAACTCCCTGGACCTGCGGAGCCAAAGTGCCGGAGAGCTATTCCCCACCACCGCCACCCGCCTGAGCTGGAGATCCTTTTTTTCCCCGTCTGGAGGTATTATTTCAACTCAAACTTACTTTGATTTCAACGTGCAGTCCCCTCCCCCATCTCTTACTCGATCTTCCTTCTCCTTCGAGTCCAGCGAAAAGGAGTTAGTGGGCCTGCGAAGATCGCTCTTGGCAGAGGCGGCTGATTCAGGACCCGGGCAGTTGTGCGGGGTGGGGAGGGAAGTGGGTGGGGGCGAGGAAGGAGATTTTCCTTCCCTTCGGGCAGGGATGCCTGCCGGCTGGCAGTGGCTACTTGCCTGCTCAGACTCAGCGGGCTTCCGATGTCAATTAGGCAGAGTTGTTGACGGAGGATCTGGATGCAGGATCCTTTTGTCCCCCTCACCTTCAATAAGGCTCTCCCAAAGTCATTGCCAGCTCTTTCTCCCACATGGTGCCAGCAGCTCAGAGGGAGAAGGATCAACAGGCCTTGAGAGCACAATCTGCTTTGAGTCTCTGGGAATCCAACCCATCTGGATCCTGCTCTTCAACCCTGCCAAAACGGGAATTACAGAGAACTGTCTCCTTCCCCAGCCAGATGCTCTTCAAACGGTTGGATCCCAATTCCCATCCTCCCCCAAACTATGGCTGTTCAAGAATTAGGGGATTATTGCCCCCTAATGCGACTGGTTTACTGCAGGTGGGGAAAAGCAGGGCTATCTAGATCCAGTGGTCCCTTTGCAGGAAATAATGTGCCCTGCTCCCAAGTAAGTGTGAATGGCAGCCATTTAGGTTGAGTTTGCAAACTAAACAGTGATGGGTTCGCCAATGGACAGCATCATTCTAATATAATCTAACAAAGAAGCAATCCCAATTTAGGGCCTTTTCCCACTGCAGAGTTAGTACTATTCAACCATGAAAGGGAGGAGAAATGCACTGTCTTTATTTCCACTTCCTGACCTGCCTTGGACCTTTTGGTCTGACCTGCTGATGAATTGTAGGGCCCAGATTTTGAATGTGTACCATTTGGATATGTACCAGTCATAAAGGAGAAAAAAAACACACATTTGATGAATTCCCCATCTTTGCTGCCCTTCATATCACCAACCAGTGGGGCAAACATTTGCCAATCATGAAGTTGTGGCAAAAAATAAAGTGAGCCAAGCTTAGGAAGTTGAGACACAAGCAAAACTAAGGATTTTTCCCTCCTAGTTTCCTTTCTCTGCATAGGTCAAATAAATGCTGACTTTCAGGCTTCTTTGTAAGGGTTGAGGGTATCCTATCCATTTTGCCATTTTGCTCTATTATCCTATTATGATCCAAAAAAAAGTTCCTACTGATAAAGCATTTACAATTCCACTTGCTGAGTAGTCTTATATTACAAAATTTTGATAGCTATTTTGACTCTTTGAGAGACGACAGAGTATTACTATTATCTTTGGTTGCATAGTCAGACAGATACTTAGACTGGATTTGGCATTTTATCCCCCTATTGAGTTCTTTCCAAAGACCTGGGATGAGCAGATATTGTTGTTCCATGGTGTTAAAGGTATCCTCACAGAATGTAAGCCTTTTCTGAGTAAAACTGCCTTTTGCAATTGACTTGTGATTTTCGTCAATGCCAATGGTGTGTAAGCGGTGTTCCAGATGTTTTTGAATTGCACCCAAGGGACTGCTGCACCTATCGCTATTGGTACTATTGTTCTTATTATTAAAACTTCAAATAAAAGTAACCAAGAGACTATATGTATTAGATTGCATCTGAGTGAAATTTGATACATCACTTTGATTTTGCTTGCCACTTTAGCTCCCATACAATTATGGGACAAAACATCACCTATCTTACATACATTGTGATAAGGCTATGGATGAGATAACATTGTCATGGGGACATGACAGAAAAAAAGATGTTGCTAGGTCATTTTGGTGTTATGGTTAAATAGTAGGGTGGGGGACAGGAAAGATTTTGGATGTAAACCAAAGAAAATGTTGACTGAATTATTGCCTTCTCATCCATTAATTCATTTAGATAAGATGAATCTTACCCCACCAGCAAGAAAAGTTACTCTGTGTTTTTAAAAACATTTTAAGTCAAAATGCAAGTCCTTTAATGTTAACAGCTATGCTTGTAAAGCAAAGTTATTGTTTTATAAATGTACATTCTTGTGTGACATTAACATCAGTGAAAACAATTAAAGCCTGTTGGCACAGAGACACAGAAAAGTGCTTTGGTCTAAACTGAAGCAGATTAGCATCCATTTCATCAGGTTCAAGCCAATGGATCTGTAAATACATTAAATATATTTAAGATTGTTGAGCCATTTATTAAGATCAACTATTAGTCCTCCTGATGTTGATAAAATTGGTTACAAGTTGAAAAAGGCTGAAGCCTACCTAAAATTCAATCCAAACCAATTTGAACTATTCTGATGGAGACACTGTACCTGACCATATTCTTGATGTAGACAACTTCAGAGACTGTGATACAGAGAAGTCATATGCATGGTTCCATCTCTGCCCTTTCCTTTCCAATTATATATAAAAAAAATCTTTAGCAGTGTTGGGAAAGACCTTTCCTTGAGACTCAGAAGAGCCACTGCAATCATAGTAGCCATATCAGGCTCAATGGGAAAATAACCTCACACTGGCTAACAAGTAGTCTTTGACTTAAGACCATTTGTTTAGTAACCATTCAAAGTTACCATGGTGCTGAAAAAAGTAATTTAAAACCAGTCCTCCCACTTATGACCATTGCAGCATTCCCAGAATTATATGTGTAATCAAAATTTGGGTGCTTGTCACAGGCATGTATTCATGACAGTTGCAGTATCCTGGCCCATACATCTAATTGTATTTATTTATACATAATGAATATATAATCTTTATGTATTAATCTTAAATACAAGCAACAAAACACTCCTGTATCACTTCTCTATTTATTCCTGCTTCCACTTCCTCCTACTCCCTTTGTCATTTTTCTGCCTTGAATTTTTGTCTGCAAGCTCTTTGTTTGCAGGAGGCAGAGGCCTGTTATCTTATATTCGGTGCTGTTCCCAGCATATTTACTTGGAAATATCCATAGGCCTCTTTGCTGTCAGGCTGCTGGTTGCGTCTCCCACAACTTTTTCTCTTTGTGCCCTGTTGCCATGAACAGGGTTTTTCCTGGTTTGAAATCCAGGAAAAGCAGTTGGCCCACTGCTGGCACAAGGCAGATTTAGAGGGCAAATTCAAACTGCGAAGATCCCACGGCCCACCAGTTTTCTCACCTCTCTTCTTTAGTTTTCCAAACAGGTGTGGCTGTCTGAGAATCTAGAAAAGTGTATTGGGTGGGTGGCCCTGACTTTGAGTAGGCACTAGTACCTTTCTACTTTGTGAGCTGCTTGAAATGTGATCGCAAAGATTAGCTTTTGCAGTTCTACAATGGGCCTCTCTCTTTTGTGTCATGTTCAAAGGGAATGTGCAGAACTACAATAAACATCTCCACAAAACCAGGGATTGGCTGAGTCTCTAGCCTGATTCCTACAAAGAGCAGATGTAGTTGGGAAAAGAAATATTTGCAAATTATGCCATTTTGGACTATAGGACTAAAGCATTAGAAAGATAATTTTCAGTTTCCTCAAAACTGCAAGGAACTCTGCAAATTTTACAAAATCCCAATTTCTTTCAGAAGTGTACTTCTTTTCCATTTATGGTTTTCCGGGCTCTGGACATTTTCTGACATGGGTGGGATTTACAAAACCAGTATCTTTGTTTGGGCAGGTTGGTCCAGATGTGCTGTAGACATCTGGAAAATAATCTGTTAAACTGTTTTTACAACAGCAATAACACTTTTTCCCCCTCCCAAAATAGGAGGGGGAAATGAAGAGAGGTAACTTCGGATAAACATTTGTGAGAAAAATCAACAAACCAAACTCATTTAAGTTTAGTATTGAATTCCTGAGTCATTCCTGAACTGCGAATGGATTCAGAAGGCACCCTGCTCCTTAATTTTATATACAGGTCCCTCACACCCAGCCTTTGTTAATAGGTTTTGGATTCTAATAAAATAGCAAAAAAAAAAAAAAAAAAAAAGTTGACAAGCCTGGAACTCACACTTTCCCTATCCTGGTTTGTTCAGTTCTCCTGGCTCAAACTAAGCCGGTCTTCTGCCAAAGATAGGAACACACCTGCACCCAAGGAAATTCTTCAACCTGCAATCTGAAGGGATCTTGGAATTTTGGTCCTGAAAATAAAGAGAAAGGCAACCTCCTGGAATCACCCAAGAAAAATGGGAATTGCCAACCCTCAAAGAAGAGAGTGGAGGGTGTACGGAAAAGACCTCGATATGTGTTTAAATCCCCTGCCCACCCCACCCCCACTTACGACTCTTAAGTACAGCGCGAGCGCCCTTCCTGTTTGCATTCGCCTCTTAAGTGCAGGATCAAACGATGCCCGCCCAATGGGTCAAACCGCACAGCTCGTACATTCCTCGCTGGATGAGGCTCCAGGGACAATAAAATCTTCCCGATTGCCCTTCCCCGCCTTAAACTCTTATCTCAGCCCCAGAGCGGCTTGTTATCGGGACATTTTATGTATTTAGCAATCCTCCCCCGGGACGGGGTGTGTGTATGCGTGTGTGTTGGAAACGGAGGAGGATCTTCTCAATCCCACAACAAAGAGCCCGCAAAGCCGATCAATTTGCATCCAAGAGGAGAGCCAGGGTATTCCGAGCAGGCTTCCCTTCCCACTCTCCCCCCCCCCTCGCCCGGCCTTCCCAGCGCTACGGAGCACAAGAGTGACGGTCAACAGGCAACGGCGAAAGCTGAAGAGCGAATCAATCAAAGGGAAGGTGCGAGTCCTCCTTCGGGGGGGGAGGGGAAACAATTCCACGGCATCACGAATGGGGGACGTGGGGGGAGGAGGCGAGGTGAGGTGCAAACTCCGATCACAGATGCCTGCGCTTCGGTCGGTTCCGTCGCCAAACCGGTGGAGCCGTGCCATTTGATTGTTCAGGTGAAGGCAAGCAGAAACTGAAGCATCCAGCCAAAGTTGAGCATTTCAAGGTCAGCTCCAGACATTCCGGCACCAGAAGTATAAAATCCAAATGGTTCTTTTTAAAATCATATACATGAAAAATCATTGGCCATTTGCAAATCTTCGAGGGCACTAGAATTGTCCTGCTTGGGGGTGCTGATTTTAGGGTCCCTCTGAGAGGTACTTCAACCTAGTTCAGATACACGGACTTTGGATGACTCGGTCAACAAATATTGTTATGGATCAGCCACTAGGAGAACTTGCTGCCTTCACCAGAGAACAAAATAAGAGGCTTGGAAGGGATCTTGGAGGTCTGCTAGTCCAACCCCCTGCTGAAGCAGGAAACCCTATACCCATGATGGCGAACCTATGGCATGGGTGTCACAGGTGGCACATGGAGCCATATCTGTGGGCACGCAAGCATTGCCCTACCTCAGTCCAGCAGCATGTGTGCGCTGGCCAATTGATTTTTGGGCCTTCCAGGGCACCGGAAGTCGGGAAATGGGCTATTTCCAGGCCTCCAAAGGGTCTCTGGGAGAGTGGGGAAGGCTGTTTTCACCCCCCCAGGTTCCTAGAAAGGCTCTGGAGCCTGGGGAGGGCAAAAAAAATGGGCTTACGGGGCCCACCATTCCATTGCGTGCCAAAAGCGGGGGGAAAGTGGGGGGGTCATGCGTGCATGCATAGGGGGAAGGGGCACATTGAATTATGGGTGTGGGCATGTGCGCACAATCCCCCCGACTGCCCCCACTTTTGGCACACGATGGCAAAAAGGTTAGCCGTCACTGCCCTATACCATTCCAGACAGATGGCTGTCCAATCTCTTCTTAAAAGCCTCCAATGATGAAGCATCCACAACTTCTGAAAGCAAGCTCTTCCACTGGTTAATTGTTCTTACTCTCAGGAAATCTCTCCTTAGTTCCAGGTTGCTTCTCTCCTTGATTAGTTTCCATCCATACTTTCTTGTCCTGCCTTCTGGTGCTTTGAAAAATAGGCTGACTTCCTCTTTTTTGTGACTTTTTTTTTCCAGTTCTCAAAGGACTAGGGGGAAAAAAGCCCATCAAAGCCCCTCAGAGGACTGCCCGGGTCGTCAATCCAAGGTACAAAGCAAATCTTGAGAACCAGTTGATGGCTACACATGGCCAAGTGATCTGTAGGTGCTAAAGTGATCACACCTAATCTCCAGGGTGTATGAGCTTGCCAAATGGAATTGGAACCCATTTCAATACAACAGCTAAATATATGCATTTATCACAAGCACAAATGACTCTGCTATTAAATGTTGCTACCAAGGAGCTGCTAGATTCAAGAATCAAATTGTCCATTGCTCTGTCATGATGGGATTTGATTTGCCTATGGGCTCTGCTGTTCCAGCTTCATGCCTGAATTTCAGATGTGTTTGGAGTGCACCCAGGTTGTGTGAATTTATAATGTTTAAATGCTTTCCCAGGCAGCTTTCATTTCTCATATAAGCACTGTATTTATTTACCAGTTATTTCATTTTAAATCCTGCCTTTCTAACTACAGGGCAGACAAGATAGTAGTCATAAACCAAAATATGAAATACTTAAAATCTAATAAAAAGCTAAAATCATTGTTCATTTGTATCCATTTGCAGTATAATATCTGCACATCTGTGAGATCCACACCATACACTGTACAAATAGAACACAATTAGACATCTCTACTGAAGTCATGTTGAAATCACCTCTCATGTCTTTTGTGACAGATCTACATTAATTAGGATGAATCTACCTTTGATGCCTGAGCGAGACACACACTGCAGCTGGGAAGAGGAAGATCCTAGTCCATCCTTTACTGCATTTTAATACTGTAGCAATCAGTGTATAACCATCTACCAGAATCATCAAACCAACTAAAACTGAAACATTTGTGGAGCAATTCTTTTTCTGTCACAATCACAACTGACACAGCCTCCTAATGTTACAAGTTTGGACAGAAAGGAACATAGTTTGAGAAGAATTCAGAGGAAACCAGTTTCTTTTATGGCTAAACTACTGGTTTGAACTCCATGAACTCCATCCCACATGTACAAGACTTTCTGCTGTGTGAGTGTCACAAATTAAAAGGAGTTTGGTAGAATATTTTCAGACTAACTGCTTTTATTAAATCTTATTGTCCTTTTAATAAAATTGGTTAGTCTGAGGAAGTGCTACCAGATTCCTTTAGATGTTTGGCTACCATAAAATACACAATTACGTGTGTGTGTGTGAGAGAGAGAGAGAGAGAGAGAGAGAGAGAGAGAGAGAGAGAAAGAGAGAGAGGGAGGGAGGGAGGGAGGGGGAGAGAGAGAGAGAGAGAGAGAGAGAGAGAGAGAGAGAGAGAGAGAGATCCAGTTAACTTTGCAGTGTGGAGAAAATACGGGCCTAAAATTATCAAATTGGAAGAGGCTGCTTGGCCATCAAATCCAATCCAATACAAGAGATTCTTCAATGTCTGCTTAAAGGTATCCTCTTCTCTAGATAATTAAGTCTATTTTTTCACTGCTGTTATTGTAAGGAAGGTTTTTCTAAGATCCTTTATAATTAATAATCATTAATAGGAGCACAATAAATCCTACTTTTGCAAACAGAGTTCTTCTAGGATCTGTCCTACAGCACCCTGTGTGGGTACAGGACAGTCTAGCTGAAACAAGCTTCTGGGGTGGTCTTCTACCTTTCTCCCTCCCAGTCTTATTCCTTGCTTCAATAGCAAAGAGGTCGTGGCCTCCTTCTGTGCAACTCCCTTCAGATATATGTCACAAGAATAGGGCACCAGCATCCTCTCTTGGTCTTCTCAACGCAGCATAACCAGTTCAGAACTGCACTACCCTTACAACAAGCCGTTAATTTTAGATCATGTGAAAGAAATTCCAAAGGTTAATTATTTAATTTATTAATAGTGCATTTTTTATTGTTAGAGACAAGTACTTCTGTGCGATCCAAAGACAAAGCTGCCTTGAATTCTAGCAGGGATTCAGAATAGAGAGGTGTCATTTGCCTTGGCTATCAAAATAGCTCACCATGGAGACTTACAACTACAAAAAATTTTATATTTTCCAGCATTATTTGAAGTTTTTCTTACTTCTACATTTTTTTTTTTTAAAAAAAAGTTCATTAGAAGTAGATATAGATGATCCTGAAGAACAATCAGTTACGGTTTGAAACAATACCTTTCCTACTCCAGCTCAGATGTGGCCTCTGGCATACCCATATATATGCATTGAGAAATATACTAAATTATAATGTGTGATATTTCTGTGAGGCAGAAAGATAGGTACAGATTGTCTTGCTGAATTGGATGTCATATATATGATATGGAATTATATATATATATATATATATATATATATATATATATATATATATATATACACACACACACACACACACACACACACACACATACATACACACACACACACACACACACATACACACATATACATATATACATATATATTTTCGTAGATTTTCACGGGTATATATTGTATATATGCATATATATATACACATATATATACACTGCTCAAAAAAATAAAGGGAACACAAGCAGAAGACATCCGAGATCTGAATGAATGAAATAGCCTTATTAAATACTTTGTTCATTATGTACAGTAGTTTTGTGTTCCCTTTAGTTGTTTGAGCAGTGTATAAACTACTGTATGTAAAGAACAAAGTATTTAATAAGGCTATTTCATTCATTCAGATCTCGGATGTCTTCTGCTTGTGTTCCCTTTATTTTTTTGAGCAGTATACATACATACATATACATACACATACACATAAATACACACTCTATCTCTCTCTGTCTCACACACACACACACCATTGTGGATAAGATGGAAAAATTCTCTGGTTATGTGCTCCATGGTGAATAAATTGAGCCCTATATGAAACTTGTATTCATTAGAAATCATGATGAAAATGCATAAATTAAGTTATGTTTAAAAGAGGGAGAATAATTTTTCTTTTCTTCTTCTTCTTCTTCTTCTTCTTCTTCTTCTTCTTCTTCTTCTTCTTCTTCTTCTTCTTCTTCTTCCTCTTTTCTTTTTCTTTTCTTTTTTTCCCCCTTTTCTTTTTTTGGAGCAACCCAGGTTTAATGCCCAGTAAATGATATTTTATTGTCTTTCCTTTACTGTGGCATTTCAATGATCCCCTTTCGGAGCCTGCAAATGGCATAGGTTAAAGGTCATTTCTCAAATCACTGGAATTAGTAAAGAATCGCAAAAAAAAAAAAAACTGTAAAGAGGGGGAAGGGTAGTGCAATAAAACAAGCCAGCCTGCCTGAAATAAACCCATAAAGAGTCTGTTTGCTTGGATGTTTCTCAGGGTGTAATTGACCAATGTCATTGGGGGAAAGGAAAACACCTGGGGGGGAGCAGTCAACAGGCAAGAGGAAGGAGGCCAGCAGGCGCAGGATATATATAAAAACAAGCCCAGGTTGCATCTTAAGGGGGCATTGCAAGCTGCTCCTCTTCCTGTTTCAGAAATTTTAAAAAAATAAAAAAAGGAAAGAAATCCCATTTAAAAAACGCGTCTTTTGAAAACAAGGCTCAGGCAAGAGAACTGCAAGACAGGCCACAAGATTGGGAATGTTTCCTTAACAATCCCACCCCCACTGCCCCCAGTGCCCCCCTCCCCATTAAAACAACTGGGGAGGCAAAAGGGGTGGAGAGAAAGGGGTCAATAATGCTTCAAGCACTCAGGTTTCCATAGCTTTTGTTTTCTACCCCTTTTCTTTTATTAAAAGGGATGGGTGGAGTGGGGAGGGGGGGGAGGAACTGAGATCTGGAGTAACAGAGAACTCATTTTCCAGGCTTTAACTGCAAAGCTTTCAAAGGGGCTCAAACAGCAAAAGTGCTAATTAAGGCACCAGGACAAAGAACTGCCAATAAAGGGCTGCATTTCATTCTTTTGATATCATTTATTGTCTAAATAACAATAAAACAAAAACCATAATATATTTTTTTGGATCCTGGACAATGTTGATCACCTGATCACTCAAGCCACTTCAGGGCTGATTGTTGGTGCTGTTCAGACCACAAATAAGAGTGCCAAATGATACCACACTGCACCAGTGAGACTAGGATTCAGCTGACTTAACAGCCAAAGGCTACCCACAAGAAGCTAAACTAGTCCTTGATTTACAGCAGTTCACTTAGTGACTGTTCAAAGTTACAACATCACTGAAAAAAGTGACCTATGAGTTATGACCATTTTTCGCACTTGCAACCATTGCAGCATCCCCATGGTTACATGTTCAAAATTCAGATGCTTGGCAACTGGCTCATATTTATGACGGTTGCAATGTCCCAGAGTCATGTGATCACTTTTCTGACAAGCAAAGTCAATGGGGAAATCAGTTTCACTTAACAATCGCGTGACTAATTTACTAACTGCAATGATTCACTTAGCAACTGTGGCACGAAAAGTCGTAAAATGGGGCAAAACTCACTTAATAAATGTTTCACTTAGCAACAGAACTTTTGGGATCAATTGTGATCATAAGTCAAGAACTATCTGTACTAGATTTATTAATTGATACACCAAAGCTTTTGTGTCTTGGTAACAATAAAACAGGTCAGCTGAGAAATAAAGTCCATTTCTTATTATTTTACCTATTTGTCTCTCATCTCTCTCTCTCTCTCTCTCTCTCTCTCTCTCTTTCTCTTTTCCTCTACAAAGATCAACATATGATTTATCCACCATGAGTCCACCTTGTGGGACAAACTGAGATATAAGTGATACAATAGTTGTCCAGGGAATGTCACAGAAGATGTGTGAAGCAAAGTCAGCCTTTGCTGGCCACTGTATTCCTCCTTTTTTTAACCTATGGTCAAAGAGATGGTAAAAACAACATTCAAACATACCTTGGTGTATCTTTCCTGGCAGAGGTGAACAACATTGGAAGGAATAATATGTGTTTTATTTTCTTGTCTTTAAAACTTTTTACTTATTGTACAATTGATTCACTGTCCGTAAAGGTGCCCATAAAGAAATGCGACTATAACATTATAACATAGAAAAGTATTAAAGCTAAAGCAATTAATGTACAGATTATAATTTTCCATTCAAAATCTAGTTTATATTTGTTCATATGTTTGTTAAATTTCTATCACACTTTTCCTCCTTGATAAAGTATATTGTCACCCTTCCCCACAATATTTATCCCTTGAATAATAACTCTGTGAAGTGTTCAGTTTGAGAGAAAGTGACTTGGCTCAAGTCTCCCAATATCAGTATATCCACCTATTTTTCTGTTTAGACAAATCATTGGCTGCCTCAGTTGCCAAAGCAGCTCAAAGCAGTGCACAATATGGAATAGAAATAGGTTAAAAAACAACCCATTAGAAAAACAACAACCAACAAAGGGTGGGCATGATAGGGGAGAAGAAATAACTGATTACACATTGTCTAACATTTCAATCTTCGGTTTAATGTTGATTTATTGTTTACACGTTTACTTTTATCATACTGTTGAATATCCTGTGAATATTTACCCTAAGGAGCAGCTTACTGTATAAATACTATTATTTACTTTAATCATTTCATTACATAGTCTAGGGCCATAGAATGTTGTTGTTGTCTGTTATTCCAATTGTGTTATTCAATACTCACAACGAACAAACTAATGGACATCCTTAGCACTTCCTGTTAATTTGTCATTGGATTAAAGGGCTTTGTGTTTTCAGAACTTGGGCAGGGAGGAAAAAACCCAGCCATTATTCTTTATCTCCAAAAGCTAGGTATTATCTGCCAATGACAACACCTATTACTGACTAATGCATTTATTCTACCATCCCCATCCTGAATCTAACTTTGAACTAGATATGACATGGCTGATAATTCTTGCCTAGGCTTTTGACTCTTGCTTCTTCCCACCCAATATCTTGGGTGATAAAGAGATCTGGAAGAGATCTTTGAAAACTTAGGACCATTTTCTTAGCCTTCAGAAAGTTATTACCTTACTATGGAATTTTGTGTGTGTGTGTTCTTTTTCATTGCTATTTTTAAAAATATTGTAATGTTTGCATTAATTACAAATCTGGCATCTGTGATGGCTTCAGTCCAGAATAAGTCATACCAAGGTCCACTGAAAACAATGAGACTTAAGTCCCAGCTAACTTAATTTTTTAATGATTTTAGTGAATAAAGTTAAGTTTGGATATATTCCCATGTTTGGTCACTGATTTAGAAAAGCTCCTTTACCAATGGCAATGTTCCCTCTGTTTTCAACAGCTAGTCCTGGAACCACACCATCTAGTAGTCCATTGTTATTCAACATGCAACAGCCTTTTATATTCACTGAATCCTCTTGGATGCACTTTACTAAAAAGGAGAGCAATGCGTGGACACTGCTCCCCTTTGCACTAACTCTTATTGATATCTGTTTGAGACAGGAGTGAAAGTCAAGACCAAAAGATCCACATGGCTGAGGTTAAGACTACTTACAGAAAACATACAATGCAGCAGTCTTGCCAAAGCTACGTATACTGTATTTGGGAACTACTGCATTATATCATCATCATCATCATCATCATCATCATCATCATCATCATCATCACCACCACCACCATCATCATCATCCATCATTTTAGCCATTGTCTATCCACTGCAGGATGAAGGCCTCTTCTGCATGTTTCCAACCAAAATGGTCTTGAGCTTTCCTTTGCCAATTGGGCCTGCAATATTTGCTGTTGTCATTGCTTCATACTGCATTGTATGCTTGGGAAGAAAGGACAGGCCAGAAATGTGATAAATAATAATATATGGGAAAAAAAATAAGACAACAGTTTAAAAGTACTTTTATAAGCCGATATGCAATGTATTTTCTGAAAGTTGGACTTGATGGTCATTCAGGTATCTTCTATTCTAGGGTGCCAAAATAAGTATGCAAATATGTAAGTGTTCAGGTACTGCAGACTTAGGGAAAAACTAGAATTACATTCCTAGAAACATAATTAAACATCTTTTTCCATTCTGTCTCCCTCCCTTCCTCCCCCTTCCAACCCTTTCCTCCTTTATGTGTACTTTATTGGCACAGGTTCCACAAGGAATAAAATACTGATGATGAATAATTTTCTAGCAAACATACAGCTTTTTTTGTATTGAGTATATTTAACAGCCTTGGGGATTGGCTGTTTCTCATTTCTTTTGTCAAATTGCATACAAACCCATTAATAATATCAAATCCCATGTAACTATTTTAGCTGTGACAGCACTACAAGTAATGTGTTCTGTTATCATGGTTTAGCTAAAGCAGAATCCCAAGACTTTGACAGACAAAAGCAAGGTGAATCTCTGTGCTCTAATAAACAGTGCAGTTTTCTCTCGATAGTACAAAAATGCTGGATCAGGATAATATTTGGTAGTTATGTAATATGAGGTTCATATAATGTGAAACCATCTTAGGTCTCAATAAAGGTATGTAACAGAATACACACAATGCCCTAAATATTTTCTTTTTAAATTATTTTTTATATATACAAACAAAAACTGATGAATATCAGAGTATTCCCTTTTGGAGTAAGCAGTATGTGCCAAAGGCCCCTTTCCTGACTGTGTAGCTAACAGTTCAGATGTTCTTGTGTATCTTAAATTGGATGTTTTTGATATTTTTTACTGGTTTCACTGTTTTTATTGTTTTTAAATGTTTTTTTTAAAAAATAATTGTAATATATTTTATGAACTGTAAGCAGCTCAAGTCATTGATTGAAATGGGCAGCCATAGAAATTGAATAAATAAAAAATAAACAAACTTCACACAACCCTGCCATTTTGGTCTTTCCCTTCCTCTCAGCCCATTCACTTTTCCTTCATATATTTGTTTTGGAATCCACTTCTTATTTTGTATGACCAAACCACTTCAACGACCAGTTACTCTTTTTGGTATTTAATTTGCATTCACTCAGCACTGATTTCTTGGTTATATATTTTCTCTCTGTCTCTGTCTGTCTGTCTGTCTCTCCCTCTCTTTCTCTTACCCCCTCCCCCACACAAATCCCATACTTCTTAAGGTCTCTACTATCACTACATTTAATTTTTTGGTATGTTTCTCTTCACCTATCCAATTCCCACTTCCATATAGAAAAGTGGGGAGAAGCATGCTTCAGAATTGGCTTCTTTGAACAGACCATGTATTGCTTACTATCTTTCTGCAAGAAATAGGTCTAAAGTGTCCAGCCATTTTTCTCATCTTTAATAGATACTTTCCATTATGTATTATTTATTTATATCCTGCCTTATTATTTTTACAAATAACTCAAAGCAGTGAACATATGCAATACAGCTTCCTCCATTTGTTTTCACCACAACAATGCTGTGAGATAGGTTGGGCTGAGAGAAAGGCCCAGAGTCATCCAGTATATCCTAGATAAATAGAATTCAATTTTTAAAGAAGAATTTAGCTCTTTGAGCAAATTGCTTCCTTACTTAAGAAGTGTTTCTGCTGTATATATTCCATACTTTTAGAAATGATGCCACATTCCTGTATCTGTTTAGAGGCATGCAGAGATGCAGAACTGGACCCAATATGCACTCCATCCTTCGTCCTTCAATATGCACACATCCTTGTCACTGTACAAAAGGCTTTATGGTTTTTATAAGGTATAGTGTGGATGCTTGCTGGACAAAAATATTCTTGTTACAATTATCCACTTGGATTACTGTAATGAATGATAAAAAATTGATCTTTGAACAATCTGGAGCTTCAATATACCCAAAACAAAGTAATAAGGTCACTAAGTGGAACCCAATGTTGTAAGCTGCACAGAATTGCATGATGGGTGGCATATAAATTTAACAAACTTAACAAATAAATAAATAATCCACTGTTTTCATTGCACAATGTCAGTGTTTTAGTCAACGTAGGCTGCTTCAAATCCACTTCAAAATGGTGATTTCAGCTTATACATTTTTAACTAGATTATAGGAAGTCTTCATTTTATTATCATACAATAATCAATTTCTTTCGTGTTGATCCAACTTGACCATATCATTATCTTCAGGGTTTTTTCTCTGAATGAAGTTTGTGTGGTAGCAGAACAAGATTAGACAAAAGGCTTTTTTGCAATTTTAACTATGATACTTATAGTCTTTTTAGCACTAGGCAAATATCTTTCATATAGTGTATTTAAAGAGCTTTTAAAGATCATTCTGAAATCTGCAAAGATCAGAAGTTTTAATTTTCTGGTAGAGATACTGTTTCATTTTTGTATTTTAAAAGAAAAGCTGTATTGTCTTTGGCTGTCCAAGGTTATGGCTTTAAATTCTGTGAGGGCTATATAAAGTGCATAATGTATGTGTTGAGAATAAGTATGTGAATATACAAATATGAATACATGATTTCATAAATAAAAAATGCAAAGGTGGAAATAAATATTCTTATGGGAGATACGTTGGTGGGGTGGAAAGCATGTTGGAAATGATCTCATGCAGGTTACACAATCCAGAATTTCTTACCAAAGATTTATCATTCAGAGTACCATATTTCAGGGCCTGAGAAGAAGCAGGAAGAAACAAGGTAGAGTGATTACATGCCAGTTGCAGCAGGACTCAACAAAAACGGTGCTCTTCTTCTTCTTCATCACCATCATCTCTCACCCCCAGGGATACAGCGTGGTAAGCTATACATGACTCCATCTAGTCTGGGCTTCATCCTCCCTTATCCCCTGGCCAAGTAAGTGATTGCCTAGTGTTACACCATATAGCTATAATTCCTGTCTTACATTAAAATAGAATAGATCATACCAGACTGGTGCTTCTTAATTCTACAATTCAGTGTAAAAAGGGCTGGGAGGAAATACTCTAGAAATAATGCATACATCTAATCCAGATGTTAAATCAGAAGTAAGCCATGTCATGTGTGCATATATATCCTTTTATTCCAGTGGGGAGATCACAGTCTATGGGATTCGTTCTATTCATTGGAGTATCTTTCTCTCTCGTCCTTACTTTTTTTATATGAAATTGCTGGATCAAGTATAAAGGTAGTTAGCAATCAATATGGTGCTCATGCTGGGCTATTTCACAGATACGTATTTCATCAGTTGCTATCTGCTTGCTATTTTTATATGTTGGTGTCTTTGACTCAGTCCTTGACTAGTCCCTGCAGTTTTCTTGACAAGGTTTGTTGGAAGTGGTTTGCCTTTGCCTCCTGCCTAGGACTGAGAAGGTGTCATCAGCCCAAGGTCAGCCCCTTGTGCCTAAGGCAGGACTAGAATTCACGATCTCCTGTATTTAGCTTGGTATTTTTAAGCATTACACCAAACTGGTCCTCTTCTTCCTCTCTGCTTCAGTATATAGTGATTTGGTAAGCCTCTGCCTTCACAGACAAAATGTGGTGGACATGACCAGCTCTTGAATGATAACATATTTGGAGGCACTTTTCTTTCTTTCTTTTTTTAAAGGAAGACAAAGCAAGAAAGTAGGAAAGAAATCAAACTGAAACTGATTGAGTGGCATTTAAAAAACAGCCAGTAATGTATCATTTTCTTCCATTGCTCAGCTACTTAAAAATGACATAAAAATCTGCAGGGTTCTATTGCATTCCCCTGCACCCCTCTGCATGCCCCCCACCCTTCCCAGACTGGAATCTAAAAGCTAACCTAAAGTGAAATCAGATTGCTTGAAACATTGGTTAAAGTTTCTTCCTACCAATGTGGTATTCATTTGGACTTGGTCTCCTGTATTTAATCATAGCTGTTAAGCTGCCCTTTGTAGTGTAATTGCAAAATTGTACTAAGAATCTCTACTGGGAGGGAGGGGGGAGGAGGGAAGTTAAGTGTACCTTGCATTTCAATTCCTGCAGTGTAAATCAAAATGTATGTAAGATCAAAACTGTCTCATTGGCTATTGACTTTTTGCTAACATATGGGTTATGCAAGCTGCTTCCAAATATCTTGAATATGCAGATAGGACAGAAGTTAGCAAAATACTTGAGTCTTTAGAGTCTTTCTTTCAAAACTTCAGATACTTCCTAACTCTACACATGGCTGAGCTGCATAAAAACATGAGGCTTTTATCATAGCACCAAGGCATGATGCTTGATTGGTTTCATCTGTTTTACTTAAATTGAAATCGAATAAGCAATTATTTATCTTATCCGTCTGTATTTTCAGTGTCTTTGATTTGGAAATAAGGTGTGCTTTTACTAAAATTGGAAATGCAGTCTTAAATTCAACAAGTCACTATCAAGAAGGAAAAATGCCTTCCCAGAGCAGTCAGTTTCTCCTTAATTCCTCTTTAGGGATTTCTAGTTGAACAAATGGATGAGGTCATGTGTGTCACAGGGAGCGTTTAGAAGAAGTAAGGACGAAGAAAGGGGGATGTAATCCTCAGAACCAACTGATTAGAAAATGAAATCCTTTGAAGAATGGCTCTTTCAGAATAATCTTCTTGGAATCCTGTGATGTGCTTCCATCATTTTAGACACCTTAACAAATAGAACATAATCCCTTTGTCCAGAACATCAAACAGGCACAGTACTTAGAGACCAGCCTTGGGAAGTGTTAAGGACCCTTTGCTACTACTGCAGATAGTTGGAGCAGGGAGCACTCCCTCAATAAAAAACCCTAAAGCAATCAGACAATTTTTAATGCAATAGCTTATCAGCTTAATTATATTATCAGCTTAATATAACTATCACCACCTTGTTTTACCAAAATGTTCCAGATTACCATTATGAATATATTCAGTTTATGTAACCTTGTTTTCGTTACTGAGGACCGTAGAGATAGAAAATAAGCTTCCAAAGTATTGGTTGATTTGGCCCAAATTCATTTGGAAGCCTTCTGTATATGTTTTCTTCTAACATCCCAAAGGCTAAATGTCTAAAATGCCTAAAATTTTTATAGAGGCAGGATAGATAGAAGATAGATAGATAGATAGATAGATAGATAGATAGATAGATAGATAGATAGATGATAGATAGATAGCTATCTATCTTGTCGCCTCAGAGGAGGAGACAAGCTTCCAACTGATGCCCCTCCATCTTTTGTAACCAAACACAAGATGTCTCCAACCATATTAGACTTAGTGCATCGCTATCAGATTCTGCTCACTCCATTCCTCTCCTATAAGGCCCCAAACTACAGTACATCTCTAGTATATTGTGTAGTCCTGTGGATGCACAGGACATATACAACTCTAATCTAATGTACATATATAAGTCTAATCCAAGCCATTAAACCATAGGTCACATTACCTTTACTATACTTCAATCTTGCTGAATTGGAAACCTGATCAAGTCATTCTAACTCATGCACCAGTCCTTCAAAACAGGAAGCATGTAATGCTCATCTCTTACATTTATTAGATTTTTTAAATCTCATTTTTTATTATTTTATAAGGAATTCGAGGTGACAAACATGCATAATTCTCTTTCTTTCTCTTCTTTCTTTCTCCACCACAAAAACCCTGTGAAGTGGGCTGAGAGAATGCAACTGGCCCAAAATCACCCAACCAGTTTCATGCAGGATTAGAACTCTCAGTCTCCAGCATCTGAACCATTAACTAAACTAGCTCTCTTACACCTATGTTGCAGGTGACCTCATAGGATTCACTTGGTTTGCTTGAGTATTGATGAAATGACAGTTCTTTAATCCAGTGGTTGCTACTAATGTTGACTGAGTTTGGGAGGCAGAAAAATGTGTTCAGACTACTTGTACAAAAGCAATTAAGGGAGGGGACTGTTGCATCATGAATGCTAATAGCACTATTCAATATTTTTCATTTGATAGGTTCCTTTGCTCATTGATATCAGTTTTGGAGGCTGCTAATTTACTGGGGGGAAATGTTATATGCTAATTGTTGTTGGTAGCTGATTTTTTTTTTTCAATGGAATACCGCTCTTAATGCACCATTAACAAAATGCCTGTAAATTAAAAACTCATTTTTATATTAGGTCCCTCTTATTTCTTAATATTTCATATAAAGTATTAGACACAATGACACTGTCTTTTCTTTTACAGTGGCATCATTGTTAAAGTATGCCATATTATTAAGGTACGGTGACATAGCATCTATTGTTTACATATCCAGGGAATTATATATCATAGCACACTGATTTGTAGCTTGATGGTTTCAAACTTATAATTCTGAAGCGCCTGATTTAAGAATGAAAAGGTTAAAAATTGAAATCTTTATGAAAAGCAATGCCAAAATATACTAATATAGGCTACCTTTCATTCCTATATTCTGTTCTACCATTGTTTAGCATCTTCCTCCCTATTAAAAATTTCATTTCTAATAGCTACCTATTGTTCCTATTCTCTCTGTTTAGTTGTGAATTTGTTGAGAAGATCTATGTTCTTCTTCTCAATAACAAAATCTCATTTTTTTTGATGCTACGCCTCACGGTCTTCCACAAACACCTCATGGTTCCTGACTTTTAACTGATGTTTGGAGAAACTCCTGGCTTCTGCAATTCCTGAGAAGGCAATGACAAATTACTTCCATGTTGTTGCCAAAAATACTTCATGATCATGTCCATGAAACCGTCAGGAGCCAAGCCCAATATAAACTCTTGCTTAGGGTTATTTTGTGTGGCTCCCTCAACAGCAGCCAGATCTAAAAGCCAAACAAACCAAGTTGAACTTTCATACTGTGGTTTTTGCACCAGAGTTTCCGTATTTCATCTGTTTTACTATGTATGTTATATAAAGTCTGAGTGAGATGTCCTCACTTCACCTTGAGGTACTTCACCGCATGACAGTGCCATTATTCACATAATGAAGACATAAGGCTGCAATTCATCTCATTGAAATATTTTGTGTTGCTTTGAGACTCATCCTCAGGCACTTGCATCGGCATATATGGAAACCTATTCCAACTTTAGGAAGTGCTGGAAAGTCCCCAGAAGCTTTGCTGGATTCTTTAGAAGCAGAGAGACACATGTGCTTCATAAGGCAGCTTCAAAGCCATGCTTCACTTGAAGCTGCATTGAAATGACGAACTCCAATGAAGCTACTTTGTAAAGCAATGCCCCTCCTCCCCAGTTGTTAAAAACAAAGGAAACTGCCAGCTTGCTTTGCTTTGCATTGCCTAGGTATTGTCTGGCTGTTCAGCTGCGCCCTTCCTTTCCCTCCCGGGAGCAGAATGTAATTCATTGCCAAGGTGTTTGTCTTGGCTGCTGGCTGCAATTGAAGTCACAGTGATATATGTGAGCAAGGGTCATCATCATGCCACAGGTAGTCTCTGCCACTATGGCAGAATGTAGCATACCAACAAAAGGATAGGAACATGCTCATAGCAGTCACGTACAATTTGCTTTTCAGGAAAAATAAAAGACCCATAAAAATGTGCCAGCTCAGGCCTTTCCGTTGCCTAGCAAGATGGAGCCTGCCTCCCAGGCTCCAAACAAAAGCTGACTAGACTGGCAGTTGACTCTTTCTTTAACACTGAAGATGAGTCAGAATCCTCAAGAACACCTGAAGGAAAACAGGCTCTGAGTGACACACACAAGAAACAGGTGTGTGACCTGTTTCTTGTGACTGCCATCTTGACTTTCTTTTAACCCATTCCCCATTGGCACCCCTGAAGCTGGTGTGCCACAAACTAGTTCACTACACTTTTGGCTGAATTGGTGCAAGCTCATCTTCTGGGTTTGCATCTATTGATTGGATAATTTAGAATTACTGCTTTCAAGCTGGCAGAGGGACAAGAGTACAGAATCTCACCTCACGAAGGTACAAATTACTCTGTTCTTTCCTGGTCTGTGAGGAAAGACCGGTCAATCCTCTTTAATTCAACAGCATTGCACGGAGGCTTGCAAGAGCGGCCTCTTTATCACCTGCTGTTTTGTTAACCTGGAACACACTTCTTATCACTTGGGCCAAGCAGGTCTTTCTTGAATTTTTCAAAACCCAGTGTTGTGTGTGTGTGTTTTTCTTTATCAGGTTCTTTGCTTCCTGCTGAGCTGGTTTAGGAAGTACAATCGATAGCTATTTAAAGTTTTCCTTCTTTCCTTGACAACATTCACTGAGGAAATGTATAGAGCTCAGCTTTCAGATATAAAGGGGAAAATGCTATTTAGCTTGACAGAGAATAAATTCTGACATGGGAAAGCAGCCCAAATTTAAACAGAGGTTTTCAGAGCTGGCCATCTATCCTGTGATTTAATAATTACAGTGTCATCTTTGGAATTCCATGTTATGATTAGCTGGTGGCATACCGAACTTGAGAAATTCTACTTCTATTTGGTGGGGAAGTTGTCATGATATCACCATGGCTCTCATATCGCTGCTACTATAAGTGAATTTTCAGACAAAAGTATCTGGTGCTTTATTATTTAATATTAATCATTTCCCTTCTCAACATATTCATATAGTCATTTTAAGAACACATCACTCTTAATGTTAGGGAGAACAATTATTCAGTGGAATGGCTTACCTCCAGAAGTTGTGAATTCTCCATCAGTGGAGATTTTAAAGAAGAGACTGGACAACCATTTCTCTAGAATCATATAGGATCTCCTGCTTAAGCAGAGATTTGGATTTAGAAAACCTTCAAGGTTCCTTCCAACTTTGTTATTCTGTTTCTGTTATTTTATTTATTATTTATTATGAAATTCATTTGCCGCCATCTCGTATCAACAACTCTGGGCAGGTTATTCTTGACTGCCCTATCAGAGGAATCAATTCCTACCCCCAAATCCAGCAAGCATGAAGAAAGAATTAAAGGGCAAAAATTGGGATTCATCATTAATAAATAGTTTTACTTTCCCCCAATACAGACTATCTTATAAGACTCGCTATACTGTGATATGAAGTTTATCAATGAAAACCTGACAAGGCCTATAAGATGTTCATTGAATGGCCACATTTTCCATTTTCCAGAAGTCAGTTTCAAATTCTCAGCCTTCAAATTTACTTTGTATTTCAGCTTCAGATTTAAACTTTCACAGATAAAGTGGATAGCATTAGCGGCTGGTAAAGCATCACTGCAACAACTTCCTGGCATTGGGGACATTCTTATCTGACAGGCACAGCAGCCATATCCTTATCTTGTAAATATAAAGTATCAATCTGCATCTTTCTTGAGTTTGAAGGTCATGGACAATCATGCTCATTAACTGATATGAATTAACATAAACCCACTCAATTAAAAACAAAGTTTAATTTATACAGAAAATATTTCTCTTGAATAATTTTACAATTGGAAACACAAAGTAGCTCCCATTTTGTTGGTATCTTTATAATTGTCTGGAAATGGGCAGACATTCTGTTTTTACAATCATATGTTCAAAATGTGGAAAGGAACCAAAATCTGTCAAAAATTGTGTAAAATAAACAACAACAATTTTAATGGGCTTACTCTTTGGTAACCTCCTGCTTATTAGAACTATGTCCTAAGAAAAATCTGACTGTTCCAGTCTTGAACTGGTTTCAAACAGGCAATGGAGATCTTTGTTTTGCCCACTTTTCATGCTTGTTAAAGGGAAAAACATTCCCTTCAAATTAAACACATTTTAAACACTTTCTTGACTTTAGGCTTTGCTGTATATATTTAACAGGAGTATTTTTTTTTAAAAAAAATGAACAAAAAATAAAATCTGAACCATTCAACTATACATTATATTTATTCCCAGCATTCAGGGTTTAAAGTATTTTTGGACAGACATAGATGAACAGCTTTCTGTAATTTTTATATAGCTTCCCACACAGAATGAAGTAAAACTAAGGGGGAATTTAAAAAAAACAAACCAAAATGATGGCTGCAAATGTGGTTAAACCCCTGCTCCCTTTTTCACATGGGGTCAGAAATGTGAAAGTAAGGGCCAGATTGAATCATATGGTTATGGCTGCCATCTTGATTCTTTTGACCACTCTCCCACCTCATGTGAAGCCATGTCTAGTCAATTTACTGTCTTCCAGAGTTTTTCAAAGATTCTGAAATCAAAAGGCCAAAGCATTAATAACAGCCCTTTTCTGTCCCCTTTTCTCTTCTCTTCTCTTCCTGCATCTTATACAAATGCCATTTTTTCCTCCACTTTCTTTTCCATTGAAATCAGCAGTAAGAGTCCAGCATGTAAGAGTTCTTGGAAATATCTTAAAGAAAACATTGACAGTTTACTTAATTCATTAGTTGTACTAGTTTGAATTAAAGATACCAGTCCAATTGTTGAATCTCATTTTGAATGGCCCCCTTCCCCCTCTACATGTAGCAGACCATTTGTTCCTATTGGTACCCCTACTCTTGGAAAAGTCCCTGGAGCTTTCTCCAAGTTGCTAACTGTTTCCTTCCCATGCATTCATTTTTACATCTGGAATTGCCAGATTGCTCATCTTTGCATCATGAGGAGAATGAAGACCTAGTATGACTGTTAGTGCCAGAACATCTGGAGACCACTTACTTCTTTGGGATGGGAACCTGGAACAGTTTTTAAGCAGCTGGCCTTATGGCTTCATTGCTGAAAACTGTGTTTATCCAGAGTTGTTAGGTTTTTCACACAAGAGTTTTCGATGTAGCTGAAAAGGGACTATACACTCCTCCATTCCAAATTTACACATCACGGGTATTGACCTTATATCACCTTTAAAGATCTCATAAACAAATTTCTAAACAAGTGGTTGGAAGACTTTAAGACTGCAGGATCATATTATTGTTTGAGTTACTAGAATTCTATCTTGTCACTCCCATGGGAACTAAATGTTACACCATGTCATTTAGAAGAAAGAAATGAATAAGGGAGGAAAAAGAAATATGTAAAGCTATGCTTGATGTGGAAAGATTGGGCAAAGGCAAAACCTTTCTCCCTGTCTCACAATATTAACACTATGGGTCATCCAATCAAAATAAGAGCCCTGGTGGCGCAGCAGACTAAAGCACTGTTATTAACATCAGCTGCCTGCAATTATTGCAAGTTCAAATCTCACCAGACTCAAGGTTGACTCAGCCTTCCATCCTTTCTAAGGTAGGTAAAATGAGGACCCAGATTGTGGGGGCAATAAACTGACTTTGTATAAAATATATAAAAGTATGAAGGCTATTGCTTAACACATTGTAAACCGCCCTGAGTCTCCGGAGAAGGGCGGCATATAAATAAATAAATAAATAAATAAAGTTGTGAGTGCTGTAATGGATAAAAGGAATTGCTTTTCACACAGCATACAGTCTAAACTATGGATTTCACTACCACGAAAGATTGTTAGCAGTGACCAACAATTTAGACAGCTTTAAATGGGGAATAAAGAAATTAATGACTATCATAGTAATAAGGATTCTATGGGACTTTCAGTACTAAATAAATTATAGCACAGAAATTCCATATTCATTTGTAACACTGTGCCCTCTTTTAACTATCAGTGGTGTGAATTTTACAAATTTCATAGAAAATCTAAGTGGGAAGCTTAGCATCTGGCTGAACTCTGTGACAATAAAGAGCTGGACTGGCTATCGTTTGGTCTGACCCAGCAGGATTCTTCTTATGTACTTAACTGATGCTGCCATTTGTTTCAATGTCTCACATATTTTTCCCTCAAAGATATTTATCTACCCTTAAATTATCCTTTCCTCTCTTTTTTTGCTTTTCATCAGTTTAATCTTTTCCTCCCGCATAGGTCAATTATACGCAGAAAAAGAGTTTTATGGTATCCACCCAGTAAGTTTTTAATCTGCTTTCACAACTTGCTTTTTTGCAGAATTAGAAAGCATTTCTTTCTCTGCCAGGAATTCTGGGAAAATGAGAGAGAGAGCTATTGAACTTTGTGGTGAGAATAAGAGCAATCCTGTTGGATCACATCAGAAACCCAATTAATCTGGCATCCAGCAGTGGTCAAATGGGTTCTTCTGGAAAGCACTGGAGGCAGCAGCGTTGTGCAACTGAATAGAGATCACCTACATAGGACAAAAGATGTTAGGAGGAGGTGGGGTCCCAGTTTTCCAATGACAAGAGAAACAACCCTCTATATTTCTACATGATTGGAAAGGCTAATCATGCGCAACCAGGGGTCTTTTTGAAGTACGAGAACCAGAAATAATAAGTATCTGTTTGTGATTTCTCACTTTCTTCTTGCAAAATCCTTTTCTGGGAAACTTTGAATAATTCATAAACAGAGAAAATTTTGTGGGTTGTTTTTTTTTTTTTTTTAGGAAAAAATACTTGATATTTTTCTATAATTCTGAAGGATCAACTTATTTATATAAAAATTACTCAGAAATTCATCACTGTGAGTGGAACATCCAATGACCAGAACAGAATTGTATCTTAGCCAGGAAGCTGGACCTTGTTTTAGTATAACACACACATACAATATTTTCAGGCTTGAATAATGTGACCAAAATAAAGTCCATATCCTGTGACTATGATCTGTACACACGTATCTGTAAAAATGCTTCTCTTATGTGTTATAGACTTGTACAGAAGATTCAGAATTCCTTATTGTGGTATCAGACCCTTTGACCTCTTTGAGCTGATGTTGCATATTCATATGTATATTTTCTTCAAATTATTATGTAGAGTATTTTGGAAGACATTCTGAAATGGCTAGCATGTTCTGGTAAGAAGAATTCTGGGACTTCTGGTATGGAAAACAATGAGGAGCATGGTAGAAAATTATTCTCCTTTTTTCAATGTAAGACTCTTCAAAGATCATTCTTTGAAGATAATCTTCCCTCCACTCCACCATGAATTAAAATGTTTTGGTCAGATTACAATTGTTACATGTAGGAAGACTGGGACTGTTTAAAATTTCACATCCATGAAATTTGCTGTATATGGAGGTGGCCAACAATTAAGAATCTTTATATTAAGCCATAGCTGCTGGCTACAAACAGCCATCGAGCACCTGTTTTGCAGTTTCCTAAAAGATATCCAGCTTTTGCCACCAACATTTAGAAGAAAAATTGCTGAGTTTCATCCATGGGATTTTTTCATTTTTTTTTTTAAAGAAAGCAAATGTTTGCCTTAAATATATGAGTCATGGGCTATGGTCCTTCTGCTCTTTAAAGACAAAATTATTGTTGTGTTAAGCTGCACTGTGCTTGTAGGAAAGTGATCCAACTGTCCAACCCTTTTGAACTACTCAGACAGTAGTCTGCATGGCTAGAAATATTCAGAGCTATAGATAGTCTTAATAGGGATGCAGTGGCTCAGTGGTTAAGACGCTGAGCTTGTCAATCAAAAGATCAGCAGTTCAGTGGTTCGAATCCCTAGTGCTGTGTAACGGGGTGAGCTCCCATTACTTGTCCCAGCTTCTGCCAACCTAGCAGTTCGAAAGCATGTAAAAAATGCAAATAGAAAAATAGGGACCACCTTTGGTGGGAAGGTAACAGCGTTTTGTGCGCCTTTAGCATTTTGCCATGCCGGCCACATGATCACGGAGATGTCTTTGGACATTCAGTGCTGGCTCTTTGGCTTTGAAATGGAGATGGGCCCTGCCCCCTAGAGTTGGGAATGACCAGCACATAAGCGCAAGGGGAACCTTTACCTTTACCTTTATAGATGGTCTTCAGGACCAAAGGTCATAAACCATGATTAGCATTTCCTATTGAGTAAGACAGGAAAAATAAATAATTTGAAATGATATTGCACATTGTTCAGAAAGAAACCAGATTTATTTGATGAATATAAACAAGCCAATCAACATCAAGCACTTCTCATACACATGATAACAGTGTTATACCGTAGTACTTAACACTTCTACAAGACATTAATATTACAATGACTGCTCTAAAACATGCCCACTGATAATTTCTAAGGATTCCTTAGTTTCATATCAATATCCTTAACCACATGTCAAGTTCACAATCCAGAACATGCCACTCACTTGAAGAAAATTATTACAAGAAGCACTATCAAATGAGGATCAAAGATAAATAGGGAACACGGACCCCTTGTTGCATAACATTACATTCAAACAACCACTCTACACCAAAGAAAAATACAGGTACATGTTGTGACACATCTGAAGTCTTTTTAGAATACTACTTCAAAAGAAAACCAAACCCACTTTCAAATAAAGGTCAATGTGCATTTACATGCATACTGGTTACATAAAATTCATTTAAATACAAAATTCATTCTGTACATGTAAATGAAAGAATGTGCAGTACAAGCTTGACCCTACAATAAAACAAGACTACTCTTAAGTATTAACCAAAAGGTTTATTTGATTTTTTTAAACATTTTAAGGGGGAAGTAAACTACCAAACATTGCTCAAATAAAATCTCTGTCCAATGTCACAGTGTTTATTGTAAACCCAGAGATTCTTTTTATATATATATTTATATATATTTGAAAAGATCCCTCCCCCCACACATTGTAGAATTCCATGACAAATGGAAAGAAAAACAAAACAATACTAGAGAAAATTTTCTTATACTGGGTCTAAGTCTTAGGCCTTGATAAAAGTTAGGAACAATAACCCCAAATAATATTTGAGACAAATTTGGCACACACACACACATACATACATATATGTATATATAAATATTTATCTATACAGTTTTGTTTTTAAGGACCCTATGTTTTCCTAGTTTATTTCCTACTTCAAGTATTCAGTTGCAGAATTAAGGTAAAGACCTGACAGTAAAAGACCCAGAAGGCACAATTTTCCTTAAAGCTCTTTGTGCACACGGCATAGAAATAAATATTCTACTTCATAGCCTTTTTTTTTTTCATTTACTTGGTGCAGATATCAAAGAACATTGCAGAAGATTGTGTCCAGACCCTGGTCCCTTACTAGGACAACAACTTTGTTAAAAGAAACATGTTGAGTTGTCCAAGTTCACAAGTGCAACATTTGTCATATGTGCTAAAGAAACTCCCAGGAGTTTTGTTTTTTGAACAAACAAACAAATAAACAAACTCAAATGGTTGAAAATTTCATTGGTAGTTAAAGGACAAACTTTTAAATCATATATGAACATGGATTATCTACGCTATACAGATTTTGTACAGATTTATTATTCCATGTTATTAAATGGAATGAAAATCAAGCAGAGATTCTACTTGTATTCAGTGGCTCCTTAATTTCATCAAGAATGATGGTGCAACCAACTAATAGCTTACTGTTTTCTTCAGAAATCATAACGTCTAGGAGGATTGTTAGTATGTATGGCTCATACAGGATACGTAGATTTAATTGCACCAACCATTCAAAAATAATGCCAACATATTTTCTAAATTCAGTGCAAGGTTTTAGGAATATCCGGTTCAGAAACTGTTTTCCTCAAAGAAGCAGAGCGAGAGAGAAAGAAAATAAACCACTAAGATTTAAGGCCACACATGTTTAATTTCATGGGGAAACAGCCTACCAAGCATGACTGCTGCATGACTTCCATTCATTTTAACAAAGCCCAGCACATATCATATGAAATGAATGGAAGTTTCACAACAGATGTGACTGGTGGATTGCACGCTTTTTAAAAAAGTATCTGCAGATAGTCAGTGTTCACTTACATGAGCCAGGAAATGTTCTTCCCACTGGCAAAAAGATGTGCCAGCCAATGAACTAAATGTTTGCCTGCACATATGTGCTAGACAGAAGGAATATGCTCGTTAAAGAAAGAGCCTTACTTTGGGGATTCAGCACTTACTTAACCATAAATAATAATCTCTCACTACACAAAATAGTTTCAAGGTGGTCCTTCCGCCCACCTTATTTCTCCCTCCTGGCATGTGCTTTAACATGTTCACATCTATCAAAACCTGTTTAATGATGGAGATCAACTTTAAGTTAACAATACTTTTTTTTTTGTCAATATTGAAAATGCAATATCAGTTATGAAAAGCATTGCTTCCCTTTTCAGGAAACAATGTGGAATGCTCCTTTCCGGTAAAGGAGACTCACTGCATATATTGAATAATCATGACATCTTATTTCAATTATAAAAAGTAAGAGTCCCAGCTTTTATATAAAAGACTGTTGTGCTGTGCCTTTGGATGACTAAGAGTTGATGTATCTCCTTAGATGCTTGTGCATAAAAGTATGCACACATGCTCCCTTCAAGCTTTTATCATCCAGGTATACAATGACCCCTGCATAAATAATTTTTCAACAGCTTAACTGACAATCCTATACATGATTCTCTGGAAGTAAGCTCCATTCAGTTAAATGGAAATTACTTCTAAATACTTATGTATAAGGTTTCATTGTTAGATGCTCCATGCATTGTAAGAGACACATACCATGTTTGCATATGCCAATATATATATATTGATTTCATTTCCAACCTGGCCCAGAGTTTAATACTGGCGGTTACAGTATCAGAATGGGTAACTACAATAAGAAAGAAGAGGAAAATAAAGGTATAGTTTTTGTTACCCTGAAAACCAATATTACTGGGCACATGATATTTTGAACATCATTATGCAACAGTTTTCTAATACTTATAATAACTGAATGCTAAATGATACTCGAGAAGAAATCAGCTCAAGATTTCAACAAATGAAATTTGTTACATTACAAATTTCATTACAACAGATGAAATTTCAACTGCATATTAAAAATAATAGAAATCAAATGAAATATCACATCTCAATGAACTGTTTTAGTAATGTTCAGAGCAGATAGTAACTCAGTTAAAAATAGTGAAATAATTCATGTGACCCCCATGAAAGGAAATGAAGTTCTTCTGGTTTCCGATCAAGTCCCCTTAATTGTTTTCCAAAGTATCTGACTTCATAGTAGATTGCAAGAAATAATGGAGAAGACACTTATTTATGCAGCATATTTTTAAGGGTAACCTTTTGGGCTCCCTCCCCACATCTGTAGTCTTGCTGGGACAGTGTTCCAAGAGTGGCATTCACATCCAGAATCTGGTAAATCACATTTTTTTCTTCTCATCTTTCAGTGCTGCATATGCTTCTTTCTCCAGCTCCTCTGATAACTGCAGGAAAACAAGAAATCATCTAAAATGTTAGTTTTCATGATGTTGAATGATTTAGTTCAGCATAGGGAAGGCTGTTTGAAGCTGCAACTTTACATAACTTACATTTGCCTCCGAGTCAGATGAGATTTGGCCATTATGATCATGTAGGAATGTATAATGAATATAAGCAACACCCATAATAGAATTACAGAATAACAGAAGGGACCTTGGAGGCAGTTGTGGTATTAAAAGAGCCTTGGTGGCGCAGCAGACTAAAGTGCTGTTAAATAGCACCAGCTGCCTGCAATTACTGCAAGTTCAAATCTCACCAGGCTCAAGGTTGACTCAGCCTTCCATCCTTTCGAGGTAGGTAAAATGAGGACCCGGTTTGTGGGGGCAATAAGCTGAGTTTGTATAAAAAGAACACCGCTTTGGGGGGGGGAAAGCCCTACTAAGCAGGTATATACAAAAGTATGAAGGCTATTATTTAACGCATTGTAAGCTGCCCTGAGTCTCCGGAGAAGGGCAGCATATAAATTAAACCAATAAATAAACAATATTCAGCTGGTTTGCACCGGTTTGGGCAAACCGGTTGTTAAATTACCACCCCCCACCCAATCAAAGTGGATCCTGGATGCTGCGCTGGACTGCTATGGAGAAATGGGCAATGGAGCAGCCAGCACGAGGGAAAGAGAAGGCCGCTTTTCCTCTTTCTTCTCCTTGCTGCTCCTCCTGCCCTTGTGCCAGTGGCTCCATTGCCCATTTCTCCATAACAATCCAGCGCAGCATCCAGGATCCACTTTGATTGGGTGGGGGGTAATTTAACAACTGGTTCGCCAGCATCAGGTTGGCCATTGCAGGAGGCTCATCCCATATAGCGGAGCTGGAGGACAGGGATGGGCCATGCCTCCCACAACAGCCAACCTGGCCCTGGGTGAACCGGTTGTTAAATTATTTGAATATCACTACTGCTTGGAGGTCCTATAGTCTAACCCCTGCTCAAGCAGGAAACCCTATCCCATTTCATACAAATGTTGTTCAATCTCTTTTTAAAAAACCTCCAGTGTTGGAGCACCTACAACTTCTGAAAGCAATTTGTTCCACTGATTAATAGTTCTAACTGTCAGGAATTTTCTCCTTGGTTCTAGATTGGTTCTCTCCTTGATTAGTTTCCATCCATTGCTTCTTGTCTTGCCTTCAAAGCCTGTGCTTTGGAGAATAGGTTCTTTTCCTTGTGGCAGCCCCTTAGATATTGGAATACTGCTATCATGTCATCCTTAATCCTTCTTTACATTCAACTAGACATACCCAATTCCTGCAACTGTACTCCGTATGTTTTAGCCTCCAGTGTCCTAATCACCTTTGTTGCTCTTCTCTGCATTCAACATCTCAACATCTTTTTTATATCATGTTATGGTCCGCCAGTGGCCTGCGGAGCTGGCAGCAGAGTTGGACAGTGAGAAGGCTGGGGAGGAACACGGGCCAGTCCTGGAGTCTGGGGAAGGCCCAGACGAGGGCTCTGGATCGGAGGCAGAGATCGGGCCAGGGCCATCTGGAAGTTATGTGCAGACTCCGGAGCCTCCAGAGTCGGACATCAGTGAGGCAGAGGAACAGGGGGAGCCTATTCCCAGTGCTCACATGCACAGAGCTGCCAGAAGGCAAGAACAGTTAAAACAAAAGGGACGACTCGGGAGTAGGGCTTGGAGATGATTGGCCCCTCCCATAAGACATAAACGAGGAGCAAAGGCATGTGGGCCTTTACAGGAAGCAACGTTGTTCGTGCTGGCTGGTTTCACTTCTGCAGCTCCATTTTGACTCTGTGTTCTGGGTGGCCTTGCAAAGTTAATTGCCAATTAGTCTTGGCAGCATGTCAAGGGAGATAAAGGTGGGTGCTTATCAGCCTTATCCCAAAGGACTGTGGCAGACTTCTGTTGGACTCTTTTCAACTATTTGGGACTCATCTGTGAAAGAAGAGAATTCGCAGCCATTGAAATAAAAGAGGATTTTTGGGACTCATTGTGCGCTTTTACTGTATCAGGAAGCCTAGGTCAGAACATATCATGGTGACCAAAACTGGATGCAATATTCCAAGTGTGATCTTACCAAGGCATTATAAAATGGTATGAACATTTAGGCTGTTCTTAGAAAACATGTTCATATTGCAGAATACATTTTCAAGGGAGATCTTATATATTCTCTTGTTTTATTTTATTTAAATGTAGACAATGCATTATTTCTAAGATTTTGAAGTCAGTGATATTATTAATCTTAACAAAGACATCTTTTGTTGCTATTTGAATTATTTGGGGGGGGATTCTAAATTATTCTGAGTTGAGAACGGCAACACACAACATTGTGGTAAAAAAAAATTAATTGATTAAATTAAAATATCATTAGCATAATTGTGCCATAGGGGGAGAGAGGTCATGATCAAGAGATGACACAAACATCATCAGGATGTAGCAAAAAGGAGGAGAGATGAAGAAATGGAGGATGAAAGGGGTGCAGGACTCCAGAATTAAAAAGGAAATGTACAGAATGATGAGACAAGAAAAGATGGAGGAGGAAAGGGAAGTTATGTGGCAAACGCTAACTATTGCAACAATTCCTCGACATTTATTTATTTATTTTATTTGTCAATAACATATTAGGTAATATATATAAGCATGGATTTGATACATAAAATAGATACAAATAAAGGAAACATAAGGCAGGGACGGTAGGCTCGCTGGTGAGCTTATGCACGACCCCTACAAACCTCTTAGGAATGGGGTGAGATCAACAGTAGACAGATATTGATAGATAGATATTGAAGGCAATATCTGCCTTCAACAACAAAACTTCAACAGAGAAAGAGTTGCAAAACCCTTTTAATATTTCTGTTGATGTAGGTGCCATGGCCAAAGTTTGCCTTCACTATTGTGTGTTCCTATTCCCTAGAGAAGCCACCAATTTTTCCTGTATGAAGGCAGAGTCAGAATAGGCAGTTTGCAACCTCTACTTAATGAACTCTTCAGTTCTGATAGCAATGATGAACCTGTTGCAAATGAGGAAAGGATAGAATCCTTCTGGGATGACTTCTGGTTGGCGACCCACGGCGACATGGTGCTGAGAGAGTGACCGCTACTCCCAGCGCCGCTAGTCACCATGATTTCGGGACCCTTTTCGGGCACGGAGCCTGGGGAGCCTCGCGGACGTTAGAGAGAGCCAGGGGAGCAATAAAGCGAATTACAAACACTTATCACAAGACCGGGCGGCTCTGTCAAACCAACACGTGTGAGTCGGCCATTCAATGGCGGACCTGAGGCTGTGGTAGCCAGCAACGAGACAGGAGGTGAGGAAGATCAGAGGCTGCAGTGTTGAAATTGGATTAGTTCACCTTTCCCTGCTTATGTGAAGTTGACATTGGAAGAAGGGGCCGGCGGAGTCGGGTGTGAAGGGCTCAGGGTGGTAAGGAGCGGCGACTGGAATTAGAGAACGGACTGAAAGGCTATAGAGCCCGACAAGCCGGCAGGGAGAATAAAAGATTGATCAAATTACTTGCGCAAAAGAAGACCGGTTGGCATAGCAAGTAATAAGAAATAAGAATCCAGAATCCAGAAAAATCTCTTTTTTGCTGTTCATAGCCATAGAACTATCGGAGTGAAATCAGACGGAGACTGGTTTGTACCAAAGAACAGGAAGTGCAGCCATTACAAAGACCTGACAGGGCGATAACTGAAGAGGCTGACTCACGGACAATCTAGCAGTGGAAAATACCAGAGAGTGCCGATTTGATCAACGGACCTAGAAAAAGGGGAGATTTAGAAAATATTGGAGGCTGAGCAATAAAGAACTTTACATATTTTAAAAGGGGATAAAAGGGGGAAAAAAAGGGAAAAAAATCAGGAGAAGACCTTCCAATCCTTATAGTAATTTTGATATTTTTGATACCTTTTGATAACCATACTGTCTAATATTTTGATATTTTATATACTTATATTAATTGTCAACTCTTAAATTAATTAATTTTTCATCTTTTTTCATATATAGCATACATATTTATACAGTTTCCTATACTTATATATAACCGTATTTATTTTTATTTATAATATCTACCTATATTAACTTACGTATATATATATTTACATTTATGTAATATTTATAGTTTGAAACTAGTTTTAAGAAATAAGTTGGGCATAGAGAATAAGTAATTGTGATTGATTCTGGTAGTAGTGTACTACTTTATGTTATTTACGTTATTAGGAGAGGCTAGATAAATATTGTACCTTAGGAGAATTTGAATTAATTACCTGCAAACATACTCAAAGTAACATTAGATAACAGATAATAACAGATAAGAAGAGGTGGCAATTAGTGAATGATAATTTGGAGAAACATTGAGAAAATAATTAGAGAACAAAAAACAGTCCTGAAAGAAATGACAAGCCTGTCATCAATGATTCTGAAAACAGGGAAGAAGACATCCTCCAATCCCACTATAACCATGACCTCTCCAGCAACCCAGAAATCAACGGAAGGGTTGTCCAAAATGGAAAAATCCACAGCAACACCGACCATGCAAACTTTGCAATCAACCTTGACTTTAATTCAAGAAACCATGATGATTATGCAAGAAATAATGTCCAATAATCATGCTGAATTAAAAACAGGATCAGAAGATGAACGAGATCCAAGTTTCAATACACAACAATGAACAAAGGATACTGAAGGCGGAATCTAGAATAGAGCAAAACGAGAAGAAATTAGATACTGTGGACCAGAAGCTTATGATGCAAAATAGGGAGTTAGAGGATTCAATAATCCAGCTGGAAATGGACAGGGCATCCTTCTACCTACGTTTCCAAAATATTGTAGAAGACAAAGAGGAGGACTTGGGACAGATGATGACAGAACTAATCACAGAAGTACTTCAACAAGACAAGCAAGAGATAATCAAAGAACTGGACGATGTCTATGGAGTACAGACAAATTATGCAAGGAGGAACAGGCTTCCTAGGGAAATGCATGTTAGATTCACGAGAAAAAAAGTGAAAGACATCCTGTACAATATGGCAAGAGAAGAACCAATTACATACAGAGGAAAAGAAGTGATAGTTCTAAAACAGGTTCAAAGAAGAGTGAGGGAAGTGAGAAAGGACTACAGATTCTTAGCTGTACAGCTAAATAAAAGGAATATATTATTCAGATGGCTGCTGACAGAAGGGATGCTAATCACCTGGCAGGGGAGAAAAATAAAAATAGATAGTCTGAGTACAGCACAAGACTTCCTCGACCAGCTGAGAGGAACGGAGGAAGAACAAAGTAGTAAAGAAGAATTAGAAGCAACGGCATTAGAAGAGGAAACCTCACACCAATGGAAAACTAAGGAAGGACCCTCGGAGGAGAAGAGAACAGAAGAAAAGGAAGACAAAGAGGCCAAAGGGAAAAAAACAAGACCACTAAGAGCTGTACGAGCGAAAGAAACTAAAACCGGACGAGGAAAGCAGGAATGAACGATTGGAAACTAATATCAGTAAATGTGAATGGACTAAACGATTATAAAAAGAGAAAACTAACACTTACAAAATTAGTAAAACAAAACGCAGATATAATTTGCCTACAGGAGGTGCACATAAAAAAAGAAGAGGGAAAATGTTTAGAGTACAAAAAATTTGGAAAAACGTTTACCTCATTAGCAGAGAAAAAAAAGAGGGGGTGGTAATCTACATCAAAAAAGGAATTGAAGCTGAGCAAAAATATAATGATACAAAGGGAAGAACTTTAATGATCAAGGTTAAGAGAGGGAACTCCAAAATACTATTAGTAGGTTTATATGTTCCAAACAAAAAACAGGGGGAATACTTCAAAAAACTTCATGAGCAACTAGGAAAAATGGACTATAATGAAATTTATATAATAGGTGATTTTAATGGAATAGTAGACCCGAATAAGGATTATAAAAGCAATAAAATTAATAAAAACAAAAGGGCAAAATTACCGAGAGCCTTTTTTGACTTAGTGGATGAATTAAATTTAATTGATATATGGTGGACCCTACACCCAAATAATAGACAGTATACATTTTATTCTAATCCTCAAAAGTCATGGTCTAGAATCGACATGGCATGGGTCAGCAGGAATCTTGGATTAGAAATAGGAACGACAGAAATCAGCCTGAACACATGGGCAGATCATAACCCCTTAGAAGTAAAGTGGAAGAGTGCACAGAGGAAGAAACAACAGAGATGGAGGTTCAATGTGAAATTGTTGAGATATAAAGAATGTGTAGACAAACTTAAAGAAGAATTAAAGTTCTTCTTCAGAGAAAATGAAAACCAAGAAACTCCTCGTGCAATAGTATGGGATGCAATGAAGGCCTATCTGATATCGTATAGTGCATATAAAAATAAAGAAAAAAGAAAGGTCCTGGAAGATCATCTAAATCACTTAGGAGAAGCTGAAAGGAAACTCCAAGAAAACCCGGGAGATAAAATAGCAAAAGAAAGTTGGCAGATGTGGAGTCACAAACTGAATATCATAGATCAAGAAGATCTGGCACATAAAATAAAAAGAACAAAACAATACTATTTTGAGAATGCCAACAAGTCGGGTAGATGGCTGGCTTATAAATTAAAAAAGGAAAATGAAAAAGGGACAATTCATATATTAGAAGACTCTAAGGGTAATTTGTTAAACAAGAAAGAGGACAAATTAGAGATAGCTAGGGAATATTATGAAGCCTTATATAAAGAAGAGGAGATCCCAGAAGAAAAAATAGAGCAATATTTGGCAAGCGAAGAGCTTCCACGGATAACAGAGGAAGAAAGGGAAACGCTCAATGGAAAGATAACAGTTGAAGAATTAAAAACAGCGCTCTCTAAACTCAAAAACAACAAATTGCCAGGCCCAGATGGATTCCCAGGTGAAATATATAAAAACCTAGAAGAAATATTACAACCAAAATTAGTGGAAATTTATAATGAGGCATTGATGGGCTCCAAAATTCCGGATTCATGGAGGGAAGCACATGTCACACTACTGCCGAAAGAAGGTGCCGATCTAAAACAAATTCAAAATTACAGACCAATTTCTCTCCTAAACACCGACTACAAATTATTCATGAGTATAATGGCGGAAAGAACTAAAAAAATATTGAACACTTGGATACATAAGGATCAAAATGGATTCCTCCCAGGGAGGCAAATTAGGGATAATCTGAGAATTGTGTTGGATATCTTCGAATATTATGAAGAACACCCAGGAAAGCAGATGGCCTTAATCTTTGTAGAGGTCTAGAAGGCATTCGACAATTTAAATTGGAACTTTATGATTAAACAAATTAAGATAATGGGATTTGGAACAAATTTTGAAAAGATGATAAAAACTATTTACGACAACCAAAGGGCGAGCATTTTATTAAATAGAGATAGGACCAAAACATTCCAGATCAGGAAGGGGGTAAGACAAGGATGCCCCCTATCACCATTATTATTTATTTTGGCCTTAGAAGTTCTGCTATGGAAAATCAGAAACAATGAGGAAATTAAAAGGTTAACGATTAGGAAAAAGGTATATAAAACGCAAGCATTTGTGGATGATGTAGCCTTGATTTTGGAAGACCCATTAGAATACGGACAAAATTTTTTAGAGGAATTGGGCAAATACGGAGAAGTAGCAGGATTCAAATTGAATAAAACCAAAACCAAAATATTAACTAAGAATGTAACTGAGGTACAGAAGAAAGAGATAGAAGAAAAATTGGGACTACAGGTTGTTAAAAAAATAAAGTATCTAGGATTCTGGATAACTTCAAGGTGTTCATCTCTAAAGGAAGATAATTATATCCCCTTAACTAAGAAAATAAAACAAGATTTGGACAGATGGAAGAAAATACAATTGTCGCTCCTAGGCAAAATAGCTTCGATTAAGATGAACATCCTCCCAAAATTACTATACTTGTATCAAACTATACCTGTAAATTTGGATAAGAAATTCTTTTCAGAACTTAACAAAAACATTAGGAAATTTGTATGGGGGGGGGGGGAAGACCAAGGATCTCATTTAAAATCTTACAAGGGAAAAGGAATTTAGGAGGATTTGGACTCCCCGATTTGGAAAAATACTACAGGGCAGTCAATTTAGTATGGATAAGGGAGTGGGCCACTCTGGAAAATAAAAGGATCCTAACTTTGGAAGATCACGACTTACAGAGAGGGTGGCACACATACCTATGGGACACAGAGAAGAAAAAGAAAACATACTTTCATAGGCATAAAATTAGGGATACCTTAATACAAACATGGACTGCAATTAGACAGCGATATTATACAAAAGTCCCAAAATGGCTCCCCACAATGGAGGCCCTGATTTATCCCAACAGATGGGGAATGGAGAAAATGTGTAGATATAAAGACATCCTAGATGGAGGAGGAAACGTTAAATCTAACGATGCCTTGAGAGATCAAGGTATCAATTTAGACTGGTGGACTTACTTACAAATAAAGTCTAGATACTAGAAAGACAAGGAGGAATGCGGCTTAGAACTAGGCTCTAATGGGTTTGATAAGGTCTTGATGGGAACAGAAAAAAAGATATTGGCCAAACTATACAACTACCTATTAGATGAGGATAGAACAGAGGATACAATTAAAAACCAAATGGGAGCATGGGAGAAGAATATTGGACACAGCATAAATTTTAACGAGTGGGAAGAGGCATGGAATAAGAATTATAAATTGACCAGAGCAGTGACTTATAAGGAAAACCAGTATAAAATGCTACACAGGTTGTATCTAGCCCTTGCTAGGCTAGCAAAGATGTATCCAAATATACACCCAAATTGTTGGAAATGCGGTCACGGCCAGGGCACCTTCTTTCACATGTGGTGGACATGCCCCGATGCGAAAAGATATTGGAGCAAGATTTGGAGATGGTTACAAGAAATAATTGGAAAAGATATTGAATTGACACCTGAAATATTTCTCCTGGGAATAGTAAAGAGGAACTATGGAAAGAAAAAGATACACCTAATAATATATATCACTACAGCTGCTAGACTGGCATACACACAACACTGGAAAGAGAAAGATCTGCCAACAGAAGAACACATAATTAGGAAAATATTGGAGTGCGCAGAGATGAGCAAGCTAACCCATAAAATAAATGAGGATGAAAATTCAGATTACTATACTGTTTGGGGAAGGTGGTATGAATGGATGAATGATAAAATAAAAGAAGGAGAAAAAACCTGCAAACCAAATCTATTTAAATTTACTTCATGGATCCTCAAGACAGTGCAGAATTGAGAATTTGGTACGCTCTGCAATGATGGAATTTGTGAAATTGTTGAATTATTGGAGGAACTACTATGATAACAAAACCATACCTTACGTCCCATTGACTTGCAAAATAACAAAATTGAGACATGCCAGAGGCTAGCATTTAAATATGAGAGAAGATTTAATGCACAAATTACCAGTGAAATCATCACCATTATACCGAATAACACCAAAACTGATCCAATATCATAGCACAGTATGCTGAAAAAACATTGCTTCTATAATATCTTTCAATATACTTTTCTTTCCTCTTGGAGCTTATTCTGGCATCATCAGCTTCAAATGAGGGACAATAAAAAAGTAACAGCAATGCCCACAGTACACACTTACATTAATTAGTCTATGTATGTGTACATAGACCCTTATCTTTTGTCCCTGATCCATCCAAGTCCATAGTTTATAATATCTGGGCCTATACTGATGTTAATTGCTTTTGTTGGAGTTTCAGATAGGTTGGGAGTTTCTAAAGTAGATCGGATTACTAGTTCTGGCACATAAAAACTTTTCAGGCTTTTTATGAAAACTGTAAGTCATGCCTTGCAGTTTGTGAAGGGTACATAGCTCCCATTCCTTTGTGTGCTGTGTATTGCTCAAAGAGATATATAGACACAGGAAGCCCTCACATGAAATAACAAGAAGCACATGTTCCAACTATAAGAAGGATCTATGAGCCAGTCCCCGACATTTTGGCACAGGTTGGGAACTAAATAAAACTGGTTTACAATTCCCTGATGTTCTTGATATTTTACAAGGTGGAGTAACCCAATAACTTACACTCCGATACTGTTAAAATTAACTTTCTTCTCAGCTAAACAATCAATGAGGTTGTATAGTTGCAATTGAAATATAAAATACAGATTTGTGCTTTGGCATTCTCATTAGCCTCAAGAACAGTGGCAAAATTGCTGTTGTTGTTATTGTTGTTTTGCAAAAACTCTCCATCATTTGATTAATTAATCAGAGCATAGCATAAAGGTTTTTGTTTTTATTTTTAAACAAAAGAATAAAATTCTTAGAGGAGAAAATGTTTTCCACCTGCTAAAGTTGAATGACACATGTTTCTCTTTTTGAAAGTACAGTATAAGGAACCTATAGAATACCTATACATAGCCATAAACACAATCATAGCTATAAACAATCTCTATCTATATTGATCTCAGAGAGCGCATTCGTCTGAAAAGTAACTGCAACTCTAAGTGCAGTATTCTCTAAGTGTCCATACAAAAGCAGATTATGGAAGCTGAATCAAGAAAATGAAGATATGGCACAAGGACTTTAAAAAATTCTTTTTCGCACCTGGATCACATTTCCATGGATAGCCAAGAGATCCTCACATTGGCTAGGATTCTGGATTTTATTTATTTATTAGATATATATATATGCTGCCGTATCACAATGGAGTGATTCTAACTAAGTAGCCACTATGACTCTCAGATCCTTTGAAAGAATCCAAAAAATAAATACCACAAGAGGACCTAAAGAGGCAAAAGATTTAGTAGTTTGTAACTATTCTTTGGGTTGTTTTTCTTTTGAGTGAAGGCACTTGCCTGCTCAACAGACTTTGACTTCCTGCCCTTCTCCTTTCCAGAGTGATTTGCAGAAAGACACTGAGAGAGAGAGAGAATCAACAGAAAGGGCAAATGGGGAAACTGTTTAATAACGGTAGTAAAATGCAAGCTATTTTTGACATCTGTGTTCATGTCCATTTGGTTCCAGATGCTTTCCAAATGTTTGCAGCAAGCACACGGGCTCAAAAACATATCCACTCACCAAATCTTAAAGTGCTCCTTTTTTAAAAACAGGTTTCGCATGGACATGCAATACAGGCAAAATAACTGACATAATATGATGAATGTGTGAGAGAAGAAAAGCAAGAGAAGAATGAGGAATAAAAGAAAGTGGCTGCATTCAGAAGATAATATCTCCCTTCATAAACGGAACTATGAATGAGATCTAGGCAGTAGTGGGTTTCAAAAATTTTTACTACTGGTTCTGTGGTTGTGGCTTGGTGGGCATGGCAGGGGAAGGATACTGTAGAATCTCCATTCCCACCGCACTCCAGAGGAATGTTACTGCAAAATCCCCATTTCCTCCCAATCAGCTGGGATTTGGGAGGCAGAGAATAGATGGGGGCAGGGCCAGTCAGAATTTTTACTACCGATTCTCTGAACTACTCAAAATTTCCGCTACCGGTTCTCCAGAACTGGTCAGAACCTGCTGAAACCCACCTCTGGATCTAGGCCAAAGTATGCAACCTTCTTATTTTGCCCTTAAAACTTCTTTTTCTTCTTTACTTCCTCTTAACCACTTCAGGTATCGAGAGTGATACAAAGTTCTGATTCTTCTTCCTTTCCCTTAAAACACCATGATTAAAAAAAAAAAAAAGAAATATCTAAAGATCCTTACGCTCATCTTTATCAAAATGGGTAAACAATAATTACTAGCTTGCTAATAGGCCACAGTTGCTCTAATTTGGTCAACAGAGTTTCCAGCTTGTAGATCTCTAGATTTATTTATTTATTATTTATTTATTAATTCAATTTGTATGCCGCCCCTATCCGAAGACTCAGGGCGGCATTTAATTGAATATAATATTATTCATTCTTACGTTTAAATTAAGGTGACCAGATTTTAACATTGGTAAAGAGGGACATTGTGGGCGTGGCTTATTTTGTGGGCGTGGCTATCTGGTCATGTGACTGGGTGGGCGTGGCTATCTGGTCATGTGACTGGGTGGGCGTGGCTAGCCGGTCATGTGACCGGGTGGCCATGGCTATGTGTATAGGGTAAGGTGAACAGATTTTAACATTGGTAAGAAGGACACCATTGTGGGCGTGACTTATTGTGTGGGCGTGGCTTGGAGGTCATGTGACTGGGTGGGCGTGGCTAGCTGGTCATGTGACCGGGTGGCCATGGCTATGTGTATAGGGTAAGGTGACCAGACGTCCCGCTTTTGGCGGGACAGTCCTGCTTTTGAGCAATTTGTCCCGCGTCCCGCGGCGTTTTAAAAAAGTCCCGATTTTTCATTCTGCTCCTGACTCCCGGCTGCCTCCTGAACTTATGACTGTCCTCACATTTTACATTTTTGCCCTATCTTGTCACCATGTTGAAGAGAAGCAGTTGTGAAATGAGTGACATGGTTGTTAAGAATGCTGCATGGGCATAAATGTGAGGATGGTCATAAGTGTGAGGACCAGTCAAAAGTGCGAGGACCAGTCAAAAATAACTTTTTCAGCCCTCTGAGTAGTCCATATGCATAAAAGGATACAGCAATAGAGAGGGATGAAGGAATGGAAATTAGAGTAGGAGTGAGGGTAAGAGAGGGAGGAAGAGAGGAGGAGAAGGAGAAAGGAAGAGGAAGTAGGGAGGAGAAAAAGAGGGTGGGGGGAAGAGAAAGTAAGAAGGAAAGAAAAGAGAGTGGTGGTAGGTTTGAGGAGAAAGATTGCTGTACAATAAAAAAGATGAAAGGGAAGAAAGCCAACCCCAAGCAAATATAAAGATATTAAGATTAAGAATGAATTGTTAAACTTTAAAGAATAAAAGAGAACAAATATGAATAAATAGCAATAATTAGAAACACACATACAAACATACAATGTATTTTCTTTGAACAGAATATTTGGCTGGTTCACAAATTTAAACAGCGTTTAGTCATTTCAATTAAATTTACAATTTCTATATTTCCTTTTTGCCATATTTATTCCTCATCTATTTTTTTAAAAAAACAATATTACCCTTCATCCTCATCTCTAATCTTAATCAAATTCAATTTTTCCCTTCTATTCTATATTATACCCCTTCCCATTGTCATCTATTTTTATATCCATCCTCACATTGGTTAATTATGTAATTATGTAATACAGTTGTTTAATACAAATTCAACATTTTAATATAAATCAATTAGTTATATAACTATCTTTTTTGTATATTAATCAATATGAACATGAATATTCCAATTATTTCCATGCAATCCAATTTCTTACAAATCAATTAATTATATTTACCAATAATAATAAACCAAATAATTTCCCCCATATATTCCTCCAAACCACAACTTAACCATTTCTGCTTTCAACACAATATACAATTATTAATAGTATCTCAATTATTACAATTCCCTAGTTAAATAGAGCTTTTTTTCTTTTGTGTTTTAAAATCTTGAACTCTCCTCTTTTGCCCAAAATTTCCCATTGTTTGCAGTTTTGTACCTACCTTTTTTGGTGAGGAAAAAGAAAAAGAAAAAGAAAGAAATCTCTCTCTGCCTCATTTTGTCACCTTGCAGGTTTAGTTTCGCTTTCGCCTTTGTTTTCAGTATAGCTAGGGGGGAAAAAATCTGCTCCAGGAACTTTTTGCAGCTTTTTGCAGCTAATTAACCTAGCGGAAGCTGTTAACAGGGGCTGTTTTTTCTATTTTTGCAGACATGGGTCTATTCATTTTTTTTTTAACACTGATCAGCTGTAGGTCGGCCCTTTGAAGCCCCACGGCAAGAGTTTAAAGACTTTTTTTTCCCTCTAGCCATCAGCGGGGATTCAGGAGGCAGCCGGGAGTCAGGAGCAGAATGAAAAATCGGGACTTTTTTAAAACGCCGCGGGACGCGGGACAAATTGCTCAAAAGCGGGACTGTCCCGCCAAAAGCGGGACGTCTGGTCACCTTAGTTTAAATCATAAAATCATTGTGTTCAAGATCTGTCTCTGAAAGACATAGAAGCAGAACAGGGTCTTATTTATCTAATAGACTGTGTATCTACAGTTTGGTCTCTTACCCGGGTGCCACTCTCCTTTTATTTCCTCCTACCGACTTCTTCTAAGGCTTGACCTGATATAACAGTGTGGAATATATTCCAGTTGAACCTCAATATTATCATTTTAAACTTCCTGCAGGTATTAGGCAGAAAAATGGCTCTCTTGGTTTCCCCCCTCCCCACCAATTCCTTTGTTTTTTTAAAGTTTCTCTTTTTGTAATCAAATGGGAATGTGTTGAACCTGGCTGGCAGTTTTGCACCAGGCCTTAATTCTGTCAACATTTATTGTTAAAACTCTGGTTGTCCCCCTTCAGTCAGCTCCATCTGTTTGAAGGCCAATCATTTAAAGTACGTAGAAAATTTGGTTTTCTTTGTTATGGCCTGGGCATTAATGTCTCAGTCTAAGAGTAATTGAAGTCCTCTATTATTAGAAGAGCCTCTTCTTTATATGCTTCCCTAAATGCATTCACCTCAAATTGTATCCAGTGTTTCCTTAGAACATCCAATTAAGGAGCGCTGACCAACTCCCTTGCTAATTGTTTCTAACTTGTTGGGCATTTTTGTTAACATTCAAACAGAATCTACCTTCATGTAAGTCCATTATTTCATCCCTTGATTGGGGGAATGTGCCTTTCTTGTATGTGATACCTCTTCACTTTCTTGAAAAAGTTTATCATTCCCTTCATCAGTCATCATTTCTTGAAGTTTACCATACTTAACTCCTCTGATCTCTGTTCATGGGATTTAGTGTCTAGTGCCCAATCATCCTTCTGCCCTTTTCTTGATACTGTTTCCAATTTCTCTGAATTTTAAAATGTGGTATCCCAATCTTGATACAGTTCTCAGGATAGTACAGATAGTCCTCAACTTAGAACAGTACATTTAGTGACTGTTCCAAGTTAAAATGGCACTGGAAAAAAAAGTGAATTATGACTGTTTTTCACACTTAACGACCGTTGAAGCATCCCCATGGTCACATGATAGAAATTCTGACAAGCAAAGTCAATGGGGAAGCCAGATTCACTTAACAACCATTTCACTAACTTAACAATTGCAATGGTTCATTTAGCAACGGTGGCAAGAAAAGTAGTAAATGAGGCAAAACTCTTTTAACAGATGTTTCATTTAGCGACAGAAATGTTGGGCTTAATTGTGCTCGTAAGTCAAGGACTACCTGTACTAGATAAATTTGTAAAATGTATTTATATTAATAATGCAACCCAAACTTGCATTTGACTTTTATCAGCCATGTAATATTTCTGATTCATATCTAGCTTGTGAGCAATTACAGTTTCAATATTCTACTGACCCAAACTGTTTCAAAGCCAACGGTCAACATCGTATTATCTATGCCTTTCATTTCTCCTTTGAACTTCCTTACTAAAGGAGATTTGAGGGGTATGAATTTCAGGCCCAAACTTTATCATACTTGACACCTACTTCTAATATGATGAAGAGGTCTAGTGGAGCACTTCTGAGTGCAGTTTTCAATTGTGAATTCAACCAATATAGCAAATAGGCTATTCTGCTCAATGCTTAATAAAAACAGTATGTTACAGGGTTAGCAAATGCTGTGCTGAAACCAGTATAAGTGTACAGAATTCTCACAATCCATTAAGGAGCTTGCTTTTTAAAAATGCGCAAAAGTTAGTCTGCTAGCACAGGTAGTCCTCAGGTTGCAATGGCAATTGACCAGGATTTCTGTCATCAACTGATTTAAAAAAAAATAGTTTAAAAATTCCAGTTTCAAACTAAGCACAACTTTTGGTTATTCTGTCAGATATTTACCGAGTTGCTGAGCCACCGTAGTTATGCACCACATACTTCATAGTATTCTTAAAAATAGTTAATGAACATTTTTTTGTCTTCATTGTACCAATTTTATTGTCCTAAATCAGAGTTCACAAACGTTTCTGGCTTTGTGGACCAGTGGGATGGGGGGGGAAAGGGGATGGTTCCCTGCGAGTGGCCAGCAAGTGTGTGTGTATGTGTATGAAGTTCATGCAAGTGGAGTGCACATGCATGCGCTCACCCACTGCTTTTGCAAGTGAGGATGTGTGTGTGTGCACGTGCACTCACCGGCCATTTCTGCGGCCCAGCTGCAAACCCCTCATGGATGACTGGTGGGGACCTTTGCCTTAAACTCAAGATCCATGGGCTGGATCCGGCCCACAGGGTACTTAGATGTGGCCCGCAGACCGCCCTGGAAACAGTAAAGGACTGACCCATGGTGTCTCTGCTAGTGAAAATGGAGCTGGGGAGGGCTGCGCGGGGCCTTCCCGAGTTTGGTTTTTATCTTCAACGGCCTCCTGCAGCCCTCTGTTGGCAAAAATGGAGTTTGGAAAGGTTGCACACGGTCCTCCCAAGCTCCATTTTCGCTGACAGAGCGCTTGGGCCACCACAGGCACCCCCGACACAAGTGACATTGAGCTGGTCATGCCCACCCTGGCCACAGCCCCCAAGGTCAAACGCAAACCTGATGCCAGGGTAGAATTTTACAGTCTCACTTTCTGTTTTACGCATATTTTAGAAAACTACCACAGCAATTGAAAAGTTCTGGCTATAGCAAGCAAAAAGTTCATTGTGACTTATTATGTTATATCATAAATTGGTATTATAAAATTATAGTATATTTATAAATATTATCATTACATTATTACAATCATTATATTATTAAATGGTAATTTTTCTGGGGTGTTCACAGCAATACAATTCTTTTACTGAATCTTCAATGGCTGAAAGTATTTAAACATTATAGTGTTAATAATTTTAATCAGTACTGTATAAATAGCATTACGTCAAAATAATATTTAATTTTTTTTCACAAAATTTTTTTGAAAGTAGAGTTTGCTTTGGTGGGAGAACTCCCTCACTACTCATTAGTGATAATGACGGTTCAAATATGGCAACTTTTATTCTTCAACATTAATTGACAATTTGGATGAAAAATTGCATCTCAGATTTTCTTGTAATATAAAATTAGATGGGACAGAAGACAGATATAAAATTCCAATGAGGAATTAAATAAATGAATGAGACAAAAATAAAATAAATTTTAAATAAAATTCAGATAGGTAAATAAAATTCAGATAAATAAACACAAAGTTATGCATCTCAGACATACACATGAAATGCACAGGTACAGAATGGAGAAATCCAGCTTGACAATACCATGGCCACGTAAGAAAAAATATACTGCAAGAGTGGCTACCGAATATGAATCATATAAACTGTGTCTAGTTCTAGGCATGACACTTTAAGCAGGATTCAGATAAGGATGATTCAAAGACCACAAGGATAATCAGTGAATTAGAAGCTAAGTCCAATGAAGACAGACAAATGAATAAAGGAATGTTTACCTTCGGAATGAAGAGAATGAATGAAGATATGACAGTGCCTGAAAGGATGTCACACAGAAAAAGGCCAAGATTTATTGTTTATCATTCCAGAAGACAGGATGCAACATAATGAATGTGAGTTGCAAAAAGGGCAGGCTGACTGAATGTTAGGGAAGTTCCCATCTGTAAGGGAGTAGTTTGACAGTAGAATTAATTACCAAGTAAATTGGTAAGCTTTCTTCCTCTGGATGTGTTCAAGTACAGACCAGGTAGCCACTCTAAACTCTGTATTTCTATAAAATATGGAACCAGTAATAACTAGCTATGTAGCTTTTCATTTTCTTTTTCATTCTTTTGTATAGACTTGCAATTGACTTCTGACTGCTGAGTATCAGACTAGTCCGCAAATCTATTGGATGGGTCAGTGGTATCTCAAATGTTTCACAAACTTTTGTGGAATTAAAATAAAGAGTGTTTTCAAAATATATTTTGTGAATGGAAATTGGTAATTCATCTTCTGGTTTTGTTATAACAGATGGCAGACAAAGGATACCTGACATGGCTTACATAGGGATATAAAAAAGAAGGAATTGCTAAATCTTAGTTTGAAAATTGAAACTCATTATAAATACATGTGGGAGATAAATCATATCTTTCTAAATATTTGGATTAACAAATGATCATAGTCACACAAACTCAATCTGGACATACACTATCCTGTTTTGTTATTTTTGTTTTGTTTTATTAAAATACATGGTGCAATAATGTTTGTCTGCACAAAAGATCTAAAACTGAAATTGCAGCTGGTGTCTCAATTACTGCATAGATTTGATGAACTTCCCAGCTTGCCAAAAGGGCTAGAATCACTATATAGACTTACGAATAACAGCAAATACCCCAAGGATTCATAAAAGGAAATGGATGAACCCTTGGAGTAATGAGTGTCCTTGAAAGTTACCATGCAACACCGTGACAGGCCTAGATGAAAATGCTAACTCTTGTCTATCTAGACAGGATGCTTCCCCCACTGAGAATGGCTGTAGATCAAACCTGCAAAATGAATACCCATTTATTTTATCTCTCATATTTATATGTATATATCAAGGGCCTGAACACAAGTCATGGAAATGTAAGCTGTCTCAATGCATATTTTTCAAGATGTCATTTCCATGTTGAATTCCAAATGGAACAAAACCCATACATGGGTCAGAAGGAGCATGAATCTGATCCCATGATTGCTAATGAAATGTCTCTCCTGGTTTTCCTGTTTGCAGGGCAGAATGAGGAACAAACTGTGTAAACAAGCAATCATTTATATTTCTCCCTTTGACCATATGGCTTGTTTATCAATGCATCAACCTCTCCTCTCAAGTGTTAGTCGATGAAGGGTCCCAGAATATATTCCTAAGCGTGGAGCTCAAAATGAGTCAAATAACAAAGCAGTCCCTTCAGGTTTCTAAAAAACAAGTCAACATTACTAATCACTTAATGAAATCTGAAGGAGGCTCTTCCCTCCCACCCCATCCCCTGTTGATGTGGAATGCCATTTATTCTCATACTAGGAGTTAATTATGGAGCCTTATGAGAACATCAAAGTTTTGTGATCTCTGCTTCTCAATAACATGGTTGGCCTGGTTGCCACCTGGGATATAAGTAAGGAAATTCTTTTTCACTCCTAAACAGCAGGCACCAGTGCTGTAGGCCAAGGCAAGTGAAGGGAAACCAGCAATATTCAAGTCTGTTAACCACTTCAGGGCTGACATTCCATCACCAGAAGCTGTGCCCTGAGCTAGCCACAAGGCAACTCTAGGAGCAAATTCTTTCCCTGTGTAGCAAGGATACTATGACTAGAAAATCACAAGGGTCACTAGCAGACTTTCCTTGACATAATAAAAGGCTCTTTTGTTTGGAGTCAATTTTGGAATTACAAGCCATAGCTATATCTGGGATCTTGAGAAGGGAAGAGATTAGATCAATACCTGTGTGGAGCCCTGCTCCATTCTTACCCACTTCCATCTAGTAAGTTTTATTAGGAAGTGGTGATGCCCTTTTTGCCCTGGACTCAGGCTTTTCTCTTCCAGTAAAGAGATCCTGCTGGGCCCTTGGCGGTAAAACTGGAGGTAGGGAAGGCTGCTATACTATATTCATACTATATGAGCCTTGGCGTGGAGCAGCCAAAACAGCAGGAGAACTGAATTGCAAAGAATTAGACATATAACAACTTAGTAAAAGCACAGGCAGTGATGGAGGTTGGCCCTTTTTTGCTGTTGACACATGCTGGCCCCTGTAGGTTGTGGTCAGTAAGCCCATTAGAGCTGCAGTGTGGCAACAGCTTACAACACGAGCACCATGTGTTTCTGTTTTATTTCCAAATACTGGGCAAGAACAGAATGACACAAGTCTGAAGAAATGCATCACAAACACAGCGGTGATTATCAGTGAAGCACAGTTAATTCTCAAATTATTTTTGGCAGATGGGGGGCAGAATTCGCAATGCACACTGTGTGTGTCTAATTCAAAAAAAAAAAAAAAAAAGGAGAACAGCAGCCCAAGTATAAGGTTTCCTTTTGTATGACAGAAAAAGTATTCAATTTAAAGTGATCCTAAAGTTCCTGGAAAACAAAAACAGAGAGCAGGATCCCACTCAGTTCTCATTTACAGTAAACTCCTGCCACTGGCAAATGCGGTAATAAAATCCACACTGTTCAACGACAGGGAATTTTGCAGAAAAATTATCTATGGGGGAAAGGGAAACAAATGTAGGAGAAATTAAAAAAGCAGTTAAGAAGACAAAGGAGATAATCAAATTAATCCAGACTGATGAAATTAATCTTCCCCCACCCCCAGGTCTCTCTCACTTTTTATTTCAAGAATGAGCCCACTCTTGAAAGCAGACACCACATTTAAATTTTTTACTCAAAACTGTTTATTTTCAAGCTTCTTAAGGATCACACAGATTGGGAGTGGTAGCAATTTCCTCTTGCCAGTTAGGGCAGTCATTCCTATAAAGAGGGAGCATTCTGTGCATTTTGTAGGTGTGTGAGATATATATGCTCGATATTTGGCTCCATATTTTGAATGTATTTACCATGGAGAACCATTAGCCAATTCATCTATGCAAAACAATCTATGCTTCAGAAACTTCTTTGCATATATTACCTTGTCTTGTGAGTTTCTTCTCTCTGCTCCAAAGCCACTTCAAAAGGACTCCTAATCAGGATCCTAAACATGCATTGAATTACAGTGCTCATCATCCTTTGAGATTGTTGGTACCCTTTGAATGACAGGCATTCTAGGCTAAAATATCAGGAGGAGTAAGATTAAGAAAGGTTGCATTTGGAGTTCTTAGTCCTTACGCCCAGAATTATGTGTAATTATTCCTGAACTTTTGATGTTCACACTTTAATTTCTTGATCCTGTAACATGCTATTTTTAGTTTAAAGGCCCCAATCATTCACTTTTCTCTTTTTGCTTTTTGCTGTTTTGACTGCTGTTATTATTCAGCTTTGGAAGTAACTCACACTATTACCATACATTTATTGTACATTTATAACATTTATTGTAATATATGCATTTGTTGGTTACCCACATCAGCATCCACATGTCTGTCTCTCCCACTCCCTTCCTCCCTCTCTCTCTCACACACAGTGTGTGTGTGTATGGGAATAGGAACCAGGAACTTATGGTTGGCCAAAGGAGTTGATTTATCAAAGGAAAGGCCTAAAATATACCATACCTGCTTATGGACTGAGAACACTGAGAGTCTGAAACTCAAAAGAAACAATAATTTATCACATGAGCAATCCAAATCAAATCAAGGAACTCCTAATGCTTAGACATTTTTGTAGTCTTCCTCAACCCTACTCCTGGGAAACTTTAATTAACCAAAACAAGAATGACATATGCCACTGAATGTGTCCACTGTTCTTAGCATAAAAAGATAAGAATGAGAAAACCAAACATGTACAGATTCCATAGTCGAATGAGTGGAAGCATTATATGCAGTCTAACGCTATGCCTTGTTTTGAAATGTGTTAATCCATCTAAATGACTTCACTATGATAGAAGACAAGTTGTCCTTAGTAAGGAATATGCCTGCTGTAATATGAAAGATGTGACGATCCTGGAAATGATTTTGCAATGATTTGTATGACTGAAAAAATCTATGTGGAATTGCTATGGCTGTACCAATGCAAAGAACAAGTCATAGATTAGATGCTATGGAAATCCAGGGATGAAAGATTAAGGACCTGAAGCCATATCAATCTACATAATTGTTTGTTAGTTTGTTTGTTTCTCCAGGCTATTCTTCAGCCAGGATTGCCGAAGATCTGTCATACATTTCCTTGCCATTTTGAAATGTACAAAAATTGTAGGATGAGCTCTAAAACAGGCTTAACAGTTTAAAAAAAAACTCAGTCTTTTTCATGTTTGCAATTTTATGCATGTAACAAGCATAAATATATATTCTACTCATCCTGATACAACTACATTTTTGGAGATAAACATTGTATGAATGTGCTTCTGGGAGGATAAGGAGGTATTTACTGTACATGGTTAGAGTTTCAACAAGCACCCGATCTATTAGTATAAAGTAGCAAAATTGGCTAAGACTCTTGTGGTCAACTCACTTTTGCCTATTTTGAACTAAAGTTAAAATGCTTGTGAAGCTTTTATTATGGAGATCTATATATGCAGGTTCTAAAAGTAAAAAAATAAGGTAAAGTTTACTTTGGATCTAGTTTGACCCCTGATGTCATGCAGACATATCCAAAGCTGTTTTCTTGGCAATGATGTTGAAGATGTTTCCATTGCTTTCTGCCAGAACATTCATGCAACTATGCAATATAGTCTACACCCCTGTAATTCCTAAGTGGTTCCTCACCCAAGTACTGCTGAACATTTCTTAGTGTTTTCAAGTTCTGCCAAGGTCAGCTAGGTAAATTTCCTGGTAGATCACATTTTCATCTTCTTCACCTAGGTCTGCTGAATTGCCCTTAAGACCTCAAATAAGGTCCAAGCTTTATCAATTTTCTGCAAGTTTCTTTTAATGGTGACTACAGTATAGAAATAAAATGGATTTTCCTTTCTTGGTTTAATGCCAAGTAAAAGGGATCTTGGAGTCCTAGTGGACAATCACTTAAATATGAGCCAATTGTGAAATCAATGCCCAAAAAAAGTGCCAAAAAAGTCAATGTAGTCCTAGGCTGCATTAATAGAGGATTAGAATCAAGATCACATGAAGTTCTAGTACTGCTTTACAAAGCCTTAGTAAGACCACACTTGGAATACTGGATCCAGTTACAGTCACCACAACATAAGAAAAATGTTGAGACTCTGGAAAGAATGCAGAGAAGTGCAACAAAAAATAATTAGGGGGCTGGAAGCTAAAACATACAAAGAACAGTTACAAGAATTTGGTATGTCTAGTCAAATGAAAAGAAGGACTAGGGGTGGAGGGACATGATAGCACTGTTCCAATGTTCCACCTTCTACAAAGATGAAGAGGTCAAACTAGTTTCTAAAGCATCAAAAGGCAAGATAAGAAACAATTGGTTGGAAGCTAAGCAAGGAGAGAAGCAACCTGGAACTAAGGAGAAATTTCCTAACCTGAGAGCAAATAAACTAATGGAATAGCTTGGCTTCAGAAGTTGTGGATGCTCCATCACTTTCAAAAAGAGACTGGTTCAGATTTGTCTGAAATGGTAGAGGGTCTGCTGCTTGAGCAGGGGGTTGAACTAGAAGACCTCTAAGGTCCCTTCCACCTCCATTATTCTATGTTTTATATCTCTCTTCTGGAATTCAAAAGAGCCTTTCTTAACATTTTATTTGTTTATTTGTTTCAATTTCTATACCGCCCTTCTCCAATTAGGACTCAGGGCGGTGCTTTCAATTATTATTCAATGATCATTTTAATAAAGAATGTGTTAATTTTAAATAACATACATATTATACATATTAATCTTTTCCTTCCTTCCTTCCTTCCTTCCTTCCTTCCTTCCTTCCTTCCTTCCTTCCTTCCTTCCTTCCTTCCATTTGTTTTAAACAGCCAGGTGTTTTTTTATTTAAAAATTCTTTGGCTATGGGTTTCTATTAACCTACTAATTTACCTAACGTTTGGTGCTCGAAATGTTAGGTAAACTTTCAAGGATATTTTTGTGACATTTTTATCTATACAGAAAACCTTAAAACAAAATCCTAAATTATTTATATGACAACAATAAAATCACAAGAAGGAGCAATTGTCATGAATTTTTAATTATTAGAAATCAGTTTTAATCCTAGGGAGTCTGCCCCCCCCACCTCCAATCTACTGACTCACTTCCAAACTGGTGCCAATAAAACATATATTCTTGAACAGTTTGCTTTGGCTAAGCACAGGGAAAGATATTATGATTTCTCCTCTTCAGAAAAAATGAATCATATAAAATAACCAATGGTAACTTAGAATATGCCAGATTCTATAAGGTAATATTACAGGAACCTTTGTGTCAGCTCAAACCCTTTAAGGACAAGACTGCATAAATATTACCAATTTTAATTCTAGCTGACATAAGGAACGCTTCACAGAGTTTTTTCTAGCCTTTAGTGGCAATGAATTGCATGGGCAGATCCTGGATCTTGGGTTCCTTTTCTTGCTGATTTGTTTGTTTCAATGCTGTAGGAAAGGATGTTCCTTCAGGCTTGGTGGTCTTCCTCATGGGATGCATCACAAGTCCATCAAATAGAACCTTTATATAGCAATATATTATACACTGTCCATATCTCAAAAATGCTGTATGTATCTACATATGTGCTTATTATTATTATTATTTTGAGATAAGCCGGGGGATGGGGAGGCAGATATTGGTGGAACAGTAGACAATATCAGCTGACCAGAGCATTGGGGAATTAAATAAAGGAATAAAGAATGCTGTTTTAAGAATTTATGCTCCTGTAGTAGAATGTTTATATAGATTTAAACTTTGAACTCCTTGTGATACATTTACACAAATGCTTGAAAAAGGAACAGAGCAATGAGAAGTCAACCAATGAAGCGTATTTGTAAATGGAAAAAAAAAAAACCTGAGTAAAAATTAAAGTTGAGATACAAGCCAAAATATAGTAAGTGTTGTGGCCTGCCAGCTGCCAACGGAGCTGGCAGCAGACTCGGACAACGAGGAGATTGGGGAGGAACTTGGGGTCTGGAGTCTGGGAAGGCTCTGATGGATGCTCTGTGTCTGACACAGAGTTAGAGACAGGGCCGTCCGATATATCCCAGCCACCAGAGAGGCAGCTGCCTTTAGGGGCTGAGATAAGTGAGGAAGAACAGCTGGGGCCTGTTCCAAGATGCACATACACGCAGAGCAGTTAGGAGGGGAGACCAACGAAGGACAAGAAGTCGACTTGGGAAGGAAACATGGACATGGACATGGACGCTGAATGCCCCCTCCCTGGCTGGGGAATAAATAGAAGGAAAGGGACTCCCCTTTCTTGTCCTTCGTTGGTTGTCGTAGGAGACAACAGTTCATATTTCTGAAGATTTTGGCTCATTGCGTTTTGTGCCATTGCAGCTCATGGCCTTGAAATTATCACAAGGAACTGATAGGTTCTGTACTGCAGTTAGCTCCTTGAAGGACTAATGCCTGGACTTTTTGGTGGGTGAATGCAATTAATTCACAAGAGGAAAATAAAGAGGGGTTTTTCATGACAAGGAATCTGTTTCTTGTTTCTGCTAAGGCTGGTTCAGAACAGTAAGAGAGATGGGTTAGATTGATGTGGACAGAAATACTTGGCTTTTCAGGTCACGTGTTGAAGGTTACGACATAATTATGGTTTGTGATGAAACTTGTGAACAACCTCATATTATATATGTCTCTCTATAACTAATATGCAGTAGGTTTGTCAAGATTCTTGACCTCTATAGGATTTCTACCTTTGCAGGAGAGGAAGACTAACATAGGCAACAGGAGGATGGAGGCCATGGAGACCTGGAGAGGATTATATTTAATACTAGTTCATTGAATAACAGTAACTTGGTCAATGAATTATGTCCCTTTTATAGAAATGTGCCTGTCCTTGTTTTGCATGCTACTGAGTTGAAAAACCTTTAAGGCAGAATATTTTTCACAATTCAGAAGGCCTATTGATCATTTGTAGTTCTTGGAAGGAACACTGGCTGAACATAGTGAAAAAGCAAGACAGGCATTCCCTATAACTGATAAAATAACATCACTAGCTAGGAAGCAATTTCAAAGACAACGAAGGCTATTTTTCTTCCCCTTAAGTAGTTCACTATTCATTGATCATTCATTTAACTTAGGAGATTCCTCTGCTTAGCCTGTAGATGGCTAGACAGATAGACATAGATTGACATGCCTCGGTAGCTTACTGTGGTAGGTCAACATCAGACTGACATAAATTCAGTAGAAAGAAACATCTGGAAACACTAGGCAAATTTTACTGAAAAGATTTGGGGCATATTTTTCAGAAACGTTGTGGATATGTTTTATAACATTATTTAGATTTATATTCCACATTGGGGGATTTATTTATTTATTTTCCCTCATAGCTGGGAATTCATAATCTAAGTAATATGGTTTGTAATGTGTTCTTTCAATTGTCTTCAGGCACCTTTTTGACAATATTTCTATAGTGTAAAGGGTTTTGTGCCTTTCTTCTTGTATATGAAGCTTGAGTTAAAAGTAGATCTCTTGAAATCCTTAAAGGTTGGCTCATATACTTCTTTATTCCATGAATTAGAAGAGACCTAGACATGCTTAATGTGGCTGGATTAAGGGAAACACTGGCACAGTGCACACAGGACATGATGTAGAACATTTGATCAGTAAAGCTTCCAGCTGTTCATTGGAACTTATGGAATTAATTGCTGAGAAAAGCTCTTAACTTTATAAAGCTTTTTATCCATTCAAGATGCATCACAAAATGTGCCAAGATCTTTTAAGATTTATGATTGTCCTTTCTTTTGTCACAAACTTTGCAGACAATTGCCACTTTTCCCTGTTTTATTTTATTTTTTGCGAAATTTTTCTAAGAGAGTGGCACTGATGTACTGTAGAAACATTTGCTTTTGATCTATGATCCATTAATTAGTATTTTTTGAGTAGGGAAACAATGAAGTTGAACCTCCCTTTCCCATTTTTAAAATATGGTTGACATTTCAGAATTATTGTTTCCACTTCTAGTATGGTTGAATGAACAGGTTATGAAACAACAAGAAGTGACCTCTCTAGTTAGTTTTTATTATTAGTTTATTAATTTTTTCCAAATATACGTACCCTCCAACCCCCTGCGAGAGATTTTGTTTCCTGATTCCAGATTTCCTGAGTTAGGTCAAAACATACATTTTTTTTCAGATATTTAAACCGAATGTATGCTTTATATATTCATTAGTGTCTAAATTAATATTCTGAGTATAAATTCACTACAATGTTCTCCATATGATAATTCTAGCAATTTCACCTAGAATAGCCCTCCTGAGTGATGTCAGCTCAGATCAGTTTTGTTCATCCTATTATCACACATACACACAAAATACTTCCCTTATAAGTGCAGGGTGGAGATGGAATTTTGGAATTATTTTATTAAATAAGTGAGCAATTGTCCACCATGACCGTTTTCATGCAGAAGGGCCTACGAGCTATATGCAATAAAAAAAGGATTACAGAATAAAACTGTGAAAATAGGAGTTGAAGTTAAAACAATAGATCAATAGACATGGTATGAAATCTTTTCCCCCTCTCTCCCCTTCCCCCCTCCCTCTCTCCCTCTCTCTTTCCAACATAACACAAAGCCTATATGCCTCGGCACATCTTAAATCTGTATGCATAATTTAGGGCTATGACCCATGAAAATGTTCAGGGTGATAGAATGAATTTTAGAGGATGGGGGAGCCATACATCTGTTCTTATTTATAGATTGTGGTCCTAGCCAATCAGGAATCACATAGGCACTGCCATGTAATAATCAAAACCATTCATTTTTGGCTATGTGACAATATTTTTTTTAAAAAAAAACTAAACAAGAAGGATGGTAATGCTTCCTGCCCTTTCTTTGAACAGGTAAATATTTTCAACCTGTTTTTAGTTTCATTTCTCTAGTGTAGTAAAATAAATATATGAGATTTTAGGAACAACCCTGCTTTTACACTATAACCTACGTTTTAATTCAAGCCAAAGCACCCCCTATTCATCAAGAGGTTATATTTGTTAATATGAAGGTTTTAATTCATTAATCAAGGTAAGCTAATTTTGCTAAGAAGGTATGACACCAATAAATTAAGGATTAATTTGGTCATAGAGCCTTTAAAACATTTTAAAGGAAGGGTCCCACAAGTTAAAGACTTAACTTAGCTCACTGCATGAATGTTGTCATTTTTGTTGTAACACCTGATTGTTTGGCATTGTATATTATATATGGTTTTTAGTCTTTCTTATATTTCTGTATTTTGCTTTATGTTTTGCTTTATTTTAATCCACCAAGAGTCTGGGGGATTGTGGGAGTGTAACTCTAATAAATAACCTAATTATCTGGGAAGCTCAGCAAATTCTGGACTTCTTGTGAGATGTTACATTTATAGTATAGAATATAAATATTATTAATTGATCAGAATTCTGTCTGCTGGAATGTCTTTAAAATGTTTTGTTTTGTTTTGAATCTACTGAAAATGTTAAACTTCTGATTCAAGTAAATTTTGGCAAAAAATTTACTAGGTTTACACCACAACACATATAATTCAAGTCAGGCTTTAAACAAGTCAACATTTTTTCTCAGTGGTTCTGTAAATATACAGCTTGCCTAACTCAGTGTCAAAAATTACAGTTGCGGTGGAGAAAAAAAATCCTTACTCATTTTTTCCAGAAATGTCTGGTATCCTAGTTTGTTGTTGCCCCAGAAAAATTCTGGCAAGGTTTTATGACACATACTATTCCATTTCCAACTGGCCAAGCATGGAGCTGCAGTCGTAGGTGCTGCCTTACTGCAGCCAAGCAAGGTACAGTTTGGAGATGTATTCTAAGTAGCCAGGCCAAACCTGAAAGCTCCTGATAAAAAACTTGCTTTTTCAGCTCATCCTTCTTGCAATTTCTTTTTCCAGGAAAATTAAGTGGGCAAAATATGTAGATTCAACAGATGAGAAAGGAAGAGTAAAAATAGATATTAATAATAATACAAAATAAACTGCCTGCCTGGGATTAGTATTCTAGGAGTTGACTAAATTAGTGGAATTAGCTGAATCCTGTGCATAAAATTTTATGGCTTGAGATGCAAAACCTCATGCAACCATTAGATGGCAGCATTGAGATGCAGAAATTTCTAACCACTATCTAGCACTTATCCCAGCAGCCCCCAATCTTTTTGGCACCAGGGACCGATTCCATGGAGAGAGGTTTTTCCACAGACCGGAGGGGGTGTAGTTTGGAGTGTTGCCTGCATCCCGTGGATGGGGCTTGGCTTGTTTGTGTGATCTGGTTGCTGGCGCTCCACGGACCAGTGCCCCAACCCCTGGTCTGTGCACCTCTGACTTATCCAGATTTTTGTACCCTGGATCTGGTAACTCTGTGGATGGCTGAGCCAATTTGGGTTTATTTATTTGTTTTATATAATACATGCATGCATACATACACCCATATCTATAAAATTCAGAACCAAGTTCATATCTTTAAACTATGAAAGCATATTAACCAACTTGTGGACATTCAACGAAGTGGAACAATAGCACAAGGCAATACTACATACATATGTATCTTCTGCATCATTTTATATTTCTAGTGTAATGAAGGTCCAAAATGATCTTGACAAACTTGAACAATGGGCCCTATCCAACAAAATGAATTTTAATGTGGAGAAAAGCAAAGTTTTACATTTAGGCAGGAAAAATCAAAGGTATAAGTACAGATTAGGCAAAAACTGTAACTGTGAGAGGGACCTTGAAGTCCTAGTGGATGATCACTTGAATATGAGCCAGTAGTATGTGGTAGCAGCCAAAAAAGCTAATACAATCCTGGGTTGTATAAACAGAGGCATAGAATCAAGATCACTTGAAGTATTACTATCACTTTATAAAACTCTAGTAAGACCACACCTGGAATACTGCAACCAATTTTGGTCACCATACTACAAAAAAGATATTGAGACTTTGGAAAAAGTTCAAAGAAGAGCAACTAAGATGATCAAAGGCCTGGAGACTAAAACATATAAAGAACAGCTGCAGGATTTGGGTTTGGCTAGTCTAAAGAAAAGAAGAATTAGAGGTGACATGATAGCAGTATTCCAGTATTTGAGGGGCTGCCATAAAGAAGACGGGGTCATATTATTCTCCAAAGCACCACAGGGCAGGACAAGAAACAATAGTTGGAAACTAATCAAAGAGAGAAGCAACCTGGAATTAAGGAGAAACTTTCTAACAGTTAGGACCAATTAACACTGGTTAATTAATCAGTGGAACAGCCTGCCTTCAGAAATCGTGGGTGGTTTCAATGGAGGTTTTTTAAGAAGAAACTAGACAGTCACTTAGCTGAAATGGAATAGGTTCTTCTGCTTGAGAAGGGGGCTGTACTAGAAGACCTCTAAGGTCCCTTTCAGCTCCTATCCTATCCTATCCTATCCTATCCTACCCTACCCTACCCTACCCTACCCTACCCTACCCTACCCTACCCTATCCTATCCTATCCTATCCTATCCTACGGTTGACCACAATGCCTTTGTAAACTTTTTCCAAGGTACTCAATAGCGAAGATATAGTTTACTGAATTATTCTCATTTTAAGATGATAGGAAATATATGTGATGTTTTAAATCCTGTGTTAATATGGAAAAATCCAATTCTTTTTTTAAAAATCCAATTTCTTTTTTAAAAAATTTCTTGCAAATCACTGATACTAAGTTTAACAATATGTTTTAATTGCCCATAAAAGAACACTATGGATTTCCAACTGTCCAGAACACATTTGGATGTTGAGAATATCTCCTGAGTTTTAGATATGGCTAGTGTATCTGGGAGAATCAGTTTGGTGGTATGATTAAGACATTGGGCTGGAAAACAGGAGAGCATGAGTTCTAGTCCCATTTTAGGCATAAAACCATCTGGATAACCTTAGGCTAGTCATTCTCTCTCAGCCTTAGGAATAAGGCAACCCCCACCACCAAACTTTGCCCACAAAACTGTATGGATAAATGTCTCCAGGAGTTAAGCCTGACTCTGAAGCATTAAAAAAAAAAAAAAAACCAACAGATCTCAGGCCACTTTCTTTTAATATTTTTCCCCTCAAATACATATGCATAGAACACATGCTTTTTTATTTTTTATTTTTCTGGGTAGTTACAGTAAATTGATACTAGACTTTGCTTATTCATATAATACATTTTTTTTGGTAATTAAATGTCCTTGATTATAGTTATTAAAAATGTGTCACCATTCACTGTTCAGACTAGATTCCCACTCAAGAAAGCTCATAATCGTCTGCAAATGTTTTCCCTCCAACAGTAGGAATATGACAGTCATCTTCTCATTCAGAGAGTTTTCTAACATTCCTAGCAGAGTCAGGGAATGTATCTTCCAACAATCTGCAGGAAGTTCCAGAAAGGGCTTCTTCCAGATGGTGATTGGAAACACTATAAAAGGTATCAATCCCTTTTTTTGGCTTCTGAACTGCTAGACGAGATTTCAAGGTGACAAAGATACTAGCAACCCTCTAGGGTTTTTGATTGTTGAGCAGCTACCTTTGGTGAAGATAGCCTTGACAATAGACCATTTTAGTCTCTGAACATATCAAGCAAAAAATGTTATCGGGATCATGAGGTGTGAAACTCAATCCACAATCAATGCAAATGCTATTCCAAGGAAGTCAGCCCACCCCCACCCTAGAAAAAAACAGGACAAGAGGTCTAATATTAGTCCAACTGCTACAATTGCCATTCAGTGCCCTACCTATAAAAAGATCTAGAGCTTCACTGACAGGTTTATTCAAGGATAGATGTGAAAGATTTTTTTTTTGCTTTCTGACCTAATCAAATCTCACTCAAGGGAGGGAAGATAAGAATCGCCATTCCTTTTAGGGAAGTTTGCAGCAAAATCCGAGCAGTCCTCAGTAAAGGCTAATACATGCAGTTTGTACTTTTGATCTTTGTCTCCTTTGGCAAGAGAGAAGAATTTAGGAGGTGCAGTTCTGAAGTTTCAAGCTCAGATCAATGGCAGAAGAGAGGGTTTTGCAAGAAAGCGTTCAAAGATTAGCCATGTGAATGAAAATTAATCAAAATGGCAGCAGCATGTGATCATATTTTTCTTTTTCTAAAGAGTTAAATCTGTTCTTAAACTGATGATCATTCTAACACAAAGGAATAGTTTTGTTCCCTTTCTTCTCCTCTGCACATTAAAAAAAAAATAGTGACATAACCTAATCATTTCAAAACTACTATAAGAATTATGTTTGCACTCAAACAAAATTCTAGTGTCCACCCCCTCCTCAAACCTTTCTCTTCATAGCTAATAATAAAAACTTGAGGGAAATCCCCCTACAGCTGCTTTCAGTTCATCTAAGTCAATGAAACCTACATAATCCTGCAATATAGTCAATTGTTTCTTTTCTTCTCAGCCTTAAGGACTCCAGGCTTAGAAAGAGAAGAATTACTGTTTTTCTTTTACAGACCTATTAATATTTTGCCCCTCTGGCATTTCATATTTTCTTCTCTTTCCTTTGAAGGTTTCACCTCCCCCCACAACATTAAGTTTTAACAATTAAACCAAGCTGAAAGAGATTTGAGGCGATCGAGGCAATTACTTATTGGGTAGAAGAACAGGCCTTTAATGTAAATGGGAAACATCTCTGAGTGATGGCAAGAGACCCCACAACTAATTACATAATGTTTTGCATCTGAGAAAATAGATGAGAGAATGCAAATAAAGACACTTGTGATACCAGCAAGAAAAACTGGGTCTCTAATATCAGCCTTTTTATCCAGGGAAACAGGGGAACATAAGGATCCTGGGTCATTTGCTACTAAATTTTCATTGCGTGAAAGACTTACCTTGCCCACACTTAGTTTTAGAGTCTCCAAAACCAATCTCCAGAATAGGTGACAAAAATACAATTGCTGTGTGGAGGTGATTATGCTGGGGCTTTGTCAGATACAACTCGCACAAATTTCACCACATACATCAGCTTCCCATAACCTAGTATCAGTGGTGGGTTTCAAAATTTTTTACTAACAGTTCTGTGGATATGGCTTGGTGGGCATGGCTTGGTGGGCGTGACTTGGTGGGTGTGGCAGGGGGAGGATACTATAAAATCTCCATTCTACCCCACTCCTGGGGGAAGGATATTGCAAAATCTCCATTTCTTCTGGATCAGCTGGGACTTGGGAGGCAGAGAATAGATGGGGGTAGGGCCAGTCAGAATTTTTACTACCGGTTCTCTGAGCTACTCAAAATTTCTGCTACCGGTTCTCCAGAACTGGTCAGAATCTGCTGAAACCCACCTCTGCCTAGTATCCTAGAATATTGGAGTATGACTAAGATAAGCAAAATCAACATTGTGTAAAGCACAGAAAAATATTACAAAACTGTATATCAAAGGAAATAAGAGAATGAGAAAGGACACATTGCTAATTTTTGTTAATACTATTTATGATTACCTTCCCATATCTTTGTAGACTTGCAAACTATCCTTGCTTTCATCTCATCCATATATGGTTTCATAAACTGCCTTTTGCTCTTTAAACCTCACCTCTCTTTTTGAAGACTACATTAACCCCATCCAACTGTGCCTTTTTAGTTTTCCTCTTTCCTCTGAACTTTTGACTTCCTTCATATATATGCATATACATATACAAGTATATATGTATGTGCATATACATATACAAGTATGGAGAGGTGGGATTCACATACTGTAGCAACCAGTTCGCCCACCACCAGAAATGTGAGCATGCACGCTCGCTTCACTCACACACACACCTTCCGTGCATACATGCGGCATCACAAAACATGGCAATTCACTCACATGCACCATCCACACATGTGTACAACATCAAACAACATGGCAATTTGCTCGTGCCTGCCATCCGCACATGAGTGCAGCATCAAAAACACAATGATATAGGATGGGATTGCACCCGGGCGGATGGGTGGGTTGCCCACCGGTTCACCCACGGGTCACCACTACTGTACCCAGTACTGGTATTTCAGTCCGAACCGGCTGAATACCACCTCTGCAAGTATATACCTATATATATATGTACTCATAATCAGATAGTCCTTGACTTTCGACCACAACTGAGCCCAACATTTCTGTGGCCAAGTGAGACAGTTGTTAAATTTTGTCCCATTTTATGACCTTTTTGGTCACAATTGTTAAGTGAATCACTGTAGTTGTTAATGAAGTAACATGGTTGTTAAATGAATCTGACTTCCCCATTGACTTTGCTTCTCAGAAGGTCGCAAAAAGTGGTCACATGACCTCAGGACACCACAACCATCATAAATACGAGTCAGTTGTTAAGTGTCTGAAATTCGATCACTTGACAATGGATCTGCAATGATCTTAAGTGTGAAAAACAAATCCCTTCTTTCAATGCTGTTGCAACTTTGAACGGTCACTAAATGAACTGTTGTAAATTGAGGGCCACCTGTATATTTGCTACTATATATACTACATACCATATACATATTATGCAGTATGTAGTAACGTAGTATGTATGTATATATGTATATATACTTACACAGAATATACATATACATATTCTGTGTATGTACATATACATACACACACACACACACACACACACACACACATCTCTATCTCCTCTATATCTATCTATCTATCTATCTATCTATCTATCTATCTATCTATCTATCTATCTTCTATCATCTATCTATATTCTTTTATACAATTAACCTGCAGTTGAACCATTCATTCTCTTTATGTCAAAAGCACTGCAATATACTCACTTTTGTATTCTATTTAAATTCATTTATCACACCCCCCCACTCTTGAATAGGTCAGTTCCTTATCCATCAACTAAATCCCACTTCTATGTTTTTCCAGACATTTTTTTTTTTTAAATTTGATTTATATGCCGCCCTTCTCCGAAGACTCAGGGCGGCTTACAATGTGCTCAGCAATAGCCTTCATCCTTTTGTATATTTATACAAAGTCAGCTTATTGCCCCACAACTGGGTCCTCAATTTACCTACCTTAGAAAGGATGGAAGGCTGAGTCAACCTTGAGCCTTGGCGAGATTCGAACCCTGCAGTAATTGCAGGCAGCTGGTCTTAATAACCAGCTTAATAACAGGCTGCCTTAAACCCCTGTACTACCAAGGCTCTTGGGTTTCTGTTAAAAATTAATAACAGCATAAAATTACGAAAATTATACTCTCTCCATTTCTCAGTTCCACTCTACTAGGAGTATTCCCTTCTGCTTCAAATCTAAAATATATATTTCTATCTAGAACATTTATTACTTGGGAATACAGATAGAAATATTCTTTATTAGCCAAGTGTGATTGAACACACAAGTAATATATGGATACATAAGGATATCCAAAGATTTCATCAAATTTTTACACAAATGCTTGTCTTTCATTCTTAAAATACCAATGTCTGCCCATCTGTTATACCAGCACTGCCAGTCTGTAAATTATTTTTTAAAAAACCACTCCATTCTTTCTGTGCCAATGAATACTGACATCTGCTGGTATCAGAATATCTTGGGGAGCGGGGTTTCTATATTCAGGTTTTTGGGTTTTGAGGATGTCAAAATAATTGAAGCAAAATTCCTGTGTCAGTTTCCAAACAAGTGACATTTTCCTCAGAGATGTTTTGTTTGTGTTAAAAATGTGTGATTGGGCAATTTAACAATTCTAATACTTTGGATGTTTGGACATGTTATTAGCCTTTCTAGAAGAAAAGCAAACTAATGAAATATGGTAAAACTACATGTAAAAGATATTAAAAACAAATTATACTTTGCCAAACATCAGAAATTAATTTGAACTCAGGAAGAGAATATTAGATGTGAAAAAGTCATTATGTTGTTGAATATCACTTAGCTGTTCCATCATTTGAGCTGGAAATGAAACACCCCAGCATTACATAATCATATTTTTAATATGATGAAAAATGGTTTTGGCTAGAAATTTAAATTCCATCCACTGAGAAAACAAATCACTAAGAAGACAAACAGACTACTATACATAGATACTTAGCCAAATAAAAATTAGTATCACACATCCTAGAATGAAAATCCCTTGGTATATCTAGAAGACACCAGTAATATAAAGGTCCTGTGCAGTGGTGGGTTGCTCCCGGTTCTGTCCGGTTCTATAGAACCGGTAGTAAAATCACCCAGAGGGTCCGCCCACCCACCGGGATGTCATAAATGACAATCTGCGCATGCACAGAAGTGTATATGTGCAAGTGAAGCCTGGGTGCCCCTCCCCCGTTGCAAACCGGTAGTAAAGGTAAGTAGAATCCACCCCGGTCCTGTGCTTTCAGTATTTTTGTATGATTATCTTTACTATGTGAGAGTTTCCTATCAATGTTAACTGAGTTACTGTGATGTCACAAAATATTCTAAGCATCTTGACTGCTAAGAAGTGTAGAAGGTTAAAACCCACCTCTCTCCTAGAAAATGAAATATTTTAGGAAATATTAAAAGGGCAGAATATTTCCCCTAAAAGGGAGGCAGAAATTCAGCACCCCCTATCTTTGTTAATGGGCCATTAAGGCCTGGGCCAGTCTATTCTACATAACAAAATCTACCTCCTTCAGGCAGAGACATTTAATTGCCCTTCATTGCATCACCCAGCAAGATTCAACCAAACTTAACACAGAGACAACCTAAAAAGCTAGCTATGACCTCTGACAGTAATCAATCAGGATACTCTTCCTGTGCCCCCAAGAAGTTCAAAGCCAGAGAGGGTATAAAACCCAGGGACTGCCAGTATCTCTTCCCTTTTTTCGCCCAAGATCTCCAAGGCTTGGGATCCTGTTCATCAATAAACCTTCTTTCCAAGCAACTTTCATGAATCCAGTGTCTTTTTCCCCACTTGGAACTGAACCCAGAAGGATATTTCTTCCAACAGAGGGAAGCCTTTTAGGATAGAAAAAAAGTCACTGAATAAGCTTGGTTTAGTTATGGCTATCTTAAATTACAGGAAAGTTCCAAGCATCGTAGTTCTTTAATACTTAGAACTTTCCTCTATCTTAGATTTTCCTATAACTATAAGAATCGTTTTGAAGTTTGGCTGATTTTAGGATTTCTGGACAGACAAAAAACACAGAAATTAAGCAAAAAGATTGTGAAAGAAGTAAAAAAAATGTCTGCAAATAGTAAACTTGAGGGTGGGATGACTAAAAAAAATGGCACATCCCATAGGCGATAAAGAAAAAAATTATTTCTTCTAAAAGTGAAGAGCAAAATGAAAAAAAAAGTATGGGAGAAATAGGGGGGTATTTGGGTGGGGGGAGGCAAGCAGAAAATATTTTTGGTGAATCCCAAAACTTTTGCTGGAGCAGAAGGATCTTAAACAAAACACATATGTATTCATGTGCTTTTCTGAACATCTTTTACAGATAAAAGCCAACTCAGTGTTGAATTTGATGCTGCTGCCAAAGTCTTCTACAGTGTATTGTACGGTGTATTGCAGTGCTTATAGATAACAGGTAGTATTTATCCTTGTTAATGAGGATGCCAACAAGGCTGTGATAAATCTTAGCTGGCAGACATATTTCCCTCTCAGTCCCTTATGCAATATCTGGAAATGTCTTAACAAAACATTATTAAAAAGATACAGCAGCCAAACCATTCCTATTTTATATTGCGTATGAAAACACATTTCTTCTCTTTTTTGTAACAATAAACTAAACTAAATAGATGCATTAATTCCATGTGTTACATTGAGTTGATTTGGAATTCATTTTGTTCTCTGGAATGATCTAAAGTGATCTGTCTAGGTCTTCCATTGAATCAAATCGCTAGAATAGAAAGAAAGATTACTTTAAATATCAGATTTCAGATATCACGGAAAAACAATACATTTTTAATGATCAATCTATTATTCTAACATATATGAAAGCATATGTGTTATTTTTATTCTTTATTGTCCGGGTGAGAAAGAGATTCTTGTGAAATTCTTTTCCTCATGTCAAAATAACTAGTTTTAACCTTGGATGCTATAGACAACGATTTTGTGTATGGCAGGAGTGAGAATGGGGAGAAGCACCATTTGCTATTCCATTTTAGGAAGCAAAATATCTGCTCCTGGCTTTATACCAATTATTATTACTTTCAGTTTTGGAATTTGGCTGCACAGAGCATCCTTCTGTAACTTAGGTACCCCCCAGATGTGTAGATTTCAACACTCAGAATCCCTCAGGTTGACAATAATAAATGCAGGAAGATGCAGCACTGTGGGCCATCTGCTTCCAAGTGACTTGAGGTATTTTTCCTAGAAGCCAAGCTTGTGGATTGCTCACCTATCACTACTGTACTAGCCTTGAACTCTGCAGTTGTGCTGGATGGTACTTGTTAGAAACTAGCTTTCATTAACATCTGGCACTACTGGAAAATCTAAGGAGGAAATATTAATCTAGCAATAAATTATTGCCTGGACAGAATAAACCAGAGTGGTATAGTGATAAATAAACCACAGATTGAAAGAGCAAAGTGCCTGTATTCTAGCTGAAAAATATAGTGGGAGCAGCATTTTAAACGTTTTCAGCTAACTGAAAATAGTGAAGAAAAAAAATATACAAAACTAAATGCTGACTTTGATCTCAAGTTAGGGTGCTTTATTGTACCAACCAGAAGAATACAAATATTACCTGCCAGGCAGAAGCCCAAAAATTATTTTTTGGGGAGAGGGGAGGAAATGTGATTGTGCCCTATTCTTAGCTGAATATTTAAATCAGACTGTGGCATTTAACATATAATTCATAATAATAAATAAATAATAAATCCACAATAATGGATCCTTGACCCTGGGAATCATGCCACTAAAATTCCGTGGTAAACCATCAAACCACAGAGAAAGTTCTCAAGCTTTTTTAAGAAGAAAATCAAGGTATGTAAAGCTTTGGATTGGCTCACCAGACTTCTTTTAACATAGTCCTCAACACCACCATTAAAAGTTGACATCATTGTATGACTTTCCTGCTTCTTATTATAGACCCTAGCTGTCATATATATGTCAGCAATGCTGACTTTAAAAAGAGGTTCCTTTCACATTTTAGTACTAAAGATTGCAGTACTCCAGGGTCCCTTTTCTTATTTTGTGGCAAGCTAATCTAGTTTTCACTCTTCTACTTTAAGGATGGGATAATTCCTCCTCTTCCATTAGCAGAATTTACATATAAATTTACCTCCTGCGCCTTCCTACTGTGCAATGCTTCATGGATGCAACTGGGCAAAAAGTTCCAAAGGTGCTTTTCAAAAGGCAACTGGACTTGCTTAGTTTTTTTCTTGAAAACATTTCGCTTCTCAGCCAAGAAGCTTCTTCAGTTCAGGACTGAAGAAGCTTCTTGGACAAAAAGTGAGAATTTTTAAGAAACAAACTAAGGAAGTCCAGTTGCCAGAAAAAGCACCTTTGGGACAGCCATCACCTGGATGGTTGAAAATATCCATAGTCATTGAACAAAAAGTGTAGTAAGATTTAACTGAATCCTTTGTTGTTCTACTTCTGCCATTTCTGTTAGTGCCTCAATTAATACAGCAAGAAGAGAACAACAAAGCTATGGAGCCCTCCTTACCTCTTTAAGATGGCCACCATGTTACTTCCTGGATCCCAAGACTTAGGTAGGAAGAAGAAGCCAAGAAGATGAGAACCAAACATTAGCTTTAAATAAATCCAAAAGGTGGGGGAGAGGAGTGATGCTGGGAAGAAGAGGCCCAGGGGAGTCAAAACCATGCGAAGTAGTATATATTGGCTTGGTTCACACAACCAAGCTGTTAATGCTGTTTGCATTAACAAACAGCAGTTACTTGTTCTCATAGCACCCATCTCCCAAATCAACCAAATTTGTCAGATGTAAATTATAAATATGAATGGATTGTGCATATTTATATATTGTATATTTTGAAATACTGTGTATTTTGAAAATACATAAGATGTATTCCTAAGAACTCAGGAATGTGAACTCAGATAGGATTAGAATGTGCTTGAGGGTTGCTCACTCAGCTGCAGTCTCTTGCACCATGTGCAATTTAGCTTTGGGAGAATTCATAACCTTTGCCGATAGTTTATCAGAGGGAAAAAGGCATGAAGAACAATCCTCTACAAGGAAAGTCATCAAAGCCTCAGAGACAAACTTTCCAGTGTGTTGCCCTTTGGCTCTCTGCCAGATATTTCAATCTACTTAATAGCAAGGGATCAAAAAAGAGGTGGGCCTGAAGTGGATAAAAGATGATCTGGGCTCAGCATCGTAGAATAGTCCACTATTGAAGATATACACCCAAAGCATTACCTAATTTTTATCATTAAATAAATATTGGATTGAGATTAAAACTGCAAAAACACTTTTGGAGTATATTAGGTTGTCATCATAATTAAAAAGTCAAAATTTGGCTGGCTCTGATGAACTTTGGCAGTACAGTAAGGAAAAAGTTGGACTCAGACACATGCATTTCACACTGCCAGATTATAACAACTTTTGGCAAGAAGGATGTAGATGTTTTAATTTGCTGTTAGAGACCACCTGCTCCTCTACAAGCTTTTCTAGGCACTCTTCCTAGAACATGGGGTTTGCTGGAAGATGAACTTCAGCTTCACAGATATTTTTTGTTGCAAAAAAAGAACAACAACATCACCTAATATGATGTTAGAAATTTAGTTATTCTCCACATATAAAAGTCATGCAGCCCGAATTGATGAATGCTAAATTTAATACTACTCAAATTTTGTCCTATCAACTTCAGTTTATAGACTGAAATGGGCACATTTAGTGTGCTACAAAAATAGAAATCTTGGGTTTTAATTAAAATTATTTGAATAAACGTTGGCATTTAAAAAAAAAACAGTTTTGTTTTATTAGTAGCCTCTGCTTGTGAAGTAGTAAAGTCTCCTCTGAGTCAGGAGGACCTCTTAATGATTTCATAGATGTGACCATATAGCTTCAATACCTAAATTAGTTTGTCACTGTTTTCTTTTGGATGGTCTTGTTAACATTTCCTAGTCTAGTCTATTTCCTGGTGTATTTCTATGCAAGTAAGAAACAAGTCTGTCCCTGTTCAGCTTTTTCAAGATCAGTCAAAATCCTCTAGGTATTGCCAAATGCTGTGACTAAGCAGAAAAAGAAGTTTGTTATTGTGGCACACACACACACACACACACACACACACACACACACACACACAGAGAGAGAGAGAGAGAGAGAGAGAGAGAGAGAGAGAGAGAGAGAGAGATTCTAATATATTTTGTGTATTCCAAAACATTTCTAATGAACTGAAAATTAATTTACATTCTTTTTATGTGAGTGAAGGTTACTTTTTAAAATTTCTATGACATTCTTGCTAAAGAAGCAGCAATGAGAAGCTGTGGTCTTAATACACTACTGTACAGATGTAGGGTAGAAATCTGGAGGTTTTCATACCCTGATTCTGCCTCTTGCTTTGTCATAGCAGTTGCCACAAAGTTTCCTCAAGGCTTTTAAGAGTGATATTGTCCCAACAACTGAATTAAAGGGACTTAGTTGGGGAGCTATTCAGAAGAATAGAAGAAGATAGTCTTGGTATTTAAGTAATATATTTTCTCATTTTGATTAGAGTACCATTACAGCTTGACGTTCTTGGCATGGTTAGCATGGTCTACAATGTGGATTTATCTCTGTTCACAAAGCCCAAATGTTCCATCATCAGATCTTTAGAGTTCTGTCTCTTTATTTGATATTTGTTCATGTTTGGCTACACCAACTAAGTGCCCAGTAACAGAAGAGAAACATGAGGGATAATGATGGAGATGAATTTCCATAATTATTCTCTAAAATATTTTACAATCCAGACACCATTCACAATCTGTTCAAGGGATTCTAGTAGTCAGAATAAAACACAAGAGAAAATAAAGTCAAATATAAATCATGTCTGTTGTTTTTGGACAAGTTGGCCTGTAAACATTGCCAGTATCTGATTTTATTTCACTATCTAAGCAATGAAGAAAAAGCAAAGGAACATTTGACACTCACCAAACACAAACTTTAAAGAAACTTTGGCTGTCTTTTTATATTTTGTTACACCTCTTTTGGCATCGACATTCAAAGTACACTATTTTCTCCAAGTAGCAAAAAATATCTGTATCAGCAGTACTTAAATGAGAGCTTTTTGTCTTATGTGTTTTTTTTTTTAAAGAATTTCCAGTTTATAATTTATACTTCAGCTATCAGACTTAACCAGCTGTCCACTGTAGAAATCTGTATTTCAAAACCATTTCCTCAACCATTTGCAAACTTTTATTTGCCCTTATCTCTAGGATGGATGTGTGCCACTTTCTGTAAGAAGACACTGAAGTATGCCTCTGCCTAGCAATGAAACAGCCCTTACTAGAACTATAGCATCATGCTCCTATTTTCCAATTGTTGGAAACTCTTAATTTTAGAGAATAGATTCACTTCAGAGATTATGATTCACTTCCTAATGAGCATACCTATGTTAATTTGCTCCAACTTTGTTTTCTTCTTATGAGAATATCTATCTCAGATGACAGCCAATTTGTCCATCTGATAAAGGAAATTGATGGTTCCTTAGCTTCCAGTAACTAAAGTTCTTTGACTTTGCTACAGGCCTTAATTCATCTCTGCTTAATGCCATCTCTGCTTTTATTTCTATAAACTGTTATAACTGCTTTTTCCCCTTATGGCTTGGCTTATATCCCTTTTGGATTATTTTCATCTAGATTTAAGGCTCTGTGTAAGAGTTTTGTTTTCCATTGTCTTTGTGGTTGTTAGTCTACATTTCTAGTGGTCCTTGCAATCAATGTTCATATATTCTTGTGATGAAGGCTAATATCCTGAGCATATTGTGGTTGAGTTTGGCAGCCTGGTGATTTATTCAGTCTTACTGGTTTCCACGTGGATATTAAGCTTTGGTTTGTAGCCCTGATTTTATCAAATCTGCACATTAGGTTATGTCTATCCAGCTTTTGGATAGCAATGATTTTTGTGTTTTGTGAAATAAAATATAAAAGTATCCTTATACTGGTCTATGACCATAATAAAGATTTGATTGGAAATTATCCTGTTATTCTGTATTAAAATTGGATAAATCAAAAAGTATACTTTTCTTCTACTGACTGCTTGCAGCTTGACAGTTCGAGTCTCATCGGCTCAAGGTTGACTCAGCCTTCCATCCTTCCAAAGTTGGTAAAATGAGGAGCCAAATTGTTGGGGGCAATATGCTAACTCTGTAAACCGCTTAGAGAGGGTTGTAAAGCCCTGTGAAGTGGTATATAAATCTAAGTGCTATTGCTATTAATCCTTTCTCTTATATCATTAGAATAAATTTGTGCTTCTGTGTTTCCTTTCTTCTAATATATTGGCTTTCCTAGGTGGGAAGCAAAACCTTCTGGTGTCTTCTATAGATCTGCATGTTCTTTTGCATCAAAACAGGAACCATTTTCTTGTGCACATTCCAGATTAATCTTAACAGTTTTAATTTTTAAAGTCATTCCAAACATTCCAGCAACAGAACCATGTTTAATAATGTTATGAGGTGGGACAGAAACTTAGATATGCCTAATCAGTTTATATTCTGTAGATAAATGCTGCGGGAATATGTTTGAGATCCCGAATCATTTGTTTCCATGTCCTAGAGACCTTGAATGGAGCTCTCTGAATGCACACTGTATGTTTTTTTATCTGGAACTATTTGCAACAAGGAAATGTAACAGAGCATATTGTCTTATAAAAAGCTTTTCTACATTGTTCGTGAGTCTAATTTTAATTAATTGACTTGTATGGTTCATTTATGTTTGTGTGTCTCTTGTTTAAGTATGTCAACATTCAATGAACCTATACCATACTCACATACATTTCCTAAACTGGAGGAGGGGACTGACTCCTTTCATTCACCTCCTCACAGCAATAGGGACACAAACCCTTCTACCTGCTCCTGTTTGTAGCCCACCAATCATTAGAGTGCAGAGTGATTTAGTCCATGGGGGTATAACTCTAATGGATGCTAGTCATTCCAGGGGTTACATGTAGCCTGCAGGTTTTTGAATGCCTGTTAAAGACTATAAGCCAAATTCCCAAGTCTCTTTCATGGCAGGCGTCCACATAATATAACTGGGAATTGGTTTAGTCTGAAGCCCGGAAAGGCTACTGCCTGTTTAGATGGACAAGGCAATGCTCTCCAGATGTTCTGAACCACACTTCTTAGGTCTGGAATTGGTCATGCTGTCTGAGGCTCTTGGAAGGGATGATCCAAACTTTAGATTATTTTGAAGGTCTCAACTGTTGAGTATGCAAAGCAGTATGTATCAACTTTCTTCAGCTGAAACTGCACAAATAAAATGATGAACATAAAGGAACGCATCCTCTGAGCTCATAAGCAAAGTTCAAACACTTGAGGTCTGAACCAGCTACTATCTCTGGAGCAGTAACTCATGTTCATTCATTGCAGATGTTGCATAATACACAACAGAATACTGTGGGAGCTTTCAATGTCTTTCCTTCACACAGTGTCCATCTTAAAAGTATTAATTAAGATATATCACACAGTATGATACACTTTAGACAATTAATGTATTTTAATAGGAAGCCTGAAACCAACTTTTAATCCATTAAAAAAAATCCTTGTTTCAACTGCTGAATGCAGCCAGGCATTTCATGTGACACAAGCAGTGGGAAGCATGACTTCAATAACATGAAATGTGCAAGACTTTAAAAGTTTTGCTTCTTTGTTTCATTGCAGACCGTTTATTTTTATAGCTTATTGTTGCTGAAGAGTTTCTTTGAAACAATGCCTCTGGCTCCCACGGCATCTTCATTCAAGTTCCCTCAAGTAGGACATAATGAGAAACATTTTCAAATCTTTCCCATTACAAAAGAGATCTGCCTCAAAATAATTAAAACTGCCTAATCCCACCTAGACTAGAAACAGCACCACCCTGAAAGTTTGTTTTAAATGATAAAATGAAAGGCAGAATAGAAAAGAGTAGCAACTCAGAAGAGCCTTCCTCAGACTAGTCCCTCAATTCATGTTGGACTATCAGCCCCTATGTGCCTAACCAATTCTTGGAGATGCAGTGCCAATATTTCTGAAGTCTACTAGGGTCAAGAAGGCTTGCCTTGAGGTACAAGGGAAACTGTTCTTCCATATTTGGAGAGAGCTCACACATTATCAGAGTAATGATTTAAGAGCTGACCAGCTGCTATGACAATGTAATGCTAGGAATGAGTCAGCAAGGTTTTGGGGCTGATATCACTTTAAGAGCCTGTCATAAGAAGAGACACTGTTGGGTGTATCTCTCTCTCCATGTATGCTTCTGTGTTCTAATTGCTGGTTGCTGTTTGTTTGAGGTCTGACTAAAGTACGTGTATGTATATATTCATTGTAGATAAAACCACTATTTAAATACAAACCCCTGTTTACTATATTTGCTCCTGGGTTGTCTAGCATAGTCACACTGTGTGCACACTGACACCCATTCTATCAGCAGATTTTAGATTTGCTCCTAGGTGTTTAAGAAGTTTCTTTTTTGCAAAACAAGGGAGCTTTTTAAATTCACAATTAGGTTATTCAGAGACTAATATAGCCAGAATTAAATTTTTAAAAGTAGCCAAAACAACAAGCAGTGAAACAAGTAATTGCCTGTGTGCCTATCTTAATATGTCTATCATATATATATATATGTGCATATTCTTTCTAGCCAGGTTTTACCTACGTAAACTAAGTTGTTCTACAGCCCTGGTTCTGTGAAATCTCATTCACAGAACCAGGGCTGTAGAACAACTTAGTTTATGTAGGTAAAACCTGGCTAGAAAGAATATGCACATAAAAGCCTACGAAAAAGGAAAAAAGACATACACACACACACACACACACACACACACACACACACACACACATATATATATCTATATATATCTATATATATCTATATATCTATATATATATATATATATATATATGCATTATTGTTTCAGCCAGGGTTTTTCTTACGTAAATCAAGATGTTTATATAGCCATAGTTCAGTGAAATCCCAATTCAATATTTTCTAGGCTTTATCAGACTACCAGCATTTTGCTGTCTGTTGTAAGACTTAAGGGAGACTAAAATAGATCTATTTCTGACTTATTTGTCTTCATCAGTTAGCCACACCCTCATCTTATGACTCCTCCCTGTAACGGTCAAATACTTATTCTGTTCTTTTTTCATAGGTCTATATGTGCATTATTGTTTCAGCCAGGGTTATTCCTATGTAAATCAAGATGTTTATATAGCCATAGTTCAGTGAAATCTTACAACAGACAGCAAAATGCTGGTTAATGTCTGATAAAGCCTAGAAAATAGTGAATTGGGATTTCACTGAACTATGACTATATAAACATCTTGATTTATGTAGGAAAAACCTTGGCTGAAACAATAATGCACATATAGACCTACAAAAAAAAGAATAGAATATATATATATATTCTGAGGTTTTCGTGGGTGTCTGTATGTAGGTCTTTGGTTATTCGAGTTTTCTCCCGCGTAAAATTGGAGGTGTCTTGGCAACGTTTCGACGAAGTCTCATTCGTCATCTTCAGGCTGGTGTTCTCGGCTTCGTGCTTCTAGGAGCAATGTGTGTGATCGCAGCTGTTTCTTCCTTTCAACTGCCAGTGGGGGTGTGAACTGATTGGGTGGGAGCTTGGCTGTGTTCTGATTGGGTGGAGGTGTGTTCTGATTGGTTGGAGGTTTGGCTGTGCTCTGATTGGATGGGGATTTGGCTGTGCTCTGATTGGATGGGTGTGTGTTCTGTTTAGGTGGGGGCTTGATTGTGCTCGGGTTAGTCTGAGTAGCAGGGGGATTTGAGCTGGTGAGCTGTGTTGCTGTTGTTTGGCTTCGTGTTCATGGCCGTGCCATCTCTTCATGTTGGGTGTCAGTCTGCTTCATGTATGGATTGGAGGGGTTTAAAGTGGCTAATGATGCAGCTGTGGTCTGACTTCTGGTCCGTGGTCGTGCCTGATCATCAGTGTGGGTTTGAGTCTGCTTTCTGCATGGATGTGTGGTGGTTACATCCTGTGTGGCTCTTGTGAGTGTGGGTCTGGTGTCATTCTTTGTGTTAGGGACTCGTTTGTCAATAAGGGCGGGTTTCCAAATGGCTGGCAGGCAGGAGGTATCATCTCGTTTATTCATGCTGTGTGGACGTTTTTCTATCTCGATGGCTTCTCTGATTATTCTGTTGTTAAAGTGTTCAGTTTTGGCGATAGTTCTGGTCTTTTTAAAGTCAATATCATGTCCTGTGGCTTTGAGGTGTTGGACCAGGGAAGAAGTTGGTTCCTCTTTTCTGACTGAGTTCTTGTGTTCTTCAATGCGTGCACTTATTCTTTTGTTGGTTTGTCCGATGTATGTGGTGGGGCAGGTGGTGCAAGGGATTTCATATACTCCTTGATTTTCTAACTCAATTTTGTCTTTCGGGTTTCTTAGGATGGTGGATATTTTTCGGTTTGTGCAGAATGCTGTTTTGATGTTGTGTTTGTGGAGGATCTTGCTGATTCTGTCTGTGGTGCCTTTTATGTATGGGAGGAGGGCTTTGCCGTTTTCTTGTTCTCTGTCTTGGATTTTAGTGGGGGTTTCTTTTTGGATTAGGTTGGTGATCTTATTTCTTTGGAATCCATTGGATGTTAGTACGTTAGTGAGTGTGTGTAGTTCAGTTTTTAGGTGTTGTTCGTCAGCTAAGCGTTTTGTTCTGAAGATGAGTGTCTTGGCTACGGAGTTGATCTGTGCTGGGTGGTGGTGTGAGAGTGCGTGCAGATAGCGGTTTGTGTGTGTTTTCTTCTGGTAGATGGTGTGTCCTAGGGAGCCACTGGATTTTTTGTAGACTAGGACATCCAGGAAGGGAAGTTGGTTGTTCGCTTGGCACGGCCACGAACATGAAGCCAAACAACAGCAACACAGCTCACCAGCTCAAATCCCCCTGCTACTGAGACTAACCCGAGCACAACCAAGCCCCCACCTAAACAGAACACACACCCATCCAATCAGAGCACAGCCAAATCCCCATCCAATCAGAGCCCAACCAAACCCCCAACCAATCAGAACACACCTCCACCCAATCAGAACACAGCCAAGCTCCCACCCAATCAGTTCACACCCCCATTGGCAGTTGAAAGGAAGAAACAGCTGCGATCACACAAATTGCTCCTAGAAGCACGAAGCCGAGAACACCAGCCTGAAGATGACGAATGAGACTTCGTTGAAACGTTGCCAAGACACCTCCAATTTTACGTGGGAGAAAACCCGAATAACCAAAGACCTATATATATATATATTCGTAGATTTTCACAGGTAGAGGTATGTAAGTTTTGGTGTCTTTGGGTCTTTTCCCGTGTAATATTGAGAGTATCTTGGCGATGTTTCGACGAGGTCCCACTCGTCATCTTCAGGCTGGTGTCTTCGGCTTTGTGCTTGTGCTAGGAAAGCTTTATATATATATAAAGAAAGCTCTGGAGATCACACTTACAAAGGGGATCTCTGTGCAGCAAGACCAACAATCATCTTATTATTATTTTCCTGCCCTTATATCTATTCCCATTCAAGATAGTACCAACATTTTCTGGGACATATCTGGAGGAAAACAGTCAATGCAGGACTTACTCTAAAGGAAGCTGCCCTTGCTTGAAGGGAAGGAACAGGAAGAAGAATTGACAATAACAATATGATTCTTAAATAGAGATTCTGAAATAAGAGAGGAAACAAGAGAATAGTTGGAGACAGTCTCAAAAGGAAGAAGCAGACAAAACATTCTGAGGAAAAATGTACTGGATTGATGGGAGAAATATTTCTGTTGTAATCATTATAAATTTTAATAACATAAGAAATATAGTACGGTTTAGTAGAACAAAACTGTGGAAAGTCACTCTATCTCAGAACTAGGATGGAGGCAATGCCAAACCACTTCTGAAAAACCTTTCCAAGAAAATTGCAGAAAATTGTTTCTGAGAATCAAACATAATTGAACAGAAAAAAAATCTTGATTTTAGATATTCTACGTAGTCACATTTTCCTTTCAACTGTTCAGAGTGGAAGACACAGGAAATATAAGCATCTCCTTTAAACCAAAACTACCTAGTTCAATATTGATTAGCAGCTGCCCTCCAAAGTTTCAGAACTTTGGAAAGGTTCCAGCCTTATCTTGAGAAGCTTCAGAGTGAATTTATGTTATATCAAACTGTGTTGCACCATTTATCCTGTTCAACATATTAACTGAGGGGCTACATATAGGTAAGAAACTACAGTAGAATCAAGAGAAACAATCGATTCTAGATGGAAATGTCCTCTTGAAGTTGGTAAAATCCAACAAAATTGTGTAGTGTAGAAGGTAACTGAAACTAGGACCAAGGACAGCTCCAACTGTTAACTACTGGTTGGTGGTGCTCCCTCCCACAAGAAATAAGAGGAAGTTGTCTCAGCAGCCAGCTAAGCTGTTTATATAAACATTATGGTTAGTATCACCCATCCAATCAGAGCTTCTAGTTGTAGTCTTTAAAAAACCCTTTGCAGGATTTGCAGATTCCTGTGCAGTCAGAGAGATCAAGATTCTACTGACGATTTATCCTCTGACCTAACAAAAAATAGCAAGGCCATATCTTATGGTGAAAAAGATGTGACTATAAAGCTCACCAATTTTCCATGAATGGAAATTGCCTGATCCTCACATAGGGTCAGGTAATTTGGCTGACCAGAAAAGTCCATAACTCGTTATACATTTCAGCTACAAAACTTCCTTTAGAAATATTGAGCATCCAGTTCTCCTCTTTAAAACATAATGAAGTTGGAAAGTCAGACAGGGACCTTATCCTAACTGCACAGCTGTTCATTTTTCTAGAATAACAATATTTAAATAGTCCAATAATGTGGTTGAAGTGTATTAATATTAATTACAGGAGGGAAAGACTGCTATGGCAATGGATTGGGTTGAATAATTTAGTAATGACTAAATTAAATTCTTTTTAGAAATATAATGCATCCAACCAAATTTTTCTCATTCCTATTTTGCTTCCTTCTGTTTATGTCAAAAGGAGCCAAAATAGTGGGCAAAAAGAGCAAAGAGAAAAACAGAGATACTCTCTATGCATAGTAAGAATGCTTATTTTATCATCATGATTATATTGGTTTGGTAGGCTTCATAATTAACAAAGAAAAATCAGCACTAGGAATATCTCGAAAAATACTCTATGTGATTTCATTACCTGAAACTTTTCCAGGGGGACAGATAATGTATTCCATACAATGTTTTATAAAAAAGATGAATTGTAGTGACACATCCACATTCACAATCTTTGCTGGAGTATTTTGCATTTGTAAAGCTTTAGTCAATCAATTATATCAAGAAACTGTGGGTGTCAGCCTCAATAAAAAATAAAATAAGATAGGGTAAGGTGAATGAAGTCAGATAAGATAAGATAAAATAGAGTAAGATAAGATACACTAAAAGATAAAAGAGTGAGATAAATTAGTATGAGTAGATAAAATGAAGGTGTGAGATAAACTAGTGTAAGAAAAATATACTTCAAAAGTATAACATAAAATGAATATTAAATACAAAACTGGGTGCTTAGATGAATGCATCACCTTTGCATGCTCCCCACTGGATTCTATAAATATATATTTTCAGGTGAACAGGCATGACTATAAATTTAGAAGCTCTAATAACTACATATATGATGTGCCCTGATGAAAATAATACAGTGTTTTATTTCATTCTTTTGTATGGTTTTGTCAAGTATTAACTGTAAATACTGGACCATTGCTGGCACATATAACTGGCACATATAGTTGCTGGCACATATAATTGGAAGACGTACAATGTCTTTAATGTTTGGTGTTCCACATATACAGATTCTCTCAGGATGTGACACTTTGTAGAATTATTTAACCACTTGCTCAAATCTTGCTCTGGTAAAGGCTATTGCACGGTCTTCTGTAAAATCCATTGTCAGGTATTTTTCTGCTTCAAAGTGGTCTGATGTTTGTAAGTGATTCAAAACTGGCTTGGGCACTAGCATCCAAAATTCTTTTTTAAAATATTGCCTTGGCCTGATGTCTACCCGAGCGTAGGCATTATGTTGATAGGTCAAACAGTGAGTTGCTTTTGAGAAATCGATATATTCATGTGGTAGGTTGAAAGTGATTCCAGATTTCTTCTTGATTACCAAAGATTGAATGAAGTTGCCTCCCAACCAAGCCACAGCTTCATAGCATTCCTATTATCTTTAGCAATAGCTGTATAACTTCTGTTCATTCGTCTTTTCTGCTTGTGGAGGATGAGACTCCATTTCAAAGTGCTTGGAGCAGGGGTGAAATCCAACCAGTTTGGACTGGTTCAAGTGAACCACTAGGGATTATTGGCATTGGTTCACCAAACCGGTAGTAATCACCCCTTGTTGGCCTCACCCATGGCCAGCCAGTCGTCGCTCACCTCTTCTGGCCGCTCGATGTTCCACAGAATTCAATGTTAAATGCAGCAGAGAGAATGCTAACTTTTCTCCCTTCATTCGGAACGGAGCTGCTGCAGTCTGTCCCTTTAAGGTAGTTCCCAGGAGGGAGGGGGAAAAGGGGAGCAAGTGGAATGGAGCTGTTTTCGTGAAAGGCAGGAAAATGGGGAAGGGGATTTTCCTGCCTGTCATCCATTCCTCAATCTCAGCACAGACTGAGGGAAGGATGGTAGGCAGGAATATTCCCCTCCCCATTTTCCTGCCATTCGCGACAAGGAGTGGCTGGAAGGGAAGGGGCTGGTGAGGAGCCCCTCGATGTGAGTGATGTCGAGTTGGCCATGCCCATCCAGTCACATGACCTCCCCCAACAAGCCACGCCCACAGAATCGGTAGGGAAATTTTTAAAATTTCACCACTGGCTTGGAGCCCTCTGGGGTGGCAGCAGAGGAGGAAAAGAACAGAATGGCTTCCTGCATTTGGATATATGTTGGTACCACAGAGTTGTTAATATGCTGAATGTGGATCTCAGAATATCCTCCTTCCGTTTTTTTTTAAAAAAAGCAAAATAGAAGCTGCACTTGAAAGATTCTTGAGAATAATTTAAAAATATCATATTAAGCAGAAAAAGGAACTGCAAAGTATATCTGAATGATAAGATGATTTGACTTGGCAATGAATCAAGGGGCTGAAAAGCAGTTCTGAATGGACAGTAAAATGTACAGTATATAAAAACCTAATGCAGGAATTTTTAAACATCCATCCTCCTCCACAAACAGCTTTGAAACACAGAAAGTGCAGAAAGTGATAGTGAGGAAAAAGCTCCAAGAATGTTTGTTCAAAAAAAAAGAAAGAAAAGGCAAAAGAATTCCTGCATTCTTAGCTGGAAGATGGAAGTCCTCCCTTCTAAACAATTAATCTTAGTTGATGAAGGAAGAGTGGAATGAGGAGTATCCAAAGAGTCAGTAGTCAGCCAAAGATATGTTTGCTTAAGTTTTATTTGTATGGGAGATTTCATAAGATATACTATAGGGCTAATATGAATTCTTCCAAAATATGTTTCTGTTCTTCAGGGAATAGAGCAGGGAGAACTGTTGAGTTTAAAAGGGAGGATTACAACACTGCAGACTATTTCTCTTCATTACAATATCTTCTGCAGAACAAAGTTTCACATGGGACTCTATTTGTTAAGTGCTGCAAGGAGCTGTTCTTACTCCCCAAATTATATTAATTCAAAGAGCTGGAGCAAATAGTGCATGAAGAAGGATAGGGAAGACCACATAAATAAGGGTCTGGAGAACAGTTCTTAGGGGAAACTAGTAGAAATGTGGCTTCTTTGGGCAGCTGTCCATTCTGGGTTAAGAGACGGGGTTCTATAACTTTTGCTTTAGTAAAGAAAATTTAACAACGATAAGTTTTCATTTCATCAGACAGTGACAAATTACATCATCTGAATTAGGAATTAACAGTATGAATTAGCTTTATGTAATATTGGTATTTTTAAAAATGTGGAGGTGTAGCCTGGAAATTTGATTTTCCTGCCAAAAGTTCCCCCCCCAACATGTTACTGTGTCAGAAGTTCTTAATGTTGCCTTTGAAAGTATTTTAAGCAACAACTATTGTGGGGAGGGTACATTTAATGTTTCTGGTCCAAATTGTTCTCCTCATGTGTATGATAGCCCTGTGGTTCAACCTTCCAAATATTATTAGAACAAGATGTCATCCTGAAAAGCAGGAGCTGGACTGTTTTGGCAATTTTCCAGTTGGATCAGTGGGCTTGAGAATTTCAGAACTAAAAAGCTTGCCTGTGACATTAGCTCAAAATGTTTAGCATTTTTTAGACGAAAATGAAAAATATTAACAGAATAGAATAGAATTTTAGAAGTCCTATTAAACTGAGACCTTTGAAATATGTGTTTGATCATTTCCCCATTGCATCCAATGCCAATGTCATAATTTTGTTTATTGAATTTGGTAACCCAGTAAGTAAGAATGTGTGGCAAATCCAAAATACTGAAATTTATATTTTAAATGATTAATTTTGCTTTCTTTTATGAAAAATAAAAATACATCTGATGGTTTCATTTCTCAAATATGTTCTAGGTAGAGTCTCCATTGCTCCATTGTCCTCCTTCAAAAAGCTCTAGATTTACAATTCACTTATTGTCTGAAAGTGCCAGTCATGTAGAAGCTGTTAAATTTTACCATGGCTTTCTCACACAGCATGAAGCTGTCCCTACATAAATGGTCTGATCATTTATTCCTAACCCTTGTCTTCCTGATCAATATTTCTGAAATTGGTGACGATCAGAGAAGTGAAATCAGGAACCGGTTCTTTATAGATTTACTAACAGTCACAGCCAGTGTGTATATGCAGAAATGTTTTCCTTTTCTCTCATCAATGAAGCACATTTACCAAATTAATTTTGAGTGAAAAAGAGGTAACTTTGGGATAGAAGAATTTTGTAAGCTGTGTCCTCCAAATGTATTAGCCCCACAATTCTCTGAATTGTCAGCCTATGAGAATTAGATTAGAAGTTATAGTTCCATTATGTCTGGAGATTCCCAGATTGGGGACAATTTATTTAATTATGTTTTGGGAGAATGCAATGAGTGCAGGTACTATGAACGTTAAAGCAGTGATTGAAACCACTTCTTTATTTGTTGTGGTGTGAAGTGTTAGAAGCACAGGGTGTGTGAAGTAGAGTATGACATATGCCCTGGAAATGGAAGTGCCACTGTATTGATGAAGGCAAATGATTCTCCAGTAAGTTTGACTAGAAATATCAGCAATCTTGTCAATGCAGATCATTTCCCTCCAATATAAAAATTACTAACAAATTTGCAATCCCAAATTATGCTGTTCCCCTGATTAGTATTAAAAATGTCTTTCGGAATCCATGTGGTTCTGACATTTTTTGATTTGCCAGCCATGTGAATCTCAACAAACGTCTTGAAATCTGTAAATGCAAAATTTCAGGGATAGATAGAGGAAATTGTTTAAGGTGGAAATATTTCCTTATTGCAACCTCCATCTCTGAGCTGTGCTGCCTCTTCTCACACCAAGCAAACCCCACCCTGGTTCCCAGTGTCTCACATGGTTTTTATATGCCATTAAGGGATATTACAGGTGTCCCTGAATTCAAAGGCAGCATTTGTTGATTTTGGTGCATAGGTCTATGGCATCTGCAATATAATTTCCTCAAAGTACATACATTCTCTTTGGGTCTTTTGTTCTCTTTCAGGAAGAATGTTACTGATTTTCATGGTGGAGGTGGTGGGAGAGGGGCTCATAAGCTAAACTGCCCCCACCTTCAAGAATAAGCTTGCTCCTGAGATCACGATGACTTTAGAAAAGCTATTAGGAATTTATTTTTCTTGCTAAAGATGGAAATAGGCCATTTTACAATCTGCATGGCCACTTGCATTTGGTTTTCAGTTTCTATTTTAATTCTAAATTAAAATATAATCTGTTGAATTGGGTGGGACTATCACATATTAATTTATTGTGCACTGTATCAATCTGCACTTGCACTGTATCAATCTGCCCAAATTATTATTTATTAAATTTTATTATTTAGTTTCATATAAGTATAATATATGACTGGAAGAAAGTTTAACCCTTAGCTTATGATTTAACTGAATTTCATCAATATTTTATTCATGCAACTTGGAGCTTCTGAATTCTTTCAGATTCCTATTCCTAAAGTTCAGCCTGTGTTTGTTATATTAAGAAGACTGTTACTAAAAGGCATGACTCGCATTATTCTGTAAAAAATAAGAATAACCAAACTATAAAACTGATTGTTAAAAAAAAGTCCACAAAACCGGATTATGGAAGAGTGTTATGTTAAAGCTACAATGCATTTCATGCAGTCACGCCTGAGAAACTATGAGCCAGAATGTAATTTCTCTTCCATTATATTGACTTATCAAAGAATCTTAGCAGAATCCTAGCAGAATCCTAAAGAAAAGAATCAGAGGTTTCTGAAATCAGTCTGAAATCAACAGTTTCTGTGTAGATTGGCATACTGCTTGTGCTTAGAAGAGAGTCATATGAATTCTTTCCATTTTTTCAGGCAATTAAGCACGAACAGTTTACTGAAATTGAATCCACATCATTTTCTCCAGCTAGGTAACTGATAGAGATGTAGTAAGCACATACATCAAGACTGAATTTTGCAATGAAAAAAAATTCAAACACTGAGTTCATATACTGGAATGTTGTTGATGATGTATATGATAGATAGTTTTAGAATATTGCACTATAAGAATGCATTCATTTTAAAAGAAAATTGTTTGTCCACCTGATGGGCCCCATTCATAACTATGTAAGAAGATCCTCCCAGATCTGATTTCTCTAGCATTTTGTTTCCATAGTAGACAACCACATGCCTATGTGAAATCTAGGAACAGAGTTAACCTGTCCAAATAAGCGATCCCAAGAGATAATATACCCCCTTTTGTTGGAGGTAATTTATAATAATGATTGTTGTATATATTTATTGTTTTAATTAATTGTTGTGCACCATGCAGAATCATGTTTTGTGAGATGGGTGGTCCTATAAATTTGATAAATATAATCATTCTTCTCAGTAGTCACTGGTTTACCATGAATTGTCTAATCCCCCTTTAAAGCCATCCAAACTGATGCCATCATTGCATCTGGTGATAATGAATTCCATAAGGTAATTATAGAGAGGGTGGAAAAGTGCTCTCTTTTTCTTATCCTGAATCACCCACAGTACAACGTTACTGGGGTAATTCTGGAAAATTAGGTTGCCAGTAGATGCAATGATGTTCTTTTGGATCAGCTCAATTGGGAGCAGGTTGGGAGCGGGTGGGACAGTACTGTGCTGGTTCTCTTATTTCCTAAGGTGCACCAGTACCAGTCAGTGTTGACTGAGAGGGAGAAGTCCCACCCTCAAATGCTACAATGTGGGATTCTGCAGGTTTTGGAATGGTATTCTTTCCATTCCTATTCTACATGAAACTCTTCAGTGAGATCATTCATAGCCATGGTGTGAGGTTTCAGAGCCTGGAGGCAGTGGTGTGTGTGTGTGTGTGTGTTTGTGTGTGTGTGTGTGTGTGTGTGTGTGTGGCTGGGGAACAACAGGCTTTACTTGGCAAGACTGAGCGGCTCTGGGCTTTCTGGATCTGGGACTTTACCATCTTCACACTGGATGGAGTTGCACTACCCCAGAAACACCAGGTGTGCAATCTGGTGGTGTGTACCAGCTGTGTAATTCTATACTTGCACCTTCTTGAGAAACAGATGGCAGACAAGACCAGGAAGGCCTTTGCACAACTTTATGTTGTAGGCTAGTTGCGCCCTCTCCTGGATCATGAGGCCGTGCTCACAGTTACCTAGTCACCTCCAGAAGAGATTACTGTAACAGGCTCTACATGGGGCTGCCCTTGAAGAGTATCTGGAAACGTCCATTGATGAAGAGCGTGGCTGCACTAACAGTCATGTGCCCACCCAGGATGGCAGACATTACACATTTGCTCCAAGAGCTGTAATGTTTCTCATCTGCTTCCAGGTGCAATTCCAGGTGGTTTTGACCTATAAAGCCCTGCATGACATGGGTCCATCTTACTTCAGGAACTGCCTTTTCCCAATGACATCTACCTGTCCCATCAATCAAGCAGGAGAGGTATGCTGTAGGTACTGCCTGCTAAGGAATCCCCTCAGGTGAGACCCAGAAGTCATGCCAAGTCCACTGTGACTTTCACCATGTGGAACATCATTCCCCTGAGATGAGTTTGGCCCCATCCCTGGTACCGTTCTAGAAAGTCTTTAAAGCTTGTTTCTTTTTCCCCAGCAACCTTGGGGATCCCATGAAAATGCTGCAAAGTGGCTGTATGATGTCAGGTGATTGTTATTTTCCTGAGAATTTGGTTTGGCTTCTTCATGTTTTTATTTTGATTCAGTGTTTTACGATTGGTCACATTGTTTTAATGTACACCGCCTAGAGTCATGTTATGTGAGATGGACAGCCATATATATTTGCTAAATAAATAAGAAGGGGAAACAACTTGGTCATATCCACTTTCTTCAAATGATACATCATATTATATATTTTTAGCATGTCCTGCTTTTTTACCTCCTAAGTTAATTAAAAATAACCTTGAATTCTATAATGTTTCTTTATAAAGAATTGTTCAGGTCCCTTATTGTTTTGGTTGCCATTTCAATATTTCATGTTATAATATAAATGATTTATCTATAGAAAAAACTTGGGAATTGATACTGGAAATATCGCTGATTAGTTGCAAGCTTGCTCCTGCTATTCCTCCCTATAGTTAATTAGTTAATTCTACTTAAAATGTATTACAGATTTGCATGTTACAATTACTCTAATCTCTATATACTTATTAAAGAATAATACAATCCTGGATCTGCATTGTTATTCATGTCTCTGCAGTCTCATGGCACTTTGTATGATATAAAAATGCTTTGGATATATTCCAACACAAAAACTATCTAGCTAAATGTGCTATAAATTCCAGTTCTTGATTCAATAAGCTACCCATTAGCTGTGCATTACTGCTGTAGATGATTAGTGAGCAGCTTTGGTATCAAAATGGTAAGAGATATGTTTGTGATTGTAGCATACCATTTGGAAAAAAATATTTTGGTGTATGGTAGAAACAAACACTTTATTGCTACTAAATGATGCCTGTATTAGGTAACTAATAACTGGACATAGTTTCTTCAGCCACATATATTTCATAAAAGGCAGAGGATGAACACAGCTTCTCCCGACATTTCCAGTAATCATTAGCCTAGCTGTGCTTCAGAAAGCTAAAATTTTAATCTTGTAATGGTCTCTTTAGGACACCCTGTCTAATTTTTTTCATTAAGCAGGGTTTCTGTTTCATACATCATTTACTAGCTCAAGGGTTAAGCGACATGATAAAAGTTTTCATTTTTAAAAGCACATTAATTGTTGTCTGGAAACTTTCTGCATGCAACACATCCTCACCCATGGATCAGTTTTTGGCATTTACTTTACAAACAGACAGTGACTAAACTGCAAGAAGGCAGTGTCAATACAAAGCCTAGCAACGGCCAACAATGTGTACAAACTTGAGAAACCTGCTATCATCAAAAAGACGCTGTGCCAAATTCAGATTTTGAAGATCACCACATGCAATATCCTGCCTGGGCTTTGTTTTATTTGTTTTTTGTTTTGCAGGCAAAACCTACAAATATTGAGAAATGATACTTATTGAGAAGATTCTTGCAAAGAGATAAACATTTTTGAACACCAGCATAAGGCTATAAATTATGTTGCTCTCTTTGAATTCCATTGTTCTGTTCTTTTTCTTCTGATGTTGGGTGTCTCCATTTAAATTTTGCAAAAGTACAAGCATAATTCATTATGTTTTGGCTTTTTCTGTCTTTCTGCCTTTTTTATAAAAAAAACAACAACTAATAAGTAGCAGACTTGTTTGCTCCTTTTCTTTCAGACACATTTATTTTTCATGCCTTGCATGTCATTACTTGTGACAGATAAGCCTTAAGAGTTATTTAAGTTCAGCTAAGCTCTTAAAGATCTGGACAAATAAATAGGGATTATCTGAAGCTTGCACGTTTACCAATTATTTATTTTTCATTTGCTTTCTTTTTTTTTATAACATCAACTTTCTTTAGTTGCTTTCTCAATCCAAAAAGTACAAGTTGATATTAGGAGCCAACTGTGTTTATTCATCCATAACTGAAAAAGTGATTCATAATAGTCCTGATCCATAATGTCATTATAGCATCAACTGGTTTCATAGTTATTGCTGCTATTTTCAAAGACAGTAAGCCCTGAGCTAATATTCTTGTTTCATCATATAGTTTATGGTGACTTTGTTCAGCTTTGGAATCCAGTCCAACAACCAATGTAAATCCAGCTCCTGGCTGGACTGGAGTTGAACCTATACCTCTGTCACAATACAGATTTATCAAAATAGGAAAGCTATAGAATTCTAATAGATTCAAGGAGGTGTCTTTCTATCATCTGCCTGCGCATAATATCATCTCCCTCTTCTGTTGAGCATCTAAAAGATTAAGACGTGACTCTTGGGAATGATTCCTTTTGATAAAAATCAGATTCTGCTAAATGACGGAACCAATGGTGGCTCCAGATTTCATTATGTTCATAAAACTAACCATTTTTTCTGAGGGAGGAAGGAAGGATCCATATGCAATAAACCCCAGGCCCTAGACCCATATTTTTGTACTTTCCTTGGGATGCAACTGTGATCACGGATCTGTTAATAATGGATGTAAAGGATACATTCTGTGCTTTTCAACTGTTTACCAAGTTAGAAAGGTAGCAACAAAGAACATCAAATTTATCCAAATCATGTATTTGGATGAGGAACCCATATCTGCCCTAACTGCACTGGATCCAGACAGTGTACAGTTACTCTCATAAGGAGTGATATTTTTCTGTGAGAGGGTAATAGAGGGAGAGATGCATCTGCTTTCAACAAAGCCTGAATACCAATTGAAAGCAGCAAACTAGATTATTCAGACTTCGTCCTAAACAATCTAAAGTGAAGTGAGCCATTCCCCAAATTACAGAGGAATCCGCTTAAAGGAGATACATTTGACCCTCTATAATGCAAACTGCCAATAAACATGTTGAATTTCCATCAAAAAATACAAAGTGGTAGAAAATAAATGATAATAGCAGGTGAATGTGAGCCTCTCTTAAACACAGAGGGAAAAAAGAAAACTGCTTAGGAGGATAGGAGGATAATTTTAATCAGAGATCATTATAATTTTCTTCCAGTACAGACCTTGTTAAAGCAAAAGGACAGATCTTATGTAGTGCTCGCTCTCTCCTTTCAATTAACAAAGGTGCTGTGCTAACCTAAAGCCCATTTCAATTATTCCTAATTTTCAACTTTTTAATGCCATTTTGTTTTTTGGGTGAAGCTAGAATTTCACCATGCTGAAATTTCCACACAATAGCCAACACAATGGAAACCAGCTTTCTTTCTTTCTTTCTTTCTTTCTTTCTTTCTTTCTTTCTTTCTTTCTTTCTTTCTTTCTTTCTCTCTCTCTCTCTCTCTTTCTTTCTGTCTCTCTCTCTCCCTCTCTTCCTTCCTTCCTTCTTTCCTTCCTTCCTTCCTTTTATAAATTGTATTAAGGGTTTAAAGTTTTAAAAAGAAAACTTTTCAAATCTAATCCAAAGTAATAAGGAATAAAGAGAAGAGGGGAGGGGGGGAGAGGGAAGGGGAGGGGAAGGGGGAGGGAAGGGGAGGGGAGGGGAGGAAGAGAGAGAGAATAAAAACAAATAAAAAGAAGAAGCTTCTGATTTCCTTTGCAGCAAGTGCAAGCCAGCTTTCTCTGCGGTGATGAAAAAGACCTTCTCTTGTAATAATATCTTGTCATGATTCTCTTGCTCTTTTCTGTGTTTTGTGGATGGAGGGTACTTTGTCCTGCCTAAATCATTGGCCAGAGAACAAGATAAAGTCAGCATCTTGAGGACACAATGTAATATTAGAATTGCCAAGACCTGACTAAAAAAACTCCTAATTGTTAGGTGAATATTGGGAAATGTCCTGTTCCATCAATCTGGGTGCAGCATCAATAGAGTGAATTTTAGAGCTGTAGTGCCTAAAACACTGAGCTTATCGATCAGAAAGGTCGGCAGTTCAGTGGTTTGAATCCCTAGTGCCGCGTAATGGGGTGAGCTCCCATTACTTGTCCCAGCTTCTGCCAACCTAGCAGTTCAAAAGCACATAAAAAATGCAAGTAGAAAAATAGGGACCACCTTTGGTGGGAAGGTAACAGCATTCCATGCACCTTTAGTGTTTAGTCATGCCGGCCAATGATCACAGAGACATCTTCGGACAGTGCTGGCTCTTTGGCTTTGAAACAGAGATGAGCACCATCCCCTAGAGTTGGGAACGACTAGCACATACAGTATATGTGAGGGGAACCTTTACCTTTTAGTTTTGTCTCATGATCTTCATCATTGGTTTGTCTAAAGATTATAAAATGAAGTAATTAAGGCTTCCTCCCTGCTGTTTATCCTTAAAATGAGGGTGTTTTTTTTTCCATTTCCACCTTTGTTTACAATTTGCTGAGAATGTTCCTCAATTGGACTTTATACCCTAACTAACTAAGTATGCCTTTATAGCCAGGACACTAAAGAAGCAATGGAAGAATATTAGCTTTCTTGTCCTGTTCAATTTTCCTGTTAAAAAGGGGATTGAAGAGGAAGAGATCAGTCACATTAGTTCTGCCCCTAATTGCTTCACATATGGTTGGTCATATTGTGCATCAATATTCATTATAAAGCATGTGAAAATTACCTTATTTTCAAGGGCCTTTGCCTATGTTCATATAAGTCTGTCGCTCTGTGTGTGTGCATGCATGCGCTTATGTATTTTCTCAAGTTATTTTTTCCACAACTACATGCATTATCCTAAAATCCATGCCTTTAGTATATTTTGGTACTTTTTAAAGCAAAATTTAGAAGACGTATGACCCCCTATAGGGAAGCTATTTTCTAGTGATTTTGGATCAATCTGGAAAGTGTAACTCATTTAATACTACTATTGGTCTTGGACTTTAAACAAACACACCCAAGATATTTTATTTCAGTAAAATGTTATCTTCTTCCGACTTTGCCTGATTTTTATTATATTTGATATGTTTTTACTTTGTTTTATTCTGGAATAAGTTTATGGCAGCTGAAATTGCTTTATGTTTATCTGTGGTAAAAAAATCGTATAGAAATATTTTAGTAGATAAATAATAAATAGCTAAAAAATCCAAACTTCGCAAAATGCGTGTGTTCCTCTAGAAGATGCAAGCTGCAACTGCTTTCCTATGCTAATGCCACAGGAAAAACAATAATTAGGTACTGATGTCCTAAAAAGCATCAACAGTCAAAAACTTCCAACCAGATCTTCAAGGGGGACATTTTAAATTAGTGATTAAAAAAAAACCCGATCCAACTCCTATAAATAATCTTAGAAAATATTTTTAAAAATTGAGAAGTTTTACGAAAGAGAATGGGAGAAATGTAATGCACTGACTTTGAAAAGAGGAACCATCTGAAAGCATCCATTTCTTCTCGTCCTGCACTTTTAGTTCATGATTAATTTCTTTGCTAGATTTGCTAAAAGAGATTTGACCGGTGTGTCTATCTTTTTAAAGAAAAACAGATGTGCCTGAGAAAGCCATTAGCGCTCTGTAAGTATCCTATGTCCAATAAGCAAACTGACCACAATAGGCTTCTAACTATTCTGATTAAACAAATAACGCAGAAGCACAGACCTATGGTTTTCGGTACTAACGGGTTTAAAAGCCTTCTACAGAGATCATTATCTGGGGCCAGATTTATAAAGAAAATCTTTGCCGAGCCTAATAATGCAATAGAAGTAAGCACTTAAGATATTCATAGTTTCAAAGAAGATCTTGGAATGGATGGAATCTTTTGTCAAGAAAAGTACTTTAATTTGAGGATTGAGGGAGGGAAGAAGAGAGAGATAACCCAGAACCCCCTGGAAGAATTTCTTCTTCGGTTTCTTTAAAACGTACATATGCAAACTAGATAAGAATAATTATCTAGATATTAAGATAATCAATTATTCTTCAAAGTTATCAAATTAACAATAGAATTTTGTCAAGGGGAAAGTAAAATAAAATCAAGAGAAGAACTGGTGGAGACGGATATAGTTGTCAATGGTTCTCTTATTTACAATTATTAGAAAGACTTAAAATAGACAAAAGACTTTATGATTTTAAAAATGGTAAGACTGATTTTGAAATAGAATTGTGTACAAATGATGAACGTAATTGCTAAAATGTACAAATGTTATTGAAATTTGAAACAAGAAGAAAAACAAATGAAAGGATGTATGCTAAAGCAGACTAAAAATTTGGTTGCAGTACACAGATGGAACAATGGAAAGATATATGGCTAAAAGAATTAAAATGTATATTATATTATAATGAACAACAAGAAAGGACATTGTATCACATTTGATGCTTGTGTAAAAGCTAGATATTCTGGATTCAAATATATAGAGGATTGTAAAGATTAGCATAAAATTGAAACCAGAGGTTTTTCTTTTGGGATTGATGGACAAATAAGTGGGAAAAAATTGTGGACCTTTGTTTTTATACATGATAACTCCAGCAAGATTTTTGTACAAAGATGGAAAAATTCAGCACTACCCACAATGAAGGAATGGTTGAGGAAGATGATGGAATTTGCTGATATGGCTAAATTGACTTCTTTGATCAAAGAAAAGACAATATCTACATCTATTGCTGACTGGAAACCCCTTAGAGACATTTAACATGAAACAAAAAATAAGCTTATAATTCATGTTTTTTGATGATTAGACAGAAAAAAAGAGTTATGAAAAAGAGTTATGAAAAAGAGTTATATTGTAAGAAGTAAGAAATAAATTTACAACTGCTATAATTGCTATAAATAAGATTGGAAATTACTTTTTGTACGTTTTTTTCTATTCTATTTTTCTTTCCCCTTTTTCCTTTCTAGTACTTTGTCTTTGATTTCTTACCTTATATTAGTTTCTATTAGTTTTTATCTTCTTTAAAAAAAAACCTTGAAAATTGGAAGAGGGTGATAATTCATGTTATTTACCTCCCCAAACATCTTCATAACTGTGATATTCAACAAAGTTTTTTTCTGACACTTTTAGTTTATTGTAGTCCTTTCTTATTTTGGCATGTTATATAAATACTGATTTCAATTAAGTCAAATAATTTTTTAAAAAGAAAATCAGCCTATTCATTATTCTCTGCATCACACACCCTTTTAAAAACATGGAAAATTATTAAGTGCTATGATTGTGGTTTCTTGTTTTCAAATACTGTTTTGCATACTGAAAAGGAAATGCTGCCAGCATTTTGTTGCTTTTCTGTTACTTTTTCCCTAAATCTTCTTTGGGTTCCTGTGCTGCTCTGTTCACACTATAACAATAAAATTTAAAAAGTGTGCACAACTAATAAACAACTTTCTATGTACCCATAGCAAAGGGATGCATAATGTTAATATTGTTTTTATTGACTTTAGTCTAGGGTTAGGGTTAGGTAAAAACTTGTTTGGTAGAAATTTTGGAGTCCACCTAAGGATAAACCAACTTCTATTATTCACTGTTCTGCGTAGCCTAAGAAATTTGTATTAATCTATGCTTTGGTGCTTTATTAAAGTTTTGGAGGTTGCTGTTCTGAAGTACTGATTCTCACATTCTTCCTCTTAGCTCAGAAAATAAACTCTACACATTTTAACAGTTGAAAGTAATTATCTTACACTAATCTATTGGCCAATATTTTGCCACATGGATAAGAAAGTGTGGCCGTTAAATTATGTTCAGTAAATATGAGATTGAACTCATGGGTTGGTTTAAAAAAAAAGTCAATTTGTCTGAAAGTCTAAATTCCAATGAATCAAGAAAACTTAACAGACTTATCCACAAAAGAACTTATTACACTGTCTTGAACCCTAAATGTATCTGGGAAAAAGTGGGGAAATGACTTTTTCCCAGACCTAGCCAAACTGAAGTATTAAACAATATATACTTTCCCCACTTTTCTAGCTCCTGGTACTGTTTTAAATTGCCATCTCAAAATCCAGGCTCTTTTGGGGTCAACTATTCTTTAAAAGTAACTACATCCACTCAAAAAAACATTAAGAAACTCTTCATTTTCACTTCAATCGTGGAGAAATGGAGAAAAGGTTCCTTAAAACTGAGCTGAAGATCCAGATCACTGTCTTCATCCTACCTCATTGACAGAATGGAAGGTGGTTGTTTATTATTATTATTATTATTATTATTATTATTATTATTATTATTACTATTACTATTATTATTATTATTATTATTATTATTATTATTTAATCTTTGGTGAGATTCACAGCCTTTGAGGCTGGTTAATAGCTCAGCAGCTCGAGTCCTAACCAAGGACCTAGGAACTGTTAAGGTATTGTCGAAGGATGTAAACTGCTCTGAGTAAGGTGGTTTTTTTGTAGAGTCAAAATGTTCAAGTCCAGTAAATTTAGAATTTCTAAATAGCGGGGTAGCCCTTTGGGTATTGCTCCAAGGGCTCCAATTACAATCGGGACAACACACGATTTCTTTTTCCACAGTCGCTCAACTTCAATTTGCAAGTCCCGGTACTTTGTGATTTTTTCTTGATGATTATGATGATTATGATGATGATTATCTCTTTTATTCATTAAACATGAAACTCAGTCAAGTGAACATTTAAAAATGTGTCACAAATATGATTGACTGGTGCTAATGGTTGATATGGGTTGCGGCCAGCATCCTAAGTATCAACCAAGTATCTTCCTAAAATATATGATGTTCTGAGTAGCACAGTTTTTTGCCGTTCCATTATTATTATTATTATTATTATTATTATTATTATTATTATTATTTAATCTTTAGTGAGATTCACAGCCTTTGAGGCTGGTTAATAGCTCAGCAGCTCGAGTCCTAACCAAGGACGTAGGAACTGTTAAGGTATCGTCGGAAGATGTAAGCTGTTCCGAGTAAGGTGGTTTTTTGTAGAGTCAAAATGTTCAATTATTATTATTATTATTATTATTATTATTATTATTATTATTATTTCAAAAGAGAAAAAGAAAGGGAGGGAAATTTCATTTAATCCTTCTCTTCCATTGCAAGGCAGAGTGTGATGTGATTTGTATTGTCTTCCAAGTTTAGGATTTGGTTGAATCCCCCCCCCCAAACTGAGTGAATCTCAGAATGGAGGTAAAAATAGCCCCCCAATATGCACAAAACATACAAATGATTTTCTATGAGGGGTTGGAGGGACTGGAGAGGAAGCTGGACAGCACTCTGGAAGGAAGAATTAAAAAATGAGAGGTGAAAAGTGAAAAGGACAGAAGCACTTCTTTCTTGATCTCCATCCTGTATCATTCCAAACAAGTAGTCCCCAGAACATAAAGGTTTTGCTTCCAAAAAATCACCCTGTTTGTATTTAGGGAAATACAAACAACAACAACAACCCTGAATGTACATTAGATGCAAAGAGTACAATATATGGAATAAGTCACTCCATCATTTCCATATCAATCAATCAGTTTAGAAAAACTAAGCTATCTAGGGTATTCTTTTTAAATTACAAACATTTCCATTTTCTCATAAATGCTATGTATGTATAAAGAAATGTCCCTACTTAAGCAAAATGGAATGTAATATAAATGCTCCATTTCGTAAGTGTTCTACAGACCTTTCCTGCCCAAAATTTACTGGATTTAATGACTTAAGAGGCTTTTGGAAGAAGATATTTGTTTTTATATTTTAACAGAATAGTGTTCCAAATGGGGAAAAAAAAACCTGTGTGATAAAATGGGCAGTGACATTATCAAAGTCCTCAACTGGGGTTTCACATCTCTTTTATCTTCTCTTATTGCCTATCTAGGTGGTTGGGCAGAAAGATTTTTCAAAGAAATAATGCAGCAAATAATCAAATTGTTGGAGATTATCTCATTTATGTTGCAAGCCAAAATAATTGGTTGTGATCAGCTTTAGGAAATATCCAATTCCATTTTTGCTCATGCAAATGAGAGAATGACTACCAGAATGTACAAATTAAGTTTTTGTGCAGTAACTGCTAGATAATTTGGATGGCACTATTTGAGATTTATCTATCTCCATTATAAAGAAATGAATGTTTTTTGATAAATAGATAACCTAAAACAATCCATTAAAGAAATAGTCACACATCTTTGCCAGACAAACTGTTAAAACTTTTATTCTATTTTGTTCTTTGATATGTAATTGTTTACAAATAAATGAGTGCTTTATTGTCAAACTGGTTGAGAATTCTACGCGCTACAACTTCAACATACTGGTCTCAGATTAATTCTGTAGATCAAGTCTACTGGAGGCTAAAATATACAGCACCTGCATCGAGAGTAACCTTGATCATTTTGTATATACTATTACAAAACATGAATTCCTGGTTCAGGATGGAAGGACCTCAACTGCACAAACTGTGAAACTCACTGGGTGGCCTTAAGAAAATTATCTCATAATCTAAACCTTGCAGGATTGTTATTGTATTGTGAGACTGTAAAACTGTTTTGATTCTTATGATCATCTTAATAAGAATTTGTGTCACAGATTCACTGTAAGAGTCTTTGATACTCAAAAGAAGATTGTGTGCTAGAAAGATTAATTCTAACATTATTCTGAAGTCTAGTGAAGATATAATATTATATGGATATAAAATCAATCTGTCTTTCAGTTCCTGTCTCCACAGTCATACATTTCATGTTAAGCTCCAGTGCTTAATTTAATACCGGGTATAGCATTTTCTGTTGTATTACAATAAAAGAGATATCTTCCTATGATTGCTAAGATACAAACGTGCATACTTTCTAACCATTCTATGTTTTCTGATTGTGGATAACAGAATTGTGGATAACAGAGGAATAGTACCCTGTTTCCCCCAAAATAACATATCCCCTGATAATAAGCCCAATTGGGCTTTTGAGCTCATGGCAATAAGGCCAAACGCTTATTTCAGGGTTCAAAAAAATGTAAGACAGGGTCTTATTTTCAGGGAAACATGGTATTATTTTATATTTTAATTGGAAAGCATTATGGGAAGAATTACCATCACACTCAGCAATCTCCTTTTCAAGAATGTGAAGAAATTTAATTTATCGCATTTCTATGTAGGTGCTATAAATTAATAGTTGCCCATTTGGAGGGGACCCAAGTTCTACCATGAAGGAATCTGTGTCCATTTCATTTCTTGTTCATTTCTAATAAAGGGAGCAAGGAAGGGACAATTTCATCCCCATATCCTCCACACACAGTTACGGTACATCGTATACAAAGCCAACTCTGGTACTCTGAGGCAGAAAATTCTACAAATATTTATGATCCTGAGCATAACATAACAACTACAATTTCAACTAATTGTTGAATAGTCATCAACTAAACTGATGATGATGATGATGATGATGAAGATAATGATTGGAAAAAGTGCAAAGATGTAGACTTGTAGACTAAAGGCCTGTAGACTAAAACATATGAAGAATGGTTGCAGGAACTGGGTATGATTGACTAGAGAAAAGAAGAACTAGGGATCACATGATAGCAGTATTCCAGTATTTGAAGGGCTGCTACAAAGAAGAGGAGGCCAACCTATTTTCCAGGTTGCACCAGAAGGCAAGACAAGAAACAATGGATGGAAACTAATCAAGGAGAGAAGCAACTTGACATTAAGGAGAAACTCCCTAACAGTGAGAACAATTAACCAGTGGAACAGCTTGCCTTCAAAAGTTGTGGGTGCTTCATCACTGGAGGTTTTTAAGAAGACTCACTTGTCTGAAATTGTATAGTGTTTCCTGTTTGAGCAGGGAGTTGGATTAAAAGACCTCCAATCAGATATATTCTGTTTAATTGGTTGGTTGTTGATGTTTTGGCCACTTCCTTCCACTATCAAGCAAACAGAGAGCCAATAAGTGAATAAGGACCATAGTGAGCTTTTGCTGGACAGACTGAATGACTTGGTGGATGAGCAAGACAGAAGCACTCCCTTTTGTTGTTTTCTCCTCTGTTTTCCCTTTTTCCCTCATGGAAGACTGAAGAATGTTTGCGCTGAAAGTTCTGATTTGCATACTGATGTAACAAATGTAAATGTTTATTAAAATTATGAAATGAATTCAATATTTCTCTGTTCTTGTTTGTAATTTATTTCCTGTAACATTTAACAAATATGGCTTCTATTTGAAAGAAACCAAATCAATCAATCTCTTTGGTTTAATGTCTTCTCTTCTTTAGACCCCAGTGAAGCAGTCACAACACAGATTTACACGACTTTTGTATTTTAGTAAAGATACTTTGTTTTTGCCACACTATTTGATTTCAGCATCTCCTCACCTCTTGCCAGACCAAAACACAAATCATAGTTTAACTAAATGGATAATCATTATGATTTACATTTTGCTGCAATATTATGTTTAATTTACATTTATTTAATATTAGTACTGAACCACTAATTTATATTACACTAACAAGTATGTGTAATATAAAATTGATGGATATTCAGAGTAAATTAGAGGGGTTTGGTGTTGATTCCCCCCCCCCCCCGCCCCCACCCCTTAGATCCAATTCAACTACTCTATCAGGAAACAGGATTTAGTACTGACACAGATTGCTAAAACATATAAAATGCACATGTGTTTTATTTAATAGTGCCGAATTTCTGGCCAAGCCTTCCAAATTCCTTCAGTTTGCTTTGCAATTAGAATCAGATTTGGCACATTTCTGTAGCAATACTAGGAAAAAAATGAAACAACAAACCATATGTATATCAAATGAATGTAAGGCTTACTCTAAATCTGGGTTAGTTAAAGAAATGTATGCTGCAAATGATGTGTTCGTTTTTTACAGGCAGCTTGGTGACAAGTAACCTCAGATAGATCTAATGTCAGTCCATTCCATTAAAGGGCTGCACTTAGCAATGTTTCTGCCATTAACAGCTTTGCTAAGGATATCTGTAGAAGTAAAATGTGCTTTATTTGTCCATAAAAAAGGAAGATAGTAGAATAGTTTTACTGAACAATAAGAATCCTAAGATCGAGGTATATTTTTCAGATAAACCACCAGAAAATCCAGAGTTGGAAAATGTCTGCCGGTTTCATTTTTTTTTTTTTTACCAAATAATGTCAATATTTAAATTTTAACATTTACACAGTATTTTTTTTTTGAAGCAATTAACCTTGCAGCTTGATAGCAGTCTGAAATGGCAATTGAACTTTGAGTTAACAGAAAATATGACAAGATAAAGTGAACAGCACTCAGTCAGAATGTTGACCTGGCCAAGCTTTAGCAGAAGAATTTCTCTATTGCATTAAGAAGTATTGCATCTCATTTTATTTATTGATTTATCAAATTTATATGCCACTCATCTCACAATCTAAGGGGATCCTGAGTGGCTTACAATATAATAAAACATAGAGAATTAAAAACAATTATAAAATGTAAAAACAGATTAAAATTGCAGGAGATTAAAACAAAGATTGGCCAGAAATTCGGCACTATTAAATAAAACAGATATTAAGAACCTCAGATTTAGAGAGGAGAGGTGGTGTTGGCTTCTCTGTTACTACACTAACCACCTCTAGCCAAGAGCTTCTCCTTTAGGCCCCATGATAACTGGCATAGCCAAGTTTTAAGGCATTTCCTGAAGGCCAGAAAGGTGGTGGCAGATCTCATTTTCTGTGGTAAAATATTCCAAAGGGCAGAAAAGGCTCTTCTTCTGGATCTCACCAGCCACAATTCTTTGGCTGATGGGATCCATTTTAGGTCTTTTCTGCCAGCATGAGTGAGGTGGACCAATCCCATTAGGGCAAGACAGCTCCTCAGATATCCTGGATCCATATCATAAAGATAATGACCAGCACCTTGGATTGGATCTGGAAGCAAACTGGTAGCCAGTGCAGCTCATGTAGTGTTACATGTGCTACCCTAGAGGCCTGGAAAGCTATACTGTACATGCTACTACATTCTGGACCAACTGTAGCTTCAAAATACTCTTGAAGGGTAGCCCCATGTAGAGCACATTGCAAGGATGCAAGTGAGTGATGACCAGGGCATGAGTGACTGAGCCTTTACAATCTAGAAAAAGGCACAGTTGGCGCACAATCGAATTTGTGCAAAGGGTCTCCCAGCCATGATTGCCACTTGCTCTTTGAGCAGGAGTTGTGACTCAAAGAGAACCTCCAAATTGTGCATTAGATCTGTCTGGGGTTAGTTCTAACCCATCCAGAATTAAAGATGATAAATTTCTGGATCTTGAAATTTCATGCATCCACAGCCAATCCATCTTACAAGGGTTCAGTTGAAGCTTGTTGTTCCTCATCCAGGCCCCTACAGCCTTCAGGCATTGCAAAAGGGCATTACCCCCATCCCAGTCTTGGCAGAGATCATCCATAAGTGTGACCAATGCCGTTTCTGTCCCATAATTCAGGACTGAAACCTGACTGAACGAGCATAGGGATGGTTCTGCCTTCAGCAACTGCACAGCAGAAAGGAAAAAAGTAGTCCATGGGTTTGACTATACCATAAGTTATATTTTGGTGAACCTTTGCTTGATTGCCTTCCATTTACTGGTTTAATTACTTTGATACCACAGAAAGTGAACCTTCACCCTTAGGACCACAGGCAGAACTTTGTATGATTTCAAACATGCTCACAATTAGTTCCCAAATCTTGACTTTTAGGAACAAAGAATTCTAACATTCTTATTAATTCATCTAGGTTAACGTTTGATTCTTGAAAAGAAAAAATAGCCCAATACTTTTCTATGCAATAAACATATGAAGACTATCCTTCTACCCTTACTTAGTGCATATACTGTATCTGTCAAAACTTGGAGTTCAAAATTGGAGGCACATCTAGTGAGATAATCACTGAAGGAGGGTATACTTTCCATTTGCACAGCCCTGACTATTGTATTAGTACAAACAAAATCCTGAAAACTTTTACATGAAAGACAATAAGACTGAAATGTATAGTCAATGAATTAATACAGCTTCCTGGAAATTCTGGGATGATATGACTGTTAGGGTTTGTGAAAATCAGAAGCAACTGTGAGCATTCAAACATTTCATCAGTAAAATAAGCTTTTCAACTCAAATGACAATTGTTACCATAATGATCATTTGCTGTTTAATTGGAATATGATAGAAAGGGGAAATGAATTATCAAATTTCTTAGTTTGAAATTTGCACTGAAACATGATATTTTATATTTATTTAAAAAAAATCTGACCTAGTAATTAAAATCAATCTGATGTGAATAATACCCACTCAGTTTCAAACATTTAACTTTTCTCCTGATAAATAATGAACACAATAGAGTAGCTGGTAGTTCAGTAATCTGAGTAAAAATACACAGCAAGGCATCTTATTTACTTAGAAAACTATACTGTATTTTGATCAATATTTAAATTTGATCCAGCCATTAAAAGGAGATATCCTACTCAATGGAATATTTTAAATTTCTTTTTTTTTTTGAGAGAGAGAGAGATAAATTATTCATAAATGATATGAAGACTCTTTCTGTCTTGCCTCTGATTCACCTATTTTATATAGATTTATATAATATAGATATAATTTGTATTTATTTATATTTTATTTAATATAAACTTTATGTAAAATCTGTAATTTTTGTATAATAAAATTTAGAATTACATAATCGTGGAAAGATTTCAAAATGCAATTCAGCTCCAGGCTTTAGACATTAAGTTTAAAAAAATAGTGATTCAACAGCAAAAGAATGAATTGTATGAAATGAAGTCAACTGCTGTGACACTTTCAGATCTGAAGAAGCAACTTGCTTCAAATTTTGACTCTAAGGATTTTGAAATATTTTACATTTTGCCCTTTCTCAATTGTGCTCAACTATTATCATCTTAATTTTCAGTTGATTGGAGGAAACCAATATTAAAGCAAATACATAACTTAAGAATTATTTCAGAAGCCTAATGGTGAAAGAACTATGGAGGCTTGCAGGAATCAGGTTTGGTCTAGTAAACAAATAATAAAGTTCAAAATCAAATTCCACAGATGAATCCAACAATCGCAGATGACATGGCATAGTTATGATGCACACATTTGCTAAGTGCTCAGTGGAGAGGAATGCTCTCAATCTCCAAGAAAAGATCAGGATTTCTGATGATGGCCTGCTTTAGGAGGAGTTGAGTTTTGGATGTCCTTCCTCTCTCCACAATAGGGCCAAAATTTTGTCTGCTGAACGTAACAGTTGTACAACATCACTGAAGACTTTGGTTGGTGATTGAGTAAGGTGAAAGTATTATTCTAAGGCTATTCATAAATAACAGATCACCAAATATTCCTTTTACCATAGAAATATGGTTTCTGAGTCAGAAACACACCACAGCAAATTCTGTAATTGGAAAAATCAAATAGTCCTGGATGTTGTCAGTGTGGTCTTCTGTGTATAATGACATCCAGTAATATTTTGCACAAATGCCAAACAAAAAAAAAAAAAATCACAGAAAGAAGATTTCCACTTGATCATCATGGCAATTGTTCTATCCTTTTAACATTCTTTATCTGTTTACACTACTGACTGTTAGCAAGTGCTGGCAATGAAATGGGCCGCTAGTGTTTTTTATTTCTTTTTTTTAAAAAAATGTGGCATTTTATGACTTCAATGCACTACAGGCTAAGCTTGCTCAATCTGATGATTTCCAGATGTGTTGGATTTCAACTCCCATAATCCTCCAGCCAACACTGGTTGGTCAAACCCATTTTGGAAGGCAACAATCTGAAAAAGGGTAGTCAGAATAGATAAAGACTCTTTAAAAAAAACCCCTTCTCCTCTTTTCACTAGCCAAAAATATGTAAATTGCTTTGGCAATGTTTGGATTTATCACTAATAGTTGCTTTTTCTCCTTTCTGTCCATTGAGGAAAATAATTAAACTTATTAAGCTCAGCAGGGGAAAAAAGAGAAATATTAATCTAATAAACATCACAAAAGATTATCCAAAGCAGCTGTTTTTCTTTTCTGTTCATTTGGCAATATTTCCTTCTTTGTGGAGAGATGTCTGCCATTGGGTGTTACTTCAACACTGCAAGCAATTTGAGTGTTTGTTCTTTGCTCAGGAATCCTTTTCTTATACTTTTTCTTTGATTCCCATGTAGAAAATTATGGTCCACAGTTGTGTGCAATCTTCTCAATTTTCTCTTTCCCTTTATTGCTTAAGAGTGATTCAAAGTGTCATAAAAGAAAAGACAGCAAGGTAATGTCTTGGGTTAAGCCAAAGTAAATAATTTCCCTATCTTTTATGGGCTTCCTTGTACCCTTGGCAAAGAAGGTAAGCAGTCACTAACAGCTTGTGCTAAAGGAGATTCTTGGTGAATGTTAGGAAAAAACTTTCTTATGGAAGAGCAGTTGCACAAAGGAATCAGACAATTACCGAGCAGCATGGCCAACTCTCTTGACTAAGATCCTTTCCATGTCACCACCATTGGACTTCATAGAAATACCCTGAAACCAAACCATTGTTGTCCTTGATGGAGCCAATTGCAAAGTATTGAGGCCATCCATGACCCAATCACTGCTTCTACTATTGCCTGAAGGAAAAACATTTTATTTTACTTTATTTTCTTTGGTTCACTTTATCTTATTCCCTTTCTGTACTGGTTGTCATGAAAAGGAGAAGCACTATGTCTGCACTATCCAGTGTTAGTCATTCTTAAGCTTGGTTCGAATATAAAATAAGATGTCAGTATTCCAAGTAATGCATCCATTGAAAGCAGAACTCTGAGGCAGGTAGATTCCTTAAAGAACAGTTTATTGGATACATCATATTGGCACAACTGGTGAAAACCGACTCTGAAAGTTCCTGTAGTTTTCACCTAATTAAAAAGTGAAACCTCCCCTTTTCCCCCTCCTCAGGCATCAGTCACATTGTCCAATGAAAGTGCCAGCCAGTTGCATGGTTACTCTACTCCTCCTCTTCCCCACCACCTGTTGAAATGTTTTTGGTTCCCACAGGAAAACTTTTTGTTTTGACTACACAACCCCAGCTAACTATTTTCTCCCCCTCCCTCTCTTGTGACAACCCTGAAGCCATAAAGATGGCCTCAGTCAGGTTTGCTTCAGGGTTGACAGAAGATACATGATGGCACCATGGGTTAGGTTTACACAATAAGCCAAGACATAAACTATGACTTAAATTTCAAAAGTAACAACATTGTGCTTTAGTGTGATATATGAAATTTATAATTATCAAAGAGCATGGCATTCTAACTAAAGTCATATGTCGCTTAACAGTTATTGTTTTTAATGGACTCTTTCATATAATTAAGGCTGCAACCCTATAAGGATTTTTGCGGGGCTGCTGTAAACCTGAGATGAAATAAAAGAGAGCTGTCTGCTTAAATAAGACAAGAGTTCTTGTCAGACAGGCAATCCTACAATTTCAACCAACTGAAAAAAAAAGAGAGTTTATTGGTCTCTGGCAAATAATTAATAACTGTAAATAATTAATAATATATACGTAAATGAGAACTCTTAAAAATTCCCAAATACATAACTTGCATTATTCCCTATATTTTATCTTCTTGATTTATAGAACAAAGGGCATAGTTGCATATAAGCTACTTCAAACTGTTTACTAATGGATTAAACTTCATGCACTGTTCAAAAGAACTTGTTCACTATTCTATCTTAGCAGATAGTGAAAATAAAACAAAGAAAATGGGTTTTTATCTAAGATTGCTGTTTAGAATATTAGTTTAATGCATGACTCTCTCACAAAGATCCCTCAAAAATGTTGGCTTGGTATATATGGTGTCCTGTTGACTTCAAGCTGCTCTCATTGTTAAAAAAGAAAAAGGGAATTGGAAAGAAAAATGCAAAGATAAAAGTGAAAGACAAAGAAAAGATAATACATCTTCCCCTCAAAAAAAAAAAAAAATCTATTAAAAAGATTTTTCTATTTCAAAAGCAGGTGAGGCTATCGCCCAAAAGCAGTGTTATTTTGTTTATATAACTTATTAAACCTTAATGATGAAAGTAGATGTACTTCACCCTGTGGATATAATGAAATCATTAGCACTGGGTAAAGTCTGTAGACTCCCAGTTGTACTTGAATCAGTTAACATTAATCCTCACTTTTGGAAAGTGAATTCCAAACAACAAGAACATTCTCAAAAGCCAACCATTACCGCCCAGTTGTACCTTCCTGAGGAGATCTGTTTTTAATTATTATTATTTTTATTATTTGTAAAACTGTATAATTGGTTTCCATTATTTCCGAAGGAAAAGAACTCAAAGAATGGAAAAAGTTTGGCCTTCTCATTGTAGGTTGCTCTGCTTTCCCCATTCCTCTTTCATTTCCTCTCTTTGTGCAACAGCTCCATTTTCCTATTCTTTCCAGGTGTTCCTTTCACTTATTTGTGCCTAAATTCCTCATCCCCCTTAGATTTCAGCAGAACATAGCTGGCTTGGTTCAGATATCACACAAAGCCATAATGTGGTTTGGGTTTTTTTTTTTTTAATTGATTTATATGCTGCCCTTCTCTGGAGACTCAGGGCGGCTTTCAATGAGTTAAGCAATAGCCTTCATACTTTTTGTATATTTTTATACAAAGTCAGCTTATTGCCCCCACAATCTGGGTTCTCATTTTACCTACTTTAGAAAGGATGGAAGGCTGAGTCAACCTTGAGCCTGGTGAGATTTGAACTTGCAAGCAGCAGATGTTAATAGATGTTAATAACAGTGCTTTAGTCTGCCACGCCACCAGGCTGCCATGCCACCAGGCTGCCGCACCACCAGGTTTTTAAATTGTGCCTCTTGTGTGACTGTGCTCTTGTAGGGTATGGTTCCGTGGATTGCACAAACCAGCCATTGTGACATATACAACTATCTGTGGTTGAAAAATGGCTTAGGATAATGTATGAACTCAAATTAGCATCACGGAGGAGAAGAGGTTGAGAATATACATTATGACTTTATTCCCAACCTCTACTTTTTCAAAATTATTACTTTCATATCCCGTCTGCAATCAAAGTGAACCTTGAATAGGTACAATCTGAACACAAACACAACTGCTGTTCATTTACATCCTAAATGTTTTGGATCAAAATTAAACCTCTTGCCAATCAAAGAATGTTTTGCGGAACAATAAGTTTCCAGCTCTGGTAAAAAGTATCCTACTAATAGAAAGAGAGGTATATTTACTGAATCCTCAAGGCATATTGAAAATCTGCTCCTGTTCTTTTCCAGGAAATCAGAGAAAGGAGAAGACAGGGTCCATGGAAATCTCTATGGGGAAGGAAAAAATCAGTCAAGATTACTTCCCCTTTTCACCCCAAGTAACATTTAGAATTGGATTCCCTTTAAGAGCTGGTGGAGCAAAAAGATGAATTTAGCACTGACCTGGCTGAAGATGGATTTAGCTGACTTGGCTGACTACCTCAGAAATCTATATTTTTTCTTCTTTTGCTATCATTCCTGCATCTGCATCTGTTGCTCAGCATTTAAGGGACATTGATAATATGCTAAACAATGTGCACACACAAAAACAGCCATAAAAAAGAATGTCTAAGGACAAGAGTATAACTGATTTTTGTCATCAATCTCTGCTTCCCATCATCATACCAAGTAAGGTTCTGAGGGGATCAGTGTGTGTAGGTGAACGGCGGATCTGAGAACATGCTATTCCTCTTTTTTTTTATTCCTTGCTTTCTGGTTTGACCCCTTCTCCCCCGACTCCTCACACTAGTATAAATGTTTACCTAAGTTTCTTGAGAGCTTATAATAGCCAAAGGAGAAAGTGGATATTAGAAATCTAAAGATGGATTGGGAGCTAACAAAGGGTAGCAGGAATGACTAAAACCAAGCAAACATTAGTGCTAGTACAGGAAGTTAAAGAGGGCGAGAAGAACAGATCGATGGAAACAGGAAAGGCTGCATCAGATCTCATTTTCATATAGAATTATTGTTATTCTAGATGTGGTGATTCCATTCTGTTCTTTTCAAACAAAACTAATAAAGATTTCTATTTTTTTAAAAAAAAAATCAAATCCACTGAAATAAAAATGAAATTAAACAGCATGTCTCCAACTAAAAATTACATTAAAAATATAGTAAATCATTTCTAGAAATATAAAAGGGGCCTTCCAATGAAAAACAATTCTTGAATGCCTAAGAGGAAGGGAAGTACCGAAAGGATTTTTGCCCATTTTCCTGAAAGTAAACTCTATGGAATTCATTTTGAATATTTATTCATTCATTCAGTTCATAAAATGCTGCACTTGTGTAAATGACTAAGCAATCAGAAAAGCAAGTTTTTTTAAAAAAATACATCCTGTAATAAATGAGAGAGAAAAAGGAAGGAAACATCAAGAATGAAGTAATAAAGGGTGGATATCAGCACAGGGCCACAAATTGTCTTGCCTCAGGGCCTGCTAGGCAAGTCAGTTGTTGTTTTAGGGTTTTCCCTAAATGAACTCAGGCTCAGGACGTGCAACTTGGGAGGGGTGTGGAATATGTATGTATGTATGTATTTCTCTTTAGCCAGGTTCTTCCTACGTAAACCAAGATTTTTATGCAGCCCAGTTCAGTGAAATCCCAATCCACTAGTTTCTAGGCTTTTTTTCCAGCAGCCAGCAAGCTCCCTGATGCCCATTGGGAGACTAAGGAGACTAATGGGCAGCAGGGAGCTTGCTGGCTGCTGGAAAAAAAGCCTAGAAACTAGTGGATTGGGATTTCACTGAACTAGGGCTGCATAAAAATCTTGGTTTACATAGGAAGAACCTGGCTAAAGAAAAATACACATAAAGGCCTACAAAAAGATTTTTGGATTTTCTCCTGCGTAAAATTGGAAGTGTCTTGGCGACGTTTCGACAAAGTCTCATTCGTCATCTTCAGGCTGGTGTTTTCGGCTTCGTGCTTCTAGGAGCAATGTGTGATCACAGCTGTTTCTTCCTTATATATATATTAGATTGCCTTGTGGTACCTTGATTTACAACAGCAAAGTTGTAATTGTTCCAAGTTAAAACAGCACTGAAAAAAGTGACTTATGACGAATTCTCGCACTGTCATGTGATTACAATTCAGGAGCTTGGCAACCAGCATTTACTGATGATGGTTAATTCAACAACAACAACAACAACAATAATAATCCACCTTACTCAGAACTGACTATATTCTCTGATATTATCTTAACAGCTCTTAGGTTTTGACTAGGATTTGAATTGTTAAGTTTTTAATAATAACAACAACAACAATAGAAAGTCATAGAAAATGAAGAAGTTAAATTGCTCTGGGACTTTAGAATTCAAACAGAAAGACTCCACCAAGCACCCCAGACTTAACAATTGTCGATAAGAAAGACAAAAAAGTCTGGATAGTGGATGTGGCAGTGCCTGGAGACAGCAGAAGAGAAGAGAAATAACTAGAAAAAATAACAAAATGCAAAGACCTACAAATAAAAATAGAACTACTGTGGCAAAGACAAGCAAGAGTAGTACCAATAGTAATAGGTGCCTTGGTGCAATCCTAAAACAACTGGAGCACCACTTGAACACTATTGGCATTGACAAACTCATCATCAGTCAATTGCAAAAGGTGGCTTTAGTCAGAACAGCTTTCATCCTGCGATGATGTCTGAAACACCATCAAACATCCAAATCTGCCTATCCCAGGTCCTTGGTAAGGACTAGATAGATAGAGAAAAATGCCAAACCCAGTCTGAACATCTGGCTGACTGTGTGATGATCAATAGTAAGAGTAACAACAACAACAACAACAACAACAACAACAACAACAACAACAACCAGCTTCCCAGCCAGCTTCCAACAAGCAAAGTCAATGGGAAAGCTGGATTTGCTTAACAACCATGTGATTAATTTAACAACTGCAGTGATTTGCTAAACAACCATGGCAAAAAAGTCATAAAATCAAGCATGATTCACTGAACAACAGCGTTACTTAGCAACTGAAATTCTGGTCCCAATTATGGTCATATCTCAAGGACTACTGTACAACTCAACCATTCAACTGCACCAACAAGAGAGATAAGTTAACATACTATTGTATATTATTCCAAGATTTATCTTCATGACCAAAGTGATACTTTGTCATAGAAATAAATATCCTATAATAAATTGTGACAAAATTATTTAGAGATTTGAAAAAAAAAAGCAGCTTCTGGAATTCAGCTTAGAAACAAATACAGTAGCAAATGAAGTCACTTCGAATTTGGTGCAACATCCTTTGGCTGACTCATATTCTTCCCATTTTAACCTGCAAGCAAGTCATTGCTAGAAAGATGGTATTCTTGATTACTGTAATTGCTGTTCTTAGAGTGGTTTCTACAGATAAAGAATACTGCATGCCAGAACATAGACTTCCCTAGACCTTTTTTTTTTTTTTACAGTACCAAGTGTCTTTGTCACATCATTTGCAGCAGCAAAGCAGCAGCAAAGAACAAGCATTCTCAAATTCCAGAGTAGATTCCAGATACGTTATGTCCAAAAATAAGACTGGAAGAAGCAGCTCCCACTCCAGAGCTGTCAGCAAGGAGTGCTTTATGCCTACCTGAATAGGCATCCCTTCATACACATATATTGTAGCTCCATCCAATTCACGCTGCTACCCACTGGAGGCAAAATCAATTTCAACTTCAGCACTAATTTAATCATTGACTTTTTTCGAGTGGCCAGCAAACAGCTGCTTATGTGCTTATGTGAATATGGTAGTGTTGCAGAAAAAAGGATTTATCCACTTTCAACTCCAGGGAAGTTGAAATTAAGCTCAAAGAATTCCTAGCCATTAAATCTAGGGAATACAACTGTCCAGGGAGAGAAGCTGGGATGACAGAAATACTATAATATTTGATTACTGCAGGACATAGAGAGATGCCGTATTGTTACGATCTATTGCCTGGCTGATATTTAGAGCCCCTCTATGAGACAGATTGGCAGTTAAGAAGTTTGATATGAATAAATAAGTAAATAAATACATACATACTTTATAACCATTTGTCTCCGAATTTTGAAGACAAGTTTTCTTGACCCAGAAGAGAGATGGAGGTGGAAAGTTAACAATAGAGGGACAGTGACAGAAATGGTGAACAATGTTCCTGGATTTTTGCAAGCATGTGTTGGGATTGTTGATCTAAGTACATTCGAAGAAACGGATAGGCCCACACTTCTATTAATTCTATTTTCAGCCCTTAAGAACAAAGATATTAGAATGCAAGTACAAAGTCTCATCAGGTTGCCTGCACATTTTGCAGGACAATGAAATGATTCTCAGAGCAGATGGAAAAAATGACTTCAGAACAGAGTTGTAGAAATATACGTTAATCCATTTAGTTGAATTCCTGCCCTTCCTCATGCCTTTTGTTTCTTAATGCTGGCTTTGATTGAAAAATGTTAATGTACTGAATGAATTATTATACAAAAAGGCAGATCTCCACAAGCCCTTTTGCAAAACATTATTTCCAGAAGGGAAGCTTGTTGTCATTAAGTACATTTTAAATCTTTATGCCTGCATCATGCATTCATGAATGTATAATTCACTTCCCTTTCTCTAATCACTCATTATTATGGAATTCTGCCTTCATGAGAAAAAGCAGATCTGCACAGAGATTTACCAGTGTAGCACTCAATTAGAATCTTAAATATAAAACTGGTGGTGAAGCATCCTGAAAACTTAATAGTTGACAACTACATCTGGGCACAATCAAGAGTGGCAAAAATTTTCTTTCACATGAGGGTACTTGAAGCACAATATTTTCCAATAGGAAATGGCTTATGTATCTGGCTATCAACATTGACTGCTTATAGATGACTTGGATTCCCATCCTATCCAACTTGTTGGAATAGCTTAGGATGAGATATACGTAAGTGCCTTTCACCAGCAAGCCATCAACAGGAGATGGTTCCTGCAGTTCCACACAGCTATGGACAAAGACACGGGTGTCATACTTGCTGCATCACGTTGCCCTCACATGATGTTTTGTGATGTTTTTCCCATTCGAGGAGCTGGATGGGCGTGGCCTGTGCATGACTCATCCAGCCCGTGGGCTGCCAGTTTGACACCCCTGGACTAAGAGCCATGTTGGCACAGTGGTTAGAATGCAGTACTACAGGCTACTTCTGCTAACTGCCGGCTGCCAGCAGTTTGGCAGTTTGAGTCTCACTCAATCTTCCATCCTTCCGAGTTCAGTAAATTGAGGACCCAAATTGTTGGGGGCTGTTGATTCTGTTAATCATTTAGAGAGGGTTGTAAAGTACTGTGAAGCGGTATATAAGTCTCAATGCTATTGTTATTGCTAGTTGATAATTTTCTTACGGATAGCACTAGATAGAAGTCTCCAAAAACTGAGTGTTCCAATTGTAAGATGATAGCAACTTAGAGAATGCTCAAGAAATAGATTCCTCATACATAAATTTATCCTCCAGTTGTACTCAACAGAAGAGAAACTTCTTAAAATTTTTGTTTTTGTAACTGGTCCAAGCCAATGTGACCTTGGATGAGACAGTAGATCTGTTTACCCCATTCTGGATCTCATAAATTATGCCCAAACAAGCATAAATCAACTCCAAAGTGATTTAAAAACAGGTTTTTTGTATTGTCTGTAGAAACACTTTTCCCTGGTTAATGCCAGCCTTTCTGACTCTGGTGGACTTAAGTGCTTGTGTAATATATTTATTTATAGAATTCATAAACATACTGCCACAGGCTGGGCTGGGCTGGAGTTTGCAAATTAGAAATATAACAAATAAATGCACAAATTTAATTACAGGAATCTAAAGGACTCTGTCCTTAGATCTGCAAACTGATAGGGTTATTTAAGACCCAAATACTAAATGTGGTTGAGTTTAATATTATTGGCAAAAAATACCTTGATTTTTTAATACTTTCTTTTAAAATGATGAATTGGTATAATAACAAACATATTTAGAGGTACACATGTGCAGTTAAAGTATGAAATCATTGCCAGTCTGAAGATTTAAAAGACAACTTTTGCCGTTTATTGTTCTTAGGAAGTTTTGTGAGAGGAATCTATAGTGTATTTTTCGAAGATCCAGTCTGACTATTCAGTAATATTTCTTCATGGAAAATGTCTATACTGACAATCATTTTTATTAACAGTAAAGCAATAAACTAATATATCATCTGACTTCCATTATTCCCTGGTTACTTCCATTTAGGAACAATCTCATCATACTTCCCCATAAATCAATTACTATTTATTCTATTGCTTGAAAGCGCAATTGAGATATCTTCATTGAAGCAAAAAAAGGAAATTAGCCCCAGATTCTCCTGAGCAGATTCTGCTGTTTCTGAAAGGACAGTCCACTGACTTCTGTCATCTCCAGGTCATTAGAGATATAAAATATGAAAATCAAGAGCTAATCTGGAGCAGCAGGCAAAATATATATATTGTATTTTTGGCTTATGTATTCCTCCCTCAAAGGGCAACATTTGGCTAATGAATAGAATATTCTAAAAGCCCCTCCCACCCCCAGTTTAAAATGAAAGCTTTTCCATGTTTGAGGTACTATATTGACTTAGTTTAAATATTTATGGGTGCAATGTATATACAATATTGAATAAAACCAGATTCATTCCTTAATGAGTGAGCGAGAAGAAATGGACTACTTACAGAACTAAATATACCATAGTGTGAAGGGGGCAGGGAGGAACTAGCTAATACATTGAAAGAAGCTTCATAGCTACTGATTTACAATAGTAAATTGTGAGTAGTTTTTGTTCATTTATTTTTGTTCAATGTTTATATTCACATATTTTTTTAAAAAAATATGGTCTTAAAATGGAGAGAACATCTTCAGTGTCTTCAGCTACTTTACAGTTTTATGTTTCACCAGGGCCTGCTAACACATCTGCATTTCCATATGTCTAGGTTTGAGCTGTTTGACTGGAAGTTTGTAGGTTATTAGGGTCACACTGAAGTGCTTCTTCAAGTCATACATTTATTCACCAACAAGAGTTGCACGCTAGGAAAATATCTTGGTTTTCAACAAATAACAGTATAGAATAGAATAGAATAACAGAGTTGCAAGGGACCTTGGAGGTCTTCTAGTCCAGGGGTGGGCAACTGTGGCCCTTTTACAACCTGTGGACTTCAACTCCCAGAATTCCTGATACAGCCAAGCTGGCTCAGGAATTCTGGGAGTTGAAGTCCACAGATTGAAAAAAGGGCCACAGTTGCCCACCCCTGTTCTAGTCCAACCCACTGTGAGAATATCAACCACCCATAAATTTAAAAAATTAAGAGCATTGCTAAATATTATTGTTGCATTCTGCAACATACAAAAGTGGCTTTGATTGAACTATTGGGGGCCACCATTTCACTTTTTAAAATCATACCCTATAAATCCTCTAGTTGTATTTATTCTGCTGTACTTTCACCAGAGATGAAGCTGTGTTTTTAGCTCCATAGTCATCCTGAGAGGCAAGTGGATCTGAGATATCAAGATGACTTAATGAGTTTAGTGCTAAGTAGGAACATGAACTTAGAACATAGGACATAGACTCATATAGCTGGAAGGGACCTTAGAAGGCTTCTAGTCTAATCCCCTGCTCAAGGCAGGAGCCTTACATTATCCCAATTAAATAGTTGTCTGGTCTATTTTTGAAAACCTCCAGTGATGGAGCACCTACAATCCAGGAAGACTAGCTATTCCATTGAGTACCTGTTTTCATTGTCAGAAAATTTCTTTTTACATCTAGGTTGGATCTCTCTTTAACATGTCCTGCACTCTGGTGCTATACAAAATAAATCAACCCCCTTTTCTCTGTGACAGCTCCTCAAGAACTAAACAGTTATTATGTTCCCCCTAATCCTTCTCTTTGATAGGCTAGACATACCTACAGTAGCCTCCTCAACCATTCATCAACTAATTTAGCCTCGAGTTCCTTTATAATTTTTGTTGCTCTTCTCTATACACTTTCCAGCATCTCAACATTTTTTTTTGCATCATGGTGACCAGACTTGGATATATATTAGTGGTACTATCACTTCTTGATATTATACCTCTCTTGATGAAGCCTAGGACTGCATTGGCTTTTGTTTGATAGCTACCACACATGCTGACTCATACTTAAGTGGTAGTCCATGAGGACACTTAGATCCCTCTCACAGACACTGCTGTTGAGCCAGGTAATACCTATTCTCTACTTATATATCTGGTTTTTCCTGCTCCGTTAGGACCTTACTTCTCTCACTGATGAAGTACATCTCATTGGATAGAGCCCAACACTCAAGTCTGTTAAGATCCTTCCAAATCTTAAGTCTATATTCTAAAGTATTAGTAATTTCCCCCAGCTTGGGGTCATCTGCAAACTTGATGAGTGCCTCTTCAATCCACTCATCTAGATCATTTATGAAGATGTTGAAGAACACTAGGCCCAAGATAGACCCTCAGGGTACCCCACTGCAGGCTTCCCTCCATGTAGATGTAGTTGAGGACTACACACTGGGTGAGGTTGGTCAGCCAATTGTGAATCCATCAGGATTTGAGCACAAAAGACTTCAGCTTCAGCCCAAAGTTATCATTTTAAATATTCAAAATCACCTTAGCTATTTATTTATTTATTTACAAAACCTTTGTCAAAAACATGTTTGCCACTTGAAAAGAAAAAAGAAAATAAATTGGCTTAACCACAGGAGCTAGAATACTGGAACATGTGCACACAGATCTAAACGATGCTTGCAAAAGACATATGTCTGTGTTCAAAAAATGAATATTCTAGTTTTCCAATATTTTCTATGGAAGAGCAGCTGAAACACCACAAAGCAATTTGGTATTCTCTGGGTACCTTGGACTAAATCTCAAAAGCCTACGTAACATGGCCAATGGGAATAGATAATAATAATCTAAAATATCTGAAGGGCACCAAGTTGCCTAACCCATAAAGAAACGGACAAAACAGCAGGCAAAATGCTTGTTCCTCAGGCAGGTAAGTTATGAAGCAGGAGAAAAGACAAAAAAAAAAAAAAAACCCTCTTCAACCCCCACCTAGAGTGCAACATCTGTTACTGTTTGTGACATCAATTCAAAATTCATAATAGATTCCAGAAGCCTTCTAGTGGAGAAATGAACATGTCAAAATTACCTTGCAAATGGCCTCTTTGTAGATAATCTCAAGAGAACTATGGACAGAGGCAGTGTAAGGACAAGCTGAAGCCTAACTACAAGATTTTTATCCTCACCCTTCTGACAACTCTATCATCTGAAAAGTATACTCTATACCAGTGGTCCCCAACCCCCGGTCCGTGGACCGGTGCCGGGCCGTGGAGTACCTGGCACCGGGCCGCGCAGCGGCCGGGGGACATGAACGCTGCAGCGCAAAGGCTCCTGGGCCGTGCGCAAAAGCTCCTGGGCTGTGCGCAATGGGCCGTGCGCAAAAGCTCCTGGGCCGTGCCCCCACCCCTGCGCGCGCTCAGCGGGCCGCGGCGATAAAAAGGTTGGGGACCACTGCTCTATACTGTCATTATTAGTATTAGATATTTGTGTCATTTTTATATAATGTGCATCTGCACTTTAGCTCCCCAATTTACAGGTAGCATTATGGAGAATAAAAATTACAATATGTTGTTATCATTGTCTGTCTTCTGAATAGGACAATTCATGCAAATCTCACACAGTGGTGGGATTCAAAAATTCTTACTACCAGTTTTGTGGGTGTGGTTTGGTGTGCGTGGCAGAGGAAGAATACTGTAAAATCTCCGTTCCCTCCCCACTCCAGGGGAAGGTTACTGCAAAATCCCCATTTTCTCCCGATCAGCTGGGAGGCAGAGAATAGATGGTGGCGGAGCCAGTCAGAGGTTATATTTACCGGTTCTCTGAACTAATCAAAATTTTTTCTACCGGTTCTCCAGAACTGGTCATAACCTGCTGAATACCATCTCTGATCTCACATTACTTTTATCAGAACGTATTATGGAAATGTGGTTGATAGGATGCATCAGTACTTAGGACCAGAAAATGCCCCAGGAGATCTTAACAATGATAAACTCCAGCATAAGCCCAAAAGCTTGGAAGAATAAAACTTTTGTCCCAGGGACTGACTCAGATTGGATCCTGCAACATTATCCCGGGACACATATATTTACCTTCATTCAAAAGCTTAACAAATACTTGAAGCTATATTCAGACTACATTGTAAGGAAGTGGAGACTTGGGTTTCATATAACTCATTCCCAGCCACATACACATTGGCATCCAAGACTAGTGGGCTCAGTATTCTAGGGTTGCTTATAATAGTGCAGAAAGTATTTAAGCACTGTTGAGCACTGATATAACCACAACAGGGAAAACATATACAATTACCTGTCCACAACAGCACATCAAAAATATTAGTACATTCTACAGAAATTAGTAATAATACTACTTTTAGTTCCTTATCCTAATATCATTTTTCTCTTCCAAAAATAAAACAAAGTTATTGCAGTATGCAGCATAAGTTAGCGTGATGAAAGTACTCCATGATTATTGGGGTAGCAAAATATCTTAACACATTGCTTGTCTCATGTTATAAGATTAATTTTGATATTACTGCCATGTGTAAATAAATGAAATAATCTGTAAACTAACAATTTTACAGAGCAAAATGATGCCCTGTGTTCTATTAAGATAAATTTATTTGTTTATAAAATGTATATAGCATATTTTTACTTGTTTCTTAACTATCTCAAAGCAAGGTCTGTTGTGCGTTCAGCTCCTTACGGGAAGGGGATAAACTGACTCACACATTTCCTAATGTTGTAAATCATACTATATAGAGGTAATAAAGAGCTACAATTGGCCATTGTTTTGTCATGTGTAAACATGTCAGCAAAGTTTATAACATTGTCAAGCGGCCATAATCATATTATCTTAAAAAAAAACCTATATGATTATTAATTTGTCAACAATTTCAGCACTGAAAATAAATTAAATTAGCTTTCATTTAAAAAATATTAAGGGGGGGGGGCGTGTCTCTGAATCTGCTTAGTCCAATTGAAAATAGTGGAATTTGCCAGTTGTGACTATTTCCTTGATTTCATTATATGGCTAAAGCTGAATTGGATCCAGATCCAGTATATGAGTTTTCTGTGGCTACTGAATAGGAAGCTACCTAAATGATTATAGCTAAAAAGATTATCCAGAAATTTTGAAGATTATGTACATTGCCATAAAAATAGAAAGAACTGCAGGACACTTTTATCAAGATTTATAGTGCAATTCTACCTGTGTTTACTCAGAATTAAAACTCATTGAGATCATTACACTTATATTCAAATAAGCGTGTACAGCGCACTGATACTGATTCACTAAAACAAAAACAACTCAGAATTATCAAAATGTTCATTTCCTTGTCCAAAATTCATTGTTTTTGTTCTTGAGAAATCATTAGTGTAATTTTTAATATTAATACACACACACACACACGTGTGTGTGTATTCAACACAACCATTTTGTCATGCCATCTGTGTGAACTGTAAAGAACAATTCTTTACACATTGAAATAATTAACTCTCTGAAGTCTGCAGCTGGTCTTTCAACTTGCTGATGGCATGGTATCAGTGGCTCAGTAGGCAGCACTTTTGCCTCGGGCTACCAGGTCAGGGGTTCACCTTCTGCTAAGAGAAAAAGCTGGACATATTCCAGATTGTGGGTGGGCTCTGCTAGTCTCTTAGGGGGCAGTCCTTAAACCAGTAAGTGAAACTCCAAATGCCTTGTCCATATCAAATCTGTCTTCCTTGTGGTGAAGGACAAAATGTGCAAGGAAACTACATTTCATATGCTTCTAGATGCTTGAGAGAAATCAAACTTTCCAGTTGTCCCAAAGGTGTTTTTTCAAGAGGTAACTGGACTTTCTACTTTTTGTCTTTGAAGACATTTCGCTTCTCATTCAAGAAGCTTCTTCAGCTCTGGATGAGAAGCGTAACATCTTCAAATAAAAAAAAAAAACCCAGAAACTCCAGTTGCCTCTTGAGAAAGCACCTTTGGGACAACCATGACCTGGATGATTGAAAATCTCCATATAACTTTCCAGTTGCAATACAGATTTGGGGGCTTCCTAGGAAATGAATGTACTGTATATGATTACAAGGATCACCTGCAAATAAAAGTCATTATGTAGGAGATTTATAAATTTGGATTGAACCTGCTCTGGTGTTAAAGCTCTGATGCTTGGTTATTTCAGATGATTCCTTCTTCCTCTTCTTTAAGACAGATAAAGTTGGATCTCTTGAAGGAACTGGGGATCACATTCTAGGCAAAGGTTGGACTGGTGATCAATGTACTGCATGTGATTTTGCCGTGGCCATGTGCCTCCAACAGTGACTGGATCATCTAGTCAAGAAAAACAAAGCTGACATGTAACATTTTACCGGAGCATGAAACTAAGCAAAACCAATGCATAAAAGCAGAAACAGTATAGGATACACAGGTCTGAACATAAACTTGAGCAGGGGTGTCAAACTGGCCGGATGTGTCATGCACAGTCTGTGCCCATCCCGGCTCCACAAAGGCAAAAAACGTTGTGATACATCACAATATATCACGTGAAGCAATTGAGTTTGACACCCGTGAGCTAGGATTTCCTGTATTCATTATTTCATTGGTTGGCAAATGATTTTAAGGATACTACATATGCTTTCTGACCACATAGCAAATAAGATAATGAGGAAAAAATATCAGTCTATCCAAAACTTGAACAAATTTTACATGAGTCTGCACTTCCACATTGAAGCTCTTTATTTCCAAGGGATTTCTTTACTCTGCCTGAGGAGAAATATATTCTACATCCCAAGGTTCTTTTGCACACATCCACAAAAGTGTTTTTAACTGTTCTTTCTCAAGGGAAAAAAAAAACTACTCTTGGAGAAATTATATCAAAGAAAAGCGTTGAGGAAAAAGGAATAAACCAGTTTTCCAGGAGGAAACAAGTCCTTTCCAAGTCCAGCTGTCCCTAATACTACATTTCCAAGAGTGCTCTTAGCAGCAGAAACACCATCATGAGTGGGGAAGACTGCAACTTAGTTACATCTGAGACTTGGAGCTTCTTCAGGTATTTGGCTCCAGGGTTCTTCTGTGTAATAATGAGAAGCTGGCTTAAGTTGCCATTGTTGATGCTACAAGAAGAGATATACTTTGTACTTTTAAGATTTAAGAAAGAAAACCAGTTGTCTTACTGATGAGGGACTGTTAATACTGGTAGGAAAACACTTGTGAGTGATGACTACATGTGTGTACACATGTGTACATGTCTCTGTGTGTATATGTCTGTGTGTGTGTGTGTGTGTGAGAGAGAGAGAGAGAGAGAGAGAGGGAGGGAGGGAGGGAGGGAGAGAGAGAGAGAGAGAGAGAGAGAGAGAGAGAGAGAGAGAGAGAGAGAGAGAGAGAGAGGGAGATTCCCTGCTCTTCCAAAGAAAATTTAACAACTGGTTTGTAAGAACTGGACCAAACGAGCTAGAAAACACCCTTGGGAAACCATTCTTAAAACTATTACATTTGTCTGGCCAAATTATACACTGTATGGGAGTTCCTTGAGTTGAGAAATCTCTCCCACAAAACAGGCTCTGAGCTGGAAAAGAATTACTGAAGTTCCCAATAAGAGAAAAGTGTCAACAACATTGTGCATTTCAAAAGTGGGGGGGCGGGGGAGCTTCTCCTTTGATAGGAATATGGTGAGAAGGACTGAAAATACCTACAGTACTTAGAAATGGGGTAGCTTTGACATAATCAAATTGGCCAGTAGATGGGGCATTTTGCTGGGAGACTAAAATGATGTCTGAAAGGGCTCAAGTAACTGAATGGTCTGTGAGTTTTATACTGAAATCAGCAACTACCTTTTTTTGGCTAATCACAATTCCATATATAACAATACAAAGAAAACTATGAAATATAGGAAGCAAAAGAACCATGGAAATGGTGGCTTGGGACAAAGCAACATTACATGGAGGAGCCTTTAAAATATCATTATTCAGTCTATAATCTAAAATTCATCCAAATATCTTCTGGATCATCTAAAAGCCATGTCTGTTGAGATCTGCTTAAGTTTCAGAACCACTATTTGATACACTGGCTATATTTACATAGCAGTCTACTTTATATGGTTTTAAAACAAAATAGAAAATCAAAACCACTAAATAAATATATTTCTTAAACAAGTAGAGCATATCCTCTTAACCTGTGACAACAAACCTATTTATTTAGCTTCCTTCTTAGTATGAAAGCAATTAGTTTTTTTCCCCTCAATAAAAATATCCTTCTGCATTTATAAACACTACTGCTAATTATGCAATTACCTTCCCCAATCATGTTAAATTGCTGTCAGTTAAGTTCCCACCACTGATTAGCTACACAGCACACTAAATCTAAATTAAGCCTTTACTAAACTGCACATAAAGGTATCTCTGTGATTTGAAAAACTCTAACAGCACTATATTATTTGGTATAATCATTCAGTGTCCAAGGTCAAGGATAGCTCTCACTAAACATATTGTATAAAATTCCGAAGAAATGCAGGCTTATTTTTAGTTTTCTTTTTACAACATCTACATCGAATAATAACCTTTCATTTTCATAAAATACCATAATTATACTACTAAAATGAACTGTGGAACATATAGATTTTGATTCTGCAGGAGCTAGCTCAATTTGTTCAGCAGCTTTGGGAGATTTCATATTACAAACTGAAAGAGCAAATCTTAAAATCAAGGAATAGAAGAACTAAATGTTAATTAAATTAATGCTGTCAAGGGATTATTGACATGTAATTTAATATAAAATAAATCCAGAGATGATTATCTTTTCAGTCATCGATAAAATGCTGTAAAATGAGGCTATATAATATAATATATAACAATATGTCACAAAAACTATACATTAGAGAAGAAAGATTCTGGATTATCTCAGTACATATATTTAATTTTCATTTTTAAAATAAAACCTGCATAATTCATCATGTGACATCTCAATCATAATATATTTTACTGTGCTATAAGTTATACCAAAAAGGAAATACATTATATAGATAGAGAAAATCCTGTTTGGATCAGTAGAATTAGTATCACAAATTATTGTTTCAGTTCTTTGGATAATGTATATAGTACACTTCATTTATATGGACAAATGTTTCATTTGTTTGTGCAGTTGTATTTAAAATCAGTTCAGAAAAACACATATATTTAAGAATTTTGTTATGTTTCTTTAGTTTAATTCTTTATGTACATTTGCAAGGGATTATTTTTAATAAAATGCTTTGTTTCTTATACACTCCCCATATGTACATACCTTATTCTTAATTACAGTTCTTGAGGTGCAAACCTCATTATACCTCGTGGAGTGGAAACAAAAATTGGGCAAGTCTACATTAATAGGTAAACCAGACCAAGTTCAGCTCCATCACATCATTATTTTCTTTTAGCAGGCTGACATCAATCTTGAAAGTTTAAAGGATTTTCCCTTCTCTCCTCATATACCAAAGAAAATCAAAGTGGACCAATGTTGAGTTTCTTTCTCACCCTTTCTTGTTTTTCCAAGAAGAACATATGTATCACTTCTCAACCTTTTGGTTAAAATCAATTGTGTGTTTTTCCAGGTTGACTTCATGTTTTATTATCAATCCCCACATATCTTCTCCAAGGTCATCTCTGGGTTCCTCTACAAAAAGCCTACTGAATTAAAATTGTTTTCAGAATCTGCCTCTAGGTTCCAATTCTGACCCTTTTACCTTTCATGTGCACAGAACTCCAAGCATTTCTTCTTTTAACTTTTGACAGACAGTCCCAAAGACATGTGGAACCTGAACAATACAGGGTTCAGGTGAAAAATCATACTTCCGTTTGAACTTGGAAATCTTTGGGCAAATCTATCCAAAGATCTGATATTTTGCTGCTACAATATTTTATGTCCATTAGCATCAGGCATGTTGTATTTTTGACCAACTATTGTTTCTGAGTTATTTCCTGAGCCAGCCTCATGTACAGTGCATTATAGTAACTTAAATGTGTGATTAGGTGTAAATCAGTCACCAGTTACTTTATCAGATTTTAACCTTTTCATTTTAATTTTCAGTGTACAGAAAATTATTTATATTGGCAACCTTTTATGATATGAAAACTCAATAAACCCTTCCTCAAGGGAAAAAAACAAGGAAAAAGTGATTTATTTAAAAGTCACCTCAAAGAGACAAACAATGTTGTAATACTAGTGTGCTCAACCTGTGGCCAGCCAAATGTTTCTGAACTACAATTCTCAGTAGTCTTATCCAGTAAGTCCAATAGGGAGACATGCTAGGAAATGTAATTCAGCAATGTCTGAAATGATACTCATGCTTTTTCAACCTGCTTTATTCAATGTAAAAAAGGTAAAGGAGTCCCTGGGGATTTTACTCCGCTAATCATTGCTGACTATAGGGGAAATGCTCATTTCCATTTCAAGGCCATTAAGCCAACGCTGTCCAAAGACATTTCCACAGTCATGTGGACCAGCATGGAGCACTGTTACCTTCATACTGAAGTGGTACAAGAGTGGGTTCTACTTACCTTTACTACCGGTTTGCAATGGGATCGTGTGCATGCGCGAGCTTCGCTCCCGTGCACACCGAGCTTCTGCATATGCGCAGCTCACCTATGATGACATCTGGGATGGTGGGCAGAGTCTCCCACCAGTTTTACTACTGGTTCTTGCGAACCAATCCGAACTTGGGGCAACCCACCACTGAAGTGGTACCTATTTATCTACTCACGTTTGCATGTTTTCGAATTGCTAGATTGGCAGGAGCTGGGCGAGGATAAAAGCTCACCCCTTCATGTGGTGCTCAGGTGTCGAATCTCAGCTGCCAGCTTGCCAGCTTGCCAGCCAACAAGCCCAGCATCTTAACCGCTGAGCCACCGCACCACCTGGTATTCTACATAGCAAATGAAATCAAACTTAAATGAGACATAAAAGAGACATCTATATTACAGATTAAAGGTCATGCCTACAAACAGTAAGGAGGGGGGAAGAACAAAATCAAATACCCTATTTCTCCGAAAATAAGACATCCCCTGATAATAAGCCCAATCAGGCTTTTGAGTGCATGGCAATAAGGCCAAGCACTTATTTCAGGGTTCAAAAAATATATGACAGGGTGTTATTTTCGGGGAAACACGGTACAATGCAGGTACTAAAATGTTTTGACTACATATGGACTAAATGGAATAATGAATGAAAGGACAGGACGAGAACTAAATATAGTTATTCCTCTCTGGATTAGAATTACTTGAGAAATTACATTTTTCTATATCCCAATGCAAAGAAAACATTCTGTCCCTAAGTCTTCGGAGAGGGGCGGCATATAAATTAAATTAAATTAAATTAAATTAAATTCATGAACCAGAAACCACATTAAAACTTAATCATTTCTTTTTTGTACTTTTCATTCCCAGAATTCCCAGCCAACAATTCCTGTTGGATATGTTAGTTAGGAAAAACTGGAGAGTATAACTATCAGGAGATTATCTAGAGCAGGATACATGAGTCTCAACAGCTTAAACTTGCTCCTGCTTGTCCTCTGAAACTTATCCTATATCAGACCTGGACATTTTACAACCTCTGAGTCCTTTGGCTGTCCCTGTCCAGCCACATGGATTGTTTATATTTTGAAGATGACTTTTTTCCCCCTCAATTTATGTATATATGTGTATACATGCCTATGCACCTTCACAGCCTATTGGTTTAGCCCTCAATAGCAGTCCCAGTTTCGTATCGTCCCTTGGGAGAATTAATTGCCCACCCCAGCTTGGTATTTCTTCTTTAAGATTACATTATTCTTCATTCATTCCAAATTAGGAAGAATGAATCTTTCAAAATATAAACCTGTAGGATTAATCCAATACATTCACAGAGTTTTTAAATCAAATCCTTTTGGAATATAAAGCATGCATTTATCAGCTAAACATCCTACCTCATCCCCCATTTTGCTTGCAATATGTCACTCATGCCTGCAAAGAACAAGATCCTGCTGTTTTTAAAGTTGAACGCCTGCTGCTATTCTGTCGCAGTTCATCTAATCTAGTATTTTTCAATATCTCCATATTTGGATTCCTGTGCAAATTCTTCTTCTGCTCTATGTGTGAGGTTTTGTAAGCTGGAAATTAAAGATGTAATGTATTCTTTCAAAACCAAAAAGGGATTTATCCTTAAAAGAAAGTTAAAGGAATCATCTACAGCTCCTCTGATATGAAATTCTTGCATGGCATGCTGCTCTGTTTATGGTCTGTGGATTCAGCATGTAACGTTAATTATTTCTTTGCTCGTAAAACAAAGTCAGATTGTGCTGAGAATTTGTTATTAATTAGTCTACAGCTCACTGGGTTTTCAGTTCTGTTTTGTCAAATCTTGAGCTTTGTCTCTCTATCTTCATATACAAAGCATTTGGAAAAGATGTTCTAAGAAACAGTAAAAAAAACAAAACATAACCATTATTCCCTCTTAACTTGTTTCTTCTTGATTTTGCATACGTTGCAATCTCTATATAAAGATTAATCCGTGAGCTAGGTTGTAAGACCTGCAGACTTCCTTTATAAACATGTTTCAACTTAAACTGAGAAACAGTTTAAGTTTGTTGACCTACAATGATCAGGGCAGGGACTCTAGTTCTGATCTTGCAGTGTGTGTGTATGAGTGTGAGTGTGTGTGTGTGTGTGTGTGTGTGTGTGTGTGAATGTGTGTGTACATGAATTCCTTTAACAAAGGCCTCAAAAACCAATGATATGAACCAACTATATTGGCCTTTCAAGATCCTTTCACTCAGATCCCCACCTGTTTCTCTCTGTCCAATATCAGAGACAGCTAAGACTTAGCATACATCTGAAGGGAATCAGAGATAGGTAGTGTGAAACTGACAATCAGAAGCAGAAGTGAAACTGAAAAGCAGAATCAGAAGTGAAACTGGTGGATAAATGTTCATGTGCAAAGACACAATATGTTTCATAGATGAGCATCTGAACTGGACAAGTCAGAAGAAAGTAGAGGAACTGGCAGAAGGAGATTGATAGGCATTGTCTCGAATTTTAGGGAGATGTCCTATCTGTAGTTTGCACCACATATCTCTAGGCACAGGTGTCAAACTCGTGGTGTCACGTTGCTGTTATGTGACGTATCGTAACATTTTTCCCCTTCGCGGAGCTGGGGTGGGTGTGGCCTGTGTGTGACGCATCTGGCCCGCAGACCCCCTGTAGTCTAGAAGAAGAAACTGTTAAGGTTAACTGTTAATTGTTTCTGATACTTGTCCCTGTTTATTTTGGGACAGAGACAGACAGATAGACAGACTAGTATCAGAAACAAAACAGGATTATATTATTTTGCTTATTGGGGAGAGTGAGGGAACATAAGCAGGTAAGAAGAGCTGAAGAATGGCAGACACAAGATATGAGAGGTGGTATCACATTCCTACCCACTGGTTAGCCAATTGGCAAGCAACATTTAAAGAATAAATCAGTAAAATAAATGAGACACTCTATTTTTTCCCCTTTCCAGGCAGCCCTACTTAAACAAACTGTAACAGAAGAATGAGACACAAACAGCAACACTGCTGTCCTCCCCACCCCACCCCCACATCATTGATTGGTAGGTTTTGCAGAGGTGCTATAATTCATTAGACAGTTATTCATGTCACTATTGGAGAACTTATACTGTAATTTCATTCATACATACACACACACACAGATAAATATGTGTAAGGAAAATTGCAGCATTCTTTGCAATCCCACAAAAACTGACTTATGAAACATTTAAAACCTTTCCAAAATCACTGATTATTGATTCAGTGCCTCTGAAATTTAATCTGAAGGTGTATGTCATGGAATCGCCTTTGAATCTAATCATCTTTTTGAATTTCATGCAGCCAAGTGATCAAGTATCAACATCAGTTGCATAAGCCAATCACACTTTGCATGCATTTTGTAGAGTATCAGGAAGAGTGAGCGGTCTTTTCTCTTCTGTAGGGTTCCTCAAAGGTATGCTGTTGGAGGAATAGCTATACGGTAAATGAAACTAAAGCAAACTATGGCTGAGATTAGAGTCAACGGTATATAAGAGATCCATTATTTTCCAAAAATGTTTTGTTTTTTTCTTTCCTAATTAACAGACTTCAGGAGAGGTTTTGAAACTGAGCTAAGGGCTACATGAAATTGGACCATGAGTTGCCCACCATGCAATAAAAAGATGCCCTTTTAACAATCCAATCTTTTGCATGACAACAAAAGCAAGTCCCACTGAATTGTATATATTGCAAAAGTGCAATTCCTATTTGCCTGCAACCTATGTATGGATTTTGAAAATAAAAATATACATTATATGCAGAAGTTGGTCTACCACAAACGGAATGTTTTTCCAATAGATATATTTTGACCTTTCTTTAGTCTTTTTTAAATTGGCCCTCAAGGGAGGACAGTTGAAGTGAGATAGACTAACCTTACAGAATCCAGAAGAGTTTTTCTTACTCTGTCTTCAAAAGTATTACTTATAATTTTGTACAGATCCATCGCTTTTTGCCTTATATAGTATTCTGCCTCAATTTTTGGATTCTGTATAATTAACTCCTTGACTTACAAAACACAAAACAGAGTTATCCTCATTCTTATTAGATTTGTCTTTACTGTGAACTGAGGCAAATTATTTTTGTTTGGTCTACTCTATGCTGACAGCAATTAATTCTAAGGCTTCAAATATAAAGGGATACAGCTGACACATGTTTTTAATCTGTAAGCAAGTTATCCAATTATTTTAGGTAAACTTTATGATTGCAACCATTCTATCTACCCTGATATAATGAATTATTTTCTTGCAAACAGTCTTAGGAACTCTATATGAAGTTTTCTAGCAGATATCTATGGTGCCCCATTTGCTTACCAATCGTTGCATTATTTAATGAGTTTGCACAATATTTTTGGATGTTGGAAAGAACATACACAGAACATGAATGGAGACAATCTGTAATGTATTGGAAGTATAATTTCTTCTTATAAATTGAAGTTATGCAAGTCTTATGCAATGGTGACTAATATGGTTGATTGGCCACAAAGAAATACAAGGGGAAAATAAAATCAGACTTTCAAACATAAGTTTCAAAGAACTTTTGATCTAATGGCCAAAAGCACATAAACTCACAGGACTGAGAATTAACATTTAACGTTGCCATTCTGCAATGAAAACTACACCCACATTTTATAGTTCTGCCAGAAAATAATTGACTGAGACTTGAAGACAATGCTTCAAACCATATGATTTCCCAGGGCTTTGTATAGATACACATTAGAAAGTATGCCAATTGCTGAAGAAGAAGAGTCCTGTTTTGACAATACACATCTAGTGAGATTTTGCCAAACTTATTGTATATATCTGCTCAGCTTTACACAAAGCAACTCAAGGTAGTCGAGAGGTTAAGATACCCAAAAACAACTGGCAAATAAATTGATGAGTTATTTTAGATTACTTTTTATTGAAAGATAAGTAGATCTAGTTTGTGTAGTCTAGAACTCTGCTGGAACACAGATTGACTAATTTTTCATAGTCTTCTTCAAAAACAAATTACAAAAAAGGCATCGTGAAAATAATATGTTCACATATCTACAGTATAACCAACCACAATGATTTTAAAGTAATGTATGTCATGATGTAATTGTGCAAACACCACAATTATGTGCTAAATTTGCATGTCTTTAGTGGTCTTGGGAATAGAATAGAAATCACTGTGAGCCACAGACTTCATGTGATGTATTTCATATGATCAGGTCATGCAAATATGATATTATAGGATTAGAAATACACAGTAGGATAACTCTCACCAATCAAGCATTGATGTTTTTGTATACCTTGCTTCCCAGAAACAGGAACGCAAAAGAGGCAGTCATGGAATATTATATATCAGGAATGTACTTATCTATACAGAGGTCTGTTGGATTGGTGGTAATACAAGTGTTGAAAGCCTCTGGTTTAAGATAAAGGGGCAACCTAACAGAAGATATAACTCAAAAAGAGTTTCCTAAACCCCACCGTCATCAGAAGTGGTAGATGACAAAGGCCTCAAAAACAACCACCACCACCACCACCACCACAACAACAACCATGAAGTGATAGTGATGGAGACACCTGTTTGAATACTTTTGCCAAACAAAAGATGTCATATGAATTACTGGCTTGTGATGGTGATGATTATCTCTTTCAAGAGGTTGAGGTGGGCACTAGGTAATCCATTACTTTGCATTTAAAAAAAGTGGTAACTGGAAAAAGTTGCTTGAAGGGATTAAATGATAGAAACATGAGCATAAGTAATTCCATGTTGTTAAAGTTCTTTTTAACAAAAATCTTGGTAATAAAAATAGTCAAACATGATTATGGAGTTTAGAAAGGTCATTTTTAATAAACCAAGATAATTAGTAAGGAAGATATCATTAAAAAAAACCATAAAGGCAAAAATGTTGTAGCCATCTGGACATCTTAAAAAGGGAACTAAGGATGGTTCAATGTCAAAGATTTCCAACGCGGAAGAAAGGACACATTTACAGAAGCCTAAGTGGTTAAATCAGAGGAACTCAGGTCAGATGCCATTTAACTGTAAATTTCTTCAAGATAGATCAATTCAATGGGGAACCAATTGGGAATCAGCTTTCTTTTGTGATATAAACCAATAGCATAGCACTCATATCAGAAACACCGAGGCGCTTCTGGGTTGAAAGGATTAGCCAGTGACATCACAGTTGCCTGGGGGACACCCAGTTTTTCATGTTCCCAGCAGAAGCTAGAGCAAAGGACAGGAGCTCTACCTCGCCCCATGGCAGCACTCGGGTCTCGAAAGTGGGCTTGCTAACCTCCTACCCAACATCCTAATCACACGAGCCACTGGCTCCTTATATAAACCAATGAGAAATTAATTTGTCAGATTCAAATATAAGAGCCCAGTTTAGTTGCCTCTGAGTTGCCAAGAGGTACACAAAGCAGCTGACTTTATTTTTGAAGGTGTCAGCCACAGCTGCTGGTGAAACATCAGAACCAAAGAAAAATAGTCCATTCCCATTCAGGGCAAAAGCTCATCATTTCTTCTTTGATGTAAATTGTGAATGTCTACATCAATATATAGCTCATAATTAGTCAACCCCTGGCCATGTCTTGGTTGTTATGACTAAGCCCTTCCACTACCTGGTACCATTAATATAGGATTATCTGATTTCTGTATTTGCCATCTAGTAATGTATATAGGCAATGTTTCAGTTGTTTGAAGAATGTGTCAGCAATGAAAAAAAAATAGAATTAATAGAAACAGATAAATTGTTCTTCTGTTTCATTTCTGTTTCTTAGACTGTACAAATTCAATATTTTCCTCTTTACTATTTCCAACTTTGGCATTTTACCCTCCCTCCCACAAGCAGCACATCTTGTTTGCCTGTTCTGCCAATTTCAGCTTGAACTTGACAATAAAACTCATCAACTTCAACTTCTTTTGCATCAGTGGTTGTAGCATAAATTTGGATAAGCATCATACATGATTGATATTATTCAGTCATTCTGCATTGTACCCAAGTTATGTCTCTCCTATAGCCTTCCTGATTATGAAATCAACCCTGTCTCTTCTTTGTTTTTATCTCCTTAGTAGCAAACAGTAAGAACTTCTGATAGAGATGTCCAATTCCTGTCCATTTTTATTTGCTGATACTATGTTAAGCTTTCCCATTTTCATGTTTCTTATGTTCCGTGTTCCCACAGTTTTTGCAGATACTTGAGGGCTTTAATCTAGTCTCACATCATAAACATAATTAGTTCTCATGAATGGCAAATATAGGTGTCCCAAGATAATGTTGCAAGATCCAATCTAGGTCGATCACCAGGACCAGAGGTCTACTCTTCTGAACATTTGGACACGTGCTGGAGGTCATCTTCAGGGAACCTCTCTCTACTGGAATATATGGACTATTCTATGAGTCGTATTTATGTAGTACCTTCCTATTGGTTGATAATTAGTTCTCCTAAAGGTTCTCAACCCTTCTGCAGTAGCATGACTGGAGAAAACTGAGGGGGCAACATGAATGATATCAGTGTTCAGATACTGTATGTAAAAAGTTGCCACAGGTAGGAAGAATTTTCAATGTCAAAGAAACTGAAATAACAGGTACAATTTGCAGCTACCTAGATTTCATATAAATCAGTAAAACTTCTTGCCAGTGAGATCTTTACAACAAGGGAAAAGTTTACCTAGGGAAGGTGAAAGCACTCCATTTTTGGAAGCTTTTAAGTGGAGATTAGACAGCCATCTCTTGAGAATGATTTAAGAGCTATGATATTGCAGAAGATTGGACTAGATGATCCTTGTTTGTGATCCTTCCAGTTTCACAATTCTATGGTTCTATTGTTGCAGATATGTAAGTCAGGATGCATATGTTCTGACCTCATAATACATGCATTGCCATCCCCCTCTGCCTGCACTTTGACACACATGTGATAAATTGTCTTACTTTGGGAGGGTATATATCAATGCATGAATTTAATTTATTTGTCCATTGAGCTGGGGGAAAATCTGTGTAGGATAACTCACAAAGAGGCTCCTATATTCTACAGAAAATTCTAGGTTTAAGTTTAAATATAACTTCAGATCAGTTTAGACATCCTAAAATTAGTTAGTAAATTTGGCAGGGGCTTTCAACCACCATTGTTTGCAATCACTTCATAATCAGCCAGGAATGCTGAAAAAAAGATTCCTTTATTTGAACTAGACCGCTTCTATTATCTTATTTGGTGGGTCCCTCCTCAGACCAAATATGGGGACTTCATGGACTGATGCTTTGGGAGACTAATTCCTTTCTCTACTCTGACTTTCTTTTCCTCCAAGTCCATGGCTGCTTGCCATGACAGTGAGATATGTTGGTCTGAAAAAAATTGGCAGCAGTTGGTTCAGACCGAGCCAGTCACCTTGATGGATTAATAGGGATCTGAACTTGGATCTTAGTGTTTGTCCCAGATTCTAGACTGTGCACTAAAATTGCTGTATTTGCTAACTGAATCATGCTTTTAATTATGTAGAATTATTCTAATATACCCTCATCAGGTGGCAGCATCTGGCTGGGTTCAGATGCTAAATCAGGACTAACAAGGTTAGCACTTGGATGGAAGACTGCTGAGAAATCTCAGGGCAATAGGTTAAACTGGGGCATCAAAAAACCACTCTGGAATAGCAAACCATTTCCATAATTTTGTCAAGAATACTATACAAATTCATTCATTTCTGTACTTTTATTCCAGGATGTTTGTTTGTGTGGAGCCATTGAGGATTTAATTGCATGGTTTGATTCTAACTTGACAGAACCTAGGAATTTTAATTTAACAATACCTCCTCCATCGTTTTTTATTATATGCATTTGCTACTGGCCCTGTCAGCATATGCATGAAACAGAATAAATCTGCTAGTTAAATAAGTAATAAAAATTGGCTGATTATACCTTATGTTGCATTTGTTTGGCTACATTCCTGTATTTATCTTTTGGCAAGAACTTATTTCTGTTGACTTGTCAAGAGACATAACTCTTGACATTTACATCCATTCATTTCTCTTTTAAAGAATAACCTTGATATGTGTGTGTGTGTGTGTGTGTGTGTGTGTAGGTCTTTGGTTATTCGGGTCTTCTCCCACGTAAAATTGGAAGTGTCTTGATGACGTTTCGACAAAGTCTCATTCGTCATCTTCAGGCTGGTGTTCTCGGCTTCGTGCTTCCAGGAGCAATGTGAGATCGCAGCTGTCTCTTCCTTTTAACTGCTAGTGGGGGTGTGAGCTTATTGGGTGGGAACTTGGCTGTGTTCTGATTGGGTGGAGGTGTGTTCTGATTGGTTAGGGGCTTGGCTGTGCTCTGATTGGATGGGGGGTTGGTTGTGCTCTGATTGGCTGGGGGTGTGTTCTGTTTGGGTGGGGGCTTGGTTGTGCTCAGCTTAGTCTGAGTTGCAGGGGGATTTGAGCTGGTGAGCTGCGTTGTTGTTGTTTGGCTTCGTGTTTGTGGCCGTGCGAGCTCTTCATGGTGGGTGTCAGTCTGCTTCATGTATGGATTGGAGGGGCTTAAAGTGGCTAATGATGCAGCTGCGGTCTGGCTTCTGGTCCTTGGTCGTGGCTCATTATCAGTGTGGGTTTGAGTCTGCTTTCTGCGTGGATGTGTGGTGGTGACTTCCTGTGTGGCTCTCGTGAGTGTGGGTCTGGTGTCATTTGTCGTGTTAGGGACTCATTTGTCAATAAGGGCGTGTTTCCAAATGGCTGGTAGGCGGGAGGTATCGTCTCGTTTGTTCATGCTGTGTGGACGTTTTTCTATCTCGATGGCTTCTCTGATTATTCTGTTGTTAAAGTGTTCAGTTTTGGCGATAGTTCTGGTCTTTTTAAAGTCAATATCATGTCCTGTGACTTTAAGGTGTTGGACCAGGGAAGAAGTTGGTTCCTCTTTTCTGACTGAGTTCTTGTGTTCTTCTATGCGTGCACTTATTCATCTGTTGGTTTGTCCGATGTATGTGGTGGGGCAGGCGGTGCATGGGATTTCATATACTCCTTGATTTTCTAACTCAATTTTGTCTTTGGGGTTCCTTAGGATGGTGGATATTTTTCAGTTTGTGCAGAATGCTGTCTTGATGTTATGTTTGTGGACGATTTTGCTTATTCTGTCTGTGGTGTCTTTTATGTATGGGAGGAGGGCTTTGCCATTTTCTTGTTCTCTGTCTTGGATTTTAGTGGGGGTTTCTTTTTGGATTAGGTTGGTGATCTTATTTCTTTGGAATCCATTGGATGTTAATACGTTAGTGAGAGTGTGTAGCTCACACCCCCACTAGCAGTTAAAAGGAAGATACAGCTGTGATTTCACATTGCTCCTGGAAGCACGAAGCCGAGAACACCAGCCTGAAGATGACGAATGAGACTTCATCGAAACGTCGCCAAGACACTTCCAATTTTACGTGGGAGAAGACCCGAATAACCAAAGACCTACATACAAACACCCACGAAAACCTGAGAAAACATATATATATATTGCTTCCCTTTCGCCTTTCAGCTCCAATCCAGGAGCCCTCAAGCAATTGCAAGTTTGAATCCGAGTAAGGGTATGGCTAGCTGATGAGAGCTAAATAGCTTAAAATAGATCTGTACTAGTCTCCCTTTATTTCTTTATCAGCGAAATATAAATTTGGTATGTATGTGTGTGTATATATGGTATATATGGTATGTGTGTGTATATATGGTATATTTGGTATGTGTGTGTGTGTGTGTGTGTGTGTGTGTGTGTGTGTTTTTCTTTTTTGTAGGCTTTTATGTGCATATTCTTTCTAGCCAGGTTCCACCTACGTAAGCTAGGTTGTTCCACAGATTTCACAGAACTAGGGCTTTGCCTTGTGCTCCTAGAAGCACAAGGCCAAAGACATCAGCCTGAAGATGACGAATGAGACTTTGTAGAAATGTCATTAAGGTACTTCCAATTTTACGCAGGTGAAAACCCGAATAACCAAAGACCTACATACAAATACCCACAAAAACCTCAGAAAACAAATATGTATGCATGTATATATATGTGTGTGTGTATATATATATCCGGGCTATCAAATATTTGAACTGGGAAGTCAAAATTCATATGTCTCGGTTTTGTATCCTTTTCATATAATCTTCCTGAGTGTTATAGGATGCTCTTAATCAGAAGCACATTATTCAGCAGAGAAAGTCCTTGAGCAGATTTTACAAAGCAGCATGGCAAATTAGTTGCAGAACAGAGAAGGTCATCTTGAAAAGAAAAGCTGATGAATTACTGTGAGGTCCTGAAGCTAATGCGGTACGTTGCTCCTACATGATGTTTGTATAATCATTTGTCCGGAACCAAGGGCAGGTTTCAAGAAATAGAGATGTCTTCTGAGAGTTGGATTTACCTGCTCAGGGTATCATTTCAGCACTATGCCACTATTTACAACTTCTCCATTTATACATCTGGGAGAGGCATCTGACACATTCAAAAGTTTGTGTGAGAAAAACAAGGGTCTACGTAATCATATGCACACACAGAATAAAACTGATTGTCTTCGAAGGTATTTTTTTCAATGGGAGAACTGTTTCCATTGGAGAGAGGTGCTTCATCTAATGGAAGAAGCCTTTATCTGATCCAGAGATTCAGTGGAGAAAATTCTTTCCGCTTCTCTGGATTTAACATGAAAATGAAAACTTGGCTGCCCTTCGAACTCCCAAGAAAGTTGACCCCATAGTTAATGCACAAAAGCAAAAGTTTATGTCTATGAGATGTCCTCTAATTTCTTTTGACAAAAAACAGCACACTTAACAAATGGACAACTTCAAACTGAGTATTGCTTTGGGGGAGGTTGCCATGTGAGGCTTCTCTGTTCTGAAGTACACAAGGTGACCATAGCAGTAGTCCATTTCAAGATGACTCTAACAATAGCATCTGCTACGTACCAAGAATACCTGCATGGCAGGATTATTTTTTTTTCAAAAAAATGGTTAGAGTACAGTACTGCAGGCTACTTCTGTTGACTGCCGGCTGCTTGTAATTTGGCAGTTTGAATCTCACAAGGCTCACGGTTGAATCAGCCTTCCATCCTTCCAAGGTCGGTAAAGTGAGGACCCAAATTGTTGGGGGCAATATGCTGACTCTGTAAACCACTTAGAGAGGGCTGTAAAGCACTGTGAAGCGGTATATAAGACTAAGTCCTAGAGCTATATCCCTGATACATAGCTATGCATATTAATAAGCAGAAGGGAATAAGAAAGAGTCCTATGACTTGCTATGTGGAGTGAAACACAACTTCTCATTCAAAGGCAAGCATTATATTTTAGAGATGCCCATCCAGTTATGAACAGAATCAATGCTTATATCCATACTAGAACAATAGATGGTAAAGGGAATGAAAAGAAGGAATCTTGTCTTTCTCTCCTGTTCAGCAAGAGTAATCCTGCAAAACAAAATGGGTTAAACAATGCCAAGGACTGACTGGTGAGACTGAATTTCTCTCTTTGGAAATTATCCCCTTTCCCAGAAATCTCTTCAAGTTGGCCACAAAGACAAGAGGCAAAATTAGGCTATATACAGTAGTTAGTTCCAATGAGACCCTGGAGCTGTAGAATGTGATACTGAAAAAGCCGAATTTATTTATTCTAGAAGAGCAACCACTCACTTCAGATTTCTCTTTCCTTTTATCAATATAATATTCAGTTAGGAACAGGCTTGTTTAAATTTTTTGGCTACCTGAGATAGTAACCTTATTACCTATGTGAGTGAACTTCAGGCAACATACTCACTTGGTTTTTAAGGAAATAAAGAATTTTTATTTTTTTTTAAAAAAAAGGAAGACTTCTCCATCAATGGAGACTATCAGCCTGGATTGTCATTGGATCTGGCTGAAAACTGTTAGACAGTAGCAATAATCCTAGTAGTAAAAGTGTATCTCCATCTGCTATCAAAGAGAAGGACTATCTTCCTTCTTTGCAAGTTTTAACTTTTTTAGACAATCCCATTTCTTTCCCGGTGCAACAGATTTTGCCAATATTGTCCCTCTGACTCTGCTTTAGACGTCTATTCTAACAGAAGAAACATATAACGAGGAAGGAAAAACCAGAGCGGCTTACAGGCAGAATCCCAAGGTTTATGGGAACTTTTTTTTTTTTGCCAAAATAAAATTATATTAAGAAAAGAATATATATGTAGGCAACCAGCCTTAGATGAGAACCCACTACTGTCAAATTTTCATAATTAGTATCTAATTTCTTATGCTGATTTTCTATTCCTAACCTAGATAAAGTACATGTTCAGAAAACCAATGGTTTCTATTCCTAACCTAATCTAGATAAACTACATGTACATGTTCAGAAAACCAATGCTTTACTGCAAAAAAGAATATCCCTAGCACCAAAATCCAAAAGCTGGATCCCATTGCAGAGAAACTTAACAGAAGGTCAAACTAAACATGATGTGTCCTTCACAACAGATTTCACATGCATCAGAACTTGTGCATTCAATTACTTGCTTCCACTGGATTCTACATTTGCCTATGCCATAGTTTTGTAATTTGCTCCAGATTTATTTAAAAAAAAACAAAAAAGAACCTGAAGGCACAATCTTGGACAATTGGTGTAAGGAAAGCTGAACTAGATGAATATTTTAAAAAGGGCAAACCAAAAGCTAAAACAAAACTGAAAACATGGTTTCCACCAAATCATATCTGATCATATGAAAGATTCTGGTCATACAACTTTTGAAAATGTATCAATTGGCTCAGTGGTAAATCCATTTTTTTTACTACCGGTTCTGTGGGCGTGGCTTAGTGGGCATGGCAGGGGAAGGATACTGCAAAATCCTCATTCCCACCCCACTCTGGAGTCAGCTAGAGGTGGTATTTGCCGGTTCTCCGAACTACTCAAAATTTCCACTACCAGTTCTCCAGAACCTGTCAGAACCTGCTGAATTTCACCCCTGAATTGGCTCTTCTATGACATTAAAAAAAACATACCTAAAATGCAGTCTTATGTTTTTAAAGATAGTATCCCAGATGACATAGGAATTTTCTTCTTTAAATTATAGTGAAAGCTCCAGACTTGGAGGAGCATCAACACTGAACTTTCATTTCTGCCTATCACACTTTCTGCTAGCCTTTTCTGAGGTCTTAATATTAGAAAATTCCAAAAAAAGACATATTGTTTGATGAGAACAAGGCAAGTACAGGGCTGGATTGAAAAATCACCTCCAGATGAGATGGGCGGCACACAAATCGAACGAATGAAGGAACAAATGACCCTGTATCTAATCTCCAATGACAGGGATGGGATGGGGTGGCAGGTATAAACTACTTTCTTGAGCTAGCCATGAGTTAACAGAAATATTAAAATAGGAATTCCTCTTTCTCCCCCACTATATAATTTGGCTATGGGCTGATACAAAAAAATAATAATCTGCTCCTAAATAAACATATACAAGATTTTGTTATTAGCCTTCCAGATCAGGGGTCTCCAACCTTGGCAACTTTAAGCCTGGCGGACTTCAACTCCCAGAATTCCCCAGCCAGCATTGCTTCTAGGAGTTGAAGTCTGTCAGACTTAAAGTTGCCAAGGTTGGAGACCCCTGTTCCAGATGAAATATTCCACAAAAGAAATTGAGATGTAAAGATTAGATGTTCTAAGAAACACTAATTTAATGATAGTGTGAGATTAAGCAAATGGGGAAAAAATCATATTAATATAATTTGGAATAATTTAGTTTGCAAGCAGGTAATGCTTTTGAAACTTTTCTGAGTATATTCTATTTATTCAGAATATCTTTTTTATGATTAAAAAGGTTGCGGGAAACCAATATTCTCTCCTCTTTTCATCAATAATTACACTGATAAAAAAACCAACTGCCTCTTTCTTCACTTTAGTTCTAGGATTCTCTTCATTTTTTCTAAGCAATGATTTAGATAAAAAGCCACACCTAATGTAATTAGAGAGTTAGCAATTCCTTCATCAATATGTAAAATGAGAAGTGTAAGGAACAAAATATACTTTCTGATTTAACTATAGCCATCAATGGCAGTTGAGGAAAAAAGAAACACACCTGCTAAGGAAAAATAGTTTTTTTTAAAAAAAGCAACAGTATTTTTTTCAATACTTTAAAAACTCCAGCAGAGATATCTAACCTTCGTATAAACGTATCTAAAAAGAACATACTTACGGGACCGCCTTCTGCTACCGACAGCCTCCCACCGGCCAGTACGCTCCCACAGGGTGGGGCTCCTCGGGGTGCCATTGGTCAGACAATGTCGACTGGCAACCCCCGGGGGAGAGCCTTCTCAGTGGGGGCTCCTGCCCTCTGGAACGAGCTGCCCCCGGAGGTACGGAGGATCCCGGACTTGTGCACCTTCCGCCGTGCCCTGAAGACTTTGTTATTCCAGCAAGCCGGGCTAGCCTAATTTTAACAGTTTTAAATTTTAAATTGGATTTTAATGGGATGTTTTTAATTGTGGGCCGAAGTATTTAATCTGGTTTTAAATTGTTTTTAACTTTTATATTTATGTATTTGATCTTGGCTGTTCATCGCCCTGAGTCCTTCGGGAGAAGGGCGGTATGTAAATATAATACATACATACATACATACATACATACATACATACATACATATCAGTCTTCCAAAACCTGAAGGCAATTGCAGATGATGGTTGCAAGCCATATGCCAAAGCAACAAGATTCAGTCCTATTTAGGTCATTCAACCTGTGTTTGTCATCATCCATGATTTACAAAACTTCCCTGCCCATACTCCAACAACTCTTGTTCACAAGCAGTCATTCTATCAAACCCCTCTCCATCTTAGGCATGCTATCATCATAGGCATGCTATGATCACTGAACACATGACATGAATAGGCTTTCTCCTGGAGTTAGTAGCAGGCTACAGAATAAAAATTTGTAAACGTTCCTAGGAACAATTTTCAAGGGATCAAGTGGATTAAAACTGCAATATTTCAAACGCTTCTTTAAAAAAAAAAAAGAAATCCATGCACTGTTTAACAAATAGAAATCTTAAGAAAGATTTTGTTAGTGTTATAACCACGAATTAGAAACAACCACAAAAAAGAGCCAATATGGAGCAGTTGTTAAGGTGTTGGACAGGCACTCTGTGAATTGCAATTCACAAGCATCTGAGCAACTGTAATTTCTCCACCTTTCAATCACAGGATTGTAGCCTAAATGGTGAAGATGAAATGGTTAACTGAAAGAACGAAAGGCAGTTTACATTAAAAAAGCAGAAAAAATATGGCATTTTCTTCCAGTGCCTGTATGGTCAGCAACATACGGTATTAATATGTATTAAGGATGCATTATTTTATTAAACTACTGAATTAAATTTAAAAGTTTGTATGGATGCCTCGCAGTTGCTTTTACAGAACATTCCTGTGGCCTAGTTATAGAAGTTCAGTCCTTTCTACATTTGCACTGTATACCTCGATGGAGTCTATAACTGTATGCATCTGAGTTCACTTTATTTATTAAAGAATGTTTAAAATAATCTCATTTGTAGCAGGTTTTCTTACTCAATATAAACAGATGCAGAAATGCACAATATTCAATTGAGGCCTGTATAGACACGGAAAATGAAACGCAATTAAGTATGAGCCAGAATCAAATTCTTTCTAGGTATTAATTCCAGCCTTCCATTCTCCACTTGCATTCTTGCCCCTTTTAAAACAGTCCTTGATGTTTAGGAGCTGGAAATCATATGTCCATCTGTTAAGACACTGAATATGTGGGAACAGAATTTCTGGGCAAGTCATAGAATTAAAAAAGAAAAAAGATCAGATTAAATTCCGGCTGCTGAATTATGGTTTTATTTATTTATTTATTTATTTATTTATTTATTTATTTATTTATTTATTTATTTATTTATTTATTTCATTTAGCCTTGTCAATGGCCAAAATGTCTGGACTAATGTGACCCATAGTATGTCACGAATTAGTTTATGCATTATTTTACAAATTAAGAAAGACAGACACATTTCACTAAGTATCAACCCTGGGGGAAAAGAACAGCATTTCTAATCTTCTCTGTATATTTATTTGTGCTAGAAAAGAAAAGAAAAATAATAGAAGTGGGAACTTTCACAGCATTTTGCAAAATAAACAAGAACAATGTAGCTGGAGTTTGAAGGACTTGGGGTTGTGGGAAGTTAAATTGGAGGAAAAGAAGAAAATACAGCATTTTTCTTCTTTTTTGCCCTTTAGAATAGTCTTTCTATTCACATATGAACAATGGAAGGCTTAGCTTTGGCCCCACCCCACATGGAAAAGAGGGAAGGCTTTGATCATGTGGTCAAAACCACTATCTTGATTTTTTTTCACCACTTGCAGAACCTCATGATTGAAAGTTTCTAATAATCCCTACAAGCTTTTTAAAAATGTAACTGCCAATCTTCACAGCAGCCAAAATGCCCCTCCAAAGCACATTGACAAAGACATGACACAAGTGAAAATCCATGTCTTTTGATCTACCCACAAATTTAGTGATGATTTTTTGAAGTCCCTAAAGCTCCCTCTTCTGTCACTGCAGAATTTTTTTTTCTTAATGGCAAATTTAAAAATTTAAATGGGAATTTTTTTTCATTTTCAGAGAATTATGTATCCATTAGCAATCGATTTGACATGGGTAAAATTAACATTCAACTTTATATTAGCCTTGCTTGTGTGATTTTTTCCCCCTCTTCGCTTATTTCTGGGGAGAAGGGCAGCTTCAGCAAGCAACACTAACACCAGGTATGTTCCTTGGTCCAAAATATGGTGTGCATTACCCCCCCCAATCAATGGTAGTAATTGCTTTTTATCCATAGTAATACATGATGGCTTCCCTTGGAAGACTTCATAATTCCATTAAGTCCAACTTCTAAAACAATGCAATTGAAGAATTGCAGATAAATAACTAAGTGATGATTGAATCCCACCCTTTTTTAAAAGAAAAAAAAGATGAAGATCTGGTTCCCAGAACAATATTCTTTGTGTATGCATGGATTCACATCTACAGATAACAATTGTTAATAGGCATGAAGTACGCAGGAGAGGGATAGTCACTTCTTTCCACAGAGTGCAGCAAAAATCATTCACTCTTGATTGTTATAAGACACTAATACGCAAAATACTAAGTGATGCCTTCTGCCCACCCAACAAGCACAATGGGGGCCACATGGACAGCATTTTATTATGCCATTTTATTATAACAGCTAAAGACCAACCGCAGAGAACTCTGCATCAGTGTTTATTGTCACCAGATCCTAATAGTTTGGCTGGTGCTTCCTTCTCTTTCTCTTTAGGCTTCAGTCTTTGAGTCCTTGTGTTATTTCCTGTAAGGAAATAATTCAATCATGATGATTGCCAGCACGAATGGGGAATGGGGTGATGAGAATGCGCAAAGAAGTCTTGTAGCACAAGCCCCACCTCTTTATACGCACATTAAGATGTTGATTCACTTATGTAAGGGGTGCTTATCATCTTGATTAAATGCTCATTCTGATTAAATCTCTAAGTGAAATTATAATTATTGCCACTAAAGCTTGTTCCCGAAATGCCACCAGACCAGGGATGGGTTCTACTTACCTTTACTACCAGTTTGCAATGAGAGCACATGCACAGAAGCTTCTGCGCATGTGCAGATCGTCATTTATGATGTCGGGTGGGTGGAGGCTCCTACCGCTTTTACTACCAGTTCTAAAGAACCGGACAGAACCGGGAGCAACCCATCACTGCACCAGACCTTTGAGCATGCAGTATATAAATGGTTATATTCAGTAGTTTCTTTTTCCTTTTGGAATATTTAGGCTATACCTTCTGCACTATCTGGTTGAATCAGCTCATTTAACCTCAATGTACTGCCCCATAGACTTGTTTTCAGTGTGCAATAGCCAGATATCAGCTTTGTGGACATTTCAAAAAAGGCAGGAATGAAAGGCATAGGTGTCAGTCTTGATATCTGCAACCTGATACAGCAAAGCTAGTGCTGTTTCTACGTTTGTGTGTTTTGTCTACACATGTAATTCTGCCTCCATGCTTTTAATGAAAGCTCACGTACTCAACAGAGGAACACCCAAGGGATCAGCACTCTGATGAGTCGTAGCAGAGACTGTAACGCAGTGTCTAGAAACCATAGCACTCTGACACATACAATTCAAAGTATGGAACCAGTATATAGACAACACTTTCGTCATAATAAAAAAGGAACAATTAGAGAAAATGCCCGAAACCAATATCTTCAAAGAAATAAAATGCATAAGGGAAGAAGAGAAGAGCAACATTCTACTCTTCCTGGAAATCCTCATCCCACACTAACCAAGTAACAACTCAACCTCCCACAAATGTATGTAAGAACATTATTCAAAACCACTGCAGCAATCCGGAACACTAGCAAAAAGAATGGATACAGATGTGGCTTTATTAAAAAAGGGCCTGACCGCTCAGTCCAATACAGTACAATCAACACAAGCTATGAAAAAGATAATACTACTGTACATCAAAAACATTTCAGAAACACCCCAACTTAAGCTCAAGGCAAAATACCCAAACATTCTATTTATTTTTTTTCTGTAACTTTTCCTCAGGAACTACGATTTTTTTTACAAGTTCATTTTGTATGAATAAAAGCAGCTTTGCTTTTTCCACATTTGTATCATATGTTATTAATACTGAAGATGAAATGGGAGCCTTTGCCCCTCTTTTTGATTTATTAAAGTGGGAATTTTGGGGTCCATTATCAAATATAGATTTTAATGGATCCTCTGAGAGTCTTAGGCATATCTTGGACAGATATTTTTTATATTATCAAAATTACTTATCTTTGTTCAACCATGAACCATATCTTTGTTGGATTGACTCCTTCCCTAGGATTGAGAGAATGTGACTGGCCCAATGTCACTCAGCTGGCTTTGAGTGAGGCAGAACTAGGATTCTTAACTCTCCTGGTTTATAGCCTAATGTCTTAACCACTACACTAAACTGCTTCTCACATTCTTTCTTAGTTCAGGCATAATACCTGCAACATGTTCATGTTTTTCCCAATTTCCTTCCCCTGCTTTATAGAATTCCTGAGACTAATGAAGCACTGGTATGAGAAAAGAAGCTTTTTAGCTATTCCACCCTTCAAATCAATCTTGGCAGTGTCTTATGGAAAGATAAGGATATATAAAAGACCCCCATATGATTTTCCATCAGGTGAGTCAACAGACAAGAAAGGCAAAGCAATGACTGAACAGTCTCTTTTCTCCATATGTGTAAAAACAAAAGCTTAAAGACTTCTCTACTTACAGAAACTCTGCATCAAATATCTCCTTAACAATAAATCAAGTGGCACAAATCTTTCAATATATAGATAAACCATTAAGCTTCTGCTGTTTTAAGTTAAAACAAAGCAATAAGTTCTTTCTTCCCAGATCCTAAAACAGAATGATAAATCACTTCTTCAAATGGAAACTCAGACCTATCTAGATTGCTTATCTAAGTTGTTGTTTTTCTCCTCTTTGAAAGTACCAGCATAGTTAAGGACATCTTGGATGGGGAAACGAAAAGATTTTAAGCCTCGGCTCTGAATCTGCACTATGCAGCACTAACTCTGCTCACCGTCCTGCCACACTTACTCAGCTAGGTGAGGTGCAACAGGCCTGCCCAGGAGTATAACAGGCAAACAATTAATTAATTAAGTCTCTCGAAGGACTCAGGGCGGTGAACAGCCAAGATTAAAATACATACAATATGAAAATTAAAATAATTTAAAACATGATTAAATTAATTTGGCTTCCCCAATTTAAAACCCCTTACCCATAAAATTAACAATGCTAAGAGTACTGTCCTTCACTTGGACTACATCATTCTTGATAGGGAGTAAGGATGTGGGATCTTTTCCTCTTGATCTTATTCATTAGCTAGCTTCAGGTCTTGTTAGCTAAACTGGCAACTTTAAAGAACTCTGACAAGGCTAACTATTCAGTTTCAGTCACTATGCCAGAGAGCCTTGTGAATTATTCTTAAAGGTCACCACAGATTATAAAGAAAAGTTATATCATTGTGACCCCAACCTGAAGACAGAAAACTAAACAACCAAATTAATAACTTGAACGTTGAAATAAAGAATGTGAGACAAAACACAGAAGTAAATATTCCTCTGCTTATTTTGCTGGAGTTCTCCAACTAGATGGAGATTCTAGAATAGTTTTCAAAAGCAACTGGGCAGGTGGACAGTCCCATCTTCCCTCCATACTTATTCCATTCTCCATAAACTTCTGTTAAGTTAAGTTTTCTATAGCCAGTAAAGAAAGGTTGGGCTAGCTCATTCTGTTTACTTGACAAAGGGCCATCTTTCAGTTATAGGAATGTGGGTTATGAGTCTGAGCCCAAAGACTGGGATGCAGACTATGTTCATAACATGTATCAATTTCCACACTTTTTCTTTGTCCAATGCAACTATTTTCATGTCTAGACCTAGGTTTCATTGAACTTATATTTTCTTATTTAAAACATCTCTATTAATATGCATATATATATACAACTAAACCTTGTGCTTCAGGACTCTCATAAAGGTCATGAAGTATTTCTGAGTATTTTTGAGAAGCGCCAAAGAGAATGTCCTGTGTAGAAGAAATGAGCTTTCCAGATAGATAGACCAGGGAATTGTTGTGAGGTTCATAGTTATCTATTTTTGGAGGGAGTCTGACAAGGATTATTTAAATTATATTGCCTTTTCAGGTTAAAAGAACTCTCTCTCCCCCCACTCACACACACACACCAGAGGTGGTATTCAGCAGGTTCTGACCAGTTCTGGAAAACCGGTAGCGGAAATTTTGAGTAGTTCAGAGAACTGGTAAATATCACCTCTGATTGGCCCCACCCCCATTTATTCTCTGCCTCCCGAGTCCCAGCCGATTGGGAGGAAATGGGAATTTTGCAGTAACCTTCCCCTGGATTGGAATGGAGATTTTACAGTATCCTTCCCATGCCACACCCACCAAGCCATGCCCACAGAACCAGTAGTAAAAAATTTTGAATCCCATCACTCATTCACTCACACAAACACACAAAAAAAATATGCTCCATAATTTCTTATCCAATAAAGTGATTGTACATTCACACACATGTGAATCAGCAAGGAGCAATTTTGCAAACAATTGTGCACCTGTTTTAATAATTCAGAAGATGCCTCATACTAAAACACATTTTTTTCAAATGTTTCCCAGAGGTCTTGTATATATGATTGTCTATTTGAGTTTTCTGTGTATATAAAATTTCTAGATTTTGATTCAACCCCATTTGACCCTGTTATTCATTGAGTGACTTTGAGGCATTTTCACACTCTCTCTGAAGCCTGAGTCCCACGATTATTGCCGATGCACTGGAAGAAATTACTGACATGCTTTGTAATGGAAAAAAACCCACCATCAGTCAAAGAGAACTGTTGTCAGAAAAATATGTTGCAAGTGAGCTTATTTGACCTCTGTCCTGAATAGCACACTAGAATGGACAAAACCTACCTCCTTCAGTTTTACAAGTTTGATCAACAAAATGAAGACTCTAATCTATGTTCATGTCAAATCCAGGATTAAGTTTATTCATTGACAAAAATAATTAAAAAGGGATCATAGAGAAATAGTTACTAGACCAAACCCAATTTTAAAGCAAGTGATTGGTGGCAAATCTAAGGAAAGACTTTTTCTCAAACTAGTAATAAATGCCTACTTTTCCCCTTCCAAATCTTGGTCAGTTTGCTATCCTGAAGTGAAAAACATCAGCATGAACATGTGAGAAACAAAGACAGCTGAAATTTCATTTAGGATTTAGACTTAAATACAAGGCTTGAAATATTATCGCCCTAACAGAAGCATTTTCAGCTTTATCTAGTCTGGGGAAGGATACTCAGAACATTTTTCTTCATTAATTTACTACTCTAGCTACCTTGCTGGATTGCAGGATAACAAACATAACTCCATCAGGAAATGAGATTACAGGAAAGAATAAGACAGTACATCTATCAAACTGTAGTCACATAACTAGAAGAGGAGGATGTTTTATAGAATTGAACCAATTAGGCATCCAGTGGCAAAAAATGGGAAATCTATTTTGCACCTGTGTCTCCTAGATTATAATCAAGCTATTTATATTGTGAATTCTTCAGTTAAAAGTAAACTTGTGAAATTTTTTTGTGCTCAGCAGAGATAAGTTGTTCAAAGAACTGCTGGCCTTAGTGTAGAATCTGTTTTATTTTTATTTAAATTTTCAAGCCTCAAGGGGCACAATGGAATTGCCTGTCTAACAACAATTAATTTGCAAAGTTTTACACCCTTACATGGGAATAAATACCATTAACCCCATGGAACTACCTTCTGAAAACAGCATATAAAGCAATCAAATTGTAAAATATGCTTTAATATTCCAGAATTTTTTCTTTTCTTCTTTTCTTTCATATTAATCAATCAAAAGTCTCAGTAGCACACAATACATTTCTAACTCAAAGGTCCATGGAATTCATCCATTAAAATAAATACTAATAACAAAAATGCTTATACATATTAAAATGATTTGAAAATATACATAAACAATGCAGAAGACTAATTGGCAATCAATCCCAAATAGCTTTAATTAATTATAAGTAGAACAGGCTGCTCTTTGGCTCATTTTTTTAATCCGGTCTTCCCCAACATGGGGCCCTCCATATGTGTAAGGCTACTGCTATTAATGTTGGTTGATATTATAGGAATTGATGTCCAGCACATCTGGTAAGCATTGGGTGGGGAAGACTGCTACTGCTTGTGACTGTGGTCTTAGTGATTGATTACCTTTATAACCAATAGGTAACTAGTGAGCTAAATGGCAATACATGTGCAAAACAAGTTAGAAGGCTCCTTTCAGATCTTCTGTCTGACCTTCAAACAAATGAAGAGGCTTCATGCAGAGGCAATTTCCCCTTGCTACTAAACAGTTACTGAATGGAACTTCTTACTTCCTGTCCTTGACTCTGATGACTGCTTTTTGCCTCATATTTGGTTTTTCATCTTTTTTTCCAACAAACGCAGCAGACAACAAAACAAGGTATAGGTTACTACTCAAGAGGTTTCCTTCTCTGATATGTCAAAAAGTGGCACAATTAATGTTCTTCAGTTCTCTGTATGGTTCACTCTCTTGCTCACAACACCTTGGTTCAGCCAATGCAGACAAGAATGTGAATAGAAAAGGAGAACCAATGGCTTCTAAGAGTTGACAGCAAGTCCTTGGCAAGAATTGCATCTCAAACAGTGCCAACCTTTACTGAAAAAGAAATATATTGTTTGAAGTACTCCCCATTTATGATATTTCATAAATGAAATTATCACCATATGAAGAATAATCTTATCCTAATATTTAAAAATAAGAGTTATCCATTATGTCACCCATAATTGCACAATTACATACGATTCCTAAATATCAGCATCCTTGGGAAGCAGGAGATCAGTCCAGAGCTCACAGCTCTAGGGACCTTCCTCAAGAAGAACTGGCTCACACTCCTGTCAGATAATAAGGCTCGGACATGCTTCTGTCTTCTCCAAAGGGTTTGCCCACTTGTGTTCTTGACTCATGCCCTTCTGGTTGGTCAAGGCTTCTTGGGATGTGGCACATGGCTGAGTCCAAACAGTGATTAACAATTCTTTGTGTGAGGAGGTAGCAGACTCTGCCCTGAAGAAGGCAGTGGCATCCTTGGGCTGCATAGTATTAGACAACTTTTGTTCAGTCTCAAATCTTCCTTTTTTAGGGAATGCTGTTGAGAGGATGGTTAGCCTATAACTACAAAAGGCCCTATATGAAACAGATTATCTGGACCCTATTCAGACTAGATTCAGGTTGAGGCACAGCACTGAAACTGCATTAATCACACTTGTCAATGACCTTTGTAGGATTTGGGATGGGTGTTGTGGAATTGTTCAGGCCCTACTGAACCTTTCAACAGTTTTTGATATCATTGACCATGGTATCCTTCTCGACTAGCTTCGAGGGTTAGGAGTGGGAGGCTCTGTGTCACTGTAGGAAGGTTCTGCTCCTTCCACCATGGCCAGTTTCAGTGGTAGGAGAGGAGAGGTCAAGCATAAGGCCCTCCAATATGGGTGCCTCAGGATTCAAGCCTTTCACCTCTCCTTTTTAACATCTACATGAAACCACTGGGGGAGGCTACCCATCAATATGGGGTCTAATATCATTAGCCAGACAACTCAGACAGGTGATGCTGAGTCAATGCAGGACAAGTGCTTGGAGGCTTTAACAGTCTGGATGTGGAGGAATTGCCTTTGTTTCAATCATGGCAAGACAGAGTAGCTCTAGGTTTTTGACCTCCTAAGCCAACTTGCTATTCCATATTTGACTCTGGACATGCACAGGGGGAGGTATTAGGTTGTATTTTGGGGGGGTTGTGCGCACATGTGCATTTGGGCACATGTGTGCTTTGGACACTCAGTTCGGAAAAGGTTCGCCATCACTGGTATAGGACCATTTGAGGGACCTTGTTACTGAATGTTTCGGTATGTCCGATGAAGTCAGGCAGAGTGGCCATGCTTTAATTCCCACTCATCAAACAATATCATATTGCAGAAGTCAGGAGGTGTTCTTTGTTGGTGGTGGCCCTATTTTATGGATTGATGTTCACTCAGATTCTGTATTGTTCCACCTTGAAAACTTGGATGTCCTCCAAGTCTTTGGATGGTTGTCAAGTCTCTATTTGTGTGTGTGTGTGTGTGCGTGCGCATGTGTGTGAGAGATGGCGATAGAATGGGTCTTTCAGTTAGATATATGACATTTCCTTTTAACTGTAAAGTGCCCAGAGTCATTGATGAATTAAAGTGAATTAAATAGATAAAAATAAAATAATAGAATTATTGCCATTTTTTTTCTTTGCCATGAGTGTGGAGCCAACCTGCACTGTATTTTGAAAATGGTCCGGTCTGATCTCAGGCTCTTTGCCTCTGCCTTTGCAAGCAGTGTAATGGTTAAAACTGGCATAGTGGCCTTTCAACCAATTTCTAAATATACACATGCTAATTAACCCACATAGAAAGAGACATTATTAGGATTTGTTGGTTTGCTTTGTCTTCCACTGTCTGAAATACCCATATTACAAAATTGTCAGGCTCCACTGTAACATAACCCCAGCTGAATTTCAAGTGCAAGATGTAATCTGGATGAGCTATTTGGAATCATTTCTAAAAAATGTAAAAGGTGACATTCTTCCAGAGGAATGAATTAATATGATAAAAATGTCCAAAATAAGAGCTTAATTTGTGCATAGGAGGAACTGTCAGTAGAGCATTCACTTACACGGCAAAATTAAGTTATCTTTATCAATCATCATTAGAAAGACCAGTGAGTAACCATTCATAAAAGTATCATATGTCAGATATTAAAATCTTTAGGTGGAGGAAAAAATATATGGAAATCTTTTTTTTCTCTCTTTGCAATCAAATGTTGCTTCTGATTCACCATACTGCTGCTTCATGCAATGTACTTAAATAAGTACAATTGATTCCCTCTTTAGTAGTGTTATTGAAATATAAATATCAGATTTGGGCAGCTAGAATTATAACAAAACCAATAGAATAAATTATCTGAAAACTCAGTAAGAACTAAGAATTCAATCTAATGTACATCCTCAGGTAGGCAAGCCCTATTCGTTCAATAGGAATTCCTTCCGATTGCCTTCATCCCAACATCAGTTTGGGTTTATGTAATTTAATTGGATTTGCCTTGGTGGATCATTCAAATGTCTTTTTAATCCAAATTTAATATAGTCGTTTTAAATTGTCTTTAAATTTTGTGAGTTTATGTGTGTTTTAACATGGCTGTACACTGCCCTGAGTCCTTCGGGAGAAGGGTGGTATAGAAATTTAATAAACTAACTAAACTAAACTAATCAACAACTACGGTTGATGGTCAAATTGTGCCAGGGGTAGTAATCACTTACCTTCGATACTGATTTGCAAATGTGAGCATGTCCATGCACATACTAGCTTTGCTCGCATGTGCTAACCCCACGCATGCGCAGAACCTTCCGCGCATGTGCAGAGCCTTCCGCGCATGCGCAGAGCATCAAAAACAGGATGCGATTACGTCCAGGCAGGTGGGCGGAGCCTCCCACAGCCGCCACTATTTGTTCTCCCGAGCCAGATAGAACTGGCTGAATACCACCACTGAATGGTGCCTGGTAAAGTTGGCACAAATCCAAACACAAAGAACTGTTGTGAGGATGCAAATCAGGCAGTCTTCTCTGGGATAGGGCAGATGAGTGTAGGACTGGTCTGAGAAAAAAAATAATTGCAAAAATTTGTCTTTTGCAGCTATTCCTTTTATATATATATAGACTATATTCTCAATTCAGCAAAATTAAAGATATATTTACTTCTTAGATTAGAGCTGATTTTGATTTTGAAATAACAAATCATCTCACGCTTTTGAGATATTGTCTCTTTTAGAATCCATAATACTTCACATATACAGTATTGTAGCTACCAAATTCTCTATTGGTTAGAATTTTAGCCATCCAAAACACATATTCTACATTTTAAACTTGAGTTTTAAGGACATAATGATTTGATAGCTATGAATCTTCCATTTTTTTCTTAACTGATGAATTCTAAACTAAAAATCTTCTGACCTCCATGTACCACAGAGGTTGCTAAATCTATACCTCCTGTGAGAAGCAACTGGAAGAATCTCATTATACTCTTTAATAGCAATCAAGATCCTTTCTTTTCTTTGCTAGTCAGGTCCACCCTATGAGCTGATTAGCTTTTATTGCACCACATTTACTTATTTAAAACATGGCCAAAGATATTGTAAATGATTTGAATGAATTTGTACAAAGAGATGGAATATTATGATCTTTTGAATATGGGAAAGGATTATCGTTTCTAAATAAATCTCTGTGAAAGAAAGAAAAATTAAGACATGTAATATGGAAGAAGTAGTACTTATTTATTTATTTATATACCACCTTAAATAATCCTATAAGTAACTCTGAAGTGGTGAATACACGCAATAACCCTTCCTGCTCCTATTTTCCCCACAACAATAACCCTGTGAGGTAAGTTGGGCTGAGAAAGAGTGACTGGCCTAAAGTCACCCAACCAGCTTTCATGCCTAAAACAGGCCTAACTCTCACAGTCTCTCGGTTTCTAGTGATCCCTTAACTACTAGACTAACCTGGCAATAGATCCCTTCATTCACAGACTTCAACAGATAATGCAAACTGCAGAAAAAACAATTGCTACCAACCTGCCTTCCATTGAGGGCCATGAAAATATCTACAGACCCCTCACATCATGGATATAAATTGTTTCAATTTCTACCCTCAAAACGATGCTATAGTGCACTGCACACCAGAACAACTAGACACAAGGACAGTTTTTTCCCGAATGCCATCATTCTGCTAAACAACTAATTACCACAACACTGTCAAACTCTTTACTAAGACTGTATTACTATTACTCTTCACATCCTTCTTATTACCTATCTCCTCCTACTTATGATTATAACCATGTTGCTTGTATTTTTACGATTTATATTCAGTTGTTTCCTACTATGATTTGATTGCTTATTAGTAACCTATGATTATCAATAAGTGTTGTATCTTATGATTCTTGATGAGTGTATTTTTTCCTCTCTCTCTTTTTTTTTTTCTTTTATGTACACTGGGAGGATATGCACCAAAGACAAATTCCTTGTGTGTCCAATCACACTTGGCCAATAAAGAATTCAATTCAATTCAATTCAATTCAATTCTATTCTATTCTATTCTATTCTATTCTATTCTATTCTATTCTATTCTATTCTATTCTATTCTTTGTTTTCTAGATTCTAGTCTTTTTAAATATATCATCATTTAAATATTACATGTAAAGAAAGCCCCTTCTTAAGATTCTATAATATATGGACTGGATCTATATTTTTATTCTAGTAGCATAGTCAGGGATCTGAAAATTATGGATAGTCTCCAAGAACACACTAAGAGTATTTCAAAACCATTTATTTGCTTTTTCTATCAAGCATATGTCAAAAGGAATTGTTTAGAAAAATTAAGAGGGGCCAGGAGCACACAGGTCAAATTGTTCCCATCTCAGATTGTTTATTGAATATTAAACATTGCCCACAATTCCTTGTCACTTTTCAATGTACCCAACAATCATCTGTTTTCAAAGCCTAAGTTTAAAAAAGCTAGGAAATATAGCAATATGTTTAGATATTGTTTATCCACTTTATAATGCCCCCCACGTTTTATTAATTTCATAACTGTGTCATAGTTCTATTCTGCTGTTTTTCAATTCACCTTCATTACTGTGCTAAACTTCAGCATCTTAGTTCTACATGGATACAGCCCCTCTACCTTCTCTCTCAGCCTAAGATTCAATTTCTTATTTATGGAGCTGCAATGTTTAAAATTTTATGTTTGTATTTTTATAAACAAATACGCTCCCAAATACACTCCCAAATACATTCCCAAATACACTCAGAAATATTTTTAAATGAAAGTTTAATGCCATATTTCCAAGGTCCTAAGTATCTGGAAATCTATGGAAGTCATATGTATTGCCACATATTACTGTATACCTGCCACTTGAAGAGCATTTCTTTACATTTTTCTTTACATTTTTACATTTAACCTTCTCTTGTCACCAGTTCTCAAAAGCATTTTTATTTCAAATCACTAGACAAATGTTGGCAAATGTATGGATCACAGGAGTGTGGAAATTGAATAAGTTACTTTCTTGTTGTTGTTTTTTTAATGGAGAGGTAGGAATATATAACAAACACTAACTGACTTGGCCATGATTATATTGCTTTGAATATCAGCATAGATCAGAAAAGATTTTTTTAAAAAAGCTTACAAACATTCTGAAATCATTTAAATGCATTCTATAAATGCTTGGGGGACAAACACACCGACCTTCTGGAAAATCTTATAAGTGTTCCTTCTCTGGAAAAAAAAATCACTTATTTGATTACCTAACTTGCAACAGCTTTTCTTCACATCTCTGTCTTTCATTGTTCTTTGTTCTTTTCCCCCTAAACAGCTGTTTTCCTCTTTTTTTTGTACAGAAAGGGAGAGTGTGACAAAGTAGTCAACTAGATCTGGAAGATGAAGAAATATGCAGAAGTAACAATGTTGAAGAAAGTAAAAAAAAAATGACTTGAAATTGTTCTTTGATTTCCTCCATTCATTCAATGTATCCATTGTAATTAAAACACGTACTTGCACTGAATGAAATGAATTTAGAAGGAATAAATTCTCAGAATTAAGGGTTTTGGCTGAGGCTGCATCTATGAAAGACAGTGCTGAGTCTGTTGATTTATGTTAAGCATGGTTTGTTGAACATGCTACCAGTGGCTTGGTTCAAAGATAATGTAAAGACATAAGCTATGGTTTACACGCCACAAAGTCTGGGTTCACATATCATGCTAAGCCAAATACAAACCAACCACATTATGGCTTAAAATGATGTATGAGCCTAACCACCAAGTAGGAAGCAGCTCCTCATATGGAAAGGAACAGAAACTAAACAGAAGTTTTAATACCGATAAAAAAAACCTGATATTTTTGTGGCTGCCCATTCATAAATCAGAACTGCAATATTCACAAAAAAGGAAGGGAGGGGGGATACAAAGAGTAAACCTTGTCAATATCCTACAAAACTGAAAGATAGAGTCTCTCTAAAGATCAGTTCCAAGTTTTCCTTGCAATCTAACGCCTTCCTCCCTGGGCATTTTTTTCCCCTTAGATCAAAGACTTTTCAGACCCTGACAAATGAATTTGTTGAAGGTTGAGCCGACATCCATCCAAGAGTCTCCTTACTATAATGGAACTGAGAAGAAAAACTGGCTACCTATAACAGGACAGTTTCTATGACCCCTTCCCTCCCTACACCCCAAGTGCTGCTTTCTAATTTGTGGGTTGTCCTGAATATACAGAAAAGCTAAATTTAGGCAATTTTTAGGCAACTGTCTTTTAAGCCTCCCTTGAGAATATGGCTTATCATACAAACATATATAATTAAAATACCTTCCCAATATAGTATCCTATCATTAATTCTTGATTGTTACAATGCACATTAACAAGACTCCATTTAAAAAAATAATGTCAGGAGTTAAAAAGAGAAAAATACCTATTAAAGCTTGTCCTCGATTTATAACAGTTCATTTAGTGACCATTACATTGAAAAAAATGACTTGTGGACCATTTTTCACACTTATGACCATTGCAACATTCCTGTGATCACATGATCAAAATCCAGATGTCTGTGAACTGACTCATATTTATGACAGCTGCACTGTCTTGGGGTCATGTGACCATCTTTTGTGACCTTCCAACAAGCAACATCAATGGGGAAGTCCAATTCACTTAACAGCTGTGTTACTAAATTAACAACTGCACTGATTCACTTAACAACTGTGGCAAGAAAGGTCATAAAATGGGGCAAAACTCACTTAACAAACGTCTCCCTTAGCAATAGAAATTTTGGGCTCAATTGTGATCGTAAGTCAAGGACTACCTTTATAAAGATTTTTCAAGCTAATACTTTAAGTCTTACAAATGATTAAAAAGACTGTGAGAGAAGGCCCACTTGGCAGCAGCTGTGAAAACTGAACCAAGCTACTTGGGGATTAATTTGCTGCTGAATGTAGTCTTTTAAGTGCAGCTTTATACGTGAAGATAAAAGCAAGCCATGTTGTTCAATTACTTCAGATAAAAAAAGGAGAGAAATGGGGGGAACGCCTCATAAACCATCAAAAAAGAAAATTATAATAAAGGATGACAATTAGAGGAATTATAGTATGATAATAATCAAAGGTCAGATGTTTTCCCTGTTTATAATTTCAGTTTGTGGAGCTGTACAAGTATTTTGTTGGGTGACAAGCACAACGAAACATACTAAAGTCAGGTTTAAATATATCTTATGAGATTGCAATTCAAATCAAGCATAGGGCTCAGTTTCAGCATTCCATAAGGGCTCATAGGACTACAAAGGCAAGCAAATGTTGAGGTAAACCTGCTTTGGAAGTAATGCTTATCTGATTCCAACACATCTTTCTTCATGTTTCAATCACTGAACAGCTGCTTTCCTTCCAGTGAGAAATTAAACAGCCTAAACATTTTTTAAAAAAAATGAAACACACTCATAGCTATTGATTCAGGTCTTGGTCAATGAAGGATAATGAATCTTTACTGATGGTATGTTGCCTCTCTGTGTCTTTTTTTAAAAAGTGCTTTATTATGCAAAGAAAACTAACCCCCACCCAAAATGACTCCAGCATACTTTCTATGTGCTTATGTGTTGTTGCTTTTTTATTGAATGTATATACAAACACACATGTGTAATGGTAGAACACAAAAATACTAGGGTCTTTTGCTGAACTTGCAGATAGCAATAAGATTAATTGTTCAACTAAACCAGGAATGGAAATTTAAAGTTACTGGAGGGAAAAGTGACTGTATAATCCAAATCAAGTGGAGTCTTTATCAGATTACTTATACTTAATTGCAGTGTTTTGTTTTGTGTTTTTGTTTTTTATTCTATGGTTTATTTCCCTCTTTTCCCTTCTTTTTCATCTAATAGATGTTACCCCTGCTGAAATGCACTGAAAACATGCCCTTATATCAAAGTTCTTCTGCAGTGATTTTTTTAAAATAAATATTGTTGACAAGGATAGTTAACTACATAATAACACCTGTTCCTCTGATAAATGTTTCATATTTGCTTTTGCTAGTAGTAGCTGGCACCGAAAGTAAGTAGACAAACTGAAGGTAACAATTTTTTTTCATTTTTCATTATGGTATCCTTACAATATTCTAGGTAGGACACACAATTGGTAAAATGGGAGATTTGAATTTGAATTTAAAGGTGAAAGATAGCATTGCTTTAAAATAATTTTGTCACAATTTACACAATTACAGTCCTCTAATAGAAGGCTACCCTGTTTAAACATCTTTTTTACCATGAAGATAATTCTACATTACTTATGGCTAAGCTTTAACCGTAGCTTCAGATCTTCTATATAAAAACTTACCTGATTTGAAAAGGTCCTTTCATGACCAAAGCTTTCAAATTTGGTTTTTCTGATTTCCTCACTCTGGTTTTGTCTTTATAGCAGATAATATTGCTGATTACATTACTTAAATCACTTAAATCTGCCTTCCGATCTTTAATGTGCATTATCATATTGCCAGTAAGCAATCTCACCCAATACACTATTTTAAAATTTGAAATACCATACAAGCATACTGGAAAAGTGTGGGAAATCAATGGAAAATAAATAAGAAAAAAACAGTTCCTGTGAAAGATTTTTATCTGAAAACCAACCTCTGTCATTCCTTTTTTTTTTATCAGATTCAAGCTGAAACATTTTACAATTGTTCCTAATTGTTATAACAGTCAAGGCAATAGGTAAAGGCTGCAAAACCAATTATAATGGCATTGAATACAAAATAAAGTGGGTGGATGAGGAGTAGTGGGAATATCCTTGAAAGCAATGATTAAACAATAAGCAAATTAATATTTATTGACTTGACATGTCAAACATTGTAATTTGTTTCTGTGTTCTTAGCAGATGCTAGTAGTTTTACAAAACTTGTTTTCAATTTAGTTTGAAGGAGGGGCCCTCTTCTAAATAGAGGTTGGAATTGCACTATTTCCTGAAGACTGTTCTTTCTTTGCTCTACTTGATTCATACCAGTCTAAAAGCCAGTCTTGTTGCACTAATTTGCTTGCAAGAAACATTTTCCAGAGTCTAAACTATGATTCAGCTGCAGCTGGTGAGTTAATTAAAATAGTTTTACATCCTTTTTAAAAATAAATCACTAGTTGTTTGTGACAAAACAGATTATATTTGCTCGATTTTAGTGCATTTCTGTTTCAACAAAACCTTCCCATAAAAAGTCTCTACAGTTTATGGCTCCTCAAATCCATAGACAGTGAGTTTATGGATCAGAAGCTTAATATGGATGTGCATTCCTTGACAGGGGCATTTTCTTGCTTCTGAAGTGGTGGTTTCTTACTTATAGTTACTTTGAGCTTTGAGTTACTAAGCGAAACTTGTAAAATGGTTCAATAGGAAATGACAGCAATTTACTTTGGATGAAGTCAGGATGTCACACTGATGTTAGGACCAGTGAAAAATACTACCATTCACTTTAAGGTAAAGGCCCTTCAGAAAAGCAATCTGAAGTGTGAGAGTTGTAGATTATTCTTGTTCACCTCTCACTGTAACAGTCAAGGCTGCATGGCAAATCCATAACACAGAGAGAGAAAGTTTTTTGGGGGGGGCAGAGAGCAAAAGAGCAGTATTAAATGAGAGGTCAATGTCAGGAGAGGCTGGCAGGTGTAATAACAGTGCAAGTTTTTCTGTAATAGAAATGCAAACAAGAAATGGGTTCTGGGGGAAATCTTTGGGATTGCCCAGCTACTTATGCCAGCAAATGATTGACAACTGTGACATCATGTCAAGGGGCAAATGTCTGGACCTTTAACAGAGTCTGAGAAAGTGTATGGTAAAAAGGATATTAATCCTTTTTACCATACACTTGGAAAACATGTTATAATGGAAACAATCCCTTAGCAGCCTGATCCCACAAAAAGCTACCGAATCTTCCCAATATTGTCAATAGGACTGAAGACTGGTTTACTGGGCACCCCATCCTGAGTCTTAGCACTTCTTTTGTTATGAAGTGACAGGCCCTAATTTGCTACTTCCTCTTTTACCAATGTGGAAATGGTCACAAGGTGAGCAAGAGAAACCCACAGGGGAATTATCACTTTACTGAGAGATAGTTCTTTGAGAGGATTTAGCTTCCTTTATAACCCTGAACTTGGAAAAGAAATCCCTTCCTCTCCGCCTCCTCCTTTCTTTTAAAACTGCATTCCGGATAAGTGAAGTTTGCTTTCTAGGTGCTAAGCAGATACTTGCTTTTTTTCCCAGTCAGTGGCTTTTACAAGAGAATTTACTTATGTGTTAATCGCCTGCTGGGTGGTGGGAGAATCTGTCCTTTGATCAAAAAGAAAAATACTGGTTTTACTTTACATCCTGTCTCTTTCTCTCTCTCTCTGTCTCTCAACTGGGCAATAGCTGGAGGGATATATATTCCAGGACTTCTCTTTTATTCTCAGTATTTTGTTACTTATTGCATGCTACCACCCAAGGCATCAAGGCAAAAACCAAATACGCTTTGTGGTGCACCCACATGACAGGCTTCAAAATGGAAATAATATTTAAGTTAAACCTGTAAGATCAGATTTTCCCCCCCAAACCTGGCAACATGGGCAGCTTTTGAAAACTTCAAAATAAGATCAAAGTTTGCCCGGCAAACTGAAGTAGTATGACCAAAAAAATAAAATAAAAATTGAATCGCTTGTGTATTTTGTTTTAGAACACGTGACTCTTTTAGTGGCTGTGGAGGTAAAAAATAATCCTGGACAGCAATTATTTAGATTTCCAGGTGTGAAACTTTATTGAACATTTTAGTTGATCGTTGCTTGTCAGTTTTTTGTTACTCTACTTTGCTGACATCGGGGAGATGGGAAAATGGGAACGCTTCTTTATCCTCAACCCTGCTTAAAGTTTTCTTTCATCATACTTACATTTAGCAACAAAGTCTTCCTTTTGCTGAGTTGATGATTCTTGCTTAGCTGACAGTATTTCAAAGTGAGGCATTCTGAAAGGACCTTAATAAAGTCCTTCCAATATGAAAAAAAAAAAATCCTTAACCAAAAGGCCTAGCAGAAGATGGTATACTCAAGAGATAATACCAAGCTAGGTGGACGTCAGGTTGCAGAATCCCCTTCCAGCATTGCCATTGCTACAATTCTAAAAGCTGCAAAAGCTTATTTTTCTGACACTGAATTCTCTTGTGTTCCCCTTAATGAGGACGGTTCCTACACAGACTTGGTAGGTTGCACTTGCTTCAGAGTCTGAATCCAGGGTGCAGAATAAGTACAGTAGAAGTGGATTCTGCCAGAACCTTAAAACTAACCCTTAGTTCCTCAGGTTAATCTTGCCAGATTCTTTGTGTGCATCAAATTCCTTTTCCAGCTGGGAAATTGGCATGATAGTGGGCATGTTCTTCAGTTCCCAGGCTGGAAGGGTATTCTATCTAAAACACAGTCTAGCAATGAAAATAATCACATGAGTGTGCTTCCTTTTTTTTTTTTTTTTTTTTTTGAGGCTGCAAAACTAAACAGCTAAAATCCATTCTAAAGGTTACTTCATATTTTGCCAAGCAACACTGTTCCTTCTGCAAGTTCCTATCCTTTCTGTGGTTACAGATGAGAAACTAAGCATAATATCCACTGGAAAAGGCAGAAATAGACTAAACACTGTTTATATGTAAAACAAGTTCAAAATTATAACACAAAGGACAATTCTAGATGATGCCTACCAAAGACTTCCACCAGCTGAAATTGCTTTTAGATAATGATAAGTTTCATTTGCATAAAAGGTTAATATAAATCCCAACTGGACAATCCCAGAAGGACCTAATTTTTTGTTTTGTTTAATAACCTACACAAAATATACATATGCAGTTGTGAATTTCCAAGCACTTCTTACTTGGCAGCATCAGCCTCTAAATGGCAAAAATAAAGCAATTAATAAAACTTTAATAAATCCTTACAAAACAAAATATTTGGCTATGTGAAAAGGAAAAAGTTTCAAGCTATTTTGTTGGGCTTTGACATCTAAGGATTTTGTTCACGGTTTCAAAGATCTGAATGTGTAATTGAACTGAGTGCGGTTTCTATCATTTAATGAATCAAATCAAATGAATCAAGCCCAAGATTGATTCTTAGGATTGTCCTTATTGTTCAGTATTAAGAAAAGATGCTATGGTATCCTCTGTTAACCTCTAGACTGCTCAATATTGTGTATGGAGATTCTCAGTCATCCAGGTCATGGTTGTCCCAAAGGTGCTTTTTAAAGAGGCAACTGGACTTTCTTTGTTTTTCTTTGAAGATGTTTCGCTTCTCATCCAAGAAGCTTCTTCAACTCATTCTTTGAAACATCTTCAAAGAAAAACCAGAAAGTCCCATTGCCTCTTGAAAAAGCATCTTTGGGATGCCCAATATTGTGTTTCAGTAGCATATATCTTGCTCCTCAACAACTCCTTGTCCTAAATTGACTGCCAATTTACAAACTTTGTACCAAAAAGTTTGAAATGTGCCTAATGAAGAAGAGCAATAGAAAGAAACTTTTAGTAGCTAATACTGCGGTATCAGTTCCAGAGTGACATTTTGCAGTATTAGCAAGAAGGTTGTTGCAATGTCTTGGAAAGCAGCTGCAGTTACATTCTGGAGTACCTGATTTTATTTCATTGACCACAACTAAGTATTGTTCTGTAGTTTGTAGGATACACCATTGTATCTCTTCTAATATTTTTTAGATATTTTAGAACAATTGTATTTTTTCCCTTTTTATCCAAATTAGTTGTTATTTTTGTGTTTTATTTGCTGATCTATGACCAAATAAAAATTGATTAATTGATTGATTGATGATTGATGTTGTGTTTCATTTCTAAACTCCAGAGGCATCATTTTGGATTCAAATAAGAAAATGCTACGAAAATGAGATTCCAATTGGAGGAGAAAAAATCAAAGTAACATAATGTTTAAATGCAGTTAGGCTGAGAAATCCTGCCAAAACAATTTTTTTCTAGGCAGTAGGATTTAGATGGAGTTTGTTTCAGCCATTTCTGGCATCACTTTTTAAAATTTGTAGCAGAAAATTTTACATACGGCACTTTTGGAAGAGAAACATCAAAGACATTTTTGATGGTTTACTTAAGCAGTGCTTTTTGTCAAATCTTTGGGAAAATAATTGGGAAAATCAATCTTTTATAAAGAATCCTATGATTGTCTGTGTCTGTTGCCTTAATTTAAATTGAGGCAATATAAAAATGTTTCAATTTTTAATGTTAGTGGCAAGATTTTTCATTGTTATTAACACTTACCATATCTTGAATTAATGATATCTAGAAATGTAGGAAATTGCTTTATCTGAAAAATTAACAGAAGAGCTCTGAAAAACTCTAAAATAAAAGTTAAATTCAGTCAATTTCAAAAACCACTGATTAGCTATATTAATAAAAACTGTCTAGATAAGTTTAAAATGAGGAAAGAAATGTTGGCATTCTCAGATCTGTCAGAGTTCCTAGCAGGAGAATTAATAGATACATTTTGCCCTGAAAATCTTTTCAATCAGAATTTCACTATAATCTAGATTAAACAAATTTTGGAATTTTCAGGTAATGAAAATGTACATTCAGAGTTGGTGCCAAAAGATCACAGCAGCTAAATAAAACCATGAAAAGTAAATTTTATGTACAAGAGATGCACTTATAAAACAAAGCCTATTGGTAACTGTAATAACAATTAATGCTTCCAGATTGCAGTATCTCAATAGTAAATTATCAATATTAAAAAATTGCATAATATTTGAAAGTTACACACTCTAAAAAAACTTCAGACTCCAGGCAATGAAACACTCTTCTGGCTAGCTTTTCTATAAACTTAACAGGCCTCATATGCTATATAAGAAAACTAAATTAAACAGTTGACATAGAATCCTCTGATCTGTTTCTTTTTATATTCCAAATTCTCATTCTAATTTGGCCATATTTTTTTCCTAAGCATGCACTAAACAAAAATTTCAGATAATAAACTTTATTCATTTTAAATAGTGGCTAAAGCAATTAGCTTTGTTCTTTGCTTTTCATATAATGGGTTATTATGTACAATTGATATGCATAGTTTCATTTTAAGGCAAAATCGCTTTTAAAATTTTAGAGACACCTATGTCTCATATAACTGGGGCTGCAGCCTCTGATGATTTCTTTAGAAGTTTATTGAACTCAGTGTGTCTGATTCTCCATTCAGTAAGCAAAGGACCACAGTCCATGCATCATTTTAAGAGTGTGGGCTACCTGTTGCATGCATAGTATCCCACGTTCTGAATCATATCTTTCAAAATAAAAAAAAACCCTCCCCCTGAAGAAAGAGACATTCCCAAAATTTAATTAAACTTCAGAAATCTCTCTCACTGCAGTAAAAGTGCGGTGCTTAAAAAGAGAGTCGGAGAGAGTCTCCTGTGTAAACATGGGAGCACTTAAGCCTAAAAGATTTCTTTGGGAACCACAACCAACGACAGCTTAATCGAGAACACAGAGCTAGCAAAAAAAAACAACACATGCCTAAAATCCTTGCACACCTTTGTACTTTATCATCAAAGGCAGCACCCTCCCTGCAAGCCTCTCGCTGATAGCATCACACTAATTCCAGAAATTGCACAGGTGGCTTTCCCTGTAGCTGTGGTTGCAACTAGTCTCTGTCCCAATTTAGCCTCATTTCCCAAGGTCAGTATTCTAACACACTTCACATTTTCAGGGTCGAAGAAGATTTCATTTTCTGTATTGCTTTGTAATGCATGACTTGTAAATAGGATATTTATTTCATTTTTTCCCATGTCCAACTCTCTTATTTCTGGCAGCTGGCAGCACTGGTAAAGGTGGGGATTTTCTTTCTTTTCATTTAGAAATAAGAAGCTGCAATGCACATCTTCATTCTCCTATCTGGAAACTAGATGGTTTTAGCTCTCAACAGGTAATATTACAAGCTTATTGAATGATTATTGAAGCTAAAAAAAAACAACCTACGAAATATTAGAATTACTGTAGAGCCAAAACTTCTGTATATATTTTTAATTTAATTCTAATCATGTTCTGCATCAAAAATATTAATTTTTGATGACTACTCTCAGGCATTCCATTTCAAAACATTTGGAATAGAACAAAATATGAAATGAATAAGTTTTTAATGTTTATGTTATATTGGAGGATCAAATGTACATAGTTCACAATAGCAGAAAAATGTTATTTTTGAATCATTATGTAGTATTTCTCCAACACTGAAATTAATTCTTGTTTGCTATTATTACGGCATTAAAAAATAAGCTTGAAATGCTATAATAATGTGCAGGGTTTCCAAAATCCAGATCTGTAATTTTTAGCCTTTAGAAAACATACTGTAAATTGACTGGATAGTTGAGATGTTGCCTCAAAAGACAGTATTGTAAAATATAATTATATATATTTCCCCAAAAAAATCTCATTAAAATAATTTTTAATAGGAGGGTAGAAAGCACAATGAACTTATATAAAATCTAATATCAATAAAATGAAAATCAATGAACTATATGTTTATTTCCTAGTTTGCATTTCATGAATGATGGGGTATTCTGACATTTGGAAAGGATTTAATTTTAAATTATTCAAGAAGTGGCAAATATATAGGACAAATAAGGAAATAATTCCATGCCAACTTCAATTAGGAAAAATATGATTTCAATTTCAACTGAGTTTTACTGAAATGTGGTTAACAAAAGTGTTAACCACAGTTTGACAACCACTCAGAAGGTGAATTCTTCTACTGGACAGTCCCCTAGTTGGCTGTGTTCCTGTCACCCCTAGTAGGAATGGAGAGGATACCTGGAGAATGGTGAGATGTGAATTTTTACTGTTACTAAAAGATGGGACACCTGTAGATTACAGGCAGTTATGCTGGTGTAGAACTTCTACCCAACCCCTATGAATCAGAACCTGTAGTCTAAAATAGAAAGAAGAAGAGAACTGAGATTGTGAAGAAACAGATTACCCTTGAAAACCATATAGAAGTTTCAACTGGTGTAGAATGAAACTGAGTAAGCAACTCGCTCCATCCATCCATCCATCCATCCATCCATCCATCCATCCATCTATCTTCTATCCAATATATTAGACGCCCATTGTACCCTCTATAGACATGCCTTTATATGCCTATGTGACACTTCTGCTTCATGAGTTGTACTGATTGCCAATTTGCTTCCAGATGTATTTCAAGGGACTTGTTACTACCTTTAATGGCCTAAATGGCCTAAGGCCTGGCTATGTGAGGAACTACCTGTCTCGTGTCTAGCTCATTTGATCTGACATACTCCAGGTTCTTTGATTAAGGAGTGCTATCTTTCAGGATTCCTAATAATGTCCTCTCTGTAGCCTTCTGATGAGATTCCTCCTGAGATTTGAGTGACTCCCAACCTGGTTGCATTTCAGAGAACCTTAACGTCCAGACTCTGGACTTGGGTAGCTTAAAAGCCATGGTGGTGCAGTGGTTAGAATGCAGTATTGTAGACTAACTCTGCCGATCCTGACTGGCTCAAGATTGACTAAGCCTTCCATCCTTCTGAGGTCGGTAAAATGATGACCCAGATTGTTGGGGGCACTAGCCTGACTCTGTAAACCACACAGAGAGTGCTGTAAAGCATTATGGAGCAGTATATAAATCTAAATGCTATTGCTATTGGATGGATGGGGCAACTTCTCTGATATATGTTTGGTATTATTGACTGAATTCAAATATAATAGAGATAGATAGATAGATAGATAGATAGATAGATAGATAGAGAGAGAGATAGACAGATAGATAGATAGATAGATCTGCATGCAGACCCAACATGGTCCTCTTGGATAACCAACCATTGGCAACTTAATGACAAAGTTCATTAATATTCCTTTTCACTTACTCTTTTCATGTATTCAAATTATGTTTATACTTTTGCCTGTTAACTTATATATGCTTGACAAATAAACTTATGAAACTTATGAAATTTATGAGTTAGGCGACTCTAATGAATTTGAATAAAGAAAAAAATTAAAATGACACATTACCAGCAGCCACTATGCCTGGCTAAAGGCAAGGTCTAAAGTCCTAGGATATTGTGACTTGGTGGCCAGCAAAAAGTTGAAAACAAGTTCTTGGCAATAATGAACTTTTTTTTCCTTATTTTTCTCTAGAATAACTTGAACCAGGTTGAGATAGATATAGGAAATAGAAATCATAGTTTTGCTACTAGAAGAAAAAAGAAAGAAAGAAAAAGCTATTAGAGCCACATAAGAAGCAAATTTAGTGATCTGTCTTTGCTTTTGTCTGCAATTTACAACATAAAATTCTCCTTAGTGAAACTATATTTTTTTTAATTTCTTTTCCATGGGAAGGTCATTTATTGTATACCCATTACAATCCGGAGAGATGGGAAGCATTATCCAGTCTGAACACAAAACTCAAATGGATTACATCTCAAAACACCATTCCAAACTGAATACGCCACACCATATAATTTAAGAGGCCAAACTGGTGGAAGCATTATAAAATGTATCCTCCTTATCCAAACAGCTCCTTCAGATGTATAGTCTACATGAAGCTTTAAACATTGTGCTCTACTTCAAAAGCAAAACCAGTCACCTCTGAAACAGCATTTGTGCAGCGTATGTGCCGGCAGCAAACAACATATGGCAAATGGGAAACACCCTTTGTAATCACAAAGATTTTCATGGCAGGAGTTTGTAAAGAACATTGTCCTCAGACATGCAATCACATCGGAGTTCAAGGTGAATGAAAAACAAAGCAAAACAAGGAACACCAAATGCAGGACTTAATTCCAGTGCATCCGGAGATTCATGACATAGCTAGAGAGGTCCTCACGCTGCTATTTCCCTTAGCTGAATATCAAAATAAGGAAATAAATAATATGGGCAAAAGAGTTTAAACATGAGCTTAGAAGTTAGCCCTGTTAATTTTGATCCTTTAACCTTCAAACAGTTAAAAAGAGGCAGTTCTTATAAGAGAAGAAAAATAGTAAAAATATTTGCAACCTGTTTTACAATTTTGACGAACATGCATGCTGCAAGAAGTAAACACAATATCCAGGGCTTCACAGATTTAATTCTCTATATTGCAAAGAGCCAAAACAATAAAAAATTACAGAGATTTACCAAAACAGGCTTATAAGTGACTGGTGAAAGGATTAAAAGTCTCCTGAAATGTGAAATGTATGAATGACAAGTTGACAAATCACGGTGTGGCTATAATTCTCCACCTCTATTAGCAACAGGTATATACCCTCTAGAGCAAATCAGAGTAACTATAATATTACCGTGCCAAATTATCTCAATGTTATTAATATTGGGGTGAAATGGAGTTGCAGAGGCTGCTTTAAAAACCATCCCTGCACCATTACACATTGTTGTAAACTACCCAAAGTCACTTTGGTGAGACGAGCAGTTTAGAAATTTAATAAACAAATGAACAAGCAAACAATTACAGTTATCCAGGGATTTATCAATTGAGGGGGGCGGGGGGGGGAATACAATTGCAGTCAGCATCAGCTCCATGGGCAGATCTAATTTAAGTCCATTGAAAGTAGCACTTTTATGGAAAGCAAATTCATTTCCACAGGATTTATTTTCTAAATTCAGTTGGAGGCAGGATGCTGCACCTTTCAAAGCAATCCAGTCATTGTTGTGCTAATGTAATATTAACAAGGACAAGCTTTGCAACTTTATAACCATAACTAGAAGATAGCAGAAGATGTTGTTGGTTACTACTGAGTTCTAGTTACTGAAAAAATGACAGAATTCATCTGGGTATGAAGCTGTCATCTAACCAAACCTTGGTTATGTTAAAGGAATGGCAGGGCAATGCGAAACAGATATAACAAAGTCTGATTCTTAATAAATCAAGTATCTAAGTTAGAAATGAAAGTTTAGCCCCAATCTCCGAATCCCCTCAAGTGCTTCTTTTCAATTTATCCCATAAAAAAGAATGATTGGCTATTGCCCTTATGGAGAACTGCACTGTTAAGAAAAGGAATTTCCCCTTTCAATTCAAACATAGAAGCACATCTGGATTTAAACTAACTAGAATTTCCCTTTACCTTAAAATCTGAGGGAATTATTTAAAAGATAGGGATTTTAACATGCCAGCTTGGTCCTGCTTGACACATACTAAGGCTGTGAAAATCCCTTGAAAGGGTGGTATTGAAGCACCTCTTTTTCAATTGTTAAAGCAACCATGTCTTTTTCCAGACTGATGTTACAATGTGTCAGAAGCCACACTGACATGGAGACAGAACCAGGATCAGTTTTGATAAATAGCTGGGCAAATCTGTACAATCTGTAAACGCCTCATAACTCTTTGAAAACATTTGCATAGCCAATACAGACCAATAAATGTATTTTGCTCAGTTTTGACCTAGCATGCTGTGTGAGAATTGTGATTTACTCAGTAAGCCTGAGTAGATTTAGTGCTCTATGTAAACCCAATGACTGTTGTTTCATTTGAACCAGGCAATTGATGCCATTGTTCTATTGAAAGTAGAAAACAAGTAATACAGAGAGGGAGAGTCCAGAGTTTTTCATATCAGATTAACCAGTGGTTTGGCATTACAGAACAAATAAGATTGCATAGCTGCCTCCATTTTCACAGTTATTTAGAAGAAAATAGCTTGCATTGATTTTCAATTATTTATAGTACCTGCAAAGCCATTTATAGAAATGTATGGGTATGTTGGGTCTTAGAATCTTCTACGAGGACTCAAGAAATGTCATCCCTTCAGGATAGACCAGATAGGAAACTAATGCCATGTAGCTGGCCCATCTGCTGGTATGTTGGCTACTACCAGAAATATGTACCAATAATGACTTATTTTTGGCCAATGACAGAGCCAAGAAGATGACTTCATTCTGCCAGTTTAAAGTTTGATCTAGGCATGAAGAAGAAGAAGAAGCAGGTGGTAATAGGTGCCATGTTCCCATCCGCATTTCCAACAATCCGCCGACTGCCCAGAGAACATTTTAGCTAGTCTATCGGGAAGCAGGTGCCACCTGTATATCATTTTATAGATATTTTCTTTATAGGCCGTAATACTACTAATTTCATATTATCCCACCAAATCTCTTGCCATTTATATAAGTGTATTGGGTACCCAACGTTTTTCCCCCAAGCAATCATGGAATCTTTGACTATTTGACTATTTCCTCACCTATCTCTATTTTCACCTATTACCACCAGTGGTGGACGTGTCCGAAAACAGTGATATTTTGGGGGAAAATAAAAAAACAGCTCAATGAGATCTTAATGTTAAAAATCAATTGGCGACCAGAGACATGCCTGCTCGGTTCTAAGCCGGAAAATATAAAAAGGGACTTATGGTATTTGGCACTACATATCATTACAGCAGCGAGACTGACGTATGCTCAACTCTGGAAAAATCAAAATATCCCAACAGAGGAGGCTATCATAAAAAAATTTTTAGAATGTGCGGAAGCAGATATGCTAACTAAAAAATTAAAGGATAGAGAGCAAACACAAGTAGGTTTAGCTTGGGACAAATTTTATAAATGGTTAGAAAAGAGGAAACTATAACCCACATTAGATGAGGAATGGTATTTAATGAGAAATTTATATTATATAGGATAAGTGAGGTCGGATAGACCTAATTGATGTATTAAGGTATACAAGTTGTTCTGTCTTCTCCGGGATATAATTTAGAGTTATAGTACCGAATATTTGTTCATTAAGGTACTATATGGAAGTACGTATGTTTATTGTTGTATTGTTTTTTGTGTGTCACTTTATGTTGTGTTGTCTTTTCTTTTTAACTGAAATGTAAATAAAGATTATTTTTTAAAAAAAGAAGAAGAAGAAGCAGACAAAACTATAAGATACCTAACAAGAAATAATAGCTGGAAATATAGGACTAAGTGTATTTTTTTCCCTCTTCTCATCCAACTCTTATTAAATTCAAACTTGGGAAAGATGCTGTTTGAGGAATATGTCATTATTTGCAGTATTCATCTAGATTCTTCTTGTATCCATCAAGCTGAACCTTTTGTCTTTTGAAGGGACTCATGAGGTCGGGATCTAGACCAGTCTGAGGAGTCAAGAACAGAACATTTAACTGTATGATTTCCACGTGGAAAGTTTATTGAAAGTTTGAAGAAGGAAAAGCATAATGGAGTTTTGCGATGTAGCAACAAACAGCCAAGAATCAGGAAAGTGTTATTTTATAAGGCAATTCCATTTTTATAATAATAGTTTAACAATTCCATTTCAGCTTCTTTCCCTTTGTTTTAAATTCTTTCTGAACTAGATGAAAATGAAAATGATAGATTCCACACTTTATGTTAATCCATCATTTATTAAACTATTGATGGATTTCTGAATTAAAACTGGCTGGAATCAGATATTGTCTTAAGTAATAGTTAACTAATTAATACTTATACAATATGCTATTACAGTATTCAATTTTCTGAACTCAGAACCAAATGGTTCAGCAACCCTAAATGGATAACTGTTATTGCATAACACTGTATAGCCACAATCTGGTAAGAAAAAGAAGTATAACTTTTTTGAGCTACATTTTCTTTGAGGTTAAATTACTGTATTTTAGATGTAAATGTTCCATTATTTAATGCAGTAATGTGAGTGGGTAGGGGAATAGTAAAGATCTATTGTTTTTCTTTCTTTCCCATTACTCTTTTTAATGTAAACTTATCCCTGCAGTGAGATAAAAAAATTCTGTCATTCAGATAATATGAACTGAATTTAATTATACACAAGACACATTCGTTTCTCAGAGTCTCATTCTATTCATTGGATTGGAGAAGTCTGTGGAAGATCATGTCCAATATATTCATGAATCCTTTGAGAGATTTCACATTTTAGAAGCTGAAACCATCTGTTCAATTTAATACTCAGTATAGGATGAGATCCAGAAAGGAACACACACACACACACACACACACACTGTTTGTGGATGCACACCTATGTTTCCATCAAAATTCACTATTAGAAATTTACTTCAAAGAAACAGTATCCTGCTCTTTGAACTTTGACAGAAAAATGCCATTATGTTTGTCTCCCTCCATGTTTGACTGCCTGCCTGCCTACCTGCCTGTCTGTCTATCATCTATCTCTACCTACCTACCTACCTACCTACCTACCTACCTACCTACCTACCTATCATCTCTCTCTCTCTCTCTCTCTCTCTCTCTCTCTCTCTCTCTCTCTCCTACCTATTTATCTAACCATCTGTTTATCTATCATTTATCATCTACCTATCATCTTCCCCTACTGCCTCAGCAATGGGTTTCTGTGAAAACTCAATTTGCTCCTTGGCCTTGGACAAAGTTAAAAATTATTTTGAGGGATTTTTAGGGCAGATCTGAAAAAGTAAGCAAAGTTAGTTATAAGGACAAACGATACCAAAAAAAATAGATTTTGGGAAAGACTTGAAAGTTGGGTTCTTGACTGCCTTTGGTGTATGTTTCTGATCAAAAAGATACTTCTGTACTGTAGGTTCTTATTCATTAGCTTGGGGAAACATTTGAACAGGGATACATATCACATGCAGCCATCACTCTGCCATGCCTGCTTTCACTTTCATAAAATAAGATTCAGTTCATATCTCATGTGACATTTGTTTTAGCATTATACCTCAGTGTCCAGTCAATCAACATTTTATGACTACTATTAGAAAATCTTTCCTATATAAAAAATAGTTTTAAAGGCTTATGTTTAAAAACCGACTAAAACTGAATTTCTTTTTCTATCTTTGTATCTATCATCTAGACAATTCAACAATCACAGTTTCCTGGGAATTGAATAAATCAAAGCACTGAATAAAAAACATACCTAATTAACAAAAAGAACATCACAGGGGGGAAAAATGAAGAGTAACAACAATGATGTTGCCAGTTCTCAAGGGTCATTTCTGTGGAAGCCACTATTTGTTTTTCCCTTAACATTCTATTAAAAGCGTGTTTTGTTAAAACAAGTAGTTCTCGACTTAACCGCTTCATTTAGTGACCATTCGAAGTTACAGCAGCACTGAAAAAACTGTCTTATGACCGTTTGTCACACTTACAACCATTACAGCATCCTCACAATCACGTGATCAAAATTCAAATTCTTGGCAACCGGTTCATATTTATGACAGTTGCAGTATTCCAGGATAACGAGATCACCTTTTGTGACCTTCTGACAAGCAAAGTCAATGGGGAAGCCAGGTACACTTAACAATTGTGTTACAAACTTAACAACTGCAGTGATTCACTTAAGAACTGTGCCAAGAAAGGTCATAAAATGCGACAAAATTCAAACGTTTAAATTTTGTCTTGCTTAGCGAGTGTCTTGCTTAGCAACAGAAATTTTGGGCATAAGTCAAGATTACCGGTATTCTATTTTGTGTCTTAAGCCTTTGTATATTAAAATGAGAAAAAAAATCCATTGATCTAAAATATGTGATTAAAATTAATCCCGTATCAGCCACACTGATGTTTACCACTTTTACATCCAGTGGGTCTGGAAGCTAAGCTGAGCCATTGCTCATTAGTATTCAGATGGAAAACTACTGTACTGAAGAAACTACTGTACTAAAGAGGAATAAGGCTTGATTGGGAAATGAAAAAAATCCCGAAATAAGGCAAATGCGAATTTAAAGTCTGTATTACATTTAAAGCCAAATCTTAAAATATTGATTTCACCTGAAATATGAACAATGGCCAGTCATGGCATATAATCAACTACTGACAGCAGGAACTATGTCCAATATTAATAAAAATAACTTTGAGGACATATGCTACTGTAAATTACATTGGAAACTACTGGCAAAACTGCTGGCGGTTTTGCTTAAATGTGTTATAAAGGTAATCAAAATTAAAATGTGTTTCTGTCTATGCATGCAGAGATGCTGTAGATGCTGATCCTCACTCTCTTAGTCTTGAGAAAATCTGTACATGCATAATCGTTAAATTCCTTTAGTATCATTTTTAGTATTAATTAAAAGAGCTGAGGTGGTGCAGTGGTTAGAGTGTAGTACTGCAGGCTACTTCAGCTGACTGCTAGCTGCAGTTCAGCAGTTCAAATCTCACCGGCTCAAGGTTGACTCAGCCTTCCATCCTTCCAAGGTGGGTAAAATGAGGACCCAGATTGTTGGGGGCAAGATGCTGACTCTGTAAACCGCTTAGAGAGAGCTGTAAAAGGACTATGAAACAGTATATAAGTCTAAATGGTATTGCTATTGCTAATTTTAATTCATACTTTTCAAAAACTTTCCAAAAACTAACGTGCCAATCGTCCCTGTCATTGTATTTTTATAATATTCCTGTTTTTCTTTCTGTTTGACAAATTATAATAAATAAAATAAATAAAATAAACGTATATTGTGTTTTACTTTTTAAAATAGGCTAGCTGTCTTGAATACTCAGCAGATGAAAAAAGCAAATATATGTTAATGTACACAACAGTTTAGAATGGCAGCATGGAAAAGAAATTCTTAATAATATGTTGTAATCCTTGAGAAAGAAGAGTTTTATCATTATCATCAGTGTGATATAAAAACAAATTCAGTCACATGAAGAAAATATGTCTCTTTTAAAATGCATTGTTTGGCAGAGGATGTGGAAAATAATCACAAATTAATAACATATAAAGTGGGTGTGGTAATGCAAAATTCATAGTACCTTGATAATTATTCAATAATCATTTTTGTTGAAACTTTCTTGTGGCTGTATCAGAAATAAATTTGCTTTCTGAACCCATAAAAGTTCTGAGTCAAGTTTTTATACACAAATATTCATAAGATTTTTCTGCATTTCCTGCAACAGACATTGGTGTTATTTTACTTTCTATATTACTTCTTACTTACCATTAGTTCAAAGATAAGTAGCTGAAATACAGATGGTGTGATTAATGAATGAAATCAATAATTAAATTGGTATAATTAAATGGAAGTCAAGGAAAATGAAATGAAAAATATCATAAGCAAGTCCTGAAATTTATTTGAAAGAACATGACAATATAACATGATGAGTTTTGATTATTTTGTTTAATGATACCCATCTATCCATTTTTTAGAACTACTGACACTTTTTATGCCTGATAAAATGAAAATACTGGAATGTATCCTGAATGCACCATTACACACAAATGGCCGACGTTACTCATCGAGGGTGTGTTTTCGGCAGCAATGGCCTCCTGCAGCCTCTGCTGGCAAAAACAGAGCCCACGTGGGCCATGCACAGCTTCCCCAAGCTCTGTTTTCACTTGCAGAGGCACCATGGGCCAGTCTTTTGCTGTTTCCAAGGCCGCCCCACAGGCCAAATCTAAGACCCTGCGAACCGGATCTGGCACCTGGGCCTTGAGTTTGACACCCCTGATATAGAACTATTTTGCAGTTGCCTTCTTTTAGCCACAGAACTTTCTGGTGGTCTCTTATCCAAGTATTAATCATATACAATCCTGTATAGCTTTTAGCTCAATGAAGTCCAGGTAGATTCATGTAACTGAACATCACCATAATATTTTTCAACTCTGTAGAATTGCATAGGATATGTTACAATGGGAAAGACTGCCAACCTTTAGTAATAATAGAAAATTGATCAGTGGAAATCACTATCTCAGTTTGCTTGTTTCTCATTCACAAGATGTACCCATTACCACAGTTAGAAATTACAATAATCAAGCACTGCATCCAAATATAAAATAAAATAGTATCTCACCCTTCAAAACAAAACTGGAACTTTGGTTTATAGGAACCGGTTATGCCCATATGCCTTCCTCATCATCCTGCCAGCCAGCCAGTAGGAGGTAGATTGGAGTTTTAGCATTGGAATAAAGGAAGAAACAATTAGTTACCTCAGTGCACTTGAAGATCTATTAATCTTTGGTGATGAAAGTTCAGGTTCTCAAACACATTGGAATGAAATGTAAACAACAACTATTTTCCTTCCTAGAATTTTTCCCACACAGGCAGGTTCCATGATCAATCAAGTGTTGATCATTTCAAAAGGCACAAATCCAAAAATGTAGTGAAACATGGCTTGAACAGAGTTGTAATTTTGCATCCAAAAGATATTATGAATCTGAATAGGTAATAACAAGAAGATAATTTCATAGCTCTTTCGGAAAGCACATTGCTAACTATACCTATCAATATTATGATTTTCCATTGGTCTTATTTCTGAGGAGGATATAATTTTTTTTAAACTTAACGTGACTATTTAAATAAATATATCAGTAAGTATTTTAATGAATCATTTTAGTTTTGTATAGCACAGAAATATAGTAATGACCAAAAGAGACAATTTATTGAGGCAAATAAACAAATAGAAATAAAAACTTCAAGCTGGAAGGGACCTTGGAGGTCTTCTAGTCCAACTCACTGTTCAAGGCAGGAGTCCTTATTCTATTACAGATAGGTGGTCCAATCTTTTCTTGTAAATCTCCAGCAATGGACCATCCGCAACTCTGGGAGGTAAGCTGTTCTATTGATTAATTGTTCAACAATTGTTAATTGTTGTCATTGTTAAGAAATTTCTTCTTAATTCCAGATAGAGTCTCTCTCTGACAAACTTCTACCCATGCTCTTCAGATGCTTTGGAGAATAAATCAACCCCCACTTCCCATGACAGCTGTTCCAAGTATTGGAAGATGGCTATCATGTCTCCTTCTCTTTGTTAGACTAAACATACCTAGTTCCCTTAGACCTTCATTCTACAATTTAGCATCCAGACCCCTGCACTCTTTCTAGGGCCTCAGCATCTTTTTTTTGTATCATGGTGGCTAACTAGCTTCCTGCTACAGCTGTATGTCTCCTCCCTCACACATATCCTTTGACTCCAATGTCTAAAGATGAGAGGGAACAAGTGAGGGACAGAGCAGAGGCAGCAAGGATGGTGCAGCCCTAAAGAGTGTATTTTTATAGAAAATGTGAATCTAAAGGAACTTTATCTGATACGAAACATGCCACATTTCTCTAAAGATGCCAACAATTTTCTGCTCCAAGTGCAATTTTATGAGCTTCCTTGCATGTAGTTCCAGAAGTTTACATAACCATTTAGAATTTATTCAGAATGTATTTATTTAGAATAAATTCTGTTCCAAACTACCCTAATATGAATGGGATCCTGATTATTATTATTTTTTGCTTGATTTAAATTGAAAATTTACTTCCACGTTTACAATTACCTTGCTTTTTCTCTTTTTGTAAGGATTTTATTTTTATGTGTGTAACATGAAATAGAAACTGCCAGAATAGTATTAGTGGGTAGAATTAAATTAGTGTGGTTTTGAGAACAAAGAATTTTCTGGCTGAGAGATTACTTGATTTAAAAAGGAAAGGAAAGAGAAAAGAAAGATGGCTTGAAAATGCCTGCTTTTCCAGGATAAATCTGTTGAACACATTTAGATAAAGGAATTACTGTGTTCAATATTAATGATCATGGATTCTACTGAATTTTTCTCAGGCAGATGGTAATTGTTCTATTCTAATTCTCCTGTCTGGATTACAAGTGCAGTCAGATGTTGAATAATTTCCCAGGATGGGATCAAGTCTTTCTAAGCTGTGAATACTCTCTTTCTGGAATGTTTGCCCTGCAACATCATGTTGCCTCTTCTCATTGAAAACAGGTGGAGTATGTTTTCTCTGAGGAAATGGTTAAATGCTTTATTCTTGTTCACCTGTTCAAGTAATTCTTCAGAAAACAGTTAGTGTAAGCTACTGGTAAAAATAATGCACATATTAGATGATGAAAATATTGTTCTTCAAGCATTCTTCAGTAAGAAAAGTGATAAAGATTCCCTCTAGATTAGGTCAACTTCATGCTATTTTGTTGACTATCATATCTATCTATCTATCTATCTATCTATCTATCTATCTATCTATCTATCTATCATCTATCTATCATGTGTGTGTGTGTGTGTGTGTGTGTGTGTATGTATAATGTATATGTATATATATGTGTGTGTGTGTGAATCATAGCATAATTTAGCATAGTGTAGCATATCATAATATTATTTTATATTCATAAAGGTAAAATAAACTTAAAGGTAAAGGTTTCCCTGTGCCTGTCTGATTCTAAGGCATCGTGCTCATCTCCATTTCTTGGCTGAGGGAGCCAGCACTGTCTGAAGACATTTTCTGTGATCATATGGCGAGCATGGCTATATGCCAAAGGTGCATGGAATACTGTTAACTTCCCATCAAAGTGGTACTTATTAATTTACTTGCATGCTTTTGAACTGCTAAGTGGGCAGGAGCTGGGGCAAGTAATGGGAGCTCACACCATTGTGCAGCATTTGGGTCTCAAACCCAGGCTGACAAGTATCTTTAACTGCTGAGCCTTATATTATTAGCATAGTGTAGCGTAGCAAATAGTATAGTAATAAATACTATATTCCTAATAATACTAAATATACTTCCGAATGAGCACTGATATGTCTTGATGTTTACCTATCCAAACAATAATCAAGTCCAACCCTGTTTAGCTTTCTGAGATCAGCTAAGGTCATCTAGAGGCAGCTCCCTTGCTGAGCAGGACAGAGTAGAAAACAAATAAATTTAGATGTTATGTTAGGACAGAAAGAAAGATTCCCTTTCTAAAAACATCTGAAGAATTTCTTGTCCTTTGGAAAACTTCAGTAAAATGCCCATCTCCTCAGTGTCTCTGGTCACAAATAGGATATAGAATCTGCCCAGATGTTTTTAAAATAAAATACTTCTGGAATATTTACTAGGACCTAAGATTAATAAAAAATGCCTTACAACACAATCATTACAAGTTTAAGTGTTCTGCTTCTCCTTCTTCAGTAAAAAAAACTTGCCTGATCAGACTTGTAATAGATGACTTTTATGTCCTTGAGCACAAAGAATTAACATCTCAACTTAAAGTAAATCTAGTGAAAATAATGTACTCATCTTATGAAATAGTGTTTATTTTTTTTTCTCCCAAAAAGCATGGTGTAAGGGAACTAGAATAAGGCATCCTATTCTTGTCTTCTTGTCTGCTGCCTATAACTGGTGGTTTGAGCTGTCAGACATGTTACTACTGGCCCCAGGCTTGTGAAAGCTTTTCTACCACTTGCAGACAAATTTACTTTTTTTAACACAGTGATTGCCACACAAGGGATTTCATTTCTCACTCACTGTGACCTGAAAAGACTCCAGTTTTCTATCGTATATAGGACCTTTAAAAACAAAACCTCAGAAGGTGTTAATCTTCAATATACAGTACAAGAAACAATAAGGTCTAACAGAATGAAGTAAAAAATCTCTCATTCATTTGGTTTATATCCACCTTTTCTCAAGCCAGTTTACATAGAGAGTCTGCTTCGTTTTATCCCCACAAGTCTACCTTGTGAAATAAGTTGTGTCACGAGAGAATGACCACCTAATCTCACCAGTAGCTAAACTTGGGTCTTCCCAGTTCTAGTCCAGTATTTTAACTACTCTATTCTATTGGCTCTAACTATGGGTTTTATGAATCTCCTGGAATTTTTTGTGATTTTATACCAGTGTTAGGGATTAAATCAGTCCAGAGATTTTTGTATGACACATACTAGTATAATAAAACTATGGTACAATCCAGGGGTGGGTTTCAAAACCCGTTGCTACCGGTTTGCTCGTGGGTGCGCACATGCATATGCATGCAATGCTTCTGTGCATGTGCAATGCTTCTGCGCATGCGCAATGCTTCTGCACATGTGCAACACTTCTGGTCATGTGCAGAAGCTTCTGCATATGCGCAGAAGCATCCGGGTGGGAGACGGAGCTTCCCACTGACACAGCTACCGGCTCGCCCAATCCAGGACAAACTGGTAGCAATCCACCACTGGTACAATCAGTTGACAATAGCTGTAAAAAAAAAAAAAAAGATACTTAAAATTTGGCACACCAATGGTTAATTTGAAGTTTGCTTGATTCCATTTGCTAGTGGTCAGGCTCTGGCTGACTGTATATTTTTCCAATGGCATAATTAATCTCTGTTTACTTCCTTCATTAATCAGATACTGCTGTATACCGCACTCCCTCCGTCACTTGTTATTCTGCTCTTTGTCTCCACAATGTTCTTACTATTTAAGTATCACTTGTACTATTTACTCAAAGCTACTTTTTTGCCATCAACTTGATCGCCAACGGTTAATGTAGCCAGTTTTTAATTAAATAAAAAGGCCCAAAGATTTGCAAATATTGCCTTGGGCAAAGCAAGACATTCTGGAAATATGTCCTTATAAGAGACTAATTTAGTCTAGAATATTTACATTTTACCCTTTCTGTATACAACCTCCTGAAACATCACCTAATAACTTCTAATAAAATTCATCCACTTTTTAACTAGCTAATAAAAAAAGCCCTGAAATACACACTGAAATTCTTTTCTTTTCTTTTTAGAAATAAATCTAATTCTCCTATTAAGCAGTACCCTCTTTGCATTTATATCTATGCTGATCCACTTGTCATTTTCTCCACCCCCTCATTAGATCTCTATTTTCAACAGCATTCATTTCTCTTCAAACAAAAATATTTTGTCTTATCTTTATGTGCATTGGACCAAGGAAATCTGAAGGACAATTTATGTAGCTGTAGCTATTATTCTTTCCTCCTAGTTTCCTCTAATGAACACTTTGTTAGCAATTTTTTTATGTTATATACATTTTTAAACATGCATTTTGTATTCATTTTTAAAAGATATATGCAATGTTCTCAACTCTCCACATGCAATCCTTCAAGCCTAAATTGACAAAATTTAAAAAAGGATCTATCTGGATTCCAATTCATAATTTTGCTTGGGGAGTGTTAATTAGACCAGTTGCCATTAACATGTTCAACGCATTTTCCAAACCAAGCCCTTCCTCAGATGAATGGAATGGTGAGCTCATCTTGTAGTTCTGTTAAAGGAACTTTGGACTGTTTGTTCAAAAGTGAGATATCAACATTGACCAATAATCAAAGATGAATAAAAAGAAAATTCTTGCCAAGAACTCTTTGAAAAGTGTGTTCAGAGCATGGGTGGGGTATTACAGAATGAAGTGTGGAAAGTCATTCAGTGCACCAGTAACAAAAGTTTTATTTCATGTTGGCCGAGATGAGGAAATGACTTTTTCATGAAAGAATCTCTCTCTTTCAACACCTATCACCTTTCTTTGTTCAGTACTTGGTTCTTTCTTCTTTTGAACAGACTGCAGGGAATAAAATAAGGAACCAACATGATGTAGTGGTTAAGGTGCTGGATAGGACCTGGGAGACTTTGGTTTAAGAAAAACCCCAGCCATCCTTAAAATCACTCTTTCTTCACTTAGCTTAACCCCACAGTGTCATTGTTTGGGGTACAGTTCTTCAACCGTTAAGGCAGTATACAGTTGTATACTGCCTTAATTGCTTAGAAGAAAGTCTAACAAATAAAGCAAGGTGTTTTTTTTTTAAAAAAAAAAATTCTCCTTCACCAGATTGCAAGGAGCACAGTGGCTCACTGGGTTGACAATCAGCAAGCCCACGTTCGAGACCTGAGTGCTACTGTGTGATCGAGCGAGCTCCTGTGATTTGCTCCAGCTCCTGCTGGCTAGGTGGGCACATTAATGGGGACATGAAAGGAGCCCCCAAACAGGTGCCCCCCCCCACAATGGTGATGTCACCAGCTAATCCTTTCTACCCAGAAGCGACATTGTGCTTCCGGCATGAACATGAGTGACCTGATGCCGTGGATATGATAAGTCTTTTCATCTCTTTTTTGCAGAATTTGGATTCTTCCCACAAACTCACTGTTTTTTTCCTTATCTATTTGTGAAAAAGCTAGACATTTTATGAATAATATAAAAACCTATCCTAGAAATCTTTGATATTTTGAGGTTTTCTAATATGAAAAACAAATAACACTGTTTTGTTAATTTAACATAAAAGGACATAACTTAAAGAGACAAACCTTTTGTTAATACCGATTCAAAGTTGAATTCAACACATTCAACTCATTTAATGGTTTTTAGCAAGCTGAGTTCATAAAACAAAATAATAATAGATTATATTTGTGTGGATCAACTATCTAAACAACCAAACCTCTCTTCACCATCAAAAAGCAATTATTCAAAAATATTTTTAATAGTTACACTGAGATCTATTATAAGTGTTATGAAAATAAGAGGGAAGAGAACCATAATAAAAGGAAGGGGGGGAATCAAAGGAGGAAAGAGAAAGGAAAATGGCTTCTCTAGGTGATGGAAACAAATAAAGCCATTCATTTCAGTTCATAGAGCAGATAACTTATATTGTTTTCTTTTTTTTCTTTGAACGTTTATTTTACCTTGAAAATTGCCCTGGTAAGAGGGTAAAGTATGAAATTAAAGCAAGAAGAGTAGTGTCTTACCTGTTCTGGAGAGGGTCTATGATTGGAGTGTGTCCTTCCAGGAGATCTGTGGTGGTGATGGTGATGATGGTGGTGATAGTGATGATGGTCATCGTCATAGTTGTCTGCCATCAGTTTCATTCTATTCTGAGTCTGAAGGAAATAAAAAAAACCCACTAAATTCTAGAATGCAGAGACAACATTAGACACTATCTCTACTGTATGAGACCAATATTTCTCCCTACAACAAAGTATATTATATGAAATATGTGACAGCTGATATCAAGGATTGCAGAACAAGTGGTGACATTTTTGTGCTTAATAAGTTGTTATGGATCCACCAATGAATCGACTTTCAGAATTATCTCTGTCATGATTATCTGTTAATCCCAAGAGCATATTGGTTGACCATGTTCAGCAACACTTTTGACTTTTTAGCTGAAAAATAAACTTTGTTCCATGATAGGCAACTATTACCCACAACCCATCTAGAGCAGCCCTCAAGAACTGAATGAGTAAGAACATGCTAGAGATAGATAGATAGAAGATAGATAGATAGATAGATAGATAGATAGATAGATAGATAGATAGATGATAGACAGAAGACAGATAGACAGGCAGGCAGGCAAGCAGGCAGGCAGAGGATGGATGGATGGATGGATGGATGGATGGATGGATGGATGGATGAAATCAGTCACCCCATAGAATCAGCAGAAATACCTAAACCTTCATGGACTGAAGATGCACACTTTTCTACAAATTTCACATCCATCCATCAATTTTAATACTGGACCATAAAACATAAATTAAGATAGATGTGCTTCATAGAATGTTTATTTACAAGAAGCCATACTTCAAAAAGCATGTATTCTAAACTATGCACATAGGCTAGCCATGGATCACATCTATTTTATTGAAAGTATTGCATTTCAGATTCACCATTGTATAAATGCAGTGTAAAGACTTAGAACAAATCGACCTAGTAGATAAACATGGGAATCAGAACTTTCTAGCTCAGGGCTGTCAAACTGGTACCCCACAGGCTGAATGCATCACAGACAGGCCACGCCTACCCCAGCTCCATGGATGGAAAAAGTGTCACGAAACATCATGTGACAGCAACGTAATGCAATCAGTTTAACACCTGTGTTATAGCTCTACACGTATCACCTAAATAGTTGATGAGTCCTCCTGGCCAATAATTTAAAACATGCAGCATGTGTGGGGTAATAAAATAAAAATATAACACATTTATTAAACTTAAACCCTCTTTTAATATGAATTGGTGAGTGACATCCTAAAGTTGTACATTTATTGGGGGAATTTTTTTTTTCAGATTTACAGTCTGAAAACTTTTATATGGTCTGAAACATAGCTCCCAACTGTACAGTGAGAAAATCCCTTTTCAATCTACACAACATCTAGTAGATTTCAAGGATTTGCCTTCTCAAATAAATTGTCTTTGTCTAACAAAGCAAAGCAAAACAAAAAATTCTCGAATTGGAAGAAGGGAAAAGATTATCTTATGTTTTTAGCAATCCGCTTTCTAAGAAAGAGCAACTCTAATCCTTACCCTATTTCTTCTTTGAATTTTTAAAACATTTTATTTGTTTATTTTCTTATTAGTGAACAGCCTTAAATATCCTACCTTTCAACTGTATCCTATAAAAATGCACAAGTTAAACAAGAAGATATATGCAATCCTGAAAGTGTTTCCTGTAATGAGGTGTTGGGGATTAAACTTGTCATGGAATAAGAACTGTGAATGAATGATGCCATATTCTTAATATAGTGCTGAAACATAAATAAAACACCTTTAATATTGATTCCTGCTGAATCCAAACTATTGGCAAAGCAAACACAAAGCTACAGCTAATACCAAGTGTGATACTCTGAGTAGGGCATCTATATAAATTGATTAAATGAATAAATATTTAAATATTTCACAGTATAATTATCCTTCTGAAGCCTTTTGCAGTGTAACTGCATCCTGTCTTTTGATTAATACCAAATTATGTCAGAACTTTCTGAAGAAAAGATCATTGTTTTGCTGACTTCCACATTGGCTAGAATAACAGGAACATACACAATTTAAGATCACCCTTTGGCTTCTCTTATGGCATTCTTATAAGAAATATATGTTTATATTCATGATGCTTAACTTGGACATTGCATCTTCAGTGGTTTCAAGCTTCCAAGTGACACAATCAGATGTCTTATTTTAGGGGATGAAATAGGAAGAATAAAAGTGTCTAGAAAATATGGGCTAAATATAATTTTTTCCCAATTATTTAAATTAAATACTGTGAAATATTGCAGCCCTGACTAATTCCTTTTAAGAGTCAGAAGGCTTTATAATGCCAGGTATAGTTTTATTTCAGGAAGAAATTAATTAACTAGATTGGAATTTGTCCAGGACCTCAAGGGCTCTACACTTGAGAAACAAAAAAGCAATGGAACTTTTATTGACCCCATATGTTTAAAAGCTTGGTGGGGGGAATAAGCATATACTGGGTCTCTTGGCAATGTGATGAAAAATATTGATCTGGAGGGAAGAGTGCCACCTACTGATTTCTTTCTGCCACCATTTCCTGTAGTTTCATGAATTTCTTTAAAATATGTTGAAGTTCATTGTTTCCAGTTAGCATTGGAAGGAATAAACTGAATCTATTTCCAGTTAGCATTGGACAGAAAAAAAATTAAGCATTCTACCAATCTTGAGTTGGTAATATATCTATGAACATATACTTTGGTATCGCTTCGCTTGTATATTTTGGAAAACATGGTTAATCAAGATTGGTTAAACCTCTTAAATTAGTTTCCTAACTAATATTCAGTAAGCTCAATGATAGATGGTTCAGGAACACTGTATTTTTCTTCAAGACGGTTGGACTTCAGCTTGTAAAAATTTATTTCAGTTGCTTTAAGTATGATGACAGTTTTAATTCTAAATTTAACTTCATATTTTGTTTTTGCATTTCAGTATTAGGTATTTCGCTTGCATGATCAGGAAGTGACAACAATATTTCACAGAATGAAAAGTCTTAGGATACATTATTTCCCTATTATGGAAAACCTTTAGGAATCATGTCTGACCAAATGCTTATGCAAACTTGCAGTAGGAACTATGCTCGTATAGGAAGAGGAATAGGGGATCAGATATATAAGCAATTATACTATGGAAAAATATGCTTTTGAATAAATAATTCCTCCTTGGCAACATATTCTCCTGGCTATATTTAATCTGATATTTCACTAAGCAGAGCCAAATTATAATAAAGAGATTGATCCTTAAGGATTATCACTTCATGGAGCAAGTCCGTGGTTAATACATTCTGCAATTATCCTGTTAGCAACCAAACAATGAAAATCATACTGTAATGTAAGCTTGGCTCTGAAGGCCATCTTCAGGCGTCATGTGCTTAGTTCAGCTCCCAGTAGAAAAAGGTCTGAACTAAAAGTCTTTGATGAATAAGCTAATATTCTTTAAATATCAGATATGTGAAAAATCAGTTAGAAAACTTTATTGCAGAATCTTTGCTTAAGAACGCATCTACACAGCCTTTATTAAAAATTACGTTTTGAGATATTAATTCCAAATAATGTAGCCTAGTCAAAATTATCAATCCACCCAAATCTGAAAGTCACAAGGAGTGGAGTTTGGAGTGATTCTGAAACAACTAGAAGATAATAATAATAATAAAGAAACTTATTGGGGGGTGGAGTGCGTGAAGGATTTTATTAGATAATAAATATCAATACAGTAGTTCATTATTTTAACAATGTACTTACTAGGACAAGAAGCAAATTCCCTACAGCTTCATTAAAAAAAAGTGATAACTTTTGAATGACTTGTGATTGTCTAGCCCTTCACCATCTCTTGCAGGTTCATAGTTAGAGTGAGAGTACAGGCTAAAAGCAGAGTGTAATTAATTTCAAAAGAACATGCAACTGGACAATATTGGCACTGGCATAGCATTTTTCTTTCTAACAAATCTCACTGAGTAAGTAGCCTTATATACCCCAAAAACAGCCCATATACCGCAAAAACAGGGGTAAAACTTCTATGTTTTTTTTTAAAGTATTGTATCAGATTCGGCCAAGATCCTGAGGGTTGCAGAATGCTAATGAAAAATAGATCCATAAGAACCATGGGAAACAGTTTGTTTCAGATTCTCCTTTTCGTTTTTCATACAGTAACCTGCCTGCTGAAAGCATGTCAGTTTCACACTTCAATTATTAAAATATATTGTTTGCTAGGTTGGCCATTCAGCTTTGCTAAGTATAAAGAAAAAGGAGCAATGGTTGTTTCAATGGTTGTTTATTACAGTATCTACAATAAATTATCCTTTCCAAGTCCATGTTCTTGAGTACTCAAGTATTTGCAGGAGCCAATCTGAGTTGATCACTAGGATCAGAGGTTTTCTCTTCTGAGCTTTCAGACTCATGCTGGAACCCATCCTGAGGGAACTTCTCTCTCAGCACATTCTGGTGAGAGAGAAGTTCCCTGAGGATGGGCTCCAATACGAATCTGAAAGCTCAGCAGACTAAACCTCTGGTCCCGGTGACTGACCCAGATTGGATCCTTCAACATTATCCTAGACATGTATATTTGCCTTCATTCACTCATTTATTTGTCTAAATAATCTGTCCCTAAATTTGGGGCTTTCAGTGTGAATAGAATTCCTCGCAAATATCACTACAGGTTTTTTTTATTTTGTTTTGTAGAGAAGATATTTCTCAAAATCCTGTTGCATGTGAGAAAAGTATCCTAATCATCACTATGAATCTCAGCCATAAAACCCAAAAGCATGAAACAATTATCCTTGCAAAAATATTCCACATCGATATTCTAATATCATAGATAGCCACAACTAGCATTTTTGCCTTGAAAGTTCAGTAAGTTACCCACATTGAAGATTGTTAAGTTCAGTAGGCTTAAAAAATTTATAAAATTGCATTCTTTCTGGGAAAGCTGAGATAGCCATATAACCTTCTGAATCACTCACAACAATAAAATGGAAAGAAATCAAAAGCTTGAGTTGACTTGCTTACCAAACCAACAAAAAAAAAAGCAATATGCAGATTAGAATTGGAACACAGAAACATATTTTTTCAATTTTCCTAATAACATTCTTATTTTTATTATCTATGGCAGATTAATACTGAAATATTGGCACATGTGATATAAATATGAAAAACAGTTAAGTCACATTGTTAGTGACAGAAGATATTATTTAATATCTAAATCTGTTTTTCTCTCTCTGCCAACAAATGTTGTGTTACTATGCTAATAACATTTTGGTGAAGTGATATTAATTAGGTTGTCCCTCAGCTTTGGGTCCTCCGAAAATATATAAGAAACACATACAGCCAAATATATGCACCCATTCAACGATGTGCCATTAGATACTGAAAAAGTGATAATGTGCAAATATTACTCAAACATATTTCAAAGCCATATCCTTAGTCCCAAAGTGATCCTAATGCAGGGATATCAAATTCAAGACCTGTGGGCCACATCTGGCCTGCAGATCTGATCCGCGGGGCCACCCTGGAAACAGCGAAGGACTGGCTAGAGGTGACTCTGCCAGCGAAAACGGAGCTTGGAAGGGCCATGTGCGACCCTCCCAACCTCTGTTTTCAGTTGTGATGGCCTCCTGCAGCCCTCTGCCAGCAAAAATGTCAGTGAAAACGTTTTTGTTGGCAGACTGCTCAGGCCACCACAGGCATCCCAGACACAAATGACATCAAGCTGGTCATGCCCATCGTGGCTGTGCCCACTCGGCCCCCTGAGGTGAAACACAACCCTGATGCCGCCTTCAATGAAATCAAGGTTGACACCCTTGTCCTAACTGGTACACTGCATAAATACAGTATTGTAAAATAAAGGAGGCAAAGCTTTTTCCCTATTATGAACCTCTTTTTCTCACAAGGATTTTTCAAAGGCTGCATGCTAGTGGTGAGTATGGCTAAACCCCTCCTCTAAGGGGGAGGCAGAGATGCCAATGATCTTGATATTAACCCCAGCCAACATTATTTCTTTCTTCATTTTTATACATGCATTTCATTATTTCATTCTGTTCTTACATATAGAAAACAGATAAGGAAACAAGCCCAACTAGTTACTCATATCCAAGGTCTTATCCTTCCTATACACAAACACACCTTAATTTTTTCCCTTCTTCTTCTCTTACTGTTGCCTTACAGAAGAGTCTGAAAACTTGGCTCTGTTGCTTGGCCTGGGGCCCTGACAGAGGTGTGCTGTGTTGGAGGTGGCTGATGGGTAGAGAAGATCCCCACCCCCAGACCAACAATCATTTTGGGTTTTAGCTTTCCTATTTAACTCTCCTAATTTTAATTGTCTTGTATTACCTTTTTTTAAACTTGTCATTCTATTGTAAGCTGTTCAGAGATGCTGTGTCAGTGAGATGGGTGGCACAACATTTATTTTTTTTTCTTTTCACTTTTAGTTGCTTGTATTAATGAAAAATCCCCTTTGTGTGGCAATTATACTGGTGAGAAAGACACCCCTATTGGCATAAAAGGAGGGGAGCGGTTTTTTTTCTTCTATGTAGCAAGATGGCAAAACCGTTGTTTAGATCAGGGGTGTCAAACACAAGGCCCACGGGCCGCATCTGACCTGCAGGATGCTTAGATCTGTCCCACGGGGCTGCCCTGGAAATAATGAAAAACTGGCCCACAGTGTCTCTGCCACTCTGTTTTTAGACTGTGACGACCTCCTGCAACTATGAAAACAGAGCTCAGCAGGGCTGCGTGCAGCCTTCCCGAGCTCCAGTTTTGCTGGCAGAGCGTTTGGGCCACCACAGGCACCCATCAGCATGTTGAGCTGGCCATGCCCGGGCCACATACCGCCCCCCCCCGTACACACACACAAGGTCAAACACAATCCTGATGTGACCCTCAATGAAATCAAGTTTGACACCTCTGATTTAGATATACAATGACACGGGTTGCATTTAAAGTAGCTGTGGCCTAGATTAGGTGGGCAAGTTGGTAATTTCACTTTCAAGCTGTAAAAGGATCTACACAAGGAATTCAGGAGTTCTATTCTTTCTGTAATCTGAAATGGGAATCCAAGTTCAAAGAAAATCCAGTGTCCAATGGAGCACAAATGACAAGAAACTTAAATTTAACGTATACTGAAATCAGCCATGCTAAAAATAGCCATGACATTTCACATTTTGGTTTTCAATTTGTAATTTTTTTCTGCTTTCAATATCAATAAAGGTGTGATTTCTTTTCTAGAACACTAAATGTAGCAGTGATAAAGTATAGGGAAGTATTTGCATGAATAATAGAAGTATTTGTATTCATAAAAACTGCAGCAAGAAGTATGTTTATACAGGGCAACGGTCATTTCATTTGTAAATTGGGCAGAGGTTATATCTATATAATCCTGGAAACTTATCTTTTCCCTTATTATGTTAAGACTGCAGTAAAGCATAATACAAAGAATAAAATCCTTTTCGTCATCTAGCAATTGCAGAAATTTGCTAATTTTTAAGAATGCCAACGCTTGAGCTTTTTTCATAATACGTTTACAAGATAGTTGGGGACTATTTATAAAATAAAATATTGGACCATCTTCTTTTGCAAATAAAGCTTTTAGGTAGGGTTCCAAATCCCATCATTACCGGTTCGCTTTTGTGTGTGCGGGCATGTGGCGGGTGGGCAGAGCCTCCCACCACTACCCCTACTGGTTTGCCCGATCCAGTGTGAACCGGTAGCAACCCACCACTGCTCTTAGGCATCTACATAAAAATCCTAGTAAAACTGCATGCTGAATCTTGACATGGACTGGAATTAATCATGGTTAAATTACCCCATTGATTTCAAAGGGAATTAATGTTAACCAATCTAAGATATACCCTTAGGCTTAGTCTTTGTGTAAATCTTATTGAATTCAGCAATGCTTACATGAAGATAGAATACAATTTGCTATTAAATTCCAACCATATGAAAAACACTTCCAACTTGCTAGTATTGTTTATGAAAGAATCTGCAGGATTAGAAAAGACTCGATGCTTCTTCCTAAGAAGGGCACTTATTTTACCTAAAAATGAAACAAATAATGAAATTATTTCTATATGATCAGAAATTCCCAACTGATTGCATTCAAAGAATCATTCTATCGTCTACTGAGATAAAACTTTAGAGAAAAAATAGATCGTTAGTTTTTTTTTAAAGGTATCATTACTAGTGAATCGTATTTGTAGGAGATGACCAGACTGAGCCTGAGGGAGGGGTCAAATGTATTATAAGTCATGAGTCCCTGTACGCCAACGAGTGATCTAAGTCCACTCCACCTTGAATGCCTCTCTTACCTCCTACTCATTTCCCTTAACTGATTAGATTCTTGTAGAAAGCTTAGGCTTGCAATAAATCTTTATACTTATTTGAACTGTGTGAATCTCCTGATTTTCCTGGTGCTTGACAGTATTAGGTTCATATTTATTATATATGTATTTATGTGCCTTCCATATATCTGCTTTTGTGGATGTGGACCAAATAAACCTTCCTAGATTGGGGACAGGGCAAAATATAAAGGCAGGCTTTGCTCAGATCTTTCCTAATCCAGGCATAGTCTCTTTTCTACAACCTCAAACTAAAGGCATCTTGCAGCATTTGCAAGATACCCAAAGTGAAAGATAAGAAAGATGCCTTCAAAACAGGGGTGAAACAGCCGGTTCGCCCAAACTGGTAGTAAAAAATGCTTTTAAAAAGTTTTTAAAAAGTTCCGATGATCGCGCAGCACAGCTGATAGTTGCACAGCTGATCGTCAGAACTTTTTTTAAAAAACTTTTTAAGCATTTTTTTACTATCCATTTGCTGGAACCGGTAGTAAAAAAAATGCTTTAAAAAGTAAAAATAAAGTTCCGACGATCAGGCGGCACAGCTGTTGTTGCACAGCTGATTGTTGGAACTTTGTTTTTTACTTTTTAAGCATTTTTTACTACCAGTTCTGGCGCATGTGTGCAAAGTTCGCATGCATGCACGAAGCAAACCAGTAGCAGACTTCAGAGCATTTCACCCCTGCTCCAAAATACAGTTCTGCTGGAATCGTTGCATTTTCTTACCCTGTCTCAGTGAAAGACAAAACAAATAGAGTGAATTTCATATCGTATGAAATGAGTTCATACAATAAGGCAAGGAGCCTAAAGAAATCAGAATGGCCCTTAAAAATTGCATTCTACTTCAGTATGAAATGTGCCCAAAGTAACACAATCAAAGCCTTCCAGATTGCTGGAAATGATTTTTAGAAATACACTTTGGCAATTGCCTTGTCAACTCCTTTAGTTGGCTAATTTCAACAGTAGCAGACAGGCAGTGCATTTATTTTAATGGTTTTAGAATTAAATTGCCATTTAATTAATGGCAACAACTTTGACACCTGTCATTGTACAGTTTTACAAAATGGGCTTGGTTATTTCAAGTACATAATACAGCTCCTTCTTTCAAATCCTGATGGGTAATTGTCCTTTCGCAAACACCAGCTGGAATATTAGACACTTAACAGACTGGCAAGCACGATATTTTAACTGCCAAAAAGACCCTTATCTAAACTATTACGACCAAATTTCAATTTCCATGGCATCTGTGATTGAGTAAATTTATGCTGACAATTGACATTTCTCTTATGATCATCACACATTTGGGAGTTCTGTTTCCTAAATGTCTGCGACCTCTGGGGGTTTAAAAAAAATGTAGCAGAGCATATAGGAGAGATGGTGTAGAAGAGTGAAGTCAGTAATGTATAGGCTGCACTCATGCTAAAAGTATTTGTCTCTGTTCTAAATAATAAAAGTGGTAATTATATGGAAGGATGTAAGAACACAAATACAAAGAAAGGGGCTCAGCTATATAATTAGCACTTTGAAAAGGGAGATGTCTGGACTCTGAAAACATTTTAGACCAATATACATGGGCCATATAAAATGTTCAGATTGCTTTTTTTTCCTGCAGAAAAAAAATAACTCATTGAACAGATAACTTTCTGGAATAACTATTTAAGAAAACAGATCCAGGAACTATTATTATACTATATTAAGATAGTTAACAGAAAATATATACAACAATAACCACTACTACTTCTTTTGTCAAATCTTGAAATGTAAGAAATACAAGATACGCTTTTTATTTTTTCCCCATCTGATTAATGGACTGCAATGTGAACCATAATTTTCCTATTACTAAATACTTTATAGCAAGATCGGAGAAATGTCATTTTTACCAAAAGTGATAAAGAAGGTTCTGTTTTGTAATGATGTTAATAAAAATGAATAATGGGTCTTTAGTGGGGTTTTTTGGGGGGAGGGAATTGTAAGAATCAGAGTTTACGAGTATTGCAGAAAACTTCTCCAAGAAGTTAGGCAGTATTCAGTCAATACTGATTGATCTTAAAAAGCTAAGCATAAGAGGAAATGGTTAGGAATTGGGTGTTGGAAACCACTACAAAATCCCAAAGCTATAGATTAGTATATCAAGTAAAAAAAAAAATCCATATAGAAGGCAGTGGTAACAACTTCCATACCAATTGTCAAGAAAAGAATGTATGTCCATGTAGCCACCTGAAGTCAAGCTTGATTTGAGGGGATGGACAATTGATATATTCCATAGGACCATTTGGACTCCAGCACACGTTATAAATATGTTTTTCCTTATTTCTATCTGAATCACGGCAACAGAATCATTACATCATAATCTCTCAACGAAATTAACAGATAGAAAATCATAAAAACCACACCGTAGCTCACATCGTATCATAGATGAGGAAAATTATTGTAATCTTTTATTTATTTATTTTTATTATTCAAATTTCTATACCGCCCTTCTCCTTTTGGACTCAGGGCGGTGAACAGCCAAAATAAAAACATCTATACATAACATTACAGTTAAAAATAGAGTTAAAATAATTTATAAATTTGGCCCATAATTTAAAATTTGTCAATTTAAAATCAATATTAAAATTTTAAAACTAACCCTAAAATCAAGACAGACCGGCTAACTGAAAAAAATAAGTTTTTAGGGCCCGACGAAAAGTCCGGAGGTCGGAGATCACTCATATCTCTGGGGGTAGATTGTTCCATAGGGTAGGTGCCACCACAGAGAAGGCTCTCCTCCTGGGGGTCGCCAGCCGGCATTGTCTGGCCGACGGCACCCTGAGGAGGCCCTCTCTGTGGGAGCGAACCGGCTGGTGGGAGGCTATTGGTGGCAGAAGGCAGTCCCGTAAGTACCCTGGCCCTAAGCCATGGAGCGCTTTAAAGGTGATTACCAACACCTTGAAGTGCACCCGGAAGTCCACCGGAAGCCAATGCAGCTCGCGCAGGAGAGGAGTCACATGGGAGCACCCCGTCGCTCCCATAATCCCCCGCGCAGCCACATTCTGCACCAGTTGGAGCCTCCGGGTGTACCCCAAGGGGAGCCCCATGTAGAGAGCATTACAATAGTCCAGATGAGAGGTGACGAGTGCTTGAGTGACCGTGCGTAGGGAGTCCCGGTCCAGAAAGGGGCGCAACTGGCGTATCAGGCCAGTTATGCAGGTGATCTTTCAAAGAAAAATTATACTTGAGTATAAAAACTGTCCAGTTTCACTTTCTAAATTGAATGGGACTGAGGTAAAGTCCGCAATCCATTTGCATGTGGGAAGACATAATAAAGAAACAGGGCTGCCACAAAGACTGTAAGCAAGATTGGCTAACAATTATTAGAAACGGGATGTTCAGTATTGTATTTCAGAAATCAGCATCCTAAGTAGTGAACCAAGACTGATCCCAAAACGTTTTGCTGCTTGACCGAAAGGCTCCATAAGTCCACTTGCAGAAGCCAACTGAGCAGTGAATAGATTTTTCCCTCAGCGCTTCTTATGCGACCATGTCAACTTCAGCCAAAGAAAGCAGTTTGCTAAAAGTTGCTGGCAGGTCACTGGAAACAGAGCCTTATCCTCCCACATCTGCCTCTGCTTACGCCCTACTCCACCTTTCTCCATCTTGTTTCTTGATCACTGACACACATTCTGCAACGCCAATGGGGGCCATTTGTGTGATGTCTTCTAAACTAGCCTGCTACTTTTGGGACTTACCTGGGCTTTCAATATGCTGGCTGAGGTTTCTCTTGCAAGCCAGGTATTATCAAGTGACTTACGAAATCAGAGGAGCAGCCATGATCAGAGATTGTGACAGTGGTGTGTTGCTGATCATCCTGCCAGCTGCAAGCTCTCCATGTCTAAATCTAATAAAGCTGTTGAGCTGTACAAAGTACTGAAAATGCTTCCCTCCCCACTACAAATTCTTATAGTCTTCAGGTTCTTGTTGCAGTCATGGAAGACTTATGAGTTCAATTATTTGTTCCCGCTCTCCATTATTAATTACTCCTTTCCTGGGACTGCATACAGCATAACTGAATTAAAGGAAAAGATCCCAAAAGACAACATTTCCTGATCTTTCACATGCTAGCTTTTCCTTAGACTTCTATTAATCAATAGTTCTGTGGCTGAGTTAGGTCCCTGCAGAATGTGTGTCTGCTACTTTTGGATTCATTTCCTGGATACAGTTGATGAAAGAATGTTGAAATAAAAAAGAAAAGAGTAAGTTTTTTCTTATTTTTTTATGCACTTCCAGTGTCATAAGATTTCAATGTCACCTTACTGATTCCTAAAACTTTTACAAAATAGCGAGCTAATGAGTAGTGAAGATTGCCAAACACTAACATTGTCTCTGGCTGATATATTATGGACACCTGTGGTATTGAAGTAGCTGGAACGCTTCTACATTGAAATTCTTGCAAGCAGTTTTTGGCCAATTCTGTTTACATTTTTGGCTGGCCATCCTAATAATGAAAAAGGACAATTGGGAAATTCATCAGTTATTCTTAACAATCCTTGGGGAATTTTTAATTATAGCTCTCAGGCAAGTTATTTCAGAGAGGAAATCTGACATCATTGTAAATATTTCACTAACAGCATTTATCTTTGATTTTTTTTTTCTAACTAGAAATTTTAACTTGTTCAACTGTAAGCAAAGCACTGGATTTCTTTTAATACAGCAGTGACATATTCTATTTTTTATTTATATCAGATACTTCGACATGAAACAAGCTTGCTAAACAATTAATGATTCTAAACATCCACATATTGTGTGCATTGCAGTTGTGTTTTTCTTCTCTTTAATGTGTAGTATTTTGTCTTCTAAAAATAACCATTCTGAAAATAGCCTCAGATTTAAAAATGGTTGAATTGTCTCCAGTATCCCGATGCAAGATTTTATAAAAGAACAGCCTTCTGCAACCTAATGCTATTCAGATATGCCAGAAGGCCAATTCCACCCATGTCCCAGCCAAATTTCAAATTTAGGTAGGATTTCAAACTTAGGTAGGATGACTTTTGAGATGCATTTAGGGATCAATTACCATGGCTGCTGATGTCGCAAAGGGACTTTCTGGTAGCGGAGGGGAAAGCATTGAGGTTCAAGCCACTTTTTAGGAAAATGCAAATTTGAGCCTTTGTGAAAGAGTATAGGGAATCCTCGATTTACAACAGTTTGTTTAGTGACCATTCAACATTACCACTGAAAAAAGGGACTTATGACCATTTTTCACACTTACAACCGTTGCAACAGCTCCATAGTCATCTGATCAAAATTCAGACAATTGGCAACTGACTCATATTTATGATGGTTTCAGTGTCCCAGGATCACATGATCACCTTTGTGATCCTTCTGACAAGTAAAATCGATGGGGAAGCCAGATTTACTTAAACACTATGTTACTAACTTAACAACTGCAGTGATTCCTTTGCAACCGTGGCAAGAAAGTTCATAAAATGGGGCAAAACTTTCTTAACAAATGTCTCGCTTAGCAACAGAAATTTTGGGCTCCCTGTACAGCTCTGAAGGTGGAACATAGCCCATCTCTCTGATTCTTGACTTTCTAGCATCAGCATCCTTAGTTGAGAGAGAGAAAAAATATTTCTGCAGTTCTTTCAAAGTAAAACATTTAAACTACAGCAGGTTGCTACCGGTTCGGTCCGGTTCTTGCAAACTGGTAGTAACGGCAGCAGGAGACTCCGCCCACCTGCCCAGACATCATCACAGACGATCTGCGCATGTGCAGAAGCTTCTGCGCATGGGCGCGCACACACGCGCTCCCATTGCGAACCGGTAGCAAAGGTAAGTGGAACCCACCCCTGAACTACAGTAGTGGTCAAAAGTGTATTTTTGAGATTTGATGGCTAATAACACCACTTTTTTGGGGGGTGGGGGTTTCAAGATAATCATAATCCAATGCTGGAATGCCTGGGAATAGCCCAGACCTTAACCCAATTGAAAATCTATGGAGCCGACTAAAGAAACTTGTTAGTCAGAAGCAACCCAGCAATAAAACCCAGTTAATAGAAGCAATCATTCAATCTTGGTTTCACATTATAATAGCTGCAGAACTAAAAGACTTGGTTTACTCCATGAGAAGATGTTGTAAGGCCGTAATTCATGCTAAAGGTTACCCAGCTAAGTATTAACTGATGTGATCATTTTTGTATATCTCATTTTTTTCTATGGTAATAATTTTTGTATATCTCATTTTTTCTACGTTTCACTTTTTATTCTTTATACCGTAACTGCTATTCTAATAGCAAATCTTTCATAAAAGTTAGTACATTACATTCTTGATTAAATTATCTTTTCATTGATATATAATTTTATGGTACTACTCGGAAAAAAAGTAGTGTTATTAGCTAGTTTTAGAAAATACACTTTTCCCAAAAGGTTTCCACAATTTTGGCCACTACTGTAAATATTTTTTTCAAAGATTGTAATTGCATTAGTCAAGAGCCTAACTCTTGAGTTGCCTACTTTAACTCAAGCCTATCATTGTGATCATGAATATATTTAATGGTGGTCCTCAAGCTAAACGTCCCTAAAGCTTGTCCAAAACCAGTTCTTGCTCATCTTGGTTGACTGCCAGACTGCTACTTCAGTGAAAATGGGTGCCTCAGTATAACATTTTGGCCACAACTACATTAACCACTCTAATACATGGGATTCTGGAAAGGTTTTGACTTTGGCTGCAACATTTCAGAATAACTCTTTTATTGATGCACAGCTACAATATATTTGATTTATGTCGTCTTTCAACCTGCTCTCTTCAGACACATTCCCTAAGACACCCTCTGCTTTCTTCATTACATTTTTCCTGTGGTTAAAAGAACAGATTAAACGCTGACAGGCCTATGATTTAAAGAGTCTTAAATACGTCATATTTATAAGTATCCTCCAGTCACATTGAGGTCTATAAGACCTCCCCGGTTAAGTTTACCTAGAATATTTTGGGTTGTAGAGTTTCCCCTATGTTTCCTATACATGATGCAATATTGAAACCAAGGATTTAAGTATAAGAAAGGGCCTTTATTAACTAAAAGTGGAGTTTCGATTTGATTGATTGCAATAATTTCTGAATAGTAAAGTTTTGCAGAATCTTCAATTTAGCTTTTCATACTACCAATGCTCCCTCCTCAGTTGTGCTATCCTGAACACATTTATTGGACAGCAAATCTCACCTTCTGCTTTGAATCTGAAAGATAACGCACAGTAGAAATGCAAATAAATTTCAGTAAAACAGAAGGACATCTATCCACCCTAAATGGTAGGGGAATTTAAAAAGCAGTTTTATATAATGGATGGAATGTCTAACTTGGATTCTTGTCCTTCTTGGAAATGGAACTGGTTGTTATTTTTCTTGGCAAAGCATGTACGTTAACTCAAACCTCTTGGAGGAAGGTCAGGTTTAAAATATAACAGGCTTATAAACATGCAATAAACAAAAGAGACCTGTACGTATTTGCTGAACATTTATTCCAAACTTCTAACAAAGAACGGCACTCAAGGTGGCTATTATAATAAGATTAAAAACAGTAAAAACAGTAAGTGCAGTGACAACTCACTTTGCTTGCCCAACTAAAAGCTAAACTAACTTAGCAGCCAACTCACTGATCTGCCAAAGGTCTGCTGGAATAAAAAGAAAATGCATAAATAAAATAAGACAAAGTACATTTGCCTATCAATGGGAGAAGAAAAGGATGGAGCTAGCTTAAGCTCCACTGGCAAAATGAAGAATAGCAATCAAAGAAAGGATTGCAAGAAATATATCCAGTATTAGTGGGATTGAGGGTGGGGACTCACCCAGTGTGGGAATTAAATTTTTTTACTACCGGTTCTGTGAGCGTGGCTTGCTAGGCATGGCATGGCTTGATGGGCATGGCTTGGTGGGCATGGCAGGGGAAGGATACTATAAAATCTCCATTCCCTCCCCACTCCAGTGGAAGGATACTGCAAAATCCCCATTTCCTCCCCACTCCAGTGGAAGGATACTGCAAAATCCCCATTTCCTCCCGATCAGCTGGACTCAGGAGGGAGAGAATAGATGGGGGCAGGGCCAGTCAGAGGTGGTATTTACCGGTTCTCCGAACTACTCAAAATTTCCACTACCAGTTCTCCAGAACTGGTCAGAACCTGCTGAATACCACCTCTGGACTCACCCACAGAATCTAAAACCCAACCAGGCTCATAAAGAAGAATGGAGTAATGTAAGTAGCATGGTCTCAAGTCCTGCGGCAGGCCTGAATGAGTTGCTAATACCCCCAGAGCTTTTTTTCTGAAGGAAAAATGAATGTTGGACTTATAGCCCAATGTAGAGTGTGCTACAGCAGTCTGCATGGGAGATAATTGTGTCTCATGGTTTAAGCTCCTATTCTGCTTGTGCTTATTCCAATTTGATTCTGAGCCAGTTTTAGAAATTCTGCCCCTACATGCATGCACACACAGAGACGAAGCATCAATGTGCACATATTGTACCTGCAGGTTCAGCCAAGGCTGATTTAAATCTCTTGTACCGTAGATACTGGGCACATTTATTTCTGTAGTCCCTTGTGGGGGTTTAATCATCCAGATATTTTAAGTTTATAAAGATATTCCTGGACCCAGGTTTTTCAAACTTCTTGCAGGTTTAAAGACCAGCAGACTTTTTTAAAAAGTACTATCTTTCTTTCTTTTCCTGAGCTAATTAGTTTTTGTTGTACTTTTATTTAAATTAGATGCACCATTTTGTTATTTTCCCTGGCATTTGAAACAGAAGTATTTGAATCAAGTTAATTCTAAATGGGACTGGAGATCATGATGCTATTCCTGCCTCTGCAAAATAACCAATGAATTACTGCGATTAGCTTGCAACAAACTAAGTGCATTACTATATCCAGGAGCCCTGGAGGTGACATAACATGAAAAGTATGCCTTGGAAGTGGCCAATTTAATAGTGAATGGGGGGATTAATAGAGGGTGATGCCCATTTTTGCCCTTCAGAAACAGTTGGTGGCTCAACTTGGCAATGAGCAACCGAACAATGTAAATAAGATCAATATTGATTTTTTTATTAATTGTGATCATTATGGGTTAACACTGATTTGATGACACATAATCAATCTAAAGAAGGCATTTCAGAAATATAAGGGAAATCAATGTATAATTTGGCACTTGGAATATGTACTATACTTCTTTTCTTCTCATAATAAAAGCCATTGTTCTCCGGAACTTTAACTAGTGTTTAACCTTGGAAATACCTTTAAAGAAGCATGTAGAAACACAATACAGAGGGAATTAAGATCTACCTAATAGACAATCCTTAATAGCCTACCAAATATTATGTGAATGAAACAAACTTAGACATATTTGATTTTTGGTAATTCAACCTCAGTATATTGCTGTGATGCATTACACATTCTGATGGAATCAATCCATTTGGCATTAATCCAATCACAACAAATTGCTTTGAATCAATTTGTTATATTGAGGTAATCCACAAGGTGTAATAGCATTGCCTCATGTTTTAAGTCAATCTATGCTTCACTATATCCTGTAGATATAAAGTCAAGAAAGATAGAATGAATATTGCATAAAGAAATCTTGGTTTGTAACATAACAGTAAGATAGTTCTTCCCTCTGATCTAAATAATATTTTCAGATGACAACAGTTTATGGATTTTCTATCAATATCTATACATTCTAGTCTCCAGTTTAGTACACTTTAACATACAACTGAACAAAATTTGCATGTCAAATAATTTGCTGGTTGACAAATTATTTTGGAAACTGACTAAAGGATGCATCAGCCTGATTTTCTTTTTAATCTTTCCACTTTTCCCTATTTGTAAAGCACATTTTATTTTAAAAATGTGTGTGCATTACTCAAGCATTATTTGTGTACATTTCTATATAATGAATAACAGAGTTGGAAGTGACCTTGGAGGACTTCTAGTCCAACCCCCTGTTCAGGTAGGAAACCTATACAATACAGAAAAATATATGCTTGTCTATCAGCAAGTAACTTTGTGTGTTTTTTCAGTGCATGCAGTTTTATACATATATTTTTATTGAAAATTTTTATTTCAAAAAATAAATAACTGCCAAAAATGGAGATGATTCCATGCCAGTTGCATGACCTTTGAAAAATGTTAATTGAGTCATTTTGCATTTCAGTAATATAGAAACAAAGCAAAATTTGCTTATTCCTAAATTAACTGCTACAAAGCTGATTTAGATGTGTATGACAAAAGTAGTTCCATGTTCTTTTCTATAAACATGTTTATGGAAAGTTTAAAATTCCAACTGGGTATGGTGAGACCCCTGGAAATCCCTAAAGCAGCTCATTCAATTATTTTACTATATAAACAATTTAATGTAAGGGTGATATTTTTTTAAAAAAAAATTAGATATCACATTAAAATTATACAGACAGAAGTATGTCACTAGATACTGTTTCTTCTTCCTAAATAAATAATACATGAATTTATCACAATTATTAACAAGTGTATTTTATTTTGTTGACAATTATTCTAGCATTAGTTTGATTTTTCATGGATTTATTCTTACAATGTCCATATAGGCTTCTTTATTAATCTTGGCTGGACATTGTAGCATTTGAAAGAATAAATTTTCTTTTAGGCAATCATTTTTGAAATGTTGGGTGATCCATAAATATAAATTCCACCCATCATGAATCAGGATTCGGTTCCTGACATCAGCAGTTACCTTCATAATAAGAATACTTTTATTTTTTTAAAGGAAAAGAATTAAGAGCATTAGGAAAAGGAAGCATAATTAAATACAGCCTGTCATCCTAGACTTTTTCTAATCAGAGAGAGACCAACATTTTTATGGCTTTCTTCAGTATGATTTGCAATGCAAACAAAAGCAAGTCCCTCTGAGATCTGTGTCATCGATAAGTGGATAAACAGAAGTCTTCAAGTCACCAAATCCTTCCAAAGAAGGACATTGCATTGCTCCTAAAGAGTAATACAAACTAACCATTTACAGAATTATGATATTTCAGCAACATTATTCTAAGTCACTAATATATCCATATGTTAAAGGACATGTATTTCAATCTCAAATATCACTCAAGTGGATATATTAACAAAAAGTCTACCACTTTCTGTTTGAAGATTTAAAGCATTTGAAAGCACATTTAAATTATGTGTTACAAACTTTGCAAATAAAAAGAGTAAGAAACTTCCTGATAATAACGATAGAACAATCTTCTATTTGTCATTTCAGAGAGGGGTAAGTGACTGAATTCTGATGAGTATCCAAGGAGGAAGGGGAAGGAAAATCCATTTATCTTGTACTTTCTTTCTCTAGAAAAGTACCTGCAGATGCTTGCAGACAATGTGGCTCTGTGTAAGGATACCCCTAATCCCTTCTTCCCACAAGTGTAGTTGGATGAACATGCTTTGGGAAATAGGAGTAGGAGAGCCCTTAAAATGACACAGCACTTTAAAAAGATATAAATGAAAATGGGCTCTTCTACCTTCCCTTTCCTCTTCTGAATCTTCCCTCCTATATGGAGGGAAGTCAGCTTTACTTAGTCTTCTATACATGTATTCACAAGTGACAAGTCACAATTCGTCGATGAGGCGTCTGAGGTGGCTCAGGAGTTCATGGCTTCCATGACGGCCATGGACCTGACCCAATTAGTTTATGGCCCTACTCACACGGGGGGAAACACGCTGGACCTGGTTTTTGTCTCTGGTCAGTGGCTGAGTGGTCTCGAGATAGGGGATATAGCGATCGAGCCCTTGTCATGGTCAGATCACTCCCTCCTTTGCTTTGACCTTCGAACCGCCACACCCCGCCGCAGGGAGGCGGAACCGATGAGGTGGTTCCGCCCCAGGCGCCTGATGGACCCGGATAGGTTCCAGACGGAGCTTGGGCCATTTCCTGAGGCTCTGGCACACGGCTCGACTGAAGATCTAGTGGCTGCCTGGGATTGGGCGGCCGCTGGAGCTTTGGACCGGGTCGTGCCTTTGCGGCCTCTAACCCGGCATCGATCTCACCTGGCTTCCTGGTTCACCGAGGAGCTGAGGGAGATGAAACACCGGAAAAGACAACTGGAGAGCAGTTGGAGGGCCAGCCGTTCTGAATCTGACCGAACACTGGTAAGGTCTCATATTAAGACCTACCTGGTGGCAATAAAAGCGGCAAAGTGTAACTATTTTTCCGCTCTTATTGCGTCATCAGATAATCGCCCAGCTGCCCTGTTTAGGGTGACCCGCTCCCTGCTCCACCAGGAAGCACGGGAGGACCCCTTGGAGGGTAGAGCCAAGGACTTTGTACAATATCTGTATGACAAAATCGCTCAGATTCGGGAAAATTTGGACTCTGACTGGGTAGATTCGGGAGGGAGGATGGAGGCAAGTCTTGAGAATATTATCTGGGAAGAGTTTGATTCTGTGACTCCGGAAAACATGGACAAGATACTGGGCAAACTGAGCGCGGCCACATGTTTATTGGACCCGTGTCCCTCCTGGCTGGTGCTGGCTTCTCGGGAGGTTACAGGAGGCTGGCTCCAGGGGATTATAAATGCTTTCTTAAGAAAGGGTGCCTTCCCCGCCACCTTGAAAGAGGCGGTGGTGAAGCCTCTCCTCAAGAAGCCTTCCCTGGACCCAGCAGTGTTGGCTAATTACCGTCCAGTCTCCAACCTTCGTTTGTTGCGAAGGTTGTTGAGAGTGTGGTAGCGCGACAGCTTCCTCAGTACTTGGATGAATCGTCTTATCTAGATCCTTTCCAGTCGGGCTTCAGGCCTGGATACAGCACGGAAAAGGCATTGGTCGCATTGGTAGATGATCTCTGGAGGGCCCGGGACAGGGGTTGCTCCTCTGTCCTGGTCCTATTAGACCTCTCAGCAGCTTTTGATACCATCGACCATGGTATCATGCTGCACCGGTTGGAAGGGTTAGGGGTGGGGGGCACCGTGTTGCGGTGGTTCTCCTCCTTTCTCTCTGATCGGTCGCAGTCTGTGTTGACAGGGGGGCAGAGGTCGACCCCGAGGCCCCTTGTATGTGGGGTGCCACAGGGCTCAGTTCTCTCACCCCTTCTGTTCAACGTTTATGTGAAGCCGCTGGGTGAGATCATCCGTGGTTTTGGGGTGAAGTATCATCAGTATGCTGATGATACTCAGCTATACATCTCCACCCCGGACCACCCCAATGATGCCCTTAAAGTGATGTCCCAGTGCCTGGAGGCTGTACGGATCTGGATGGGGAGGAACAGACTCAGGCTCAACCCATCCAAGACCGAGTGGCTGTGGTTTCCGACGTCCCGATATAGTCAGTTGGTGCCATCACTGACTATTGGGGATGAGTCATTGCCCCCCATGGAGAGGGTTCGCAACTTAGGCGTCCTCTTGGACTCACGGCTGTCTTTAAAAGAACACATGACGGCTGTGGCCGGGAGGTCTTTTTATCAGGTTCGCCTGATTCGCCAGTTGCGTCCCTTTCTGGATCGGGACTCGTTAAATACGGTCACTCATGCCCTCGTCACTTCACGCCTGGACTACTGTAACGCTCTCTACATGGGGCTCCCCTTGAGGAGCACCCGGAGGCTCCAGCTGGTCCAGAATGCGGCTGCGCGGATAGTTATGGGAGCAGCATGGCGCTCCCATGTGGCTCCCCTCCTGCGCGAGCTGCACTGGCTCCCTGTGGTCTTCTGGATGCGCTTCAAGGTCTTAGTTACCACCTTTAGAGCACTCCATGGCTTAGGACCAGGGTACTTACGAGACCGCCTTCTGCCACCAATAGCCTCTCACCGCCCAGTATGCTCCCATACAGAGGGGCTTCTCAGGGTGCCGTCAGCCAAACAGTGTTGACTGGCGGCCCCCAGGGGGAGAGCCTTTTCTGTGGGGGCACCCACCATCTGGAACGAGCTCCCCCCAGAGATACAGAAGATTCCGGATCTGCGCACTTTCCGCCGTGCCCTCAAAACATTCCTGTTTCAGCAGGCCGGCCTGGCCTAACTTTCCCTTTATATTGCTTTCGATTTTATTTTAAACTGGGATGTCTTGAATTATCTAGGACCAGAGTGTTTAGTATATTTTAATTGGTTTTTGTTTAATTAACATTTGTATTACATGTATTTTTTATCGTTCGCTGTTCACCGCCCTGAGTCCCTCAGGAATAGGGCGGTATATAAATTTAATAAATAAATAAATAAATAAATTCAGGTGATCACAGTTTGGAAGAGAATGGAGGAAAACTAGTAAAGCCTGATCCTGATCCACAAGTCCAAAATTCTGTTTCAGAAATTTTATGATATGTTCCAGAGCTGATCTGGGAGGAATGGCCCTAAACTGAGCAGCAGTGGTGCAGTGGTTAGAGTGCAGTACTGCAGGCTACTCCTGCTGACTGCCGGCTAACTGCAATTTGGCAGTTAAAATCTCACCAGGCTCAAGGTTGCCTCAGTCTTCCATCCTTCCGAGGTGAGTAAAATTGTTGGGAGCAATATGCTGACTCTGTAAACCGCTTAGAGAGGACTGTAGAAGCACTGTAAAGCAGTATATAAGTCTAAGTGCTATTGCTATTGCTTGTATTGCAAAATACAAACCTTCTGTTTTGGGAAGTCTAAGTTTGCTAATCATTAAAATAAATTATTGTTCCTTTTCACACTTTCTCAGAAAGAAAAATGAGACCTGCCCTTTATATGACATTCAAGGCCATCGATTTTTCATAAAGGAAGCTTTTCAACAATAGGGATTTTGGTGACTACTCAGGAAGATAGACAATTCCCAGAAAGTTAAATGTCTAGAAGATAAAGTGATCAATGGAAAGTTATGTAGCACTGAAAACAGATAAAAGTGGGGAAATGGTATGTGTCTTGTTTAACAAAGGATAAGGCTTTTTGGAGGGGTTTATTGTTGTTTTTAATTTCAGGCTTTCTATACTTTTTAAATAGTTGGGACAAATCTATATAAGTCAGCAATGGGCTTTCTTGCATACAGAAACCACATTTCTACCCATACCTTTGTGGCATCAATATCAGTAAAAGCTAGGCCAAACAGTCAACAGGTTGATTTTAGGATTTGCTTTCTATTTACTGGTATTCTAGCAATAGCACTTAGCACTTAGACATATATACCTCTTCACAGTGGTTTACAGTCAGCATATTGCTCCCAATAACCTGGCTCCTCATTTTACCCACTTCAGAAGGATCGAAGGTTGAGTCAACCTTGAGCCAGTGAGAATTGAACCGCCAAACTGCAGTACTGCATTCTAACCACTGCGCCACCATGGCTCTAAAAAGTAGGGTTATATATTTTGCTTCTAAATGACAACTTGTCATTCATGGGAGATATTCTGAAAGACATTGTAGAGTGAGAGCAGCAACAAAGCAGATAACTTCAGCATGGGTGTGAACCTCCTCTTATTTGACACAAATAAAGAGGAGTGGAGTACTAGAGAATAATTTCTGAAATCTATATTAAACTCTTGAGACAACTGTAAATGAGGAAAAGTCATTATCTCAGGATTTAAGAAATTTCTGGTAATGTAAAGATAACTGGGATAAATCCATGCCTTTAACCTGCATGACTGCAGATTACCTGAACAAAGTGCCGGTAGGTAAGGTCCCAGGAAAATCCTTCTTGCAGTAGTACATTTATCACTGCCTGAACCTACCTAGAGGTCTCCATCCTGGAGACTTTCATCAACTAGGCTGGACACGGATCTAATTGACAAGTAGTTGTGCTGATAGCACTGAGGACCCTGCCCACTTCATCAAGTCCAATAGGATCAAACTGTTTCAAGAAAACTGGGTAAAACCATCTTACCAGGCATCTCTAATAACCTGATGCTGTCAGCTCAAGTACCTGTCAATAGATCCATGTCTCTCCTGGTTGGTGAACGCTAATGATTATAACATGGAGAGCAGGGGTGAAATGCTCCCGGATCAGACCAGCTCACCTGGTCAGGTAGTAATCTTAGCCGTTGGTTCAGCGATCTGGTAGCAATGGCGGAGCAAAGCTCTGCCCATCCACCCGGATGTCATTGCTTCCTGGTTTTAATGTAATGTGTTTTTTACCTTTTGCGCATGCACAGAAGGTCTGCGCGCACATGTGATGCACGTGCAAGAAAGCAAAGTGAGCGCATGCATGGCATGTGCGCTTCCAAACCAGTAAGGAAGCTAAGTAGATTTCACCCCTGATGGAGAGTAGCTGAAAAATATACAATGTATTCCCAACAAAAATTGAAAAATGACATGATAAATTTGATTGTTTGAAATGAATAATTAGTTCTTATATTTTTATCCGGAGGCATAAATATTCATTTTATTTATTAATTTGATTAGTAATTAATTTGTTTTGAGGTCTCACTTGTATAAACTGGTAAGGTTATGACATCCTAAATTCAGGTCCCTCTAGTTCAAATCAAATATTGAAAACAACAAATCATACTGCACAGTGGGTTGTAATATTTTTTAAACAATAAGGGGAAAAATACAAACATATTTTGTTAATTAATTGCAAACAAACTTTGGAGACACACACACATAGATGTACAACTGGTAATTATAACTGAAGCAAATTATAGCTAAGTTTGTGCTAAAATCCAGTTACATATATAACTTCCAGATAAACCTGGAAAAGGTTCACAATTGGACCATCCAAATAAGCAAATAATGCAATAATATACAGGAAATAAAGTTAGTTAGGAACATATCTCAAAAGCTTACTGTCTACTATTGTATAATCAGTAGTTAGATGTGAAAGGGAAAACAAGATATATATGGAATAAGCTAACTCTACATTCAGCTAAAGACTAGTAAAATAGTAGAGAGATGACATGTATTTTGATCCTCACTTTTCCTCCAGCTGTCACAAGGTTTGTTTTAAGGCTTAACTTAAAGTCAGAAGAAAACTGAGAAAATAATGTTGGAGTCCCTAGAAAGAAATGGGGAGAAAAGTTTCCCAACCTGTTGTTTTAGCTGATGGACCAATCTGTCTTTTTCTCTTTTCAAAGCCATCACTTCTTCCTGCGTTTTCTTTTTCTTTGAAGCAGACAGCTCGAGCAAGGCAATGTTTGCATCTTTTTCACTAATGGCAGCAAGCAATGCTTCCTGTCTGAAAAAAGAAAGAAAGAAAGAAAGGAAGGAAGGAAGGAAGGAAGGAAGGAAGGAAGGAAGGAAGGAAGGAAGGAAGAAAGAAAGAAAGAAAGAAAGAAAGAAAGAAAGAAAGAAAGAAAGAAAGAAAGAAAGTCAAATCTCTGGGCAAACAGTTTCTAGAACAAAGAATAGTTTATAAAATGTAAAACCAAGAAGAAAATCATATTAAGCTTCTTCAATACATGTTGAATTTTAGCTTGTATATACTGTACATGGTACCCCCAAACATTTTTTTTCTGGGTTGGTTTGTATAATATTCTTGTAATTTAATTTGTGACATCATTGGCAAGTGAATATCGGATATTTTATAAATAATGGTGCATGAATACTACTATTTACATGTATACCTGGTGCATATATGGAATGTGGTATAAATTAAGACCATCTCTGCAAAACCATATGTGAACTGTAAGTTTTCTTGGAACAGCAGAATTCAAGTTAACTAATGTTCATAATTGATATATTACCCTGATCTAATAAAGAATCTAAGGAACTCAGTTTAAGTCTTGCTACTTTCCATATTATGTTAGAAAACTCTATGGCGTACTTCAAGTTGCTTAGGCAGTTACTTACCAGTTTTTTATTGTTAAAATATGATTTTTGAAGCCTGTTTTTTACAAGTTCAACTACAAACATATTTATCCATCCCTCAATTGCCAGTTTTACCATTTTACACTGGGTGATTACACTTTTTACAAATTATTTTACAATGGTACTCATCAACCATAAAACATGATCAACAAGATGTGAACTCTGCCATCTTTTTCAATGGTCTTCTTGATTCAGTACTGACTAAATTGCAAAGTTAGTCCTCATAAATCACTTAAGCAGGGTATTCACCGAGGGTTGAGAGCAAAAAAGTATGTTTCAAGAAAGATTGGTTCCAATTCATTGCTGCCAATCTCCCAAAACATGAGTAATCATAGCTATGATGAAAACAAAACTTATCATGGTCTTTTGAAGGCAACCAGATTTCTTATTTAATAAATCTTAGTAATCAAAACCATATCAGAATACTAATTGTTTCCTTTCACAGGTCCACCCCTCACCAATTCCTAATAACAATTTATATGCATGAGAATATAAATTTAAAGACATTATTCCATTTCTAGTAATACTGTGAGATATAGTAAATATAGCCCCAAAAGAAGCAGCATCTTAAATTCACTACTCAAATTCTATAATCAGTAACAGTTTCTCTATCAGAAGAGGTTTCATCAACATAGGATGGTAATGATGATTGATTGATACTATTATTGATAGTATCACTCAGACCAAGGAATTTTATCAGAATCTTGAATTCTGGGGAATGTTGTAGCAAGGTACAATATCAAAAGTCTCAATCGCATAAATGAATACAGAAATGCACTTGAAAGTACAATCTGTAAAATTCAAGAAACCCTCACATACTACATTTCATTGCTTTTTCATTTTTGCATATCTGTGTTTCCTGCTACTGATAACTCTCAGAGAAGGAAAACCCATCATTATCTTAACAGTAACTTTATTGTTACATTTTTCCACATATTCAGAAAAAGTACTAAAATTCAGTGTGACAAAGTTTGTGTATATGTGATGTATGCATCCATACATGTGTTTAATGTATTGGGTTCTATTTTATAAATTCATGGCTGAAATAAACACAATATACTCAAACCCTAAAACAGTTTTAGTCAATATACTATAATTATAAGATATATACAGCTTTCAGCAGAACCCTACACTAGCTTTATATAAATATGAAGTCTGTAGACAGTGATATGATCAAAATTCAGAAAATGTGTGCAGCTCTATGAAAACCTATGAATACCAACAGCAGTGATAGAAAAAGCAGGTTTGTGATGAGATTTTAAAGAATATGTTAAGGGCTAAATCATTCATTTCTACTGGTTTAGAAAAAATTATGAAATGGTCATGTCAGATGTAAATGCCTTATTCTCCAATGTGTAAATAATGTATATATGGAACATCAGAGGTTAACTTATTCTTTGGACTTTAATGTATTCATAACTTACCACTCCCATTCCTAGCTCCACCCCTTGTATATATAAGGAGCCACCCTCACCATTCTCGTCGCTTCTACCTTGAATATTCAGTGAATATAGAATGCCTATCATAATTAAAAAGAAATATATTTAAAGCTTTAACTTCTATTATCTTTATTGAGTCTGATCCTGAAAATATTGCAACAAGCTGGTAGCAGAGGATGGTTAATTGACTCAATAAGTAATTAAAAATGTCCAAGAAAGATAGGCCCAACACCAGGGCCTACAGCAAAGAAATAGAAACTGATCAAGAGATGATCAACGAATCCACCAATGCGATTTCGAGAGAATCCGAAGAATACACCACTGAAGAAGAAGAACTAATGAGTGAAAATAATGACCAGAAAGAAATCGAAATAGAAAATAACGAACTCAGGTCAGAGATATTAAAGATACTAAAAAGCCAAAAGAATGATGAAAGTCTCATCGCGGACCTCCAGGAGATGCTGAAGAACAGCGGAGCAGCGAGAGAGAAAAACGTCATTAAAGAAAAACCCAAAGATCAAAAAATCGTAAGTGAGATGACTACTGAGAAAATAGTTGTTAAAAAGAAAAGATGTGATCCCGCGCGAAATTTTGAATGGCAGCCATCTTGGTTTCAACGAACTTCAAAAGAGAATGGAGCAGAGCCAATCAAAACGCTCAGTTCAAAATTTCTGGCGCGAAAAACACTATCAGACGAAGAAAGTGAGAAAGAAGTCTCAAACTCTTCAGATGATCCAAAATCAGAAAGTGAAGACGATTTAACAAAACCTCAAGTAAAATCAGCAATGAAAACGCTTTTTGCTGCTTTTGGGCCAAGACTGAAAATTACCAAGACATCTACGAAGAAGCAAGAAATCAAACCGGCGACTCAAGACCTGCACGCTCTCATCCTGACTTCGAAAGCGACGACGCCCGAGCCCAGAGAGCCATGCCGATTTCGCCCTACACCACAGACAAAATCGAATACCAACGCACACAAAAAGAAGAAAAGAACCGTCACCACCACCAGAACCCCAAAAACCGAGCCAGAGACCGACTCATCTGAGGAGGAGCGGATCGAGAGAGCTGAAAGGGAGAGAACCTTCCACGACGCCACCAAAGAAGAAATGAACAACGCGCATGTGCGAAACTACGTAGACGACCCAGAAGGACTTGAACTGGCCAGAGAACCGCGCAGACTCATTGCAAGCATCCCAATGCCGTTCTGTAATTTCCTGCACTTGAGAGATCACGGACTGCCCCAGGTTGTAAGTAATGGACAGAATAATGTAGGTAACTTACCCAGTGACTTCCCAAAACTTAGAATTGATGGCATTAATTTACAAGAGTGGTATCAACAGCTTCAGGTTATTTTCATGAAAGAAAATTTACTATTCTTTATAACTAGCCCTCCAAGAAGACCTTGGACTTTAAAAATAGATTGTTTACATCATAGAGCATTTTTCATAATAATATCTAGCGTGTCTCCTGCAATGTATCATAGCATCAAACCAAACCTAACTGTATCAGAAATAATTCAATGCATGTTTAATCTATTTCACAGCGATAGCGTAGCTACAACCACAAGAATGTCTAAGGATTTCTTTTCCTCTAGAGTAAAACCAGGGATTTCTATAAGTGAGCATTTGATAAATCTAAACAAAATAAGAGCTGAGCTACAATTGAGGGGGGAAGTGATTTCAGATCAAACAATGAAAAGTGTTATTATCAATTCACTTGATCCATCATGGGATAGCTTTATGTCACACTTAGATACCATTAATTTGGGATATTTATCCATAGAAAGTCTATCTAACAAATTGATAGCAGAAGACAATTCAAGAAAAAATCGATCCAGTAACCAAACAGACCACAAACCTTTTAGGAAAGTAGTCTTTCAAGATAAACATAATGAGGCCTTTAGATGCTACAATTGTGGATCCAGGGAACATAGTAGAAGAGACTGCCCCAAAGTCTCAAGAGAGAGACATAGACCAGAATATAGGAGCAAATATAATTACAGACAATCTTCCACAGATAGACACAAATATAGAAGCCCACCAAATTACAAAGAAGGTAGAGGGGGTAGAGAAAATTCAAAAGAGAGGAAATCTGGGTCACTGAATGGGCTAAATAAACAAGACAGCACCAGAACACAGCAGGATGAGAATAACAATTGGCTTATTGATTCTGGTGCAACAAATCACACCACCAACAACAAAAGTATATTATCTTCATTTATAGAAGATAAGTTTGTGATAAAGGTAGCTAATCAAGAAAAGGTTCAAGTACTAGGCAAAGGAAATGTGACCTTGCCTGGTCTAGGGAAAATAGAGGGGGTATTATTAATCCCAGAAATACCTCACAACATACTAAGTGCCATAAAATTAAGCAGAGAATCTAATATCAATATAGTTTTCTCAAAGGGGAAAGCAACTATAGAAAAGAACAAAACAAATGTAGGTACTGTAATGATAAAAGGAGGTCTACCCTATCTGATAACTAAAGAAAGATGTTTACATAACATTGATTCAAATATGGAAGATTGTATTGAAGCAGATGATGAAAATGTCAGTAACAGTGACAATGATGAGTGTAGAATAACTCATGATCACAAAAATACATACAAGGAAAAGAAACCAAAAATAGGTAAACCAATTCATGATGAGTGTGCTCACATCTTACACAGGAAGTTAGGACATGCAAGCTTTCCTGTAGTACAAAAAATGACTGAACACGCAGAAGGTGTCAAAATAAAAAATTGTGAAAATTATTTGGAATGCTCAGTATGTAAGTCCACCAAACTAAAAACCAGTCCCAGACCAAAAAAATCTAACAGATCAACTAACAATATTTTTGATTTGGTACATATGGACTTAGTTGGTCCATTAAGTCCCTCAATTACCTATAGAAAACGTTACTTCCTAACTATAGTGGATGACTACAGCCGATATGGTTTTGTTTACACATTAAAGCACAAGGATGAAACATTTCAGAAATTTAAGGAATTCTACAAACGTATAGAAACACAACATAATATCAGAATAAAGCAAATTATGACAGATAGGGGATGTGAGTTCATGTCTAAAGAATTCTCCCAATGGTTAAAGGATAGAGGAATGTTACATTTCACGTCCAATCCTTTTTCTGCATTTCAAAATGGAGTTGCAGAGAGGAAAAATTCCACACGACAAACCATGATTAGGTGCACATTAGAGGATGCTGGTTTAGGCAAACAATTTTGGTCAGAGGCATTACATTATTCGAATTACACTCAAAATAGAACCTGGTCCAGTATTGTGAATAAGACACCATATGAGGTGATGTACAATAGAAAACCCAAATTATCACACATGCACATATTTGGAGTCACTGCAGACGTACACATACCTAAACAATTGAGGAGAAAGGGAGAAAACGTATCCAGGAGATTAAGATTCATGGGATACGAAACTGGAACCAAAGGGTACAGATTTATTGATAGTAATAACAAATTTATAGTATCCAGAACAGCTGTGTTCCATGAACAGGCCAATTGGTCAAAATTGCACCTTAATGAAATATTTCCTAATAAATGTAAAGATACGATATCTTGCGAGGAAGGAACAACAGAAAATCAAAATATTAACAAAAGTAAGAACAAAACCAAAACTTGGACTAATAGTCAGCATAAAATAAAGACAGACACATTAACAAAAAAGGAAGCTAGATATTTGCATGATAACCATAGCAAGCCTGAAAGAACTATTAGAAACAATAGAAACCAAATACCAAATAAATACAAAGATTACATAATGCATATGAATGGAAAACAAATAACACCTAATACATATGAAGAAGTATTGAAACTTCCACATGAAGAAAGAGAAAAATGGGAACTAGCTATGGAAAAAGAGATGGAAAGTTTACAAGGATTAAATGTATTCACACCTGCGATCGCACCTAAGGATAAAACAATTATAGGTACCAGGTGGATTTATAAAATTAAGAACTTAGAAGGAGGCAATACCTTATACAAGGCTAGACTAGTTGCACAAGGCTATGCACAAAAATATCCAGAAGACTATACTGATACATATTCACCCACAGTGAGAACTGAGAGTGTCAAAACAGCCCTTGTAGTAGCATCTGCACTCAATCTGGACGTATTCCAATATGACATACAGACCGCATACTTACATGCAAAATTAGATAAGGAAATATATGTAAGAGCACCACACAGTCAATACACTAATAAGAACGAAATTTGGTTATTAAATAAGAGTCTGTACGGATTAAAGCAATCCGGCAAAAGATGGTACGATTGCTTGGTAAAAGTACTTAAGACCATGGATTTCAACGCCACCACTGCTGATAACTGTTTCTTTGTAAAAAAGAGTAATGATCATATTGAATTTGTATTAATTTACGTGGACGATATTTTATACATTGGAAAGCATAAAGAGAGCAGGGAAATCTTTGTAAATAAGTTAAATGAACACTTCTCACTGAAATCTCTGGGTAAAGTGAATAAATACCTTGGTGTGCAAATTAACAAAACTAAAAGGGGATTCAAACTTACACAGAAAGATAAAATCATCGAACTCCTAAACAAATGTAACTTAAATAATGCTAAAACCTGTGACACCCCTATGCAAACTGATTTTCTTAGAAACACTGATGAATCTTCCCCTGAGTTTAAAGACAACACATTTTACAGATCAGTTATAGGTTCACTCCTTTATATATCTAATTGGACTAGGCCAGATATTGCATTACCTCTCAATCTATTGTCAAGATATGTTAGTAAACCAACCTTGTATCATTGGGAAGCTGTCAAAAGAATTCTAAGATATCTGAAGGGTACATTAGATTTTTGTTTAATGTTGGAACCCAATAATGACAGAGAACCAAAAATTACTTGTTATGCTGATGCAGATTGGGCTGGTGATACATCATGCAGAAAGAGTACTTCTGGTTATGTTTTTCTATTGAATGATTGTCCAGTTTACTGGTATACTGGTAAACAAGAACTAGTAGCCACTTCTACTACAGAAGCGGAATATGTTTGTTTGTCCAAAGCTGCAAATAACCTTGTATGGTTCAATGATCTGATCACTGATGTTTGGAAGAAACCCACCTTACCATTTATTATGCATGAAGACAATAAAGCGGCCATTGAAATATCCAGATCCGATGCAATTGGACAAAGGTCCAGGCATATTGATATAAAGTTTAAGCATGTGAGACAACTGTCTCAAGACGGATTCATTAAAGCAATACATTGCGATACTTCTGAACAATTAGCTGACATATTAACAAAACCCTTACCTTCTAAACAACACAAATATTTAACTTCTAAATTATATGTATTATATTGTCCTGAATCAGAATGTAATTGGTGTTGTGTAACGAACCGGCATTTAGAGGGGGATTTGTCAGATGTAAATGCCTTATTCTCCAATGTGTAAATAATGTATATATGGAACATCAGAGGTTAACTTATTCTTTGGACTTTAATGTATTCATAACTTACCACTCCCATTCCTAGCTCCACCCCTTGTATATATAAGGAGCCACCCTCACCATTCTCGTCGCTTCTACCTTGAATATTCAGTGAATATAGAATGCCTATCATAATTAAAAAGAAATATATTTAAAGCTTTAACTTCTATTATCTTTATTGAGTCTGATCCTGAAAATATTGCAACAGGTCATGAGAACACTATAAAGACACAGCAATAGATTCCCAAGAAAATTTATTCTATCTCCTGTCAAACACACAGTGTATGCCTTTTATTAGAGCCATTAAAGGGATTTTGGTTCCAAACCAGGATGAAAGCTTGTCTAGAAGTTATTGTAAACATTTGATGTCATTTAAGACTATCTGGAGCTGTGAAGTAACCACAGGCTCTTGGTATTAGTCCCCAAGCAATGAATGCACACATATTCACATTTCTGTCACCTAAAAGAAACAGAACATGGGAAATAATATATTTATAGGTAATTATAAATAAGTTTCTATATGTTAAGAGATATTAGTCTCAAAATAAGGGTTAAAATGTTAAAAAACAAAACAAAAATAAATAAGAGACATTTAACATACACTTGAACCTAATTAACAACAGATCAAAACATGCACTAAAACAGATTTAATAACCTTACACTGTGTTCAGTTTTTAGAAAATGTTTACAACAGAGCTAATGAAATAGACAAAAATGGTTTTAGCTTGCACTGAAAAAAATATGTTTAGAATTAAACAAATGTTCGGTGTTGATTGCTGTCAAGCAGTTTAACCCTCTTGAACAGTCTCCCAGAAGCCTTTAAGAATAATCCATTGCCATGGTACCTCACAGCCTATTTAAAAGGGAATAATGTAAACACTTTGGCTTCATTCCCCAGCTTGATTAATCAGAGCACAGTCTTCTATGCTTTTTCAATAGTAACTAAGTTGAGTAAATGGAAGAGTGAGGCAATGCAATATGAAGACTTCAATATTTCTGAAAGCAAGTTTTCCCCATGTAAAATTGCCACCAATATAATCCTACAAATATACTTACAATAGACATTGTCACTGTCTATTGGCATTGTCATAAAATATATAATTAATTGCAAAATAACAACATATAATTAATACCACTTTAATTGGAACATATATCCCATCTTTTATGTTCTGATCATAAGTGAATGGAAAATAAGCTACTCAATCATCCTGTCACCTTAATTGTTGTTTTCTTTCTCTTCTGACCCTGAGCATTCAACTTTAGGTTCCGTAGGAGGTGATTTCAGGAAAACTGTGCTGAGAGATCCCATTTGAAGCAACTTCTTTCTTTCATTCACCTTCTGCCCCCAACCAAACATGCTCTTAATCTACTATGGATATAGATGTAAATGATTGTTTAAATAAACAATCAGAGCTCTATTATCTGCACTGAATGCATATTTCCTTTTTAAAACGATATATTATGTCACATCTGCACAATTGCCCCAAAATAATAATTTATGGAAAAATTCAATACCACATTTGACATTCTAGATTTACTGGTATGTTTTGTGGCACTGGCTGACAGAAGAATTTCTCAGGAATGGATTCTGGAGGCCAATCAGTGGTGGGATTCAGCCAGTTCGCACCACTTCGGGAGAACCGGTTGTTAACTTTCTGAGCAGTTTGACAAACTGGTTGTTGGAAGAAATCATTAGGGCAGAGAACCGGTTGTTAAATTACTTGAATCCCACCACTGAGGCCAATCCATAAAAGGAAATAGTTACAGCTCCTGGAATTAGCACTTCCCCACAGATTCTTCCCAAGTATATAACAATATATGGAGGGGAAGGCATCACACCGTGCTCTCTTCTCCAAGCTGGCTCCTAACTCCTAATCTTTCTACAGACAACCTATGGTGTGTATATCATATACCATGATATTTTCCCACCATGCACTATTGCACAAAAGTCAGGGAAATCTGATCCAATGCTGCTACATGCACAGGGAAGTAAATCCAGAGAGGGTACAACCATAGAACCACACATTGAGAGATTGCTTTAACTAGTTTTTAATTAGTGTTGTGACATAGAAATATAGCTGGGCACCATATTGGCTCTCTTAGTCCTGTTTAGTCATCTTTTAAAAGCTGGACAAGCTGAAGGGTCATGAGTTAAAAGATGGAAGGTAACATTAGAGGAGGGGTGTCAAACTGGTGGCCCATGGGCCAGATGCATCACACACACAGGCCACACCCACCCCAGCTCTGTGAAGGGGGAAAATGTCGCAATACATCACATGCTGGCAAGATGACGCCGTGCGTTAGACACCCGTGCACTAGAAAAATGTTACTACTGAAGATCTGATGTAATGTGCTTTTTAATCTCTTAACTAGACAGGTAGTGCTTGCTTGCTTACTGCTTACTTCGCTTAACAACTGCTCAAAGTTACAAACATGCAAAAAAAAAAAAACCCACCAAACTTTGTGACCAATACATTTACATTTCCATCTTTGCAACATCCCATGGTCAGGTGATCACCATGCGGTCACGTGGTCATTTCACAACTGGTTTGTGATATGTAGAGTTAATAAAGAAGGGGTTGGTCACATGGTTTTCTGCTTAGCCATTAATTTACCAATCCCAATTGTGGTCACTAAGTAAGAACTTTCTCCTTATCAAAAATTAATCCATATATTTGATATATGGATTAATATATATATATTTGCCACTAACTCAAGAACAGTATCACATGGTCAATAGGTCCTACTGCGAGGTTGGGAATGCATTGGCAACGGATCAGCACTATAAATGAGTTAGCAATTCAGTTGAATTTAATGAAAGTACTCTTGGCCCAAGTTAAAACATTTTTGCACATAGATTTAGAGCACAAAACCATATGTACTCACAAATACACATGGGATAATAATTGAAAAAGCAGATACAGAAATTCATGGATAATAAAACCATTATTTATTCTCAGTTTCAATGATCAAAGAATATAATTGCATGGAATAGTCTTCATTAAGACGTGTTCCCAGAAAAATTATCCAGAAATGAATAATTCTGGCAATTCCCATTCCAACACATAAAGAAGATGCCATATTGAAAATGATGAATGTGAAGTATTTGGATTTGGCTAGGAATTGTATGTATTACACTAATTGAATCTGAATGAGAACCACAACAAAATAATGGTTTTGAAATCATTGTTTTGAAATCATTTGTCAAAAGGAATCTTTTTAATTTAAGAAGAGATTGGATAACTATTTATCTGAAATGGTATAGGATTTCCTACTTGAACTGGGGGTTGGACTAGAAGACCTCTAAGATCCCTTCCAACTCTGTTATTCTGCTAATTCTGGTCAAGTATTATCAGTACAATGGAAGTTACAGAACCCTAAAATAACAAAATAAACTAAGCATAGATTTCCATGGTAAAGAAAAAGAAAAATTTAAAAATAGCTTTATTAAATGTGACAAATGTTGAAACAGCTATATCTAATTAAGACACCAAAGGCATGACAAGAGTTAATTTCATCAGGGTTATAATACATGCCTGTGAAAGTATGAATTAATAAACTAGTTATAGGAATGGCAGTAATGGAAGAACCAGAATGAGCTTTGGGAAACAGTCACCCAGACTCAGCATGGAGATGGGCAGCATATAAAATAATTAAATTTTGCAATGAATATTGCAGAGCGCAATATTTTAAATGAATGGAATCGGGGGGGGATATAAAAACATGATAGATTTAAGTCTTTATGGTAGATACTGAGGAAACTAGTGAAGGATATAAAAGTTGACAAAAGGTTATGAATGGAAAGAGGCCATTTCTTGGTTGGATAGGAATGAGCCTTGAAGAAAAAAAAATACATGGAAGAAAGGGAAGAAGGCACAGTGAAAGGAAATCTAATGCAGGAAGAGAAACTACATGATATATGAAATTGTATGAAGAAGTATTAGAACAGAGGTGTCAAACTCAATTTTATTGAGGGCTGCATCAGGGTTGTGTTTTACCTTGGGGGGCAGGGTGTGTGTGGCCCCCATCACTCATGTTGGGGGGGCACCTGTGGTGGCCCAGGGCACTCTGCCAGCGAAAACAGACTCCCAAGCTCCATTTTTGCCTGTGATGGCCTCCTGCAGCCCTCTGCCAGCGAAAACGGAGTCGGGAGTGCCGCCATTGGCCCTCACAAGCTCTGTTTTCGGCTACAACAGCCTCCTGCAACGCTCTGCCAGAGAAAACGGAGTTGGGAGGGTTGTACACAGCCAATCCTTCACTGTTTCCAGGGTGGCCTCATGGGCCAGATCTAAGCAGCCCGTGGGCCAGATCTAAGCACCCGGTTCTTGAGTTTGACACCTTTGTATTAGAAGATAGATCAATCTCGCATCAAAATAAATGGAAAATTGGCTAAGGAAAGAGGATGAGTAAGCTGAGCAAACAAAAATGAAATAAATTGTAACTTTTTATTCATGGAAGTTTTACTAATGGAAAATATGAAAAAGGATGTTTTGTAGGAATAATAATTGGGATGAAAAATGCATGTAGAACGACTACAAAAAATGAGAATGAGAGAAAAACATTGCATAAGGTAGAAACAGGTCAAAAAAAAAACCAACCCTCAGCAAAAATTGTTAAGATTTTTGATAGCCCTACTAAAGTACTTGTTATTCTGGGGAATTAACAATATTTTTAAAAAATATCCATGAGACCATTACTTTAAAAAGTCTAATTTGAATCCGATCTTATACAGGATTAGAGAGTAGGGATGAGAATAAAAAGATTTGAGGTAGAAAATTAATAAAACATACCCTAAAGAATCAAAGAAGGTAATCTGAATCACCAGCATGTGACTTACTTGCCTGCCTGCCTTCCCTCTCTCCTTTTTACTTTACTTTCTTTCCCTTTCCTTCCCTTATTTACTGAAAAACATACCTCTGAATCTCTTCAATTTTAACTTTAATTAAGTCATCCTCATTTCAATAAATATCTTGGAGTTTGGTTTTTCTTTCCATGGTAGCAAGCAAAGTATTTTCAAAATAACAAACCAAATTCAGCAAGAAATAATCGTACACCTTATACTGTTATTTGCAGCCATCATGCCAGATTTTAAACTGCTTTTTACTCTTAGGCTGAAGAATACTAATGAAGTTACTATACAAACAGAACTGTGAGGGGGGAAAATCTTTTTAAAACTCCTCACTAACTTCTTAAGCCAACTGGCCCAGCTTTAATTTAAAAGCTGTGTGGTGTCAAACTGCAGCAAATCTGAAGGCAGAACATTGCTGGGAGGTGAGGGAAATATGGAACCGATCCAAGTTATTTCAAGATTTCGAGTAGAGGAGAAGTTCAGACAACAGCACACAAATATTTCCTTAATTAGCAGTTTAAAGATAGGCATGAAAAGAAGTCAGATACCAGATTCATGTCGACTAATTATGACTTCCTTGTTAAAAGAACCGCTGCAGGCATTTCCAGGAGCAGGAATGTCAAATTTGAGCAGGGCAACTGACTCATTGATCTTCTTTGGTGGGTAAATGTTTCCCAAATTTGTTACAGACAAGAAACCAGCCTTTACAAAAGGCAGATGAAAATATTTAGAAAGAGGAGGTGCACTGATCACAAACTCCAGAAAGTTAATAGACTGGCCCCGGTTTCAAACAGGCAGAAACACACATAGGGAAACGGATCTTCTCAAATGTAACTGTGAGAGAATACCTTCCTTGTATTAACTAGACTAGGAAATTATTTAATGTTTACTAAAGTTCTTTTGGATACTGTCCAAAAATGACATTAAACTCCATGTATTTTTAACCTTTCTTCAATAATAAATAGATATGGTAAAATTACCTTCCTGTTTTCATTGTAACCTTCTTATTGCTAATGAACATTGGGCTCCCCAAAATGTAGGAGGCTTTATGAACTAGGAATAACTTTAACTTGGCCTATGGAACCAACTGAATTTTTGGCTACTTACAGCCAGAGCATTAAAAAAGATCACAATTGTAATCTAAAATGCTGAGGATGCAATACAAGAGATACTGGTATTTAAAGCAAATGTAATTCCACTTTGGCAGCTGAAACTGAATGTGTGAAATGAATTTGCTCTGAACTCACTGTGTGCTACATAATCAATAAAGAGGTAAGATCATATATATTTAGCTTTGCTAAACTAATTAATAATATTATCATTGTTTTGGACAATGTTTAGATTGTAAAAACTCTAAAAATGAATTTTCCCAAAAGTATACTGAACTGAGAACTTTATCTAAGTTTAAATTAAATTTAAATTTAAAAATAAGGTTTTACACTTAGGCAAGAAAAAGCAAATGAACAGGTAAAATAGGTGGCACATACTCAACAGCAGTAACTATGAGAGGAATCTAGGCATCCTAGTGGACAACCACTTAAGTTGTTCTGCCCCAGCTATGGACCACAAAGAACGCAGCAGACACAAAGTCTGTACAAACCTTAGATTACTAATTAAGAACTACTAATGAGCTTTCTTGTTGTTCAAACACAAGTGCAGTTTAAATCAGTCTTTTCTGAACAAGGGCTGTTAATTTAACTTCATTAACAGCCGACAAGAGTCCAAGGAATAATAATTCAATTCAGAGGGACAGCCTTTCAGATAATCATAAGCTTACTGTGGTTGGCAGAATGCCCAGAAACAATTTGCAGGAAAAATGACAAGAGAGAAGCAAGAGCCGATCAGACGTTTCTGGAGTCAATATGCGAAGTTGTTTTCTGCAAATTGCTTCAGTCATCGTCATTCCTTAAATAGGCTAGTGGAGTGGCCAATTAGCCCCAAGCCTTACTCTCGAGGAGACCTCCTCCTGAGGAGCCATTCCTGCCTTTTGGCAGCTCTGCGTGCCCGTGCATTGAGAAGAGGCTCCTTCTCCTCTTCCTCTTCACTTATGGAAGCTTCTGGAGGTTCTGAAGGCCCTGGCTGAATCTCCGCCTCTGGCACCAAATCTTCTCCAGCCTCCTCATTGTCTGACTCGGGTGCCAGCTGCACATGCTGCTGGCGAATCACCACACCAGCCTCCTTACTGTCGGAATCAGCTACCAGCTGCACAGGCCATTGGCGGGCCACAACATAAGTATGAGCCAGCAATCTGCTGAAGTTGCCAAAATGTAGTCATAGGCTACATCAGTAGAGGAATAGTATCAAAATCACATGAAGTATTAGTACCATTATTATATACTGCCTTGGTAATACCGTATTGAAATACTGTATCCAGTTCTGGTTACTTCAATACAAAAAAGAGTGCAGAGAAGAGCAACAAAGATGATTAGGGGTCTGGAAGTCAAAATATGAACGGTTGCAGGAACTGGTTATGTCTAGCCAGAGGTGGTCTTCTGCCAGTTCAGACTGGTTCATATGAACCAGTTCTTAAGATTCTGCGCAGTTCGGTGAACCAGCAAATGCCACAACTGGTTGGCCCCCCTCCCTCTTACAGCCACATTTTTCCTTGTCTCGTCTGCTTTGGCCCAGTTGCTCTCCGGCTTCTTTGCTCCCAAGCCATCGCCACTCCCTAGTTTTAGGTAAGTAAGGTGCTGTTCTACATGGTGTGAGTCAACCCAGGGTCGTTGCATGCATTCCCCTGGGAAATCTATGTTCGCTGCCCATGCTCGCCTAGAACCCCTGGCCTCAAACTACGCCCCCCCCCCCCAGGCCAAAGCAATTTATCCAGCCTGTGGCCTGCTGTGCTTAGCCAAAGGGTTGCAGGGAGGGAACATGATGAGGCTCGATTGCCTTTCGGGCCCAACCTAGCTCTCGGGTTCCATGCAGCCTGTGGCCAGGAAGCCCAAGACAAAAGCCTGGTCCAGGCACACAGCACCCCAGTGCGGCACTCACTCGCCCGCCACCCAGAAATGGTGAGTCACCCCATCACAGGATGGATGTGAGACCCAAGGTGGAGGGGAGGGTAAGCTGGCAGCAGCTGAGAGCTGGCCCCGAAAAGCCTTGCCATGTTGCCTGTGGCCAGGAAGCCCAAGACAAAGAGCCTGGTCCAGGCACACAGCACCCCAGTGCGGCACTCACTCGCCCGCCACCCAGAAGTGGTGAGTCACCCCATCACAGGATGGACATGAGACCCAAGGTGGAGGGGAGGGTAAGCTGGCAGCAGCTGAGAGCTGGGCCCGAAAAGCTTTGCCATGTTGTCCCTGAGGTGGCCCTTCGGCTGAATGAGCAAGTCCATAGTGGGTCTCCCTCCCATGGTATGCCACTCTCCGCATTTAATTTTGAAGCTGCCTGGGCGAGAGCAGCCCCCCCCCAAGTAATTATCTCTGCTACTACTGTGCGAGCCAGCCAGCTCTGAGTCCACCAGATGCTCCTAGCCAGTCCCCTGGGCACTGCAAGTGAAGGAATGATTGCCCTCCACCAGCTGATTCCTCTCAGCCAGCCCTGAGTCCGCTGGGTGCTCCTAGCCAGTCCCCCGGGCACTGCAAGTGAAGGAACGATTGCCCTCCACCAGCTGACCCGAGCCCACCCACCCGATCAGGTTGTGGGAGTGCCTGGTCTCCAGCTGCCCTCTGGCCTTTGGAATGGCAGCAGCAGCATGCTCCCATCATACCAGAAACACTATAAAGTCTCAGTGGCCTTGTGTAGTGCTACCAGGGTGCCTTGGGAGTGAGGGGGAATAGACGCCAGCCAGCAGGCTGAAGCATCACTTGCTTTGCTCTCCTGTCTCTGCTCTTGCAAGTTTCACTGCCTTTTCTCTTGCTGCGTGGCCCTCCCGATCTTTGAGACTGTAGCTCCCTAAATAAGAAAGCGAGACAAGGGGAGCTGGGAAGAGAAAAGGCAGTGGACACTAGAGTGCAAGGCAAGCAAGTAAACCTTTGCCTGCCAGCTGGCCTCTTTGTTCCCCCTCGCTTTGGAGGCAGCCATCTGGAACAGCAGCAGCAGCACCTGAGGATGCCTTTTGTCTTGCCACACGATCTTTGAGACGAGCTGCACCTAAAGGTAATGGTGCTGTGGCTGCAAGGGGGGGTGGCACAGATGGGCTGAAGCGGCAGTAGCAATGGCTGAAGCCTTAGTGGGAAGCAGGACCGAAGTGCAACTTGCGCTGCCCATTTTGCCTTCGTCATGGTACATTTGCGCCAGCTGGTGGTACCGAAGGCAGCCCTCGGTTCCCACCGTTTCAACTCGGAGCTGGAAGCCTCGGCCAGGATCAGTCCTAGCTTTGCTATCCATTGCAGCTAGGAATCTCAAATAAAGCCAAGAATGAACGCTTGTGTTCTTAGCAGTCTGGGCACTAGATAGGCAGGTGCAGGTCCCTGCAAACTCTGTTGTCTGCCCGGCCGAAGTTTCGCTCACTGAGGCACCAGGAATCCTGATGACAGGATGGGGTCCTTCAGACACTTATCTTGGCCACCTATTAGCTCCAGCCCATCCCTCCATCTCAGCATGGGGCATGCAAAGCTTCAGCCGGGCTCCTCGAGAGATGAAGTTTGCAGGGGGCTGATCTAGCACCCAGGCTACAAGACAAACGTTCATCCTCAGTTTTGAGATTCCTAGCTGCAATGGGCAGCAAAGCTAGGTTTGTCCCCCTGTGCCTATCCAGCAGACAAAACAGGAAAAGGGGGCAGAGATAAACAGTCCTGTTGCCAAGGTACACGTGAGTTGGAGGGCAGCGCCGCTGGCTCGCTCATGCTCTCTTTCCCCAGTCTAGCTTGATGCACGGCAGCTCACATTGCCCTTTGCAAGCCTGCTGTCGCCTGGGTGCCGGTGAAGGCTGGCTTTTTGCCTAGCTATGTCCAGCTGTCAGTGGGGGGGGGGAATGGATGGGGTCCTGGGGAGGAAGCCTGTGTCAAGCTAGACTGGGAAAGCTGGCTGCGAGCAGAAAAGAAGCCGGGTGAGCCAGACCCAGACATTTCCCAGGTCCCCTTGTCTCAGAAGCAGCAACCTCACACTCTCCCCTTTCTGCTATTCTCCTTCGCACGGGATCACCCAGCAGTGGGGAGGGAGAGCGAAAAGGGGTGGCGTTCCTGTGTGCTCCTGTTTCTGTGCACTAATGCTGCCGTTCCACCTGCATCAAGCTAGACTGGGGTCCCTCAGAGTATGAGCGAGCACCGAGGAGACCGTAGAGGAGGGAAGCCAGGCAAAGGGACGAGCAAGGGGCGTCCGCAGCATGCCGGGCCTGGCAGACTTTCTAAGCCTGCCTAAAGCAGGGAGGGAGGGAGAGAGAGAGAGAGAGAGAGAGATGCCCCCCTCCCATCCCACCCACCGGAGACCCCTGGATTCCTTCCCCAACCCTGCCTGTCCCATAGAGGCACCACCCACATGAGTGATGTAGAGTTGGCCCCGCCCACTCAGTCACATGACCCATTCAGTCACGCCCACCCAGCCGAACCATTTGTTAAATTATTTGAATCCCACCACTGTGTCTAGCCTAACAAAGGGAATGACTAGGAGTGACATGATAGCAGTCTTCCAATATTTGTCACAAACAAGAGGGGGACAACCTATTATCCAAAGTACCTGAGGGCAAGACAAGAAGTAATGGATGGAAACTTATTCAAAGAAAGATCCAATCTAATGCTAAGGGGAAATCTCCTGACAGTTAGAACAACTAATCAGTGGAACAACTTGCCTCCAGAAATTGTGGGTGCTCCAACACGTTTTTAAGAAGGGATTGGAGAACCATTTGTCTGAAATGGCATAGGGTTTCCTGCTTGAGCAGGAGGTTGGACTAGAAGACCTCCAAGGTCTCTCCCAACCTTGTCATTCTGTTTTCTGAATCTGGAAAAAAAAATCATCACAAATCTGAGCACTAGTATTGTGTGGCCTAATACCGCAGAATTTTCAAACTAAAGTTAGAGGCATATTTAAGAAAGGAATTAGAATAATGGAGTTCCTTTCTGAAATGAAGGTCCAGAGCAGTGTTTCTCAACTCAGCAACTTTAAGTTGTGTGGACTTCAATTCCCAGTATTCCCCAGCCAGCATGGGTGGGAAAGAGTTGAAGAGTTGAAGCCCACATAGCTTAAAACTGCTGAGATTGAGAAACACTACTCTAGAGAAAATACCAACATCTGTTTATTTGGGACACATTAGCAAAGATGCTGAATTTGTTATTAGTAACAGCAAGTTTATGTCTTAAATACCATTATAGCAACCCAAAGGAAATTGTGTGGAAAGAAGAGAATGTGGAATATTTTTATTGTTAAGTGTTTTTTTGTTTTTTTGGCTGCTGAGTGATAAATTATTCTACTGTTTCTGTGAATAGCTGTCCTGGCAAATATATTATCAAAGCTACTATGTGCATGAAATTGACAGTTTTATATTTCAGGTCCTATACATTCATATTTCCTAGGCATGTTGATATTGTATCAGTGACTTTCAGTACCCTTGCTATGAATTTATAATTTTCTCATGAATTTAAATACTTATTTACAAGATTGATATAGTGTGCCCAATTTCAAACTCTCCTGAGAGTTTCCAGTTGAGCCTATTTCCCTGATATAATGAGTGAGGGAAGAAAGGAAGGGACTCTGTTCAAAAAAATAAACATATGAATGTATAATTATTTACTTAAATAAAATCTTAGCCTTGGTGTTCATTGTAATGTTTTTACTTAAACCAGAAAGCTCTATTTTTAATTATATTATGTCCATACTGCCTGGGAAATGCTAGCCACTTGGCACTGATTGTGGAGTGCCACATGAGTAACAAGAACCATATGATGAGATACATTTGAATTTGGATCATATGTCCAGTCTTACTGCCTAAATCCACCTATAAACATACAACATTTGAAAAAGGATGCTCTAAACAAAATCTCCTGTGAAATCTCAGACAAACTGCAGCACATCCCCTGAAAGTCCTGGCTAGTCCTGAATAACAAAGATGTCTAGGAAGTGTAAGAGAGAAGTTAAGCCCCAAGTATTTTACCACCATCAGAAGGGGGCAATTTTTTTGTTGCCCCTGCCTGTATTTTTCCCCCCTCCACCCATAAACTGCTGTGTTTATTTTATGGATGCCCATGCACCAAGACATTAATTTGGGGTGCCAGGATTTAAAGAGGTTAGTTTTCCCGAATTAGCAGACACTTTCATTTGGAAGTTATTCTCTTTTCAGTAGGTGCAGTTGCCAAGATATGCTTCAGATGAATGGAATTTTCTTGAAAGTCCATACAGCTACAGTAAATTTCCTTGATAAAGAAAGGAATCGAGCCACAAATAAACAGGAATACAAATACCTGCTACCTGCTATATTTTGTTATCTAAGTTCTTGCTTAGATGTTCTGGAGGCCTAGAGTTTTTGGTAGGGTATGGGGGCTCTATCAAATTGTACAGCTGATTATATTTTGTTCTCTTCTCTTGAACTGCTTAGAAATCTGAAGCAAAGGTTTATTTTCTTTTCCTGCCCTTATAACTGATTTAGGGCTTAAATCTCAAATTGTTTGGTTTAGATCAGTCTTCCCTAAATTGTTACCAATTAAATGTGTAGAACATGCTGGAGGATGTTGGGAATCTGAGATTGGGGAGTGGAATAACAGCATGAAGGAGGGTATTTTACAAGTTGCCAATGAATGATAATCTACTTCATTTGGAGAGAAGGTTTCCCACAAAATGGCCCACTGTCAGATTCCCTCCCTTTCCTCTGTATTCAGAATGAAATTACTAAGCAAGCATCAGACATTTCTTCATCAAGGCCGTGCATTTAAGGCTTATACAGGCGATGCCCTTGATTCTTTTGCTTAAAAGAGTTAACTGCATTTCACAATAATCAGTGTATCCTGCTATAGTGGCCAACAAATGCTTCATGCCAACCAGCAAGGAAATGGCAGAAGTTCATATACAACACACCCAGAAAACCCAAGGTCGAAGAATTTTGTTCTGAACAACAATCTAATAATTGACCATTCAAAAGGACAGAGTAGACTTTTCATTCAATATTTGCAATTTAATAAATGTTGATTGCATAAATTTTATACATATCGAAAATGCTAAATTTAGAGCATGTGCAAAAATTACAAGTTTGAATCCTAGTAAGGGCAAGAAAACACATCTGACAGGGCAGTGGCAGAGTTACCTCCAGGGCCTACAGTTCCTAGAATTACCAGCCAATATGGTCATTACCTTGGATTTGAGAAGAATTCTGGGGTTTGTAGTATATACCCTGGGTAGAAAAATCTGAACTAGGTGAAGTAGTATAAGGCAGTTTCCCATGATTGTAAACATCTTTTGCCTGAACTTCAGGTATGACTTTGAATAAAATATTATGCCAGCCAATGAAGAGGATCTGCTACCTAATATGACAATTGCATTTTTTTTAAAAAAAACTAGCATTGCAAACTTCAGAGAATCCCAGTCAAGCAGTGGTGAAATCCGGCCAGATCTATCTGGCTTGTGCGAACTGGTAGGGCCGGCAGCGGAAGGCTCCACCCACCCACTGGGATGTCATTACATCCCATTTTTGATCCTCTGCGCATGCACAGAAGAGGCATGCAAGCATAGCGAACACATGCGCATGCTCACATTTCCGAACCAATAGCGAAGGTAAGTTTACTTCACTGCTGCAGTCAAGCAATCACTGACAGATACATGTCTATGTAGCCGCAGTCTACATAGACTGCAAAAAAAGGCTCCACAACAGGGGTGGGTTCCACTTACCTTTACTATTGGTTTGCAGTGGGTGCGCGTGAGTGCATGCGCTTCGCTCTTTCTCTCTCTTGCATGCTTCTGCACATGTGCAGATCACCAATGATGACATCATGGTGGGTGGGCAGAGCCTCCTGCCGGTTTTACTACCAGTTCTATAGAACCGGACAGAACCGGGAGCAACCCACCACTGCTCCACACCCATTTGCACTACTCAGGTGACCCTGAGGACCCAGATAAACCTCCAAGTGGCCTTAATGACTCTCTAAAAGAATGCAAATGACCAGCTGTCTGCAAGGAATATAAATCCTTCCCTTCTCCAGTTCAGTCAGAACTGAAGAAGCTTCTTGGAGGAGAAGTAAAATGTCTTCAAAGAAAAAAACCCAGAAAGTCCAGTTGCCTCTTGAAAAAAAGCACCTTTGGGTTATTACTTTTGAAAGAGGCAAACCAGGCAATAAACCACAAGCGTAGGTTTAATTCTGCCCTTCCCTTCAAATATGGATCAACTCCAGCAGGGGGGGGAATAATCAGGCATGCTGGTAACTTCCCAACCACTAGTGCAAACCTCCACCTAGGCAGCAGAGCTTGCCTTAACAGTGGTTCAGCCGCTGCTAATGAGGTGACTTCCAAGCAAAGTAGTTAAGATTTTACTGCTTCTGTAAACTTCTCTAAACTGAAGTTTAAAGTAGAAATGTAATCTTCAACTCCCCAAGCAGTCTAGTTTGGCTACTAAAGGTGTTGTTTTACATTTCCAAATGTTTTTCTCCTTGTCACTCCTTTTTATATTTCAGCCTTCAGGTTTGTGAGCATTTGTTTCTCGCAGCACACCTCCCTCTGAATGCTGAGTCTTGGGAGGCATTTGTGACTAACTGCTAAATGCTGCCTGCCAAATAAGAGCTCCCTGCCGGTGACATGACCACCTAGTGACCTCTAAAAATGTTTTAACAATGTGAAAAATATCTCCCTCTCGTAGGAAACAGCCATTCTTTTAAATTAAAAGTACATTGAACGTTTGCTTAGCTATAGATAAATGGTATTCGGAGCCACCTTCTCTGTTTCCAATTTTGGCCGTTTGAAACCCAGCCCAAGACTAAATAAATAAACATTGATACTAAGAGCTCTAGAGCAGTGTGATTTCACAAACAGCTTTTTTCCATTTTCTAAAATCTAAATGTTAAGCCAGACATAGACCAGGTAATGAAAAGAAACAAGTCTGGCAGCCCCTTTCCATGGCTCTTAGCTGAAAAGAGATCAAGCCAAAAGAAGGGACTACAATTTGGCAGACTTAACATCTTTCAAAGTCTGCCGCTTGCAAGGCTAAGAGTTAAACATTTAATGTTTACCAATTGAAACGTGATCTCTGTGTTGAAAAGACACAGTGGCATACAGTACTTCCAGCATCCTCATCTCTGCATTAGCTTAGCAAGGTATACAAATTTCTGGGGTCTGGAGGTAAGAAGAGAAACATTTCTCGCTAAAATCCATAGATGCTATTCTGAGAGGCTGTTTTATGCACGTATCGTGCACGTGTGTGGTTTAATCGGATAATTGCCATTCCCACAGAGCTAAACACAATCAAGGTTTGAATGGTTTGAACAGAGCCTCAGCACTTCTATTCGTAGAATAGAGATTTAATGGTCTTCTGGCTAGCTCCCCGAGCTTTGTGTGTTTCCCTTGGCAAAAGGAAGGAAGAGAGAGGTTTCTATTGCTGCAGTTAAAATGCTACTTGGAAGTTATATCTTTAGAAGCATATCTCATGAGTTCTCAAATTTAGATGCCAACTTTGCAACAGAGACATTTGGAGAGCTGGAATCCACTTTTGTGCTTACTTATGCCAATCATATTTAATGTATATGCAGAGCACACCATGAAAAAGGCGGGGCTAGATGAATCAAAAGCTGGAATTAAGATTGCCAGGAGAAATATCAACAGCCTCAGCTATGGAGATGATACCACTCTAATGACAGAAATCGAAGAGGAACTAGAGCCTCTTGATGCAGGTGAAGAAGGAGAATGCAAAAGTTGGCTTGAAACTCAACATTAAGAAAACTAAGATCATGGCATCCGGCCCTCTCAATTCCTGGCAAATAGATGGGAAAAAATGGAGATTTTATTTTCCTGGGCTCCAAGATCACCGCAGATGGGGACTGCAGCCAAGAAATTAAAAGACGCTTGCTCCTAGGGAGGAAAGCTAAGGCAAATCTAGACAGCATACTAAAAAACAGAGACATAACCTTGGCAACAAAAGTATGTATAGTCAAGGCCATGATTCTCCCAGTTGCAATGTATGGCTGTGAAAGTTGGACCATAATAAAGGCTGAGTGCCAAAGAATTGAGGCCTTTGAACTATGGTGCTGGAGAAGACACTTGCGAGTCCCTTGGATTGCAAGGCGATCAAACCGGTCAGTCCTAGAGGAGATCAACCCTGACTGCTCTTTAGAAGGCCAGTTCCTGAAGATGAAACTCAAATATTTTGGTCACCCAATGAGAAGGAAGGACTCACTGGAGAAATGCCTAATGCTGGGAAAGATTGAGGGCAAAAGAAGAAGGGGATGACAGAGAATGAGGTGGCTGGGTGGAGACATTGAAGCAGTAGGCGTGAGCTTAAATGGATACCAGAGTATGGTAGAGGACAGGAAGGCCTGGAGGAACGTTGTCCATGGGGTTGTGATGGGTCGGACACGACTTCAGAACAAACAACAACAATGCCAATCATCTGTCCCCAGGCCCATCTCTTTTACTGCTTTCCCACCTTATCCTCTTTTACATCCCAGGTAGGACATGTCTTTATGATCCAGTGATTGGCTGCAGTACTGAAAGCACCTGTACCCATTTGACAAATCTGAGGGAGAGAATCACAAATTTAAATCACAACCACATATGGCAGAGATTTTGAACATGGTCATCTAGCACTGAGTAGCACTAGTGATGTTATCTAATTTGGGTAATGAAACTTCTTCAAGAAAATTAACAAGCTCAGGGAACACCAAAGACTCATTTCAATACTGAGCTACCAATACTTTCATTTACCAAAAGAGGATCTGCTAATACCTTTGATGACCTTCTTTTATAATGTTTAATTTTAGCTAATTTCATACATTTCCTTTCTAATATTCAGATCACTTTCTGAGAAACCTGTCCTAAGTATTATGGCTGGTTCAAATGTCAGAAAGCCATGAGACAGCCATGTCAACCTCACTGTAAAGTTGTATGTAGTCCATGGCCCTTTCTCCCATTTTTTCAGATGAGGTGTGAGGAAAACATCAAAGCAGTTTTACTGAGGAGAGAATGAATAATAATCAGTTTTCTTTTCCTGGACTCTGAGGTTTCTTCCTAAACTTAATAGCAGGGTGTGCAAGGATGGGGTGGGGGTGTTAATCAGGTCTTTGGGGGGAAAGGGGGGGGGAACAGTTCAGACTTCTCAGTCTCCAGATCTCCTGCCCTGGTGCCTGGAACAGAACAAATGAGCACTTAGGAGAAGGAATGTGAAGTCAGATACTCTTTTCTCCATGACTAAGGAAGAGATACCTGTAAACAGTTATTGGTAGGCTAGCTTTGGCTTCTCTTTTACTTGATTTTTTAAAGTTCTTTCTTACCCATTTCTGAAGAACAACTAGAAAAGCTGTCTCTGCAGAAATTCTCCTAGAAAAATTATTGAGAGTTCTGGTAAACTCTTAACCAAAAGCAAAAATCTAATTTATCTAAACTAATATATCTTCTTCTTACAATTCATTTTGTATTGTAATACAGCTATTAAAGATGGAGAACCTGAGAGGAATAAAGAGGAGGCAAGCTTTTATTCAGCCTTGGTTGGATAGATAAGGATTTGTCAAACTGATAGCTTTAAAAGCTAAGAACCCTGTGCTCAACTGGGTAAATCGGTTCCTCATTTCTCAGAAATTTTTTTCTCCCATTATGGGATTTAAACAAAAACAATATTACAAATAAGACCAAAATTAATTTGTAAACCTACATTGAAACTGGAGATAACATCAAAAAGCTGTTTTTTCAAATGTTCTTTTGATGCTCTTAAAATGTGTACATTAAGCAAGAATATACCAGGAGTGTCTTCAGAGGCTGTCTAATAAATAAAATCAACTCTGCACATTAAAAAATTCCCTGTACAAAATGGGGCAAAACTTCAATCTCACCATCACAGAGGCCATATTGTCTTTTTTTATCATACCCAGCAGACACCTCTTGGATGTTTATATTTTGTACAAAAATACACAACACTAAAACGATTTAATCACACTCTAAATTTTGTTGAGATATTGAGAATGAAATATACACAATTCCCTTTCTATGAAAAGATTATATTGTTGCCCATAAGTATGCACCAAAGCCCATTATTATACATGTTAGCTATTCAAATCATATTGCCCAAATATCTATATTTATGTTATAACAGAAATATATCCATTTAAAATGTGATGTTTTTTTTTAAAAAAATATTTTGAAAGAATAAAATGTGTAAAATAGATTATATATAAGGAATGGGAGGATTTGTGTGTGAATTTTACTGGGTGATGTAAAGAAAGGTTTTTTTTACCACAAGATTCTTTTAAATGCATTGAGTAGTTAAGTACTTAATTTAGTATAAGTCCTTTCCGGCACATTCCTTTTTGAATTACCTGAATGATAGACACTCTGAGATTTTATAGTTCATTATAAACAAAAATGCACTTAAAGAGAGATAAAGTCTATTTTCCTTCTTAAAAAAAAGAAAACAATTCCGCTTAGGTTCAGCTAGTTCTTCTTTGTCAACTATTACTAAGTGTTTCTTGCCCATATGTTTAAAATGTAGTAAATCACACCAATTACATTCTTTAGACTGGAATACTTTGTTTCAGGAGCAATAAAACGTGTTCCCAATCACTCACCTAAAAGAGAAACAGCTTAAAGGTTATCAGACTATTGGAGATAATAGATTCACTCAGAAAAAAATATTAGATTTTGGGTTGTTGTTTTTTTTACAAAATGGAATGGGGAAAAATAAAACTGATTCTATTTCATGGTCTGTAGAAGTAGATGAAAAAGCAGCTAAAACAGGAAGAATAGCTACCTGAGAGGATAGAATATAGATTAGAGTGATGATAATAAATCCTGTCAGTTTATTGTGACCAGAACAGAAGATAAGGAGGAGAAAATGTTTAAATTTTATAAAGATAAGGAACACATTCTTTAGCCCTGAGACTAGTATAGTTTAGATGAATTTGGAGGTTGGGGAGGATAGGTTGCTGGAAAAAGGGGCTTTGCTGGATTCAGATGCCGGAAATAAGTCCTGACTCTTTTAGATTGGCAAGGTTTTTTTAGGTAGGATTGTACTCTAGAAAAACCAGAATGATGCTTAGAGGTTTCCTCTGGTAATCTCGCTTTCTTTAGTTCTGTACTTCACATTTCTAAAAGAAAGCTGTTAACTTTTAAAGAAATATCTCCACCCCTCACTTTATGCCTATTTAGGCTTTGAAAATGATAATGTAGGATGTTATTGATGCTCAGAAGTGGATCTGAGGATTTTCAGCAGTAAAAAGTAGTTACTCAAAAAATATCAGTATGAGAAATGCTCATGAAAATCATGAATTCCTGCAGATACGTATGCAGTTCTTGAATGAGATTTTTTAAAAATTTATACAAAAGCTTATTTGTTGCTTGAGTGAACATTTCAGTAAGTGTTAAGTTGCAGTCTTAAAACCACCTACTAATCCCTTACTTGTGAATAAGCAGGCACAGGATTTCATAGTTTAAAAAAAATAGAATCAGGAGAGGAGGAAAACAATCCTGTCCTCTGTAAAGCAATCTCCAAACCAAAGGATAGTACAGCCAAAGAAAATGAAACAAATTAAATAAAAGTATGATGGAATTTAAATTATTACCATATTGACCAGAAGTAGATAATGTAGGTGGGATACATTGCCATTTCATTCATTTATTCATTCATTTGTTTATTCATTGATTTATTTTATATGGCCACCTATCTCACTTGTATATCACTCTAGGTGATGTACATAGTTAATACACAACAAAAGTCATAATCATCTACCAGGAAAAGCATTTAAAATTAATAAAAAAAACAGAGGAGAGTTCACTCTGACAATATAATCATTTCACATATTCCATACTTCCTTGGGAGACCTAAGTTTTAAGGGCCTTCCAGAAGGCTAGAAGCATATGACTATATTCATCATGGGGGAATCGTGTTCCAGAGAACAGGTGCTACAGTACAAAAGGCTCCCTTTCTGGATCTTGCCAAACAAAGCTCCTTGGCTTTGGGATCCATAGAACATAGAACAATAGAAATGGAAGGGACCTTGGAGGTCTTCTAGTCCAACCCTTTGCTCAAGCAGGAGACCTTACACCATTTCAGACAATGCCTCTTTTGTTGAACTTGATGGCAGCATTTCTTCCCCTCGTCCTTCAAGGCCTTTCGAATGTACCACTACACTGGCAACCAATGTAGCTCATGTAGCAGAGGTACAATTGTATGCTGTTCTCAGAGCACACATAACTTCCAGGGCCACTGCATTCTGTACTACTTGAAGCTTCAGGTTGCTCTTCAGAGGCAGCCTTATGTAGAGCACAGTACTGTAATCTATTCAGAAGGTGTCTAGACTAGAGCATAAGTGACTGAGAATGGGAATGGGCACAACTGACACACAACCCAAAGCTATACAAAGTCCACCCCCCACCCCTTGGAGCTGCTGCCACCTGCTATTTGAGCATGAATCATGACTCCAGGATTGCCAGATTGCACACTGGATCTGTTTGGATAGTGCAATCCCATCTACTGCAAAAGATGGTAAATCCTTTGATACAGAAGGTCCCCAAGCCCCAAGCCATTCAATCTTGTTAAGATTCAGTTTTTCCTTAAACTAATGAGAAGAAAGCAGCTGTTATTGACTTTCTTCTGTCAGCCCTGCCTTAGCATAGCACAATCTGGCATGATGGCATTGGGAAAGTGCAGGAAAACAAATCTCATCAGCTGCTCCTATTTTATATTTAGGCACAAGATCAACCTCTGCAACATACTTCGTTGTTTGGAGACTGGTTTGTTCCCCCTATATTTCTACCAGATTCTCATGGTCCACTAACGTGGTATCTTTTCCAACTATTAGAATTATTCATGAGCTGTCTTTTTAAATAAATATTTCAATTTCCTCTTGATAACCTTTAGCTCACTAGATTGGGCTGCTCAGATAAATTATGAATGAAACAGCCAAGAATCTGACTGTTATCTCACCCATGTAGATTTTCATTTGAATTTAGCCAGCATGATGAGCTGCTCTGCTAAAGTGTTGCAAATGCAGCTGTTCCAATACTGTCGCATTTTGTGGTTAGAAGGAAGCTTTTGTACAACTGATGCCATACATAACTATACACATCCAATTATATACAAATTGTTTGATTTATTTTAAAAAAAGTTCTACATGAGACTAATATCCTAAATACCCATTCTTGAAGCTGAAGGCAATTCCATTGCTTTAATAGCACTTATTGAGCTAATTGCTCAGGAAATCAGCCAGAATCAGTTGACTGAATGTAAACTATTCCAGCCAGATGCTTTGTCCAGCTCTGTATCTCAGAGATGGTGAATTTTCTGCTGACAAAATTTATAGGGATGCAGTGATTCAATATTAGAACCTTGTGTTAACAGGCTGTGTTCTTGATGACCCTGCTCTTTGCTCTTTCGTTATTTACATTTTCCTCTACAGTACGTCCGTAATTCCTAAAACGTCCCCAGAGGAATTTCATTGTTTTTAAAGTTGGATTGACCTGCTGAACTTTACCCAAAAAAAAATCATATGAACTAGCAACATCGGTTAGTCAAATTTCAGTTAAATCTATTACATTTTTGCAATTAAAAAATAAGATAAACACTTATTAGATGCAAAAGAACTCTTTTTCTGTTAGGTCAGTAAGAAACAACTATCCTTATGTATTATCCCTAATCTCCCCTGTAATTATATACAATTGTTCATTGCCATGGTATCTAGGAAAACTATACAAAGTTAAAATGGCATCTTTTTTTTAAAAAAAAATCAAAACAAAGCCAGAGTAACAAACCCTAAGCACAAAGAAAACAGGCCAGCTGGCAAAGTACTCAAGATCTCACAAACCTCATTCAAGGGCAAAGAGTCTTGTAGATGTCTGCTCTCTGCTTGTTTTCAGACATTCTGTCTACTATTTATCTTCAAGACTGTGGAGAGTGAAGACAGGCAAACTTTGCTTTGTTCCTTCCCCTGTTCCTCTAAAAGAGGCCCAGTAATATAATTACAAAGGCTAGGTTTTGCATGACACAGTTGTTGAACAATACTTCAATAGACTGGATGGTTTAAGCATCAGTGGGCTCTATTTTTTAATTACTACTTATCATTCTTTTAGACTATCTATCACACTTATATACCAGTTTTCTTTTAAGGATTTCATCGCAGTATGCTTAGAGATTATCCTTTTTATCCTGGCAACATGGAATGGGCTGGGAGATAACAATCGACTCAAGATCACCCACTAAGCTGCATGTCTGATAAATCCATACCACTGGGTCTGGCAACAACAGTGTGTACTAAGTGCTGGGCCAAAATTAGAGGGGGGCGTCCCAGCTCAGAAGGCCAGCATTCTTCATTAGAAGAAGACAGATATAGAGGAGAGAAGATGGTATGATGAATTTGGTGGAAGGATGGAAAAGGGTCACACATAAGACAGAGAACCTCAGAACAGGCTTGACACCAGATGTGGAAAACATTAGAAAGAAGTGCTTTGGAGTTCTTTACTTAGGGAAAGGTAAGTATTTCATCTGATGAAGTCATAGATGAATGTGTTCGGAGGCAAAGAGTAGGAAGTCTCTGTCAACGGTATATTAATACAAAGCTTTTCTTAATGTTCATATGTCATATATTCTCCACTGATACAGAATGACTTCTAACTTAAAAGCACTTATTCCTGAGTAGCCTCAATGAATCTACTGAAACATTATAACTGTGGCTGAGCAAGAGTTATGTGGGTATGGATTGACATACCTATATTGTATGTTACTGTATATGAAAATATAACAGTTGAATGGATATCTAACATCTGACATCTGCACTACAACTTGATTTGAATTTAAAAATATCAGCATGCTACTGATTATGGTGGGTTGTAGGCATTTCCCCTGTACCAAACATAAAAATCATAAAACACTAAATGTTTAACTAATTAAGTCTTCTCTACTTTAGGAGTTATAGGCTGTAAATCGAAATTATTTTTCATCAGTTCTTTTTTCAAACCTGAATGTTCCTCACTGAATTCAACGTTTTAGCTGTTCAAACGCTGAAGGAGTGTGGCTGAAATTTTCTTTTCTTTTTAAAACTTCCTATAGCATAATTGTTTTTATAATAATAATAATGTTCAATACTGATCAATTAGTTCAACTGATTTTTTTAAAAAAAATAATAAGATGTAAAGAGTTTCATAAAAATAATGGATAGTTGCCTTCTTTTTTTTAACTAACACATATCAGTTAACTTTCATACCAATAAGCTTATTACAAGTGGAGTGCCCTTGAATGTAAATTCAAGATTCCAGAGGTACCAAACAATTGCTGAAAAGGATCATGTCCCAAATTGCATACATCAGAATAACACTGACTATGTAAGGATACCGTGTTTCCCCGAAAATAAGACTCTGTCTTCAGTGGTGAAATGTAAAATTTGTTACTACTGGTTCTGTGGGCATGGCTTGGTGGGGGGATAATGGACTGGGTGGGTGTGGCCAACTTTTTTCTTTTTTAACTTTTAAAACCATTTTTAAAATGGTTTTTAAAAAATGCTTTTAAAAGCCTCTGATGATCCCAGCTGAGTTGCCTGATCGTCAGAGGCTTTCTTTTCTTTTAAAAACATTTTTTTCTACAACCTCTTCGGCTGAAGAGGTTGTTTAAAAAAATGCTTTTAAAAGCCTCTGACAATCTCAGCTGAGCCGCACGATCATCAGAAGCCTTTTTTTTTTTACTTCTAAAAGCATTTTTTCGGCCGAAGAGGTTGTAGAAAAAATGCTTTTAAAAATAAAAAAAAAAGCATCTGATGATTGCGCAGCTCAGCTGGGCATGGGGAGGCCCAGGGATTTTTACTACCGGTTCTCCGAATCACCCACTGCCATTGCTACCGGATTGGGCGATCCAGTCCGAACTGGGAGCATTTCACCCTTGCTTCAATGTCCTTCGACAGAAACGCCTGACAAACACCAACCCTATCTATCACATATCCTACCCCATCCAAAGTCTATAAAGAATGATATTTGTAAGTTAGGAAGATCAAGCGATAAGGACAGATTTAAACTTTTTCAAAGGTGCCTGAATAAACAGCTAGGCCTCATTATAATTTGTTACAAACAGAGCATGCAGAAACATTAAGTGGCTCTTCATCATGACATATGGCCTTGGAAATTTCTAGAATGTCCCTTCTTGGAAATCTGCAGGTGAACATTAAATATGTGTACTCAAAAAAATTCCTACAAACTTTGGGGTTTAAAAGGATCTCCCACACGCTGAAGGAATATTTGGGATCTCAGACCCAGTGAAGTTAATTTTAATGTATCCTTCTAGAACTTAGAGCATTTCCAAGAACAGGGAGGAGCTCAATTGGACTTACATCTATTAGAGAATTATATCAGAGTTGATTCATGTAAAAGAATACAGAAATCTATAATATTTTAATTGGATCTAATCTGTGTTATGAACTAAGTTTAGAATATTATGTCTTTGTTGCAGCTGTAGGGAGTGAGATCATTTTTTTCTTTGCAAATTGAGCAGAATGTCTCCCAACAGAGCAATTGGCTTATTGTTGTCCAGGAAGTGGAAAAACTCAACTAATTAAGGTGGATCTCAGGCACCCTTGCAGAAGAGGCACAGCCCAAGAGTTTGAAAGTTAAAGAAACATAATTATTTCAAATAGTTAAAACCCCAGCCAGAGGTGTAGATTAATGTGAAAAATGTAGCTGATCTGCTTGGATAGAACTGAATCACAAATGAATTTTTAAAAGATGGAATACGTTCTAATAAATGTATGTATTTCTATCTATAGCTATCTATCTAGCTATCTAGCTATCTATCATCTATCTATCTATCATCTATCTTTTATATATCACCTGTCTCTTTCTTCTATCATCTATCAACTGGGCATATCTATTTTAATAGTTGCCCATTTGGGAGGGTAGTAACATTGGTTTCTAAAGGATAATTTATATTATATACAAATATCAGCAGAAATGAAGACAAGTTGCAATGATCCTAACACCTCCCCCAAATTCCAGTTTCCCCTTGAAGAACAGCCAGTATTGACTATATTATCCAGAACTGCAATTTATTTTCAAGAATCGCCATTATCTGATTCAGAATTTAGTTTTAAGTAAGCCACTAAATAATCACTACTTTTGACATGAAGTTTAGCACTTCAAGCTAAAAATGTTTGCTCTTCAGATTTAACACATATACTTGTTATTTAAATTTGGAAGATGTATTACAGCTTTGGTTTATAAATTTTGCTTTGTGAAATATAACCACAGCGTGAATTTGAGGTAAAGATTTATGGAATAGTGTTGAACTGATACAAGTAAAGTTTAGCACACTTCTTCAGCAAAACAAAGTTGACAGACTGTCTGGTGCAAATAGCTAGCTGCATTTGTTAAGTTCAAAACACAGAAGAGTTTATTATTGCTGTCCCTAATATAAGAATCTAGTGAACTAAAAGTCAAAGCTACATTAGCACTAGATAAAAGTCAATGGAATTCATGGCGGGCTGGAAAAGGTCTCTTGTGGCAACAAAATGACTCCAAAATCATAACACATTTAACCCTGCCTTCTAATTTAGCTTATTCTTCTCCTACATAGAAATTCTTATAAAAATGCAAAATAAGATGACTTTTCTAACTTAAAATCAGGGGTGGGTTCCGCTTACCTTTACTACCAGTTCGCAATGGGAGCGCCCACACTTCTGCGCATGCGCAGATAATCAATTATGACATCTGGGCAGGTGGGTGGAGCCTCCCACCACTTTTACTACCAGTTCTAAAGAAACGGACAGAACCAGGAGCAACCCACCACTGCCTAAAATGTTATATTATAGAAAGAGACATCAAATTCTACTTTGTAGGTCTTCAAAAATGATACATATGACACAAGTTTAGACAAAGCTATCTATCTATCTATCTATCTATCTATCTATCTATCTATCATCATCATCTATCATTCATCTATCTATGAAAACTGTAAACAGGATCTTATTTTTCAGTTACTTCTTGATCGATCAAGGTAGCATATTGCAATTTATTTTTCATGAGGCTTAACTCCTGAGTTGCACCATAAGGTCATTGTTTCACTGAACAAACCTTCTCTAGGGAGAGATTATTTAATTCCAGCTTGTCGGGTTTTCCCTTTTCATTTATCAATCTATAATCATTTACAAAGATAGATTTCTAAATGGTGAAGGAAAGAACAATTTGGTTACATAAGAACCTTGAAGTATCACTCTAAACTTGATCATGGAACTATTTCATAAATGATGAATTACTGAATTTGCCACAATCAGTTCAGTGTTTGAAGGATACCATGTCTTTTTCTTTCATTCATAAGACACTGAAATATTTATACAATGCACTGGAATTAATAATGATAGAAATCAGCTAATTTTGCAAAACTGTATGTGCAAGTTTGCAAAATTAAATCATTCTACCATTATGTTTATTTAGGATGATTGATGATGATAGAATTCAGAAGGTTCCATTTGTAGCTAGTTTTATACATTTATATGATGCCATCTAGATTTTGTTGATGGCCACTACAATGACTTGGCATCGAATATCATCTATAGCAAGACTGAGAAAGACAAATTGTTTCTCAGAAGGACAATGGTGTCTATTGCATGATCAAGCACAACCATTTTGTGGCTCTCAGACAGAAGCAGCTAGGGAAGAACAGCTCTTCGAAGTCAGACATGTGAAAAACTAGTTCATACAAGACTGGCCTCAAAATTTGGTTTGTTTGATTTGCTTCTAATACTGAGTTTTAAACAAAGCAATATAAATAATATGCTTTATAATCAAGGTTCGTTGTTGTAAGGTATATGTATATACCTTATATTTATTATAACTTGTACCTGTATAAGTTATAAAGTATAATAAATATCTCTTATAAATAAATGTATGAGATATAACATTTTGTTCTATTGCAACAAATGGAAAGGGAAAAAGTATGAAAGCTAGGTAGTAGTTAGCTGGCAAGATATCTAAAGTTGCATTAAATTGCCAGTTTGGATAAGGAAGAATGCTGATTATATAGATATGTTTAAGGCTGAACTCAAGGATTATTGAAATAGACAATGAAGTTTTAGAACTTGTTTCTGCTTTGAGTTCAGACATCATGAAACCATCAGCATGACTGCTTCAGTTTCTGTATTATTTTGCCACAAAAGTTCATTCTGCTATTTCCACATCAGTTAAAATCTTCATGAATACACGTTTTAAGTCAAAGCACATATCACCTCCTAGCTGACATTGGCTGCCTCCATGAAAACTAAATAGGATTATGTTTGGTTTTTATTTGGAAGGTAGACTATCAAGAAATACCACAATTAATAAACAATGCGTAAAAGGTGAAAATGCCTGAAAGTGGCCATGGCACATTTTCCTATAGGTTATTATTATGCACCTTTGCTTATATTTGTCTATATATTTCATATTTTACTTTTAAAAATCTGAAATGTGATTAGAAACACATTTAGAGAAGTGTAACCGTAGAAGAATAATTGCATTTCAGCTTGCGCATTAGTGAATTAAGTCAGCCTATATTAAAGTGTAAATTGAATGAGTTCCTTTAAAAACAGCTGAAGATGCAGGTGTTTACAAAGAGTTTTAAAAAGGCTGGACCATGAAACATGCACGATAACTCTAACATCAGCCAGAATGAATTAAACGATTCTTCAGGGAATAAAATACATCACATGAGTATAAACTAATGTAAGTAACATCTCAACTTCAGTTTTTCTGACTGGTTTAATACTGCCTGTAAACTGAAGGATGGAGAGATCAATAAATTTATAGGACAACAATGTCTAGTATTTCCTCCCTCTGAATATAGTGCTGCACTTTTTCTCAAGATCCTCACCCACGATTGTGTATGTTACATATCCATGCACACAGAAGATATAAAAGACATGTCAAACTCACAAAAAGTAAGTTATTACATAAGAGTAGATACTAAATTTTAATAGAAGTCAACAGACAAACATACTATTTCTTGTATACATTAAGTATACAAGGCATAATTCAAATCGATTAAGTTTACATCTTTTTAGTCTGTGGGTTTTTTTGTAAATCAGATTGATTTAATGTTTCACATTGTTATCCATTTATTTAAACTTCATAAAACCTTTAACTTAAAAAGGCACTTTTAAAAATCTGCTGTCTTTCATATTTGATGAATTTTAAGACAAAAACAAAAAACAATAAACTTTCTTATTTGAACATGAAATATTGTTCATAAAACCCAGCAATGAAGATAATAATCCCAGGTATTATTTAATAAGCATACACTGTGTTGTAATAACATACCTCATTGATATGTTGAGGATATACTAATATAAACAATCAAGAGTAGAATTGCTTCCATCTTTTCCAAACTATTATTTATCAACCAGCTATTTTCAGCTTAGTTTGGTCAGATAGGGATTTCTATGCACTAGAAATATGGAACAATTTGATTATAGAACAATTCCATATTCTATTAACATTGTCTACCACGTATCTATGCATATGTATATAATTATTTAATACAATATATTGCAACAATGTATAGCCTTTTGCCCCTTATATTGCTTTTTTTAAAAATAAAAACAAATCAGTGTCTCCTTATGAAAGTGTCTATTATGAAATGTTGGCAATGATGAAATCAAAATTGGAAAATGTTGCTTCTACCTTTGTTGCATCTTTCCCTTATGCTCGCGGCATCCACAAAATATTAATTACAACATCATTTGTCAAATGGTTGTCCATTCATGCTCACTGTATAATAAATAGATAAACTATCAAACCCTCATATAACTAATTAGAAGAGAAAGATGGTGGATAAAATGTCTACACTTTGCCGGTTGGCCTGGGGCCCTGATGGGAGGGGGGCACTCACCACTGGGGGCGGCTGACAGAATAAGAAGAGTTTATCCCCGTCCCATCTTTCTCTTAGTTCTCTTAATTTTGATTTTAGCAGTTTTTAATAATATTTTAATAAGTTTTAATGTTTTAATATTGTAATTACTTTTTACCTGTTTTATAACTCTTAAGCCACCCAGAGTCACCTTGTAGGGGAGAGGGGCAGCATAAAAATTTAAATGAAACATAAATAAATAAAACAGGTCCTAAATCTCTTACAGTATATTCAGCTATCATTTGATATCAAGCGATAAAGAAAATTTCCCCAAATTTAAGATTTTATTGATTCACCCAATCAATTGAGTAAATGACCAGATTCACATCATATATCCATCTCCTCATTTCATCCCATCTTGTTGTGGTCCACCAGCAGCTTGCGGAGCTGACAGCGGAGTCGGACAGCGATGAGGCTGAGGAAGAACATGGGCCAGTCCTGGAGGCTGGGAAGGCCCAGATGAGGGCTCTGCGTCGGAGGCAGAGATGGGGCCAGGGCCATCAGAGAGTGATGTGAGGACTCCAGAGCCTCCAGAGGCTGACAGTAGAGAGGCAGAGAAACAGGAAGAGCCTGTTCCTAGTGCACGTATGAGAAAAGCTGCCAGAAGGCAAGAGCAGTTGAAGCAAAGAGGACAATTTGGGAGTAGGGCCAAGAGATGATTGGCCCCTCCCATAAGGCTTAAAAGACCAGCAACGGCTCTTGGGCTCTTTGTCGGAAAACAACGTTGATAGTATTGCTGCACTTATCTTTTGTCGGCGTCTTCTGCTTTTGAACTTTTGCCAAGAGAAGTCTTTGGCAGTTTGCCTAATAATACCAAGGTTGGTGATTAGACTGAAGAATTTGTGTTATGAAGAGTTTGTTTTAATTTAGTTTGGACTATGCTGAGAATGAGTTAATTCTCAGCTGTTCTATTAAAGTCTGTTTGTTTTGGAACTGTTTGCGTCGATTGCTACCTACTTGGGCCTGGGTCACAACACATCTCACCTCCAAACTAGTTTTTGTTTCTGTTTTTTTTTAAAGGAGGGGGGGGAGATGGAACATTTCCATGTATTCTTTTCATAAGTACTGCATTGCTTTTCCTTTTTCTGCTAAGCTAAGCACATCCCAAACCTTCACACTTTAAAAGGCAGAGTTAAAAAATAAACATTTACTTCTCTACACAAGCATTTGAAGCCTGCTTTCGGTCCTGGAAGGCAAGCTATATTTCCAAAATGTTCTACAAATTTCTCTTGCACTTTTTGATAGCATTAGATTATTATATAAGAGTTTCCCTGTCCGTGCAAACAGCCTGACAGCCAAAAAAAAAAAAGTCAAAATAAAATTAGCACTTTCTTTCTTAGGTACTTTATTTTCTAGATTGTCCATATTTTCAAGCACATAAATCTGGACAAAAGCCATGATCAATGGCCTTGACTGGACTGTGAGTTTTCATGCCCTTGGGCAGGGTAGGCAGGCAAATTCTTAAGAGGCCAATGCTTAAGATTTTTTAAAAAATTGGTAAGGCACTTATCCATTGTCAATTTGATTTCATTGGTTTTTCTTATTACAAAAGACATTGTTCATTTCATTATTAATATTTTAATGTTTTTGATTTTTGTTGCCTATGACCTCAGGAAAGTTTCCTATAAAAAAGGTTCAAGTTTCAAATACAAAAAAGTGAAGAAAGAAAAATTCTGGCAAGTATATCTTCTTATATCTCCTTGATATCAAATTAATCTGAATTGGGTCTGTCATGAGACTTCCTATCATTTGAGATCATTGCAAATTCAGAGTTCAAGAGGCAGAACATGTTATGTTGGTAAGGTATTTCCAAAAAAGTAGACAAAGAAAAGAAAGAAAAGAAAAGAAAACACAACCTTTTTACCTCTAGAGGAAAATTGTAGAGTTTTAACTGCCAATACTATTTAATTCATAATGAAACTGTTCAGAGCTCCATTTGGAATATTGCCTCTCAGTGTTATTTTAATTTTGTATTTGAACATCAACCGTAAACAGTCATGGCTCTTTCTGGCACTTTATTGTCAGAGCTGGGTATTTGATTTAATCAGTCAGATGAAAATGTCTAATGATGTCAATTTGGTTGATGTTAGCCTCCTTTAATACGGAACTTAGCAGTGATAATTGAAACCTCTAAAATATTGGAATGTAGGTTATGTGGTAGCCCAGTATTTGTATTATTACAGGATAGGTCAGCAATCCTTGAACATGAAAATTATATATAATGACTCATTTCCTGACTGGAAGATTGTGTAACAGAGCTATTTCCCATTATAATAAGTTATTTTTGGTGATTAACTTAAGTGAAATATAATTGCCCCAAATAGGAACCATACAATATGCTACAGTAGTTTATTTACCTACACATTATAGGTATAATCCAGCTATAGTTAGGCACTTCTAGCCTTCACCGATGGCTTAAGTCTCTCACTTTGAAAACCAGTGGGACCCTTTCAAATGCCTGAATTTGATATGTGTATGCTTAGGAAACATCACCCATTGGACAAATCTTGTATGTTATCGTACTCCTCACCCTATTGAAAACATGACAATAATCCTTACAGTAATTGACTTTCTAGATCTGTGAATAGTATTTGAAAGGTCACTGACACAAATGTCTGGCTTTTATATGGTCTTGTGACAACAACAGTTTTGCTTTTGTCACTGGGACCATTTAAGATTAATATGAAGAATGTAGCCAAGTTGTGAAGATGAGAGGTGGGAAGCGAGGAGAAAAAAATAAACAGGAAACTTAAGCACAGCCACATGTTCCAACTGAATCTTTCAAGTTGCTCATAAATAAAAAGCTGAAATAACTTCCTGTACTTATTAGCTAATTAAGTCCTTCTAGCATGTACTACAATGGCCATAATAAAAGTGTGTTTACTACAACCTCTAGGCATCTTGCATTAAGACTGACATTCCACACCATCTTACTACAGGGTACTTGATTGCTTTGCCAACATCTGTGCAATCTCTCCCTTTATACAAAACCTTTATTTTTTAAGTTAATGTTGAAAAAATACCACAGAGATAACTTGGGATCTTCTCAGGACACCAGTTACCAATTGGTTTCATTGCTCTTTTAAGGAAAGGACCAAATTTCTGCACACTTTAAGGCCTACAATTATAGATTCAGTCTCACTAACATTGTTTTTGTGAAGTTTTTTTTTTTTTTTAATTCACACATATACATTGATACTCTGGAAAGTTGGTGAACACTGATAAGTTGCTGCTTCACAATACTTGTTTGTGTAAAGAAAAAAATATATGCAGTTGATAATGGAAAAATCCAAATGTATCAGCTGGAACCGAAATGCTGGAACACTCTGAACTCATCTAAAATCTGAGGAAAAAGAAATATTTTGGGAGCAATCCTACCCCAGGTGGAAAAAAATAAACATTTTCAAGAATTTGAATAAAAAGAAATAGGGTTACCGATAATAACTTCCCCACTTACTGTTTGGAAAAAAATCCTGCTTAGTTCTTCTGCTGAGATGGAATATATCAGCTGAACAAATTTTTCTTTTCTTTTAACTGAAAAGCAGCTGTTACGTTTGGTCCAGGTAACATGTGACAACAGAGACGCTTCTGATTGGCTGTCTGACAGGCAACCACCCGGCGGGAAACAGCCATTCCCTGATTGGCTTAGCCGTTTGACAGCTGCCATATAAAAGAGCTGTCAGAACAACAAAAGCCGGCTCGCTCACATACGGTTAGCTCAGAGCAGGTCCACCATTAGCCTCTTACTGTTAGCAATAAATAGTTATGTTATCTGTTAACCTGTCTCGCCTCAATCCTTACCTGCCTTGTTCAGAGAATTAAACAGCAGCCATTATGCTTTTTTTCTTTTTAGTAAATTTTAGGTTCCAACCCTATCAGCAAATTTTTTGGATAGCACAGTTTTAGCTACATAAACACTTCATAGCATAATAACTGCAAATGTAGAAAATAATAATCTGGAAAAGAAAAAAAATAGTCTTCTAGAAAAAATATATAGTAAATAAGTTGAAGTATATTTTTGCTAATGTGTTAAATTTTAATTAGCAACATTAGTGTGTTGAAACTGGCTTGATTATTGGTAGATTTCAATATATACAGGTAGTCCTCGACTTACAACCACAACTGAGTCCAAAATTTCTGTGGTTAAATGAAACATTTGTTAAGTGAGTTTTGCCCCATTTTATGAGCTTTCTTGCCATAGTTGTTAAGTGAATCACTGCAGTTGATAAGTTAGTAACCCGGTTGTTAAGTGAATCAGGCTTCCCATTGACTTTGCTTGTCAAAAAGTCGCAAATGAGGATCACATGACCCTGGGAATACTACAAAGTTCATAACTGTGAAAAATGGCCATAAGTCACATTTTTCAGTGCCGTTGTAACTTTGAATGGTCACTAAACAAACTGTTGTAAGTCAAGGACTATCTGTAGTTAAGAATGGAAACCAATAATTGTTTTAAATAAAAATTCTGAATACAAGTGAATATATATTCACATTTTTTTCCTTTTTATTCTCATTCCGAAGCATTGTAACACTAATCACAAGAAAAAGAAACAGAAAGGAAAAAAAAAAGAAATAATGCACCATTTATCCTATGATGGTAGATTATCTGTGCTTTGATTAATTAAAAATTATACAACTCATATGTGGTATATCCAAAATAAAAATACAGTTCTTTTTTTCAGAAATACTTATGAAATTACCTTGCTTGATTCAAAGGCTCTTAGATATTTATGTAGAATATGTCCAAATATCTGGGGAGGGAGAGTCATTAGTCCTTTATCAGCATACATCCTCTTATTTTTAGCAGTCATCTGATAGATATTTCCTTGGTATTGCCAATTTTAAGAGGATGACAGCCCCATTGAAATAATATTCCAATCTATATATAAAGCATGGAAATGCTCCCAGAGGTATTCTTAACTAGAACTGACTTTTAAATTTAATATTTGATTTAATTTAATTTAATTTTTTCCTCATTTTTTATATAAACTTAAATTGCTTCATTTGGTTCTTTTGGCAGTGTGTGCTTTTTAAAACTTTTCCTGAAAATTCATATACACACATGTATATGAATTTCATGCATGTGCCAAATGTACATTTCTGGTGCATTTTCTTTGTAATTTTGCCGTAGATATATTTCCTGGCAATTAGGTTTGCCTAGTGTAGAATGTTTGGTTTAATATTTTCACAAATAGGTGCATTGCTGCACACATTTTTACCAAATGAAATTGAAAGACAAAAAGGATAAGTGTAAAAAGTGGAAAGAGGGGCAAATAACTAAGGCAGAATATCAGCAAATAGCTCGAGCCTGTAAAGATGAAGTGAGGAAAGTTAAGGTTCACAATGAACAAAGGCTTGTGACAAAAGTAAAAAATAAGAAAAAAAGCTTCTTCCAACATGTTAAAAACAAGAAAAAAGTCAAGGAAACAATTGGTCCATTGCTGGGAGAAAGTGGCAAGAAGGTGACAAGCAACAGTGAGAAAGCAGAACTACTTAACTCGTTTTTTGCATCTGTCTTTACACAAAGGGAAAAAACAGTCCAACCTATCAAAAACAGCACCACAAAAAACAGATTAGGAACACAAGTTAAAATAGGGAAGAAAATGGTAAGTGAACACCTGTCTACCCTAGATGAGTTCAAATCACCAGGACCGGAAGGATTACACCAGTGGTAGAATTCAATTTTTTTTACTACCAGTTCTGTGGGCATGGCTTGGTGGGCATGGTGTGGCTTGGTGGGCGTGGTAGGGAAGGATGCTACAAAATACCCATTCCCATCCCACTCTGGGGCCACCCCACTCTGGGGCCAGCCTACCCCACTCTGGAGCCAGAGGTGGTATTTGCCGGTTCTCCAAAGTACTCAAAATTTCCGCTACCGGTTCTCCAGAACCTGTCAGAACCTGCTGAATTTCACCCCTGGATTACACCCCACAGTTCTGAAGGAACTGGCAGACGAGATCACAGAACCACTGAACTATATATTTCAAAGATCCTAGAGCATCGGGGAACTGCCAGAGAACTGGAAAAGAGCTGATATAGATTCCATCTTCAAAAAAGGGGGGAAAATTGACTTCCTGTTTGCTGCTGGCCGCCGCCAGACGTTCCTTTGGGATCGTCAGCTTCCACTGCCTGTCAGAGCCGCCTTCACAACGGAACGGCGGCTCGAAAAAACTCCGTTCCCATGAGGAAACGGAGATAGAGCCGGCAGGGGTGGGTAGAACTCTCTGCAGAGTCCCAAAAGTTTTTCTTTTACTTTTGGGATGGAGCGGATGAGATGCCCCATATCCCCAGCCGCTGCTCCGGGCTTTGGGAGACCTCTGCTAATGCAGAGCCAGGCGTCAAAAGCAAGCCTGCGAATTTGACAGATTACTCAAAGAAAATGTGAGCTGGACCTGTAATACTGAAGCGCAAGTATTTTACTTATCTTTTAAAAATTACTTAAGAGAATAGAGGAAGAGAAAGAGGAAAAAAGTTTCTTTTTAAAATGGCGTCTGCCGCGGCTGGAGAAGAGTTTGAGAGGGAAAGTTCTTCCGTTTTTTATTATTACAATGTAGCGGAATAAATACCACTGGCTACATTTGTAGACAAAACTCCGCTCCTGTTTTTGTTTTTCTCTTTTTCCCCTGGAGGCCTGATTGTTGCTGGCTGGAAGTCTTTTGTCTTGTTTTTTTTTTTTTCTTCTAACAAAGCCTGCTTAGGCGGAAACATGGCACTGAGGCTTGTGAAGTCAGACAAACAAATAGGTGGGGGGGATTCCCCCACTAAGAATTTAAAGGAACAAGTTTTAACTCTTCAGTCCCAGAAACCTGATTTTAATATAATAGAATTTCTCTTAGAGGAGATTGAAAGAAGGGATGAGATTGTGAATCAGCAACTTGAAAAATTTAAGCAGGAAACTAAGGAATTGGTGAAATCCAAGTTTGACTTTTTGCAGCAAAAAATTTTAAAAGTGTCAGAATTCATGATTCGGTTGGATACAAATACTAATTTACTAGAGTCAAAAATGGATGAAATTCAAGATAAATTGGACAATAGAATTCAAAAAATTGAAAATGATTTGTTAAATATTCAGGATTATAGTTCAGAAGAAAAATTTAAAATGGATGCTGACCAAAAGTCTGGTAATGTAGAAAATCTGCAACAGAGGATTGAAAAAGAGGTTCTAAAGATACAATATAATTTCACAGAATATGCAATAAGACTTAGAGGTTTGCAGGAAAATAATAGAGATGACTTAAGGAAAATATCTTCTGAATTTCTAGCTGGGATTTTAAAGATTCAACCTGAGGAAGTGTTTTGTAGGATTGACAGAGCTTATCGAATAAACTCCTGGACTGCCAAGCAAAGGCAATTGCCTAGAGATGTGGTAATCTATTTTTCAGATAAAGAAATTAGGAATAAAATTGTGCAAAATTCCTTCAATTCTAATTTGCAATTGTATGGAAGAAAGATTTGGATTTACAAGGAACTCCCACCTAAGATATTAATGGAAAGGAAGAAATTTGGCTTTCTGGTGTCTGAGTTAAAAAGGAGAAATATTCAATTCCGGTGGGACGTCCCAGTTGGTATTATATTGAGATATCAAGGAGAAAGATACCAGTTAAATACTGTTGAAAGAGCGGAAGAATTTTATCAAAATAGGTTGAAAATGAATTTAACGTCTTCAGATATAATACAGGATAAGCAGAAGGAGCTGGAACTAAAGACAGAGACTGTACCAGATAAATTGCCTTTGGATTTATCGGATACCCCAGCTGGATTATCTACAAATTTGAGAGAAGTGCCATCTGATTTTAATGTGATGACTTATCAAGGCAAGGACAAGCATGGAAACCAATTAGAGGATATACAAGGGATAAAAAAGAAATGCGAGACACAAAAAATTAGGATGGAAGTCAAACCCACAAAAAGAAAACAAAAAAAGAAATAGGTTGTACAAAAATAGAAATTTCTAACCCAAGCAACAGTGAAGCCAGTGATTTTAAAATAATGATTATGTGAAAACATAGAGGAGGCGACATATTGGTCAACATCATCCTGAGGATAGTGGCAGATCTCTGCATTGCCGTAATTTTGGGATATGGAAAGAGCCTCAAATTGATGGTTTTGAATTATCTACTTTGAAACTTCTTTTTGTGTTGATAAATATATTATAATTATCTTGAATTATAAGGCAAGAGAATCACATGGGGACATGCAGAAGATCGGGTTGTTACCCAATACGATGATGGAAATTAATAATCCTGATGAAACCCACAATTATTATTATATGGAATATAATTATAATGTCACTCGGGTGGTTGTTTTTACTTTCATATATATAAGAAGATGTTTACTACTGATGGGGGCAGATATGATTGGAGATCTTGAATAAACTGTTGCATCAGCAAGCTATGTTACCCTATTATGGATGTTGGTTTTAACAATCCAGTGGAAAGACTTCAAGAAGATATTATATGGACTATAAATTTAAAGTTATTGTCTTTTCTTTTTTTATTTAGATATAATGGAATATATATATATATATATTTTTAAGTAGTGTGGGCAGTGAATTAAAGATATCAAGAATTGTTGTGTATGGTAAATTTGTAAGACAGTGGGTGAATAAGCTAGCTACAGACTGATTAGTTTAAGAAAAGGGATTTTTAAGTGATACATTTAGGGGAGTGGAGGAAATGGATAGAGTGGAATAAATGTTAAATTAGATTTTATGGGGAGCCCGCTTTGAAATGTTATTAAAGTAGGACTTATCGTATAGTTTTAAAGTGGAAGGTGGTTTTGAATTGTTGCAATAATGTATAGATATAAAACACTATTATGCTAAATTAGAAGTCATTTTATAATAGTTATAGTATAATGTGTTTGTTTTTTTTTTTTGTTTTTTTTCTCTTCTTCTTTTCTGAAATGTATGGATAAAGGGGGATTTATAATACTTTTAGTAAGTAAAGGTCAGTATTTTGAGGAGGGAGTAAGTAATCTGTTATGAATTAGGGTTTTTTTTTGTTACGAAGAAGTCACAGGGGGGGAAGGGTGGGGAGGGGGGGTTAGGGAGGGGGGGGGGAAAAGGGGGAAAAATTTGTATTTGAAAACCTTTTCAATAAAAAAAAAAAGGGGGGGGGGGAAATAGATCCAGGAAACTATAGGCCTATCAGCCTGACTTCAATACCAGGGAAGATTCTGAAAAAGATAATCAAGCAACAAATCAGTGAATACCTAGAAGCAAACAAAGTAATAACCAAAAGCCAACATGGGTTTTTCAAAAACAGATCATGCCAGACTAATCTTATTGCATTCTTTGACAAAATGACAAAATTAGTGGACCAGAGGAATACTGTCGATCTAATTTGCTTGGACTTCAGTAAGGCATTTGATAAAGTAGACCATAACCTACTACTAAAGTGGAAAAATGTGGGTTAGACAGCATCACCACCAGATAGATTCGTAACTGGCTAACCAACTACACTCAACGTGTAGTCCTCAATGGAACTGCATCTACATGGAGGGAAGTATGCAGTGGAGTACCTCAAGGCTCTATTTTAAGCCCAGTACTCTTCAACATCTTCATCAATGACCTGGATGAGGAGATAGATGGGGAACTCATCAAATTTGCAGATGACACCAAACTGGCAGGAATAGCCAACACTCTGGAAGATAGGTTTAAGATACAGAAAGATCTTGACAGACTTGAGCCATGGATGCTCTCTAACAAAATGAAATTCAATTGTGAATTTCTACATTTAGGCAAGAAAAACAAAATGCACAGGTAAGTATATGTGGTACCTTGCTCAATAGTAGTAACTGTGCGAGGGATCTTGGAGTCCTGGTGGACAATCATTTAAATATGACCCAGCAATGTGCAGCAGCTGCCAAAAAAGCCAACACAGTTCTAGGCTGCATACACAGAGGGTTAGAATCAAGATCACATGAAGTGTTAATTCCACTTTATAATGCCTTGGTAAGGCCACACTTGGAATACTGCATTCAGTTTTGGTCACCATAATGTAAAAAAGATGTGGAGACTCTAGAAAGAGTGCAGAGAAGAGCAACAAAGATGATTTGGGAACTGGAGGCTAAAACATATGAAGAACAGTTGCAGGAACTGGGTATGTCTAGTTTAATGAAAAGAAGGACTAGGGGAGACATGATAGCAGTGTTCCAATATCTCAGGGGCTGCCACAAAGAAGAGGGAGTCAAGCTATTCTCCAAAGTACTTGAGGGTAGGACAAGAAGTAATAGATGGAAACCAATCAAGGAGAGAAGCAACTTAGAACTAAGGAGAAATTTCCTGACAGAACAATTAATCAGTGGAACAACTTGCCTCTAAAAGTTATAAATGCTCCAAAACTGGAAGTTTTTAAGAAGATGTTGGATAACCATTTGTCTGAATGGTGTAGGGTTTCCTGCCTAGGCAGGGGGTTGGACTAGAAGACTTCCAAAGTCCTTTCCAACTCTGTTATTCTATTCTATTCTATTCCAGTCCAGTCCAGTCCAGTCCAGTCCAGTCCAGTCTAGTCTAGTCTATCCATTCCATTCCATTCCATTCCATTAAATATATGATTTTTGAAAGCATTTTGTACTAAAGCTTTATCAATTTATAAAGTTCAGCAAATATAAACATGAAAGCATAACTACATTTTTATATAAATATTAATTGGTTTGGATGAGATATCTGTTAAAAAGTGAAATGGATAGATATTAACCATACATATATAACTGGAATTCAGCAATATCATCATTAGCCATACATGAAGAGGGACAGGCCATACAAGTGAGCTCATAAGTATTGGGAGCTACTGTATAAAGCATATTGACTGAATGGCATTGCCACTCAGTTGATGCAGTGATAGGAAGCTCCAATGTGCACCACTTGGATGGTATAGCAAGTATAAGCCCCATATACATCACTAAGAGGCTGGAGACTCCAGTATGCATTAATTAGTAGGTTATTTAGATAGACTGCTACCCAAAATACTCAGTATAGAAGATGATGATTGCAATATCTTATACTTCTCCAATTCAGAACATTTAATCTGGTATTTCTTGAAATGTCAGTAACTCATTAAATAGAGTAAGCAAATAAGATTTTATAGATATTTAGGGTTACAGGTCCATTCTCTGCTAGGAATTGGAATTTTCTAAGCATATGCCTGATCAATGCCTTCAGTACCTAGTGATGGTATTGGTTACTGTGAAATCACAAAATCCTTTTATTTATAAATTTATATTGTAAATTTAGTCAACGTTCTTTGTGGGTATTTTTCTTTTCTTTTTTTTTTAACTTTTAAAAAACATTTAACTCATCTCTGCATTACTTTTTCCCTGGTACAAACATTATTTTTTCTCAATTTTATTTTTAAAATTAACTTCAGTAATTGGCAGATCTAACCAATCCATTTGAAAAGATTTTCATCCTGACTCACAATCGTCTTGAAGCACCTTCTGATATCAGGAAAAGAACTCAAAGTAGGTATGCTCAGAAAGTCTGAAAAATGAACAGAAAACAGAAGTCTTCCACTTCTTCAGATTTCAGCAATGATATGACAGATGGACTTCCTTATTAACTCAAATCCCATAAACAATGAAAGGCCATCTAAAAAATAGAGAGTTTGAACAATTTAGCTGTGAATCAAGAAGACAATTTGATTGTGGATGCAAATGATTTTTAAATGTAATTATTAATACAAAGGAAATTTGCATTTTTCTGTCAGAACTGTTTAAGTGCAGTTATCAAAGTAAGACTTTGCATATCCAAAACTTCAGTTTACCACAGAAGTGAAGGCTGAGAAGTCTCAGATAACAGATGTAGCTAAAGGTCACCTCCTTCTCTACTTCAGCAAATGATCACATTTACTACCAATTAATATTCTGATTTGGAGATATCTGTGAAGTGAATGCAGAAGGCTTGTGAATAGGGGAGCTTCATCTGTACATCACAACTACTAGTTCCATGAGAAGCTACAGCATTAGGATGTCAGCATACAATAAAACAAACGTGTAGCAGAAGTTTGGAAAAGGTTTAGGAGCACAGCTTCACATGAAAGCATCAATGTTTTGCAGAATCCTTGCAGGGGGGGGAGCAATAGCTACAAGAACTAACATGCAGAAACTGTTTATGATTTGGCCATTTTCTCCTACATTTTTCTTAAGTAGAACAAAGAAGTGAAAATTAAACTGAGAATGGCAATCACTGCAATTGATGTCACTATAATCACTATTACTACAGTATTGTGATTAATGCATGTCACTATATGAAAACTCTCTCTCTTAACACAGTGCTTTATCTTAGTAAATTTATATTTGTGCCTTTTGATAGGATTTACTTCTTGATTTATTATTACATTTATTTTAGATAGTTTTACCTCAGACATTTAATAGAGACACCTCTGAAGTGTTTTCAAATAAACACTGTTCAAGGCAGGAACTGCCAACGGCACATAGTTTTCTTTCAGTGTTCCTGGGAAGTGGTTTGCTAAGCTATTGTTCTCAATAAACTACTCATGTTTTTGTTCAGCACAATATGGGTCGTTGCTGTGAGTGAAAGATTCCCTTGACATGGTAAAACCTTCAAGTGAAGCCAGTTGTTGCCAAGTCTATTTTAACCAGATGCAGCCCAGGTTTGATTAGCGGGGGCCCAGATCCACCTATGATACATTAGGATAATTTTGCTCTTTTTTTTTGAAAGGAAGCTTCTTAAGCATTTAATCAAGAAACATACCTATCTCTATGCATACACATATGCACACTGTGCACCACGCAATTAATTTAAAACTGCAGTTCATGTCAACTTCTCTGACCTTTAACTGCTTAATCTTAAGAGAACATATGCAATACCAACTAAAAATAAATGTAATAAAATATTTATTTTGGCAGATAGAGTAAAGACTTTGTAGAGGGACATGTGGTATGGAGAAATTTTGTACTACACATACAGTGAGCAGAAAAGACTCCAGCTACATTCCTCATTTCCCACTTGTGGGAAAACTTCGATTGGATAAGGATAATAGCAATATGGGAAAGACATGTGCCATCTTGGAATGTTGTTTCAGCTTCTCTCCTCTGCCAGGTGGGAGTTTGGGCTAGCCTTATCCTGTGTAATACAAAGTTAGCACTTAGCACAGCACAGGTAGTAAGAGAGATGCATGCTTATGAAAATTACATTAAAAATAAATAAATTTGCAGTTTCTATTTCATTAGAAATTCAAAAGGAGATGGTTTCATTCAGCTCAAATTAAGGAATTAAGGAATATGTTTCTTCATTCTAGTAAGCAACAATAACAATCTCAAACCAATAAGTACTAATTGCATTGATTTTTGTATGACTGGGATAAGAACTATAAGAGAAAATACAAGTATCTCAACAGCAAGCCTAAAAACATGAGATGCAATCACCATATGGGTATGGTGTATGGGTATGACTCTGGAGAGGGCTATTTTCCACCTGAATGGGAGACTGGGGGTACATGGCTGCATCCCGTCGGCTGAGGGAGCCAGACATTGCCTGACCACCGTGAGAGGGTGGCCAGGTGTCAGAGCCCCTGGGGGCTAAACCGGGACGCTTTTTTACATATATGCACTTTACCAGCTTTCTACATATATGCACTTTACCAGCGAGGGGACTTTACCAGCGAGGGGACTTTACCAGCGAGGGGACTTTACCATCGGTCTTTACCACTGGACAAAACGCTGTGAGAGGGCGATTTTTGGACCTGACCCCTGGACGCTGTCTATATGCATCGGCTCATTGCTGCCACCCCACCACAAGAGGGGGCTGTCCAGCTGACCTAACCACCGTGAGAGGGTGGTTGGATCTATTTCCCCCTTGGAACTGTGGTCGTCCTGGCTTTGGACTATGTCCTTTGTTGTGAGGGGACAGGGGACTTGGTCCTGCAAATATGTCTCTGAGATTTCTCCCATCTTTTTGTCTTCTCCTCGGTCCTGTATATACACCCTCAGGATATGGTCGTGTCACCCATTATGATTAATGTACTCAGCAGCGGAGCTTCTTGGTCTGCGAGACTCCCCCCTCTCGCAGGCTTGGCCCTCCATTCTATCGAGGGCCTACCTCGATGACGGGCTCTGGAGTCCCGAGAGGTGGCATGCTGCAAAGAGGGGGCTGCGGGGTTTTTTAAAATTGTCCTTGTTTAAACTTTTAAGGGGTTCTGGGAGGGGGGAGGGGGGTGGGATTGGAATTAGGGTTGTGGGTTTGGGGGATAACCCACTGGGGGAGAATCGGGCTTGGCCAGGACATTCGGTGGGGGTGGTGGGGGATCCGGAGGGGGTAGAGCTGGTCCAGACTGCGTTTCTACCATTGGTACTGTGTGTGGGAGAGGTAGATATGGCGGGAGCAGGGGGCCATATCATGTTAAGGGAGCACGCACCCGCTGTCTTCAAGCGGTAGAGTGCACCGGCCCCCAAGGCTCCACCCGTTCTCCAGGTAGCTCAGACCTCCAGGGCCCGGGCCTTCGCCTGATGTTGTGCAACGCCAGGTCTGTAGTAAATAAAGCCCCCCTCATTTGTGATCTTGTTTACGAGGGGGGAGCGGACCTGGCGGGTATTACGGAGACCTGGTTGGGCCCAGAGGGAGGGGTCCCTCTGGTAGAAATGTGCCCACCAGGTTTCCACGCATTCCATCAGCCAAGGTCGCAGGGGAGGGGCAGGGGAGTAGCGGTTATTATTAGAGAAGGCCTTAGGCCGAGGGAGACCACTGTACCTCAGACAGCCGGTTGTGAGTCCCTCCTTGTGAAGTGGGGCCATGGGGTTCAGATGGGCTTGCTGATCACGTACCTGGCTCCCTGCCACGTGGCGGCAGCCCTGCCCGAGCTACTCAACGTTATTGCCGCGGTGGCGGTTGATACTCCCAGACTTATGGTCATGGGGGATTTCAACCTGCCATCCGTGGGTGAGGCGTCTGAGGTGGCTCGGGAGTTCATGGCTTCCATGACGGCCATGGACCTGACCCAACTAATTCATGGCCCTACGCACACTGGGGGAAACACACTGGACTTGGTTTTTGTCTCTGGACAGTGGTTGAGTGATCTCGAGATAGGGGATATAGTCATCGAGCCCTTGTCATGGTCAGATCACTCGCTCCTTCGCCTTGACCTTCGAACCGCAGCACCCCGCCGCAGGGAGGCGGAACCGGTAAGATGGTACCGCCCCAGGCGCCTGATGGAACCTGATAGGTTCCAGATGGAACTTGGGCCAATCCCGGAGGTTCTGGCTCACGCCTCATCTGGGGACCTAGTTGCCGCCTGGGATAGGGCGGCGGCTGGAGCCCTGGATCGAGTCGTGCCTTTGCGGCCTCTGACCCGGCGCCGATCTCGCCTGGCTCCTTGGTTCACCGAGGAGCTGAGGGAGATGAAGCGCCGGAAAAGACGCCTAGAGAGCTGTTGGAGGGCTAGTCTTTCTGAATCTGACCGAACACTGGTAAGATCTCATATTAGGAATTACCTAGTGGCGATAAAAGCAGCAAAGTGTTCTCATTTTGCTGCTCTTATTGCGTCATCAGATAATCGCCCGGCCGCCCTGTTTAGGGTGACCCGCTCCCTGCTCCACCAGGAAGCGCGGGAGGACCCCTTGGAGGGAAGAGCCGAGGATTTTGCTCAGTATCTGTATGACAAAATCACTCAGATTCGGGCAGGCCTGGACTCTGACGCGATAGATCCAGAGAGGGTGATGGAGACAGGTCTTGAGACTGTTATCTGGGATGAGTTTGATCCTGTGACCCCAGATGACGTGGACAGGATTCTGGGTAGATTGAACGCGACCACATGTTTGTTGGACCCGTGTCCCTCCTGGTTAGTGCTGGCTTCCCGGGAGGTGACACGAGGCTGGCTCCAGGGGATTATAAATGCTTCATTGGGTGAGGGTGTCTTCCCCGCCGCCCTGGAAGAGGCGGTGGTAAGGCCTCTCCTCAAGAAGCCTTCCCTGGACCCGGCAGTATTGGCTAACTATCGTCCAGTCTCCAACCTTTGCTTCGTTGCGAAGGTTGTTGAGAGTGTGGTTGCGCGACAGCTACCCCAGTACCTGGATGAAGCGTCGTATCTAGATCCGTTCCAGTCGGGCTTCAGACCTGGGTACAGCACGGAAACGGCATTGGTCGCGTTGGTTGATGATCTCTGGAGGGCTCGGGACAGGGGTTGTTCCTCTGTCCTGGTCCTGTTAGACCTTTCAGCGGCTTTTGATACCATCGACCATGGTATCATGCTGCACCGGCTGGAAGGGTTGGGGGTGGGAGGCACCGTTTTACGGTGGTTCTCCTCCTTTCTCTCTGACCGGTCGCAGTCTGTGTTGACAGGGGGGCAGAGATTGACCCCGAGGCCCCTTATATGTGGGGTGCCGCAGGGATCGGTTCTCTCGCCCCTCCTGTTCAACATTTATGTAAAGCCGCTGGGCGAGATCATCCGTGGTTTCGGGGTGAAGTACCATCTGTACGCTGACGACACTCAGCTGTACATCTCCACCCCGGATCACCCCAACGATGCCCTTGAAGTGATGTCCCAGTGCCTGGAGGCCGTACGGATCTGGATGGGGAGAAACGGGCTCAGGCTCAACCCATCCAAGACCGAGTGGCTGTGGTTTCCGACGTCGCGATATAGTCAGCTGGCGCCATCGCTGGCTATTGGGGGCGAATCATTGGCCCCCACGGAAAGGGCTCGTAACTTGGGCGTCCTCCTGGATTCACGGCTGTCTTTAGAAGAGCACTTGACAGCCGTGACCGGGAGGATTTTTCATCAGGTTCGCCTGATTCGCCAGTTACGTCCCTTTCTAGATCGGGACTCGTTACGCACAGTCACTCATGCCCTCGTCACCTCTCGTCTGGACTATTGTAATGCTCTCTACATGGGGCTCCCCTTGAGGTGCACCCGGAGGCTCCAACTGGCGCAGAGTGCGGCCGCGCGGGTGGTTATGGGAGCAACATGGAGCTCCCATGTAACACCTCTCCTGCGCGAGCTGCACTGGCTCCCGGTGGTCTTCCGGGTGCGCTTCAAGGTTCTGGTTACCACCTTTAAAGCACTCCATGGCTTAGGACCTGGTTATCTACGGGACCGCCTACTACCACCAACAGCCTCCCACCGACCAGTACGCTCCCACAGAGAAGGGCTCCTCCAGGTGCCGTCGGCCAAACAATGTCGGCTGTCGGACCCTAGGGGGAGAGCCTTCTCTGTGGGGGCACCGACGATCTGGAATGAGCTCCCCCCAGAGATATGGAGGATCCCGGATCTGCGCACCTTCCGCCGCGAGTTGAAGACGCTTTTATTTTATCAAGCGGGCCTCGCCTAAATTTTCTCCCTTTTAAATGAAAATTTTAAATTTTTAATTGTATTTTAAAATTATGGGTATTTTAAATTATGGGTATAAATTCAGCCAAATTTATTTAATTTATTTTATTCGATTTTAAATTTTGTATATTTATGTGTTTTATTTCATGGCTGTACACCGCCCTGAGTCCTTCGGGAGTATGGCGGTATAGAAATTCAATAAATAAATAAAATAAAATAAATAAATTTCATTCAACAACTTAAATGTAAAACTGTATTTCTTCTAGCAAAGCCCAGGGAGATTTTTAAAGCCGGAAGACCCAGATTCAAATTTGCAGTCAGACATGAACAGCATAAGATAACTTCAGTCAGATGGGGTTGCAAAAACTTAGGTGATCATTAGATGATAGCAAAATGTTTCAAAAGGTGAAGATTCTCTCCGTTTGTTTCCAACTTGTGGTCAACCAGATTTTTTTATGCCAGATCTGCCACATTTTTGTTATGACGATAGGAGACCTAACAACCATGTATGTCTCTCTTGGCATTATGGGTGAAAATTTCAATGTAGAAACAGAGAAGAAGAAGCCTTTCTTCATAGTAAGTTAATTTTTGAAACTGCTTCTTGAATTGTAGAGAAATTAAAATGAGATTTAGAATTTTTTTGGGGGGGTGAATCTTCCAGTGCTTTCTCATCAGAGGAACACATTGCTAGCAGACCAAATGCCGCCTCTTCATGGCAGCTCTTTGTTCAGAGGAAGGGGAAGAAGAAAAGTAAAGATCAAGTGGGAATCCATTTGCACAATGTTTAATTTGGAAGAAATTATTTGATCAACCAGGACAGCTGGAAAAATAATGACTTTCACCTTTTCTACTTGGGACAGTATAGGGATTTAATTACAACACTTTTATTTAACAGTTGTAGAATCCTAAAGACTGTTTTTTCTCTATCTTACAGATGGGTCATTAACGACTTCTAAGCGTGCTGCAAAATTTTGTGTGATTTTCATTGGATTCAATTGAAACTGATTAAAGAAGTATCTTTACTGTACTGTATTTTCTGTTTATTTTAGGCACATTAGTGCATTGTACAAATACTAATGTGTATTTGGCTTTAACTGTGGGGTATATAGTATATTGATGATTTTTAATCGTTATCCAATTACATTACTATGCTTGCTTTAGTTTATTATTATAATGTTTATATTCATTCATTCATTCATTCATTCATTCATTCATTTGTAGCTAGTTAATATTATCAGGTAGTGTCAGATATTAATCTAACTATCTATAATTATATCCTGTCTGGATAACTGTATCTTAATTCCTGGGGTTTTTTTAAACTACACTTTTCGCCTTGATCTTGTATTGTTTGCTTAGTTTCTTTCTCTCTTGACTGCTGATCTTTGACTTTCTTCTTGTAACGCCTCTCCTCATCTACTCCTTATGACTTGTTATGACTCCTGTGAAACAATATTGTTTCTATATCTGCTGGCTTCCTGAAACAGGTAAAAGCAGAACTTGTCTCCAAAAAATTTATCAGTCTTAAAATTAATCCTATATGTTAGAAGAAATGCATATTTTCAGAAGAAAACTTAAAAATAAATCACAAAAAATGCCCACTCATCTCCACTGGTCATCTTCAGTAGATATAAATAATCCCATATAAAGACTGCCACAGATTTGTCAAACAGGCAAGCAATTTGGCAGTTCTAATGAAGAAACCACAAAGATGGTTGAATACATATTTAAATACAATTTAAAGATAGACATTTAAAAGACTCAGCACTTAAAACTTGATGGATAAATCTGCAAATTTTGCTTTCTGTGCATGATGAGAAGGTTATTTTAAATGAATGTGTGTGTTGTGATAAGCCTTTTTTTCCCCAGCAATACCAATACATCAAATGACATTCTTCTTCAACTTGCATTTCAAAGGAAATGCAAATTTGCAACTGCTACATTTTTCCAATAGGACTCTATTTTTTTCTACTACTTTGGTGAATAAAATAAAGTATAAAATGACTTTTTAGGAAGAAATAGCAGGAGGAGGAGGAGGACCTAGTCACTATGGGTATAGTTATCACCATATACAAAAGAAGTAAACATAACCATGTGGTTATCCAAAGTTACATTGTTCCATTGTGGATTGTTTAGTTGTTTATGCTTTAAGTGTCCATTTTTCAATGTTTATATTACTTCAGTTCAGGTCTAACTGCAGCTGTGTCCAACTGTATTTAAGGATCAATATCTCATGCAATTGCTTAAGAACTTGCAAACACCATGGATACTGTACATGTTCCCTGGCACCTCTTTTGAAGCTTTGCATTGCTGTGATGTTTAAGATGGAAATTTAAGTCATTATGAAAAGATAGCAGATAATGATCTGCTCTTCCCTTTTGTTCATTTGCCCCAATTTATGTATAATCTCAACAAATGCATTGATATCTTCTCTTCCTTTGACAAAGACATCCAATTCATCACCAGCAGCAATTGTTTTGAGTCTTTCAAGCATCCCAGCCCTCCTTCACAACAAAAGGCAGATATCTTTGATCTGCCTACCCTATCTGTATAATTTGTAGGAGAGCTCTTGTACATTTTAATTGTTTTCTTGTAATTGCTATTATGCTATATACTGCCCTTCCTCTCAAAAGGATCCACATGGGATCTGAGGCAGGCATGGGTTGTGTTTACAAGCATTATCAACACATGACATTATGCATCAGTTCCTTTCAAGTTTCCAGCCACCATTGCTGCTTCTTTATCTGAAGATTGTACAGTCTTGTTTTTCCTCTGGGGCTTCAAAGCAACAGAGGGTGTTGGTAAAGGGAATTGCTCCAGTTCAGAATCTGCTAATATTTACAACCCGCTAACACATTTCAGTAAATTTCAGCGGATTGTAGACCAACCTTTTGCTCTATCACCTCTGGGACAACTTAACCTTCAAGGCCAGAATGGCCATTGTCCACCACAAGTCTGCATAGTGCTGGGTTGGCTACAATCCCTAAGGAAAACATTCTCTCTGGGAAAGGAAATAGCTCTTGTCCTGTGCCCCAAGGATAAAGATATGTCAGTCTTGTTAAATCACTGTGGGAAGAGAATTCTATAATCACACACCCTCTGCTAAGAATATCCTGCCACCAGATGTGTAAATCTAGGGGTTGTGCTCCCACACCAGATGATTACAATTGCTTCAATAGGGCAGGCTATTCTTTGGGCTTTGTTGCTTGAATAGAAGTATTGTCCCTTTTGGTTATGGTTGTCAGTATATTAAAGCAAATTTCACTTCTTAGCAGGAGTCCCAAACTTCCCTTTCAAAATAAGGAGAAAAAGATTAACCAATTTGTTGGAGTTGTTAAAGTATTATAAAGATGCCATACAAAACAACTGAGAAAAACTGGAGTGGGGGGGGGTTTACAAAGCATAGTTTAGTTAATAGCAGCAACTCTACGGGAAGCCTCATGCCCAGATATATTAAAGATATATTTTAAGCATCTAGCAGATATCACATTTTGCATTCTTGCATTCTTACAAGAAAGCAAAGCCTGATTTAAGAACAGAAAATACAGAAAAGCTGTATTTTCCCATGCATCAGAATCAGATACCTGTTTGCAGAGATACAAAAGAAAACCACTTTTCCTTGATATGCAAAATGCCTGATTGATCTAAGCAGATTTGACATAAATTTGCAGGTAAGTTCATTAAAATCACTGTACAGTTGTGAAGGAAATGCATTCATTCAGCATATATTATGGGAAGCTAAACAAGAAAAATATTACTGGAAGAGTTATGTAAGTTGTGTACAATTAGTCCTCAATTTACAGCTAGAATTGTGCCCAGAACTTTTCTCACAAAGCAATGTGGTTGTTAAATGAATGATGCCCAATTTTAGGACCTCTTTTGCTCTCATTAAGTAGATCACATAATCATTAAGTATTATGGTTTCTCTAAATGACTTTACTTATCAGAAGCCTCTGGGAAGGTTGTAAGTAGTGATCATACCAGGACACTGCAACTGTCATAAATACATATCAATTGGTAAGCACCCAAATGTTGATAATGTGACCTTGGGAATGCTGTGATGGTTATAAGGGCAAGAACTGGTCATAAGTAACTTTTTTCAGTCCCGTTATAATTCTGAATGATTGTTAAACAAGTCAAAGACTACCTGTATTAACATGGATATTATGTGCATATATTAAGGAAAGGTATTCCAAAATCGATACAACTGTAGATGCATGTCCAAAACCATGGATAGCATTGGGAAAAAATGTGGACCATTAGAGGCATTTGCAGGGAGGTCAAAGAGCAATTAATATTAGAAGCTGTACCCTAATGGTGCAGTTATGCACAAAACAATATATATGGCTTTCGTTGTTTGCATTAAATCTTTCAAACCTATAGAAGCCTCTGTAATATGGAATGAGACATGAATAGATAGGGCAGAGAATGGACTTCCACAGCACAATTCTAAATTGTTTATGAGGCTCCTAAAATTCATCTAGGCTTTTTTTTTCTTTAACAAAGCATCACATTGACAAAATGCTAATAATGAAGCTGGGATAACAGCCAAACAAAATGAAAAGAGATCTTCTTCCAGGGAGATAAGAATAAAAGAAATTGGATGAGATAGTTGGAAGAAGTGTAAGTAACTATCTTACTGTCACAGTATTTAAGAATAGATAAACAAACGTGAACTATTTCAATCAGCTTTTCATATTTCAATTTCCACAGTTGTTTCGAGCCAAGGAGAGATGAGTTAGGTACCTTAGATGATAAATGTTTGGCAACCTCATGAAAATATTAACTATATTATTACGATTTGCTAGGTTAGCAAATGAAAAATAAAACCCTTACTGAAGTTAAAACTTACCAAGTTTCTCACATTGAACAAATTAATTGTTGGTCTTTGCCTGATATGGTTAGGAGTATTGTGCAGACACTGACAGTAAATAATACAGGGGGTAAGACAGAATCCTGAGGGACATTATATGACAATCACCAAGAGGTTGAACAATAGTCCTCCAGTGCCACCTTCTGGATACAAATTGAGTGGGAGGACTGGAACCATTGCAAGTAGCCTAACCCTTTCACGTGGTCCAAAAAGATAGCATGCTCAAAGGTATAAAAAAAAGGCAAAGCAATCTTATATTCACCGAAGTGAAATTTCTCCAGATAATCAGTAGCCTTCAGATGTAGATGGAGAAGTGAAGCCAACATCTTCTCTATGAAGTTATGTAGTTAATTTCTATACTGCTTTCCATGTGAAAGAAAGCCAGAACTATTACATGTGAACTGGACCTATTACTTGTACGATCCAAAATGCTCACATGTAACCAGGGATTACCTCCAACTTTGTTCCTGAGCATCATTTTGTATAAGGAACCACACAAAATGAAAATGCTTCAGAGACAGAGAATTGTTCCAACCCCCATTATACAAGCCTTCACAAGGGGTTCTAATTCACCACTGATTCAAGAGTTACTTCCTTTATTGCCTACTTTCTATAGAGGTTGATATTGGACTATAGACTAATGAGAAGTGATAATAAACTGCCATTGATAATAAATTCCAATTTGCTGGATCAAAAAATAAATAAGAAGGATCAGAGAGCAGAGCCCATTTCAGTGCCTGTGGAATGTCTTTCCTTAAAATGTAAACTAGAAAATGCTTGCAGAACTGAGGCAGGAGACTATGATTTTTTTTTCCTGAAAATTCAAACTTTTGAAATGATCACTAGTACTATGAAAAAGAAGTGGGAAGCTATGGCTCTAGTTTGCTGTGCTGTTAATTTTGTTCTAGAGATCGGTACTGCGGTTCTAGGTGGGCTCTTCTAGAGCTTACTTGGAAATTTTAACAGAATGCAGGTGCTGGTGTACCCCTGTGTTGCTGGACTGTGTGATGCCCATGCTTGCCATTCTTTGCAAATCCAAGGTAAACTGTCAGCTTTGATCAGTGGTGGGCTGTTGCTGGTTCGGACCGGTTCAGATGAACCAGTAGTTGTGACCTGCAGGTGGGCTTGCTCACCCGTCCCTGCGCTATGCCGTCCTATTTAGCCATGTATTTTAAGATGCGCGCATGCATGCAAGGACGTGCACGAGCAAAGCACATGCGCAGAAGGCTGCGTGTGCTCACGTTTTTGGTGCTGGGCGAACCGGTTGTTAATTCAAAGCCCACCTCTGGCTTTGATCTTTGGATCTTAAATATTAGCAACAACTTACTTGAAGAATTATCCTCAACCATGTCCATAGTCCATGACTATGTTTTAGGATCAACAGTGGAAGTATCCCAAGTTACTGCTGATAAGAACAGTCAGTTTGATAGAAAAATGTTCATCAGAACTGGAATTCACCTCCAATTGCATTTTGACAAGTTCCCTGATTGTCAATCCTTAGAAGGTCTTCAAAGAACTATTTGTGTACAGAACAGGTACTCTTATGCTTTAGCTGGCATGATTTTCTCTCTATTTATCGACTGACTTTATTTTATTTTTTTAAACGTGCCTTGAGAAGAGAGTTACAGGAGGAAATTTTAGTTTGGTTAGAACAAGTGTTGTTGTTTTTTTTTCTTTTAATTATGAACATGTGGACAAGATATTGATTATTTCAGTAGGTAGATTTCTGTGTAAGGTGTTTTGTCCAATCACCCTTTCTTACTGTAACATTTATTTTAAAACGTTGGTTATATCACGTCTCAATTAGCAAGCCACATGGAATGCCATATTCCTTTGAACCTCAGTTAGCAGGGTCATAGGAATGCCCATATTTCATTAATGAACTGCTGGAGAGCACGTCAATCAACCATACTAATCACCTTATCCTCTGATTAAAGGGTATTAGATTGTATATCCCACATAATCTATTATGCTCACAAGGTTTCTATGGTGCACCCACAAAGATTTGATAGAAGAAAAGGCAATGCGAAGATAGTTTGAAAACCATTTGCCTAAATAATTGGGGCAAATCATAAATATCCCCAACATTATATTTAAAAAACTAAAAAGCTTTTTTTTAAAAAATTAAAATCTGCAGTAGAAAACAACTATGAACCTCTGCCTATGAAGTTGTGCTCTCAGGAAATGTTGTTATATGTTACACAAAATTCACTAACTTTAGTCATCCAGTGCAGCTTTACATGAGATTCTCTAATAATATGGAGTTTAGGAGGGAAAATGTCTGTTGCAATTCCACCTGGATTTTTTGAAACTGAAATCCTGCAGCTGTGGCTCAGACTGTGCCAGGTGGGAGTGAACATGACGTAATTTTTGTTTAGCTTGAAATCACCTATTCATAAATACCGTAAAAATTGATTTAAAGAGAAATGCACTCAATCCTCCCCCTCTTCTCACTGCCTCTGCATTTCATAGAAGATAAGTATATAATACTGCGTCTATTCCTAATACCAAGGTGAAGTTAGAATGGTACATAATTCTATGTACCATCCTATGTTGGGAAACATTTGGGTTTTTTTATTCAAATAATAGTTATTATCAGTACAAATTTAAACTTTATTAATAATGCAATGAACTCTCACTAGCTATAGGAATCAATATCTTGACATGAATCATGTTTTCACGGTTACTTTTCTAATCACTATACTTTCAGTAATACAAATATGGTAAACATGCAGACTAAATAGTCAAAACTACAATAATCAACACTTGTTCATAATCAACCCTTGGTCTAGTGCATACACACAGCAGAGAAGTTTGTTTAGGGAATTTAGTCACTGAGGTCTGTAAACATGGTTTATAGTTAACTGTATAAAACCAGCTAATTATGAGTTACTTAATAAACTATAGTTTGGAACATTATAATGTAGTATGATGTGTGAACTGCTGATTTTAGCATACATTTTCTACATAGGGTGAAACACAATTTAGGATATTTTACTCTCAAATTTTCTTTATTGACTGAAGACTATCCACGTCCCTATACAGAAGTGCATGGAATTGCACTTATTTTTAATAATTGCATTATTTTTAAGCTTTTCATGGTCCTTCTCTATAGAATATAATGCTTTAGAACATTTACAATATTAAACTGCTTTTCAAAATGTTGGACTAGTATTATGGTTTCCTTACCATAATGAAAACACATTCTAAGTAGGCTACATGAAGATCGGAAACAATCTAAAGAAAAAACAAGTCATGAGGCAAAAAAGCTCATTTTTAAAATATTCCAAATTGCAGCTAAATAATTCCTCACAAGGTTGATTTCAACTATCTTGTTAAGTGCAGGAAATATAAACTGAAATCAGAATGGCTTGTTTTGATTCAATGGACATTCTTGATCTCAGTACTATTAATATTAGTTGATGCCAAATGCATTTGAAAAATTCTTAACAAATGTATAATTTGGGGAGTACATGTCATGTAGGGGAAAAAACGAATGACTACACTATTTACAATACTTAGCAAATACTATACAAGAATTAGCTGAAATACAACTTGTCCAAGTGGGCTTAATCCATGAAAGACATAGGAAACCAGCTTAATTTGTCAAGATGGCAGCCATTAGCTCTGAAAGGTTATGCAAATAGAGAAGATGGATGATAAAGTGCAGGCCACCCCCATTGTGTCAAACATAAATAAACTCTGCACAAAACTGACAGGTAGCTAATTTGTTTTGCAGGGGAAACAGGTAATAGGACACCTCTGAATGTCACGAGAGACTATATTATATTTTAATACCAGGAACTTTAGCTCAGTGTCACCACTGGGGAGGATTCATTATCTGCCACTGTCATAAATAGTTGTTTAATGCTAAGTATACACTTCACAAAAATATCCAATACACAAATTGTACAAAAGTAGAAAGTGTTGGCTGTCATTCATAGGATTCCAAAGCATGGATTTGAACCAGCTAACTGCTAATTTTGATTATTACTTAGCATCAAAATCTATGGTCTGAGGGAATAGAATACTATTGACATTACTATTCACAGAAATAGATATTTTTCATGAAAAAGTAGAGAAACCTATAACATTTTGTTAGAGTTGGTAGTGGTTTTAAATAGAATACAAGTTATTTTCTGGCACACTTTTTAAATTTCAGCTTCTGTATTACAGGCAAAAATTCACTAAGTGAATTTCTACTAATTCCATGGAAGAAAAAAAACCTAACTTCTTTTAGAAAATAAAATGTGACTCTATTGAAATAAGGAGTAAATTAAATCTATCAAGTTCAATCATACTACATGTGCCAATTTTATAGACCTAAACAAATTTCCCAATTTGTCTTTTTTTAAAAAAAAAAAGGCATAAAGATCAAATGCATCTATTCTTTGTGAATTTAATTTAATTTAATTAATTCAATTTATATGCCGCCCCTCTCCGAAGACTCATGTGCACAGTCTATCTCTCCCACTATAAGAATTTTTACAGACAGCTTTCATTACAAATTGGAATCTACACTGCACATACATTTTTGCATGAAAACTGTATCACAAAATTCAGAATATAATTCCAGTTTATGGGTAGGATTCATGACGGACCAATTGGATGACTAACCAAATGCAAACCCAGGGTTTCATTTTCACCAGCTGATATGCAACCTTAATCTCAGATAAATTTATTAGGGCAGTGCAGAGATCTGGATTAAAAGACATAAAGTTGGAACAACCTTAATATAGACATCAGTGTTTCAGGAGGGCAAAAAGGGAGGGCAAGTGATGAAATGTAAAGTCTTCCCCCATATAATGGTATGTGATTTTATCACAGACCCTGCAGCAACAAAACTTCCCAGCATATAAATACATCAAAAGTGCTGATTAATTCCAAGATTCTTAAAGCACCAAGTTGTGGCTAACTGTGTCTCTCTCTCAAAAGAATACACAGCACAAACTTATTGCACAGTTCCATTGCTTTATGTCTTTCAAATCTGCTCTAAAAGATTGTGACTCTACAATGGAGAAGCAGTGAAATGACTATTCTACAAATAGAACTCCCTTAGTTTTAAATTTTATTCCATGAGTTTACTTCTTCTGGTACATTGTTTTATGCCCATATTGTGAATGTTCCAGAAATATCGGATTAGATGCAATAGGAGAAAGAAAGTTAATAGGATCCAGTGTGCAAATCTCAACTATGGTCACAGTAGTGTAAGCCCTTAGCTGCATGGGAGCTACATTCGGGCATTCTGAATATACATTCTCCTTAACACAATCACAGGATCTACATCTTCCCAAGGAATTGTGGCATGCTATAAAATAAGCTGCCCAGAGTCCCTTGGGAGTTGGGCGGCATAGAAATGCGACAAATAAATAAAGAAAGAAATGTGGTGGGTCACTTATAAAGTCAGATGGCTCAAGTCCTTCCATCTTTGCTGAAGAGCTGGAGCTTATTTTAAGCAAAAGTTGCTGGGATGAGGAAGGAAAGTTTAGGGTTTAAAATCTCCTTATAGTATCCAAAGTGACATTGGAATTTCCAGGAAAAGGGGAGTGGGGGTAATCCAGGTAAAAGGAGAAGAGGGAACATCGATCCCAAGAGTATTGTTTATTTTGATAGTAATAAGATAAAAGTTTAGCCATAAATCTACAGTTAATTGGGGAATAATGTGTCATTCCCATAGTTATCATATCTAATGTTCTCCGTTCACAAATCTAGCCTTATAAACTTTCAGTCAGCATTCTTCCTTGCTAAACTGGAACTCTGCAAAATTTGGAGTCAAACAGCAAAAACAAGCAATTTGTAGCAGATCAGCATCATCCTATGGTCTAAGAGGAACCCCACATTCCCCAGCCAAGAGTTGAACAGCTCTGGAAAGGGTTCCCTCCACCTTAATCCTGAGTATTTTGTATTTTGACATTTAAAATTTTTATACTGGATTTCTTTTTTAAAAGAAAAAAAATGCTTTTTTAATATTTAATTCATGCCTTGTAAGATTAGCCAATTTTTTATGGAAGATAAAGAAAAAAGATGAATGCCTCTCATTATACACCTCAATGCTATAGTAGAGTGTGTGCTGGCTGGGGAATTCTGAGACTTGGAAGTCTTACAGGTGCTGAGATTGAGAAACACTGCTATGGGGTCTCAAGGGCTGAGAGGCATAGGGAGAGCAAGACCAATATGTGTTTATTATCCTGGATATGAAGAGGACATCAAGGTCTCTCCCTCCCTCCCAGAAGGTAAGTAGAAGAACCACAACCACTACAAAATTTGGTTAAAGGCAGACTAAGAGACATAGATCCAGGAGGCTTCAAAGAAGATTGGTGACATCCTATCTTTCATCTGTGTCACTACATCCAGCATGTCTGGAAATTGAGTCATGGCAACTGACATTTTTGTTTGTGTGTTTCAAAATGTTTCGCTGCTTATCCAAGTAGCTTCTTCAGTCTGAGCAAGTTGGCTAGGGAGAATCCTACTCATTACTCACTTACTAGTATTGAGCCTATTTAATTAGGTGAGAAATGAAACAACCTTGGAGGACATATATGGAATTTCCCTAACCAATTTGCTCAGATTGAAGAAGCTACTTCTGAAGTGCAATCTTCAATACCATTTATATACAGCTTCATAGTGTTTTACAGCCCTAACTAAGCAATTTACATAGTCAGCATATTGCCCCAACAATCTGGGTCCTCATTTTACTAATCTTGGAAGGATGGAAGGCTGAGTCAACCTTGAGCCAATCAGGATCAAACTGCTGGCACTGGGTAGAGTTATCCTGCAATACTGCATTCTAACCATTGCACCACCATGGACAAACAGCAAAATGTTGTTGTTGTTTTAAAGTCCAGTTGCCATGACTCAACTTCCAGACAATTGAATGACTGAGAATATCCATCAACATACATCCAAAATCCATGGTTTTTCTTATGGAGTGTGCTGAAAGCAATACTCCCCATTTATTGGAGACCTCTCATTTTGTCATTGGTGGTAAGAAAAAGAATTACAGAACTTAACTTCCTGCCAAGCCAAGCTGCAATTCAAGTCTGCGTACTGCATAGCTACCAAGATGTCATTTTGGGAGTTATTGAACTGTTTGGTTTAGACTTCTTGGGGAGGGTGTGTGAAAAACTATTTGGAACACAGCAAGTAAGAATGTCTCTCTTCTGATCATGCTTTGGGCATAAATTATTTCGTGCAACTTGAGGTTCAGCTTACTTTTCATCTTGTTATAGATGTTAATTAGCCACCGGCTGCTTAATCCAGAAAAGTTTTTTCCTATGCATGTTTTAGGAGATCAGTGAGGTCTTTTCTTATTTATTTATAAAAATTTCATTTCCTTACTCCCGTTAATATTTTCTCATCATATAAACTGGGATATTAGTGACTTAGCTATGCTATTATTTAAGCAGTAGCCAACAAGTTGTGCATTTTTATTATTACCATCATTACCCCAATCCATGCAATCCTGCTTTCACATAGTACCATGGCTGCCCTGTTAGTACAATGATATATTTATCAGGTAGCTTAGGACAAAGTGCAGGAAAGAAGATGACAGATTCCATTTACCTAATCATCTTTTCCTTTGACTATCCAGTAAAATTTGCAAACAAATGTATTATTAGGAAGGAACATTAATGAACTGGGAGTGAAACCTGGAGCATGGAGGATGGAACACAGAAGAATGGAATAATGAAATTCTAACTCTTCCGCTGAATGTTCCTCGGTCACATGTTTCCTCCTTTGGGAAAAGTATGCAGCTATTCAACACAATTAATCACTTTTCCTAATCGAGAAGGTGAGTAAGTTATGCAGCAGGATACCAGTTGCTTCCTATGAACTTTGGTTGATGAGGACTTCCTACAGACTGGTCAGAAAAGGATACAGTACCACAGGAAATATGCCTCTGGAGCTTCACTGTGAAGAGAGAGGTTTCCTTGGCTTTTTCTGCTGTTATGTTCAATTGTGTTTTTATGAGCTGATATACTTGTCTTAAGAAAAGAGACAGACACTCTTCTGGCAGATTAGTTAGCCCTTTACAGGGTCTGCTGTTAAATTTGATCGCTCATTTGCACATCTGTCTTTGCCCAACTGTGACATGAATGTAGCTCCTTACCGCTAAGTCCATTTAATCAGAAGCTTGTCTTCAATGAAATCTGTCAGCTTGTTTGACCTCTTAACAGTTCAGCATCTAGAATTACCATCGAGTTCAAAGTCAGATCTCACATTTCCAGCAGCTTGGATAAAGGGAGAACTTTGGCATGCAGAATCCGGGGCTGATAGCTCTTGACCTCTTGGCCACCCCCATTCACCACCTCCTGAGACTTTGCTTTTCAAACGGGTATTTTGAGCTCATGACAGGCACAGAGATAATGTTCAGGATATGATAAAGTAGAAATTGTGAATTATGTTGATACTGAATTCTCTTCAAATACTTTGCATTTCATTGTACTTTTATCATTTTCCTCAGCTCCCGGGTTGTTTGAACATCTGCCAGAAGAACATATCCTGAAATGTTTAATCACTCATCTCTGATTAGATCTCCATAATGATCTCTGAAACTTTCAGAATGTAAAAATGTGTGTCTGGGTCTATAGGTATACATAGAGAGATGCATAGGGGTATACATGTATGAATACACATACACAGAGTCATTTAAATACAAACATACAGAGAGACAGTTTATCTGAAACAATCAAATAAAAACATTTGAAATATTGGTTTAAACTTCTTCTGCTGTTCCACAAGATTAGTTATTCTATTTCTTTTTGTCTTTTACAGGTAATCCTCAATTTACAATTCACAGTTGAAGCCAGAATTCCCACTGCTAAGCACTTAAAATTGTTAATAGCAATAGCACCTAGACTTATATAAGTGAGACTCTAGAAAGAGTGAAGAGAAGAGCAACAAAGATGATTAGGGGACTGGAGGCTAAAACATATGAAGAACTGGGTATGTCTAGTTTAATGAAAATAAGGACTAGGGGAGATATGATAGCAGTGTTCCAATATCTCAGGGGCTGCCACAAAGAAGAGGAAGTCAAGTTATTCTCCAAAGCACCTGAGGGTAGGACAAGAAGCAACGGGTGGAAACTAATCAAGGAGGGAAGCAACTTAGAACTAAGGAGAAATTTCCTGACAGCTCAAAAATTAATCAGTGGAACAATTTGCCTCCAGAAGTTGTAAATGCTCCAACACAGGAAGTTTTTAAGACGAGATTGGATAACCATTTGTCTGAAGTGGTGTAGGGTTTCCTGCCTAAGCAGGGGATTGGACTAGAAGACCTCCAAGGTCCTTTCCAACTCTGTTATTCTATTATACACCACTTCACAGTGCTTTTACAGCCCTCTCCAAGTGGTTTACAGAGTCAGCGTATTGCCCTCAACAATCTGGGAGTGAATCACACCCAATTTTACAAACTTTTTTGCTAAGGTTGTTAAATGAATCATAGTGTCATTAAGCAAATCCATCTACATCATTGACTTTGCTTGTTGGAAGTTAGCTGGAAAGATCACAAATGATGAACACATGACTCTAGGATGCTGCAATGTTTGTAAATACATGTGGGTTATCAAGCACTCCAAGTTTGATCACATGGCCCTGGGGATGCATCCTGGGTCATAATTGTGAGGACTTATTGTAAGTCATTTTTTTCAGTCACTAAACAAAGGTTTGTAAGTCAAGGATTACCTGTACTGCACTAATAGATAGATAACAACAAGCAAAAGAAAATTAAATATAGAATTACAAAAAGACAAAAATCCTAAGTAACACTCAACAACTTGTAGGTATATAAAAGTTAATACAATTCAGTTTTGAAGCAACAGATTGAATCGTGACCATATGTGATCATATTGTCCTGTCTTTCCTTTGTCTGATAAAGAGGCAGTTTAAAGATGTCTCTTCCGGCTTGTCCCAAGATGGCGGCGGTCGGCTGAGCTCCGCGAGGAGATGGAGAGGTCGCTGGTGTCAGGGGTCTTCGGGAGCCGCTTTAACAATCTCCGGCTCCAGTCCCAATGAGGGGAATGCCCACCCTGCCTGCTGAGGGCTTTTTCGCCCTCCGGAATATCAGGGCAGGGCGGGACGCGCTGTTTGAAGCCGCCGCGGGAGATGGGGCGGCGGCCTGCTAAAAACAGCTGTTTCTGGCTTGTCAGTGCCGGGAGGAGTGGAAGCCGGAGCGTTTCGGCGGCGGGCGGCGTTACTATGCGGCGGCAGCGGCTTGGAGGTGCCCTTTATCCCCTCGCCCCTCACGGATCTCTGGGACGCTCTTCGGACGTTTTTCGGGGGTCCTGGAGGTGCCATGGGGAGCCCAGGGTGCCGGTTACGAGCCGGCCGTGGCGGCAGCGGCGGCGCCGGCGTCGGCGGAAGGCAATGGCAGCCACGGATCATCCAGCTGTGGAAAGAACTTGTAGCAGGTGGATGGGGGAATACAGACAGCCTTGCCTTGCCCTCAGGATTACCATCTGCTCTTTTTTGAGCCTTGACCCCTGTTATCCGGGGTTTGTTTGTCATCAGAGCTGAGACTGGGGATTTGGGGAGTTTTGGGACAGGAGAGGCGGGAGGCTGACCAGGGCTCTATTGGTCGCCTCGGGTGGCTTTCTCTCCCCCCCCTTCTTCCCTCAGGTATGTGTGGGTGTTGGCCTTTGATGGCCACCCACCCTGGACTTGGACTGGGTTTTTTGTCTGCTATCCCTACTTTCGCCCCAGAGAAGAACTTGTGCCTGTGGGATTATCAACATTGTTTCTAATAACTTTACAAATTGCTGGCTTCTTGTGCGACCCCAAACTGGAGGAGAACTGGGCAAAATGGTGTGCAGGTGCTGAGGGGGCTGTTTGTCATCCGCCAGATGAAAGGATGGACTATTGTGACTTTATTGTTGGTGTCATCTGCCCCAGTCACTGTGAGAGGGTGACTGGGATAATTATCCTCCAGACGTGGGGGGATGTCACTGGCCCCTTTCACTGTTGTGAGAGGGCAGTGAACCAGCTCCTGATATGAAGATCTACTTTGACCCAGTATTATTGGACGATCTGGTGAAGCCCTGACCAATTGACTCTCCATCTCTGTTTTTGTGCGATGTTTACGGCTGCTGACCTGCTTGCGCTGCGAGACTCCCCCCTCTCGCAGGTTTGGCCCTCCTCACTATCGAGGGCCTACCTTGATGACGGATTTTGGAATCCCGAGAGGTGGCATGCGGCGAGGAGGGGGTTGTGGGGTTTTTTAGGGAAATTTTTAGATAAGGTTTTAAAGGTTTCTGGGAGGGGGGTGGGTTCGGTGGGTTTGGGGGAGAACCTGTCGGGGAGGAGGCCAGAGCCGGCTGAAGAGCATGGCACTAGAGATGCGGGAACCGGGGTCAAGGTGGGGGTTAGAGCTTGTGTTATGGATGGTCATTACATCAGTACTGTGGGTGGGAGGGGCAGATATGGCGGGAGCAGGGGGCCACATCAGGTTGTGGGAGCATGCGCCCGCTGGCTCCAAGCGGTGGCGCGCTCCGGCCTCCAATGCTCCTCTCGTTCCCCAGGTTGCACAGACCCTCAGGCCCTGGGCCTTCGGCTGATGCTGTGCAACGCCCGGTCCATGGTAAATAAAGCCCCCCTCATTTGTGATCTTGTTCAGGAGGGGGGAGCGGACCTGGCGGGTATTACGGAGACCTGGTTGGGCCAGGAGGGGGGGGTTCCCCTCGTTGAGATGTGCCCACCCGGTTTCCGCGCATTCCATCAGCCGAGGACACAGGGGAGGGGTGGGGGGTGGCGGTTGTCATTAGAGAAGGTCTTGGTCCGAGGGAGGTCACTGTTCCTCAGACGGCTGGTTGTGAGTCCCTCCTTGTGAAGTGGGGTCATGGGGTGCAGATGGGTGTGCTGGTTACGTACCTGGCTCCCTGCCACGTGACGGCAGCCCTGCCCGAGCTGCTCAACGTTATAGCCGCGGTGGCGGTTGACACCCCCAGGCTTATGGTCATGGGGGATTTTAACCTGCCATCCGTCGGTGAGGCGTCTGAGGTGGCTCGGGAGTTCATGGCTTCCATGACGGCCATGGACCTGACCCAGTTAGTTCATGGCCCTACTCACATGGGGGGAAACACGCTAGACCTGGTTTTTGTCTCTGGTCAGTGGTTGAGTGATCTTGAGATAGGGGATATAGTGATCGAGCCCTTGTCATGGTCAGATCACTCCCTCCTTCGCTTTGACCTTCGAACCGCCGCACCCCGCCGCAGGGAGGCGGAACCACTGAGGTGGTACCGCCCCAGGCGCCTGATGCATCCTGATAGGTTCCAGACGGAGCTTGGGCCATTTCCTGAGGCTCTGGCACACGGCTCGACTGAGGAGCTGGTGGCCGCCTGGGATAGAGCGGCCGCTGGAGCTTTGGATCGGGTCGTGCCTTTGCGGCCTCTGACCCGGCGTCGATCTCGCCTGGCTCCTTGGTTCACCGAGGAGCTGAGGGAGATGAAGCGCCGGAAAAGACGCCTGGAGAGTGGTTGGAGGGCCAGCCATTCTGAATCTGACCGAACACTGGTAAGGTCTCATATTAGGACCTACCTGGTGGCGATAAAAGTGGCGAAGTATAACTATTTTGCCACTCTTATTGCGTCATCAGATAATTGCCCGGCTGCCCTGTTTAGGGTGACCCGCTCCCTGCTCCACCAGGAAGCGCGGGAGGACCCCTTGGAGGGTAGAGCCGAGGATTTTGTACAGTATCTGTATGACAAAATCGCTCAGATTCGGGAACATCTGGACTCTGACTGGGTAGATTCAGCGGGGAGGACAGAGGCAGGTCTTGTGAGTATTATCTGGGAAGAGTTTGATTCTGTGACGCCCGAAGACGTGGACAGGATACTGGGCAGACTGAGCACAGCCACATATTTACTGGACCCGTGTCCCTCCTGGTTGGTGCTGGCCTCTCGGGAGGTTACACGAGGCTGGCTCCAGGGGATTATAAATGCTTCCTTGAGTGAGGGTGTCTTCCCTGCCGCCTTGAAAGAGGCGGTGGTGAGGCCTCTCCTCAAGAAACCTTCCCTGGACCCGGCAGTGTTGGCAAATTATCGTCCAGTCTCCAACCTTCGCTTCATTGCGAAGGTTGTTGAGAGTGTGGTAGCGCGACAGCTCCCCCAGTACCTGGATGAATCGTCGTATCTGGATCCGTTCCAGTCGGGCTTCAGGCCTGGGTACAGCACGGAAACGGCATTGGTCGCGTTGGTTGATGATCTCTGGAGGGCTCGGGACAGGGGTTGTTCCTCTGTCCTGGTCCTATTAGACCTCTCAGCGGCTTTTGATACCATCGACCATGGTATCATGCTGCACCGGCTAGAGGAGTTAGGGGTGGGGGGCACCGTCCTACGGTGGTTCTCCTCCTTTCTCTCTGACCGGTCGCAGTCTGTGTTGACAGGGGGGCAGAGGTCGACCCCGAGGCCCCTTGTATGTGGGGTGCCACAAGGGTCGGTCCTCTCGCCCCTTCTGTTCAACATTTATGTGAAGCCGCTGGGTGAGATCATCCGTGGTTTCGGGGTGAAGTACCACCAGTACGCTGACGATACTCAGCTGTACATCTCCACCCCGGACCACCCCAATGATGCCCTTGAAGTGATGTCCCGGTGCCTGGAGGCCGTGCAGATCTGGATGGGGAGAAACAGACTCAGGCTCAACCCATCCAAGACCGAGTGGCTGTGGTTTCCGACATCCCGATATAGTCAGTTGGCGCCATCACTGACTATTGGGGCCGAGTCATTGCCCCCCACGGAGAGGGCTCGCAACTTGGGTGTCCTCCTGGACTCACGGCTGTCTTTAGAAGAGCATATGACGGCCGTGGCCAGGGGGACTTTTTATCAGGTCCGCCTGATTCGCCAGTTGCGTCCCTTTCTGGATCGGGACTCGTTAAATACGGTCACTCATGCTCTTGTCACTTCCCGCTTGGACTACTGCAATGCTCTCTACATGGGGCTCCCCTTGAGGAGCACCCAGAGGCTCCAGCTGGTCCAGAATGCGGCCGCGCGGGTGGTTATGGGAGCGATGTGGCGCTCCCATGTGACCCCCCTCCTGCGCGAGCTGCACTGGCTCCCGGTGGTCTTCCGGGTGCGCTTCAAGGTTTTGGTTACCACCTTTAGAGCGCTCCATGGCATCGGACCGGGGTATCTACGAGACCGCCTTCTGCTACCAATAGCCTCTCACCGACCAGTACGCTCCCATAGAGAGGGGCTCCTCAGGGTGCCGTCGGCCAAACAGTGTCGACTGGCGGCCCCCAGGGGGAGAGCCTTCTCTGTGGGGGCACTTACCATCTGGAACGAGCTCCCCCCAGAGATACGGAAGATCCCGGACCTGCGCACGTTTCGCCGTGCTCTCAAAACTTTTCTATTTCAGCAAGCTGGCCTGGCCTAACTCCCCTCTTTTAAATTCTTAAATTTTAAATTTTTTAATTCGTGATTTTATAAATTGGGTGTTTTAATCTGTGTTTCGGCCAAAATATTTAATAATTTTAAGGGATTTTTAATATTTGTATTGTCTGTATTTTATCTTGGCTGTTCACCGCCCTGAGTCCTTCGGGAGTAGGGCGGTATAGAAATTTGATTAATAAATAAATAATAAATAATAAATAAAGACTGAGAATCAACACATAAGGTCCAACTAGCTATTATACAGAAGTATATTTCCAACAACACATAATCATCTTTTGTGCCACATTCTTGGCATGACTGATTCAATGTTCTTCACAAATACATAAATTCCAAATATGTGAGTATACTTTAATGTGTTATAAGATTTCTTTAATATATTAGCTCTCTTCCTAGAACTAATTTCTGAATTCAGGAAGCTGAAGTCCATATATCTTAAACTTAGCAAGGTTCAGAAACAGTGTCTTAAAGAGACATTTGTATCAAGGAAAAATGATATTTGAAGTTCTGTTGAAATCTTCACAGGTAGAATAATCTTAGTGATCATCACTGCAGATGGTAGTTTATGACGATTAAATGATTCAATATTTACTCAGTGCAATATTAAATGACTGACTATCCACTGGATACACAGATTACTATACTGCCAAATACCACAAAATTTGAACATCAGTCAGTAGGAAGATGGCACCCACCTATTCTTAGAAAATCTGATCATGCAGTTAAAATCTAGCTACAGGTTTGTAAATATATTATATATAATTACAGGGTTATTACAATATATATGTATTGAAGTTATATAATATAATAAATAAAACAGCCCTTGCTATATCTGGGGTAGAGCAGGACATAAAGAATTTTGTGGGAAATATTAAAAAACTGCTACCAATCAGTGCACATAATCCTGAACTAGATTTACAAAGGCTGGCTTTGTTTTCTGACAGATTCCCTATGTTCCTTTGGAATTTCCCTTTTTTCCATGCTTCTCAGTACCCCCCCCAAAAAAGTAATTATTTGAAAGATAATTTTGTCCTTCTCATTTGCCAACAGCTAACCATGACTAACATCAAAAGTTATTAACTTAAAATGTCACTCTAGAACAATTTGATTCATTTACAATTAACTGAAACTAATAAAAGTCTTAAAGGTAAAGGTTCCCCTCGCACATATGTGCTAGTTGTTCCCGACTCTAGGGGGCGTTGCTCATCTCCGTTTCAAAGCCGAAGAGCCAATGCTGTCCAAAGATGTCTCCGTGGTCATGTGGCCGGCATGACTAAACACTAAAGGCTCACAGAACACTGTTACCTTCCCACCAAAGGTGGTCCCTATTTTTCTACTTGCATTTTTTACATGTTTTTGAACTGCTAGGTTAGCAGAAGCTGGGACAAGTAACAGGAGCTCACCCCATTACATGGCACTAGGGATTTGAACTGCTGAACTGCCGACCTTTTGATCGACAAACTCAGGGTATTAGCCACTGAGCCACCACATCCCTAGAGTTTTAGAAAGTTTTAGAAAGTCTTTATTTTATTCCTGAAAACCAAGAGTTGGTTTTTGAGCCTCAGGTGAGAAAACTTTCATAAAATAGAATTGGCACAGTATGAAGACACTTCCAATACCTGTATGAGATCACACTTTAAAAACTATATACAGAATATGGAAGCTTTTCCAGGCAAAATACTGGCATTGCTGTGTCTGAAGGCTGCTTCTGCCCATTGTTTCATATTTGCCAATGCCATTAAGTAATAAGAATTTTTTTTTGAACATCTTGAAGTCTACCTCAAATCTAAACAACAGTAAAACACAAATCAGCACAAATGTTTCCTGATCATTTTATTATATTTTCTGAAAAAACAGACTTTGATTATCATTTACAATAATTCTGATGGATGTATTGCTAATTTAGACATCCAAATCTGCCCATCACTTTCGAGCAGTTTAGGTCTACTATATAATTGAAGTTGGTACCGGTATATAAACAGAGAGCAAACTCCACTCCCTTCTAGCACTGATGATGCTATCTCGTTGGGTAATGAAACATCTGGAAAAAAACAACCAAACTCAGAGACCAGTAAAAACCCCATAGTTCAATCCTGAACTACAAAAGGCCACTACCAGTGGCCTTCCGGGTGCGCTTCAAGGTGTTGGTTATCACCTTTAAAGTGCTCCATGGCATAGGGCCTAGCTATCTTTGAGATCGCCTGCTGCTACCGACGACCTCCCATCGACCCGTGCGCTCCCACAGAGAGGGCCTCCTCAGGGTGCCATCAGCCAAACAATGTAGGCTGGTGACCCCCAGGGGGAGAGCCTTCTCTTTGGGGGCATCTACCCTCTGGAATCAGTTGCCCCCAGAGATAAGAAGAATCCAAGACCTCAGTGCCTTCCGCCGTGCCCTTAAAACCCACTTTTTCCAGCAAGCCGGGCTGGCTTAAGAAGAAATTTTTAAATTTTTAAAATGTTTTAATTGGTTTGTGATTTTTAAATTTTTGGGCCAAATTTATATATATATTAATTGTTCTTAATATTTGTAGTTTATGTTCTTAATTCTGGCTGTGCACCGCCCTGAGTCCTTAGGGAGAAGGGCGGTATATAAATTGAAAAATAAAAAAATAAAATAAAAAAATATTGTCTTCTATTGGAAAATGCCTCTTCTGATTCATTAGGAAAAGGTAGCAATAAAACCAGAAACTAAAAACAACCCACCTTTAAAAATACAGTGTGATTTAATTAAGCAAAGAAAAGATACACTTAATGCAGCATATATACCATGCCTGCTTGTGTTCAGACAGACAGCCCACATCCATCATACAGAATTAGAGCAATGCATTATTCAGTGTCAATGCCTCTATACACCTCTCTCCAGTATGACAAGGAACAATTGATGAGCATATATTTAATTGGCATGCCATCCACTCATATTTGTTTGCTAATCAGTTGCTATGGAGTACCTTGCTTAATGTCATTGAAGTTAAGATATACAATGTGACAGCATTCCAATCTAGCAAGGAAACTGCTTGATCTAATATCTAATTTATTAGCATAGTTACATCTTCAGTGACTGGTATATTAACTGTTTTATTTCCTTCTCCTCTGAAATTATTTAGGGAAACCCTTTTTGCTACTATGGTATTAGCATCTCCCTTGACATATAAAGTGATAAAAGAGAAGTAGGAAGTAGGAAGAAGAGGAAGAGGAGGAGGAGGAAGAGGAAGAGGAGAAGGAGAAGGAGAAGGAGAAGGAGAAGGAGAAGGAGAAGGAGAAGGAGGAGAATTCTTTGTCAATTTCAACTTCTTTTGGAATTCCATTTTCCAACATTCACTCTGTAGTCCCAGATTACTCATTTCTAACCTTGCAGCACAAACTGTACAATCATGGAACAATCTACATATTGTACATTCTCCATCTCTGGACACTCACCTGTCAAGGATGGTTGAATTGGTTTTCCTGCACATTGCAAAAGATTGGACTAGATGAATACTTCCAACTCCACAATTCTATGAGTCTCAATTTTTCCTAAATTGGAATTATTTGGAACTTTTCATTTAATATACCTTTTTTTAGGAATTCCCACTCAGCTTGCACTCATTTTCCCATTTTTAAAATCATTTCTTTGAGGCTTTTGAGTGCATTTGGTCTCAAATCTTAAATAAATTTTGACAGATTGATTGAAGTCCTTTGGTAAGGCTAAACATTCTCAATTTTATTATTCTGTTTTTCTACAATTGCAAACTGACTTTTTATGTTGGCTTCCCTGATATTATTATCAAAGAATGGAAGAGGGTTATATAGAAATTAAGTAACTAATTAATGAACAAAAGTGTAGCATAATTATCTTTTGTACCCTATCTATGCTTTTGGATAGAAACACAATGTTGTGTTAATAAAATAATCTCTCAAGTAGCCAATCATTATTTATTACATTCAATAAACTTTTGCTATTTATTCTGTTCTTCTGCTTCTTCTTTTTCTTTTTTTTTTTTTTTGTACTGTGGACTAAATAATTGCAAATACTTTCAGTAAAAGGACTGGTTTTTTTCCCCCTTTATGGAAACAATAATTTGCTTTTTAAAAAAAAAATGGACAATTTTACTTCTTCCAGCAGAAAGTATGCACAAATGCCATTCCATCCTGAAATTTTGTTAGTATTTTCCCAATGAATAACTGATATAATTCAATTATTGAAACATACTGCATATTCCGCAGTAACAAAAAAAAAATCTGTACTTATGCTTTATTTGAACTTTTTCTCATTTTTTGTGACCGAAGCACCACATGCAGTTCAACTTCTTTTCCATATCTATCTTTAACCTAGATCAGTTTTAGCTTGTCAGAACTAAAATTATGTTTGCACAGTACTTCAAAGGAGGGTTATTTTTAAGTAGAAATAAATTATAAGTCCTTGACTCCCACCTAAACGGTTGATGGCAACTTATCCATTGTATGCTAAATTCATAACCATTAATAACATCTACTTAACTTATTATTTCTTTATAAAATCTGTAGGCTACTTCAAACTAAAACAATCTATGCAATGATGGTTAAAGTTTACAACTACCTATTTAAAATAAACTCAAATCGCAGTTTCAGATTGCCATAAAAATAACAAGGAGTGATCTCACAGCTTTTAGGAGTAGTGATGTGCTAGAAAGGGAAAGGAACACTATTGGGCGCTGCCCCATTGACTGGTTCATACAAACCCTTGACCCAATGTTGTCCCATATCTTAAAATGTGATGTCATGAGAATTTATCCTCATACAATAAGTGGACAGAATAAGAAGCATGTTCCCCTTAATGTTTATTCCTTCCTAAAATTTAAATTCCTTTTAAAGGATCAGATACTGCACACACTCTTTAAAAAATTCATGTTCTCATTTTTGGTGCACTGAATGTTTGGGCAGGGTCTGGAACACTATTACATTCCCACGTTTTCCTCTTTTCAAGTGTTGCTTCTTATAAGAAAAATAGATGTTACTGTATGTACCCTGTTTCCCCGAAAATAAGCCCTTGATAATAAGCCCAATTGGGCTTTTGAGTGCATGCGTTAAAATAAGCCTCCCCCTGAAAATAAGCCCTTCCCTGAAAATATTTAAACGCAGAGCTGGAAATCAGGTAGGATGGCCAGAGGAGCACCATTGCTCCACGCACCCCAAAATAAGACCTCCCCAAAAATAAAGCCAAGCGCTTATTTCGGGGTTCAAAAAAATATAAGACAGGGTCTTATTTCCAGGGAAACACAGTATATATGTATGTGGGTTTAATATATGTCTATCCAATAGATAGACATGCAAAGATGAGAAATGAGAAATGATGAGAAATTAATTTGAGTGTTGGGTTATCGTATTTAAAAAAAAACCCTAAACAAATGCTATTATTTTTTATAATTGTTCTGAATTGAAATGATACCTATAAACTACTGAAATGTGTAAAAATGCCAACACTCTTAAAAAGAATTAATGGCTGCCCATGCTACTAAAATATTAAGGGTAGAGTAACCTTAAGTTTCAAAGCCCACTATGAGACCAGCTCTGTAACCTCACTCTGGCTTTCTTAATGAATAACAAATGGGCTTTCACAGTACAAGCTGCCATTACAACTCATTCTAGTGTGTGTTTTTTAACCTGCGGTAATGCATCATCTTGCCTGACTGTATGTCATCTTCTAGAAGGTCAACAAAAGTATGTAACCCCTCCCCTCCCTATGTTTAAGTTATGAAAAAAAATTGACAAAGCATGAAGTGACCAGTTTTCTTTTATTCTTACCTCCATCTTAGACTTACCCTCCTGCAACATAAAATATCTAATGGATTCATAAATCAGGATTTAAATAACAAATTCAACCTCAGGCTTTTTTCTTTTCCAAACAAAAAAAAAAAACCTGTGGCCCAAAGGATAGTCACATCAATCTATTTAAATGCTTGAATGAACATTATAAAAGCCACTACTATTTACTTCTTTTCACAGGTATTTAGAAATATGCATTATGTTGCTGTGGACAATTAGTCTTTTATCCAATTTTACTTGATAGTTTAAACTCTCCCACCCTAAGGTTTTAATTATCCCTCTTAGCCAGCATTCTTAGGTCTCAATTCATACGCCTGGAAATCTGCCTCCGTGATGTTATAACCTTGTTAACGTAACAAAAGAGGAGTTTACTTAAAACTGTACTGACTATGGACTTAAGCCAAATTTACTTGAAAGAGGAAAGAGACTGTCAAAAATCCTACAGTAAACATAGAAAAGCAGTTCTTTCATAACCTTCACCTTAATTCATAGAGACAAGTAATTTACATGTAAGTGGATTCAGATGGTCTACAAAGAGGCCTCTTTCTAGAACCGGACTGGTTATGTTCCTTTCCCTATTCATTCACTTTCTCTCTCTCTCTCTTCTTCATTTTTTTCTCTTCTTAAGACATGGCATGGCTATGTTTGCCTGATGACAAAGCATCTGCAAAGTTTGAATAATAGTAAATCATAAGGTAAACATTTATAAAAGTCGTCAGCATCGATATGAACTGAACAAATTTTACAGAGCCATTTTCTAGTTCTAGTCAGTTCTCTGTCAAATCAAAATCTCTGTCAGTTCTCTGTCAAAGTCAGTTCTCTGTCAAAATTTACATACAATAAATGCTTTTATGTTGGCAGTGTAAAGTTGCATTTCTAATGTAGTAATGGTTACATTATTCTTAAATGCCAGTGGCTTGTCAAATACAGATCATATTGCCATTGGAGCTTCCTAAATCCAATAATTAAAATCACTTTTATTTTATATACCACTATTTTACATTAGTTACACTAAATAAAACTTCTCTGTATGTATGAATATGAAGCTGAGATAGCAATCCCTCTTACTAAGCTTTAATTTCTATATTTTATTTAGAATCATAATGGAAAAGGTGCAATTCTAGTTCATAACAATCAGTGCAGGCTTTGTAATTGCCTCCAGTATGAAAACCTGATTAATGGAAATCTGAGCTGACAGTTCACATGATAGGGTTGAATGCCAAATAAGTGAACTTAAAGTATGAATTTATCAGACCAATTCTAAATGGCTAATATTACCAAACTTCCCTGGTTTCTTATGTCTCTGGCATAGACAGTTGTCAAGAGTGGGGATATCAGGAAATTCAGGCAATTCAAATTAATATAAAGATTTATTGCAAGTTCTAGCTCTCTACAAGAATCTGAACTACTAACGGTCAAAGTAAATCTGTGGTAGGTAAGAGTCAATGAAATTCTAGATGGGCTGGACTTAGATCTCTTGTGGGCGTGAAGGGATTTGCGACTGATAACTTGTTTGTCCCTTCACTCGGATTCAACTTGGTCATCGCCTGTAACAGTTTAGGATATACAGTAAGCTAGCTGGAACTCCAAAATAAATCACAATAATTATTTGGAGGTTCATATACAGTATTTGATATTGATAATATGAGTTGAGGAAAGTCCTTTTAAATTCAGTCCTTAATAGCTGGTCAGCCAGTTTTCTTACAATACAAACCAAAACAAATTTAATTCTAGTGTATAAGATACACAAATTATTTCACTCTGAGAAATGAGTGTACATGTTTCTTTAAAACAAAAGGGAAAAGGGTAAAATTATATTGTGCCCAGTGCATCTCACAGGATTGCTCTGGGAAAAATGGAGACGGAATGCTGAATGCTGCCTTGAGCTGTTGGAGGAAAGGCAGGATATAAATTCAACAAATAAATAATTTACCAATAAATATTGACTAATTTAAAAAAAGAAGGCTGTATGTAAAAGCCAATATCTCTGATAGCAAGTAAGATATGCCAGTTGGGCTTAGTGGTTAAAGCACCAGGCATCAACTGGGAGACTTTCAGTTCTAGTCCCGCTTTAGCCACGAAAAGTGGCTGGGTGACTTTGGGTCATTCTCGCTCAACCCAACTCACCTCTCAGGATTGTTGTTATAGTAGGGGATGAAGAATCAATTAATAGAATAGAATTGGAAGGGACCTTAGAGGTCTTTTCGTCCAACCCATTGCTCATTTCAGGCTGGTGGCTGTCCAGTTTTTTCTTAAAAACCAGCGATGAAGCATCTACAACTTCTGAAGGCAAGCCATTCTACTGGTTAATTGTTCTCACTGTTAGGAAGTTTCTCCTTAATTCCAGGTTGCTTCTCTCCTTGATTAATTTCCATCCATTGTTTCTTGTCTTGCCTTCTGGTGCTTTGGATAATAAATTGACCCCCTCTTCTTTGCTGCAGTCCCTCAAATACTGGAATACTGCTATCATGTCACCCCTAGGAGTATTAGGTATGTTCACCATTTTGAGTTATTCATAAAAATAATAAAGGTGGCATATAAATAAATACATATGACTAAGTCCATCCTTTAAAACCTGTTTTTCACAAAGCAAACAGGATTGAGGATGTTATTCTGTATTTAGCTGGTTCAAATTTTGACTGAAATGCTGACTTTATGTTTTTTTCAATCACTATTAACTTTAGCTGGATTGGGCCCACTATTTATAATCTAATCTCTATTAATGCTGCTCCTCAGGTGAGAAAGTAAGTAAGCAAAAAGATGATATGGTTCTAGCACATTCCTGCTGATGAGAATAGCAAGGGTGACTTCCTTCTATTTAGACACATCTAGATCATTCTGAATTTATATTTGGCAAACAATATCAGAAAAAAGAAGAAGAAAAAATCAGAAGAAAGCATTCCAAAGCTTGCGTCATTTCTGCATGCTATATGTAAATATGCATACACAAAATCAAATCCCAAGGTGATAATTTAGTTTCTATTGAAATGAATTAGCTTATTTAGCTATTCTGACTTATACATGTGGATCAGGTCCCGCTGGAGAGATCTTCTTTTTTATGGTAAAATTGTATTGTTTTAAGCCTATTTGCTATTTAAATAAGGGGAAAATGGACCCATTCTATTCTGGAACATCTGCTAAATTCATAATCAATTTGTCAGCTGAGGTTAGCAATGTAGAATGGTGCAGTTGATCAGCCTGCCCTAGGTGTCACTGAGGCCTCTGGGAATTAAACTTAAGAGTTTCAGTAGACAAGAGGGCAATTCAGTCAGCCTCTTAAAAAAAAGTAAAAAATAAAAAATTGGGGGGAAGGGGAGAGAGAAATTTCTGAAAACAGAAGCTTAGCTTTCTTTTTTCCTTCTAGTGCTCCTCTCCCTCACTGTCCCTGCTGCCTTTATAGTCTTTTATACTTCTATCAAATCAGAAATGGAGGCCCACACATTCCCTTGCTGGCTTTAGTTCAATATAAATATGATCCTATTTCATCGTCTTGATCATTATTATTTTCTCAGTTAATAAAACTTTGAGAAAGCATTTTCCAATGATGTTAATATTTTTTGTAAAGGTTTGGCTGAGATCAGTTTTAGAAAAATGTATAATATATAGAGGCTGTCTGTGTGTATATGTCTGTGTGAGAGGGGGGGAGGGAGGAGGGAGGGAGGAAGAGAGAAAGAGAGAGAGAATGATCTATGGAAATAAGTTATTCTACATCTACTGCTTATATTTGTACTCACAGACACTCCCATAAATACACAGAAAGAAAGAAAAAAGCAGTGGTGGGATTCAGCCAGTTCGCACCACTTCGGGAGAACCGGTTGTTAACTTTCTGAGCAGTTTGGTGAACTAGTTGTTGGAAGAAATCATTAAGGCAGAGAATCGGTTGTTAAATTATTTGAATCCCACCACTGGAAAAAAGATATAAATTTATAATTTATTTCATTATTTCTTTTTCTTTGTGTGTGTGTGTGTGTGTGTGTGTGTGTGTATTTAAATATATATGGACAACTAATTTATACTCTGCCATTGAGGAGCCAGATTGGCACACATAACAATCTCTTCTCCAATTTTGCCTCACAGCAACAATACTATGAGGTAGGCTGAGCTAAAAGGGACTGGGCCAAAATCCCCCATTGAATTTCCATGATTCTAACTTCCATTGAATCAGAACCTGGGTCTGTCCACTCTTAGTTTAACGCCTTAGTCACTAATCTATATAAGATGTTTTGGAGTCATCTTGAATTTGAAGCCAAAATTTGGATTTGCCTGTATATTTAAAGTATGTGTGTAGAACTGTTTAGAAATAGCAATAGCAGTAGCACTTAGACTTATATACTGCTTCATAGTACTTTATAGCACTCTGTAAGCGGTTTACAGAGTCAGCATATTGCCCCCAACAATCTGGCTCCTCATTTTATCAACCTCACAAGGATGGAAGGCTAAGTCAACTTTGAGCTGGTCAGAATCGAACCCCTGGCAGTGAGCTGAATTAGCCTGCAATATTGCATTCTAACCATTGCACCACCACAGCTCCTGTCCCTGACATCTCTAGAAGCCCACAAGAAACTGGTGAGAAAAAGTTTCAGTCTCTTCTTCTAATAATAATATGACTCACAGATTATATCCTGTGGCGATACCTTTAACTCCAACAAACATCCACATCTGCTTATTCCAGGTCCTTGGGGAGGACTCAATAGGTGGATAAAAATGCCAAATCTACTCTGAATATTTGGCTGATAGTGCAATGAACCATAATAATATGCAAAATTAGCCACTCCGTATCTGGTTGTAAAACTCTGGTGATGGCATAGTAGCTAGGAGATAGAGAACACTTTAACCCTTTGATGCCATCATGTGTTTCTCCACAAGTATGCACCTCAAGCATGGTATTCTTATTCAAAACTGCCAGTGATTTACTGGATATGCCCATCATGCTCTACTGAGCAGTTCTGCCCAAGGGAGAGAGGAAGTCCTACTTTCTTAGAGAAAATATCCCCAGAGGTGGATAAAAAACATTCTTTCCAATCTACATCAGTTTCACCTTTGCAGTGCTCATTCCGTGAGCATAACTGTGCTGTCATGCTCTCAGCTATTTAAAAAAAAACCCCATGAAATAATATTTAATGCATTTTTTCATGAAGTGTAACATTCTTAACGTTTTTTGGGCAAAGTCTGAATTTACAAGCATAGAGTATGCTAAAATATCTATTTGTTTTGGGGTTAGTTTAAGCCAATAGCTGCAGCACTAGGTTCAGAGAAACGTAAAACTTAAATAGATTTAAGATTCTGGAATCCACTTGTTTTGCATCAGAATTGTATCTACAGCAGACAGCAATATGAGGAAGGGTGTGTGGTTGCTTTGATTTACCAAATGTGAATGTTACAGACTTAGCTTGGCCAGTTATCTTACCTTTTATAGTTACTCCTCAGTTAAGCTCTAAATTGAAAACATAACGCAAAGCATACGCCTGCATATTAGTTCACCTGCTGTACTTTTTAGCTTTATGCCTGTGATAATTTAAACAAAGTTTCATATGCTAAACTGAATGTATTAAGAATAGATTGAACTATTTCAGTTTGATAAGCAGACACAAAATTTCTAGCGAAATATTGCTTGACATTAATCATAACATATACATTTAAACAAATGACAACACTGCTGTAAATTAAATAAACTATTGACAGATAAGTTTATTGGCCTTTGTTTCTTTTTCTGTCTCTCTTCTTTCTTCCTTTTTAAATAAAACCTCTTCATTTTAGTGAAGAACAAAGCCTTTGATTCTTCTAATCTTTATGGTGCTAGCAACTTGGTGTCAAAAAAAGCTAGTCAAGATGTGTTGTCTTTCAGATCTATGGAGCAGAAATCGGAGTCACCGGAGAATTTCTACCCAAGTTCCAAGAAGGGCACATTAACGTCCTAACTACTTCCCATGGAAATCACAGTTGTATCAACATCCTGCTGTTTTGTTTGCATTTAATTTGGGATATAACTCTCTATGCTCTCAGCATGGATCCCATCGTTAAATGAAAGCACACCATGGGTTGTAAAAAATCAACCAAGTCTTCCACTTTTCAAAGGTAGGTTTTGTGGAGAACATAAATAACACTGCCTATTTACTGAAGATTATATAACCTACATAAAAGTATACCAATAAAAGAAAGAGAAACAATTTTTGGAGTACTGGTGTTGAAATAGTTTATAAAATGTAGATATAAAATGGATTTAGCCAGTAATCTATTATTCATACATGCATACACACACATCTATACAATAGTCACAATCCTTTCTCATGTGCCTATGCTCACATATGTATATATTCAAAATGTGACAGGTAAATTTGACAGAAATTATAAAAATTCCATCTCTTACATATGGACACCAGCAGGTGATAACACTTGCCCCATCTTGCTGGGCTCAGAAGTAAGCCAAATCAGGACAGGTAATTATTTGGATGGGAGATTTCAAGGCAATATAAGGACTGTAGAATAGAGAGGAAGTAAAAAAATAATAATTCCAAAAGGTGGAAGTGGAAAATCATTTCCATATTGTTACCAAAATAATGCTACACACATATATTCATGATATCACCAGGAGCTTGAAGGAGATGGTACCTTTACTTTACTTTTATCTAATATATGTCCCTCTCAATATTATGTAACTCTGATCAAAGCTAACTAATTATGACATGGTGCATTTGGTAATCCATGGAAATGAGAGTATTCAAGGGTTCTATAAGTTATCTGGAAATTTTCGGAAATTCTTTTAAATTGTTTTTGCTTCTTAATTCAACTAGGGCAACACTGTACTACATAGCTGATATGTGACATAGTTTTTTTCCTTAGGAACATGATATTCTTCCAAGCATAAGTTTGTGGTTGGCGAAGGAAGGAAGGAAGGAAGGAAGGAAGGAAGGAAGGAAGGAAGGAAGGAAGGAAGGAATAAACCTTTTTGATAAACCCCATGTATTTTAGAATTTAGACTTCATAGTGTGATAGGCTATTTTGGAGCATTGATATAAAGCACTATCTAATGATACAATCACATAAGGAGAAATGTAATAACTATTTGAATGTACTGAGTTCTTTCAAGCATGAAAAAAAAAAAGAAAAAATAATCTCCCCCCCCAAAAAAATATTATGTACGTAATGGCAGAATGCATCTTTTTCAGAGAATAGGGAACATCAAAACTACCATCATCACTGGTTTGGAATAGTATTGTTTGAGAGTTGCCTCTCCCTTGAGCCTACTATCAAGAATTTGATAGTATTCATCATGTAACCCAACATGACTACAAGAAGTAACTAAACCTTCCTTATTGGGCAAAAATAAATTTAAATAGCATGATTATCAAATAGGTTTGATGCATTACTCATACCTAGATTTTCATTGGATCAATAAATGAAAAATGTCATTTATTTATTTATTTATTTATTTCTATAGCTTTCAACTTTATTTATTACTATTACTCAAGTTAATAGTAATGTATCGACTTCACAGAACCATTTATTTCCACTTACGTGAGAACAAGTTGATGGCAGTAAGGAAGCAAGCTCATTTACGTGGGGGACTGAAGTTCAAGAGAAGATCACTAACATAGTCTATATATATATATATATATATATATATATATATATATATATATATATATATATGCGATATTTTTGCAATCAGGGTTTTTTTTTTTTCTATGTTGAAAGATGTTAAAATGGCCATGGTGGGATGAAATCTCTATTCATCGCTTTCAGGCCTGTCAGATGAATAGAGATTTCATCCCACCATGGCCATTTTAACATCTTTCAACATAGGAAAAAAAAAACCCTGATTGCAAAAATATCGCACATTTATACCTATGAATTAAAAGAAATAAATAAATATATATATATATATATATATATATATATATATATATATATATATATATATATATATATATGTGAATGCTTGTGTGGGAAGGTATATGGGTGGGTATTCAACAAGGAAAAAAACTTTATTGGAAATATAAATAGTGATTTTCCATCCTTTGTAACTTCAGATAAATTGTGACAAGTAAATAATATTATATTATGGCATAGAATTTTACCTACGAATCAGTGTGTCTCAGTGAATGCATGGCTTCCTTTAATTAAATAATATATTTACCAAAATGAACCTAGTTTATTTATTGTACCCCATTGTGCATAAAAACTTCTTGGTGGCTTGCTTACTTTAAGTCTGCTTATACCTGCATATCAATCTAATCTTGAAGAAGTGTTTCCTGCTACTGCCATCTGTAAATAACAAAATATTCTACTCCAACTTCTTTAGCTCAATATTATTACTTACTTACTGTCATTTAGCTTAATTCATTTTCATTTTGGTAAAGAAATCTTCTGTCTATGAAATAAAGAGCTGAAAATGTTGCAAGCAGGAATGAAAAATCAAGAGACATAAATGCACTTACTTCATTTCCAGGATCTCCTCCAACTGTTTTCTCCGTTCTAGTCTTAAATTGGCCAGATGTGCTTCTTTCTCACCCAGAGACTGCTGTGTTGAGGCAAGGCGAGCTTTAGTGGCATCCAGTTCTTGCCTGGTCTTATCCAATGCATTCCGTAATTCTTCTAACTAAAAAGCAAAGATAAATTCAGGTACTCACAATTAGCAAATGAACAAGAAATTGTAATGGGTAATCCCACAGTCATTAAATATCTACTCTCTTCAAGGGAACATAGTGAATTTTGTGTATATATATATATATATACTCTGTGTGTGTGTGTGTATGTATGTGTGTAATTTCAGGCATTTCAAAATATGTCCGGGTTAAGCATCCATGCTGACTTTTCTTAATTATTTTGTGAGCAAAATAATGATATTGGCACTTACTGGAGCAAAGGTCATACATTGATTGTGAGTGGATGTGTCAGAAGTAGAAGAGAACTTATTCAGAACTCACATTTGTAACACTGATATTACATAAGCTAGCATTACTTAATTAACCAAACTTCAAGATGAAACTTCAGCTTATTATTGTTGAAATTCCTGTTGAAATAGTTAAGTGAATTAATCCATTTTGGGTTCTCATAATATCCTAAATCATAAACTAACCAAAGCAAAAAAATGCAGTGGTCTCACACAGTGTGCTAAACCAAGTGTAACAGGAAATATCACCAGGAATTCTGCCACACAATGAAGGTTTAAACTAATTGGAATACCCATATTGTAAATATGCACTTAAACACAATGAAAGAATAATGTAAATAATGTAAATATTATTTACATAGAATAGAGGTATGTTTTCTCTTTCTATTTTCATCTTTCTCCTGAAGCATACTCTTCCCCTGACAATTTCACAGATCCCCAACTGTTTACCCCTCCAGAAGCAATAGCACGTAGACTCATATACTGCTTTACAGTGCTTTACAGCCCTCTCTAAGTGGTTTACAAAGTCAGCATATTGCCCCCAACAATCTGAGTCCTCATTTTACTGACCTTGTAAGGATCGAAGGCTGAGTCAACCTTGACCCTGGTGAGGTTTGAAATTGCAGGCAGCCGGCAGGCAGCAGAAGTAGCCTGCAGTACTGCACTCTAACTACTGCGCCACCATGGCTCATAAGGCAATAAAGAGATGGATCTTCCTGAGGTGCTGGGGGAGACTAACATAGAAGTGTGAAGGTGGTGTTGAGGGTATCCCAAGAAAATTGCTATGGCACTAGGGTTTTTGTCTTTGTTTTTCATTGATCTTTTTTTTTTTTTACTTTTTGTGATTTTATTGTTGTTGTGAGCTTCCTATATTTATGGTATAAGACAAATAGACATACAAATATTTTAAATAAATATGCTTCTTTGAACTATGGAACAGACTAAGGGGACAATTCCAGTGATCTTTCACAACTTGAACCAGTAAATTCTCTGCATTATTAGAAAAAGTGCTGTAGGTTTTTCAGACTGAAGTCCACTGAGCCTGTGGTCAAAAGTACTAGTTGGTGGGCAAGGTAAGAAGATAAAATCACAGGAAATAGAAGAATGATGGACTTTCTACAACAGGAGATTCCAAACTTGGCAACTTTAAGACTTGTAGACTTCAATTCTGAGAATTTCCCACCAGCCATGCTGCCTGGGGAATTCTGGAAATTGAAGTCCAGAAGTCTTAAAGTTGCCATGATTAGAGACCCCTGTTCTACAGATTCTATAGACAAGATATTTATGACGGGAGTAGTTAAATTCTCTGGGGCTGCTGAATCTAAACAGATTGTCTGGTTGTCTTAGGATAATCAAGTTTAAGACTGCATCTTTTAACCTCAACCACATTTTGCTTCTTTAGGTTTAAGGACAATGACTGACCAGCAAAAGAACATGCACATGTTCACCTGAGTACATATCCTGCAGCAAGAATCTATATTGTTTTAAAAACAAAGAGAATTGTTCATTATGTTCTCCTTTCAGAATTCCAGCGCCACGTTCAGCCTTCAAGAAAATGTCCTTATTTTTCAGGATAGTTTACTTCAAAGACAATTCCTCTTGATGGAAAACAATTAGGCTTGTGATTCCCCCTCCCCCTCCCCCCCCCCCGCCCCCAGACATTGCTTTAAAGAAACTCTGCAAATGCAGCAACTCTTTAGGCGGTGCTAAAGTATGGTGCTGTCAGAGTGGCTTTTCTGGTTAATGTCAATAGCACTATGTATAAAAGGTGACCAAAGTGTGTACAAATGTTGATCTTTGGAGAAAGCATGCCTATAATCATACACACATCCACTATTTCATCCACCAGGTTGACTGCAAGGAGAAAGGGCAAAGTACATTTTTTAAAGACAAAATACAATTCCTAGCACACTTATAGGTTGTAAGTCACAAGGGAACACCTCTGCGATCTGTTGAAATGATGAGGCTCATCCAATATATTTTTGTAAAGCATCCAAAAGACCGAAAGGGTAGCTACAAAGCTTATTATCCTTACAAACAGACCCTCTATACCAGGGGTCTGCAACCTTAAACACTCAAAGAACCATTTGGACCAGTTTCCCACAGAAAAGAAAACACTGAGAGCCACAAAACCATTCCTGTGCCTGACTATTTCTTGAGCGGCCACAAAACTAGCATATGTAGTTGAATTAAATGTTCTGTTTTCTTTTGAAAGTTTTTTTTTTCTTGGATTTATCCATGGTTGGCCTGCCAGGGGTTGAAAAGCTCAATAAATTGCCTGCCTGCGGGTGTGACACATATTTTGAGTGACAGGGAGCCACAGCAGAGGGGTGAAAGAGCCACATACAGCTCCAGAGCCGCAGGTTGCTGACCCCTGCTCTATACAGATAGTCCTTGAACTTACAACAGTTCATTTAGCAAGTGTTCAAAGTTGCAACAGCACTGGAAAAAATGACTTATGACCATTTTTCACACTTGTGACCATTGTCACATCGCCACGGTCATGTCATTTACATTCAGATGCTTATCACCTGATTCATATTTATGACTGTTGCAGTGTCCCGGGGTCATGTGATCCCCTTTTGCAACCTTCTGGCAAACAAAGTCAATGGGGAAGCCAGATTCACTTGACAACTGGGTTACTAACTTATCAACTGCAATGGTTCACTTAACAAATGTGGCAAGAAAAGTCGTAAAATCGGGCAAAGCTCACTTAACAAATTTCTCACTTAGCAACATCAATTTTGGGCTCAATTGTGGTTGTTAAGTCAAGGACTACTTGTAAAACTAGATTCGACATTTGTGGACTAAAGATATAAAACACAGTACAGTAAAAGGAGATTTCATGAATGATCTACCTTCCAATTACACATGAATTTATAGCGACAATAAAATGCAATATAAGTTAAAAATGTTACGTTCCTGTGATTTGAATAAAAAAGAACCTTCTGTGTAATATTAAGCATTTCTCCTATTTAGTCTTTCAGCACAGTTGGAATAAACTTGTCTAGTTTATTTCTGTGTGATAATCCCATCAAAAACTAAAGTAATTAAATGAATTGTGGGTCCATGGGAATCATACACACTTACACTACCGGTAGTTCTATAGACAAATATTTCTTTTTACATGTAAACCAAAAATCTAGCAAATAAAGTAGTATGTTACTACACTTATTCCATGAAAGAAAGGTAGGCAAATTGTATCATCTTCACAGAAATACCAGAAGCTACAAAAAAGCACAGGACATTCGGCTTCTGAGTATTAGTATGAAGTATCCATATCCTGCTGCGTATTCCCAACATCTGATATTAAAGCAAATTCCATCCATGTGCTGAACCTGTTTTCTTTCCAAGCAGGGCTGGACAAACATCCAGCTGTTCACTTTGAAAATGATTACTACTGAATGCAACTGTGCATCTCAGGTGTTACTGAGGCTTTCAAGAATTTTTTTGTCTCCTCAAAGATTTGATTCTAGTGGTTGAAAAGCATAGTGGGTGGCCTCAAAGCTCATCGCAAAGCAACAACTGCAATAAAAATTTTTGCATGATAAATAAGAGAAATTGACTTGGCTTCTTATAGGCTGAAAATTATCGCCAAGCGTGTCGTTTTTCAGCTAGACATGGAATAGAATAGAATAGAATAGAATAGAATAGAATAGAATAGAATAGAATAGAATAGAATAGAATAGAATAGAATAGAATAGAATAGAATTCTTTATTGGCCAAGTGCGATTGGACACACAAGGAATTTGTCTTGGTGCATACGTTCTCAGTGTACATAAAAGAAAAGATAAATTCGTCAAGAATCATAAGGTACAACACTTAATGATAGTCATTGGGTACAAATAAGCAATCAAATCATATTAGGAAACAGTCAATATAAATCATAAGGATACAAGCAACAAGGTTACAGTCATACAGTCATAAGTGGGAGGAGATGGGTGATAGGAACAATGAGAAGATTAATAGTAGTGCAGACTTAGTAAATAGTTTGACAGTGTTGAGGGAATTATTTTGTTTAGCAGAGTGATGGCATTGGGGAAAAAACTGTTCTTGTGTCATGATAACCTTATTGATAGCTTGGTCAGATAAAATGTTCAAAAGGTTATTTACACCAAAGGAAAGTCTTCCAAATCCTGTCCTATTAAAAAAAATATCTTCGGCCTTAGCTACCTGATTGCAGTAAAGCTTCCTTTAGCTCTTAGAAAAAGGAGGAAGTATAGGAAGCAGCAAAAGACAAAGAAAACTGGGGGGGCAGAATAAATTGGATTCAGAGAGGCTTCAGTTAACTTGATTCTGATTTATGAAACTGAGTGAAGAGTACTCACGTGTTCAAGCACCCCTGCTTTTAATTTCTCACCCATCTGTACATCCAGACCATGTGATGGTGTTTGATTTCTAATACTGCCAAGCATTTTGAGAGGTGGATAGCTTAGGGTTTTAAACCAAGTACTGTAACCTGAAACTTCACTTCTATCTTGACTCAGACTAGCTGAATTGAATCAGAGACTTTTAGAGGAAGTCTAAATGTGAAGGGTAAAATGCCCCCCATCCACAGATTTGAAGGAATTCAACTTTTGACAAAAAATTAATTACCTTTTTCTCATGTTAACTGAGGTGTTAACAGCCTACTGTATGAAAGACACACCTGCAGCTTTTAGAAACTCCATGGAAAAGATAATTACAACCATTGCTAAACCTGAGCTTTGAAATGCAGAGCCCCCCAGGGCAGAAAGAAGAATGCAAACTTTCTCTCCATAGCTGGGAGGTCTCCCTTTTATTTCAGGAGGGGGTTTAGAAATTTGCCTGAAAATAACAGGTCCTGGATTATGTTTAAAAATGTATTTTCTGGGCAGAGGGGCATACAGTATCTCCAGGGAAAGAAATCTCCAGACTACTCCACAATTTTTATTTTCTATAAAAAATAAATTTTTTATAAAGCCTTGGAAAAATAAAAGTATAGGCATTCTTTTTTTTATTGTATATTTTATTTTATTCAAAACAAAGTTAAAATACAAAATTCTAGGGGAAAAATTCCAAAAGATGAAAAACAAAAAACACAAAACAATCAAAACATTAAAAAGGTGTATCATAAAAAGGCCCACATATATTCACATTATCCCCTCTAGTTGAATACTGATTAATACATCACTAGTTTGTAGGGGCGGGAGGCCTAAAGGCATTTTTGAAAATATTATTTTAGAAATAAACAAATAATTATTGTCACTGCAGCTTACCACTTTCTTTTTCATATTTCACACTACAATAAACTTTTAAAATGTCAGAATCAGGCAGGTTCTAATGGAGAGTCTTTGTAAACTTTGGAGTGCACTCCAGTGGTGGGTTTCAACTGGTGTTACCACCGGTTCACTTCACGCACTCGCTTTGTGCACGTTTCGCGCAAGCGCATTGAATTTCAGAACAGCTGAGACAGGGCAATCTGCTCTGCCGTGCCTATCAGCTGGACTAAAAATGAAAAAATATAGGTAGGTATAGGGGTGGGTGGGAGGGCCCAACTGACAGTCAGAGTGAACCAGTTTGCTCTCACCTCACCATCTCCGCTACTGGCTTGCCCGAACCGGGAGAACCGGTAGCAACCCACCACTGGTGCACTCCCACTGTACTGGTGGATTTCAGATTTAAATCTTCATTAACTAAAATATCAGTAAACTTTGTCTAAAGAGCATGCTATGCCAAATGTGTTAGCGTCACTGCAGTTCCTCTTGTACTGAGCAGGATTACTAGAACAACAGCAATCACATTGTCTATTGGCCAACTATCGTCCTGTCTCCAACCTTCGCTTTATGGCGAAGGTTGTTGAGAGTGTGGTCGCACGACAGTTTCCGCAATTCCTGGAGGAAACATCTTATCTAGATCCGTTCCAGTCGGGTTTCAGGTCTGGGCACAGCACAGAAACGGCATTGGTCGCGTTGGTTGATGATCTCTGGAGGGCTCGGGACAGGGGTTGTTCCTCTGTTCTGGTCCTGTTAGACCTCTCAGCGGCTTTTGATACCATCGACCATGGTATCATGCTGCACCGGCTGGAAGAGTTGGGGGTGGGAGGCACCGTGTTGCGGTGGTTCTCCTCCTTTCTCTCCGACCGGTCGCAGTTTGTGTTGGCAGGGGGGCAGAGGTCGACCTCGAGGCCTCTCATTTGTGGAGTGCCGCAGGGATCGGTCCTCTCGCCCCTTCTGTTCAACATTTATGTGAAGCCGCTGGGTGAGATCATCCGTGGCTTTGGGGTGAGATACCACCAGTACGCTGATGACACCCAGCTGTACATCTCCACCCCAGGCCACCCCAACGATGCCCTTGAAGTGATGTCCCAGTGCCTGGAGGCTGTACGGGTCTGGATGGGGAGGAACAGGCTCAAGCTCAACCCTTCCAAGACTGAGTGGCTGTGGCTCCCGGCATCCCGATATAGTCAGTTGACTCCATCACTGACTATTGGGGGCGAGTCTTTGGCCCCCACAGAGAGGGCTCGCAATCTGGGAGTCATCCTGGATATGCAGCTGTCCTTGGAGGAACATCTGACGGCTGTAACCAGGGGGACCTTTTGTCAGGTTCGCCTGATTCGCCAGTTGCGGCCCTTTCTTGATCGGGATTCCCTGTGCACAGTCACTCACGCCCTCGTCACCTCTCGCCTTGACTATTGCAACGCTCTCTACATGGGGCTCCCCTTGAGGAGCACCCGGAGGCTCCAGCTGGTCCAGAACGCAGCAGCGCGGGTAGTGACGGGAGCAGCATGGCGCTCCCATGTAACACCGCTCCTGCGCGAGCTGCACTGGCTCCCAGTTGTCTTCCGGGTGCGCTTCAAGGTGTTGGTTATCACCTTTAAAGCGCTCCATGGCATAGGGCCTAGCTATCTTCGAGACCGCCTGCTGCTACCAACGACCTCCCATCGACCCGTGCGCTCCCACAGAGAGGGCCTCCTCGGGGTGCCATCAGCCAGACAATGTAGGCTGGTGACCCCCAGGGGGAGAGCCTTCTCTGTGGGGGCACCTACCCTCTGGAATCAGCTCCCCCCAGAGATAAGGAGAATCCAAGACCTCAGTGCCTTCCGTCGCGCCCTTAAAACCCATTTATTTAAACAAGCCGGGCTGGCTTAAGATGAAATTTTTAACTGTTTTTAAATGTTTTAAACGTTTTTAATTGGTAAATGAGTTTTAATTGGGCCAAATTTATATATCTTTTAATTGTTTTTAATATTTGTTCTGCATGTTTTTTAATCTGGCTGTACACCGCCCTGAGTCCTCAGGGAGAAGGGCGGTATAGAAATCCAATATAAAATAAAAAAAATAAATAAAAAATAAATGAATGATATAGATTCCCCAAAAATATGTGTTGCACCATGGGAAAGAGGTGTCCCCTTCTAGCCACACTCTACTCCCATGATAAATGGCTGGTCTGGGGCCTGGATATCTGAGGTCCACCAAGGCACTTCAGTGCTGTAATATCATTATGTTTATGGGGGACTCTAACTTACATGTGTTCAGTCATAATCAGCAAGCCACCTCTAATCTACATTTATCTTAAGAAATATTGAGAAGAAACTTCTCTGCATATGCCTGATTATTCTAAACCTAGTCAAGAAAATTAAGCTGTTATTGGCGCACATTGGTTTCTTCATAGAAGAGTAATGAAGGAGTTCATGCTATGAACTTGGCCTGTAACTGTCACACAAGATGCATTGTATTAACTTAATTTGCTTGGAAACCTTTCACTATAGATAAATATAAGTAAAGTTTGATTTGACCCAAGCTCAACTCCTAATGAATTCATGAACTTATTCATATAGTTTCCTGAAAACAATCCAGGAATGGTTTGCTAGCATCTTCTGGGATATGTTTCATACTCCCAGTAAAGCGTACAACCTGGCAATTTTTTAATGGTCAGTTCAATTCTAACCAGATTTGACCCAGTTTGTTTGTTTGTTTGTTTTTTAATCAACAAAGGTGTTGGTGGGAACAACATGAAGAAAGAAGGTAAAATCACAGGTCATATAGACTGATGGACTTTCTACAGAGTCTATAGACAAGATATCTAAGGCAGGAGAATTTTGTTCATATTAACATTTTGGGCACCTCATTGATAATCAGTGCTAATAAACCTCTGTGCCCATAAAATAAAGCTGTTATGTTTGCTATAGTCTAATTTAAGTCCTTATATTGGATATAACTTAAATTAACCACTGTACTTATTATATTTTGCCATGATAAACTATTGCTGACTCCCAGAATTATATTTATATAATTATAAATATATTTCATTATATTTATATAATTGGTAAAGTAAAATTATATTTCTTTGGTACTTGTCCTCCAGATTTTTAAAAGATTTTTAGAAGAGAATGTAGTAAAAGTTTCATCACTGAACAATGATGACATTGTCATAACTCAGCATTAAAGGATATCATGGGATATGCATTTGACAAAGGATGCCAATGATATTCAGATACATTATTTGAAACACTGACATAGACTTTATTGAAAGCAAGATTTATGGCAGTATCAAGGAATATTTTCATTCGAGAGAGAGAGAAAGAAAGAGAATGAAAATATTCCTTGATACCGCCATAAATCCTGCTTTCAATAAAGTCTATGTAAGTGTTTCAAATAATGAATCTGAGAGAGAGAGAAAGAGAGAGAGAGAGAAAGAGATTTTTAATATAATCTCAGGGAATGAGGCTAATCTAAGTATTACATAGCTGCACTGGAAATAAAATTTATTTCACAGACAGCTCTGACCCTGCTGATGGCAGAAGCAGAAATGGAATGCATAGATAATTATCTTTAAGACCAGTCAATGTTTCTTAATATCACCTTTTAGATCCAACCAATACATTCCAGTCTGAATCAGAGTTTATTTATTAAAGGATTTAGCACTTTAGATGCCATATTGCCTGGAAGCCCACCAATTTCCATTCCCAAATATCCAATTTCTCCAATTTCTAGTTGCATGAATAAGAGCCTTCAGGATCACATCTGGCCAGTAAGAACAGGCACTAAGATACTTTTTTCTTTTATTGCCATAATTTCCATTGAAAACACTTTCAAAATAAAGTAAATATTGGATGATCTTCAATAATATGTAAAGTATTGTTCCTTTAGCTGTGAAGGGCAGGAAACATCACAAGCATTTATGGCTGGATATTTTTACACTTGCCTGGATTATGATCAATTAGAGCACAATTCTTTTCAATTATTGAAGAAATTTTCAAGTCAAACAGATCAGCTACAGATAGGGTGCCCATTTTTCTTTTAGTGTGACCTAAAAACCATACATTGATCTTTTTTCTTATTTGGCTCTTTTCAGTATGTGCTAACGTTTGATAGATGATTGTGAATTGCTTCAAGTATAATTTGTCCAGTAACTGTACACTTTCCTTACAAATTCATGATTATTATGCCAAAGGTTACATTAAATACGAAAGTCAGAGCCAAGCAAGATATGATGAGAAATGCATGATTACATACTGATCTTTCTGAACTTTAAAAAATATAGTGTGGGGAAAAGTCTGATCAAGATCATATTGCAAGTGGAAAACAAATAGCATTTCCAAAAGATGTTTTTCATCAGGAATGTGGTACACAAGGAAAACCTCAGTTCCATCTCAATACACTACAATCAGTATCCAGCTCTATATGAATGCTGAAATTCTTATTTAAAACAAAAACAAAAAGAGGTTGCAGTCATGTGCTTGTTGTCAAGTCTAGTTTGGGTTTTTCCTCTTGAATATCTCTTACAACATTCAGATGGTAACCCAAATGCTTTAGTGCAATAAATGGCAAAGTCTTTACATTGGATTAAAGTCATCACAGCATCCTAAAGAGTTACACTGTTAAAATAGCATAGCTTATTATATTATATTATAAATTAGGTTCTACCACTGGGCTTATAAGTATTCCGCTGGTTTTTGGTACTCCTTTTAGGGCTACTCATTTTCTTATTTCATTGTCAAAGTTTTAAAATTGTTTTTAATGTCCATTTCACATAATAAGGTTTCAGTCCTTTGTAGAACATCTACAAAATAACTTGGAGAAGTGGACGTTCCATTTCTACAGCTTGCAAAATAAAATTTCAGCATGTCACTTAAGGCTCACATGGTTATAGGATGCTGGTTTGGAGATTAGCAAGCCCGTGTTCGAGACCTGAGTGCTGTCATGAGGCAGGGTAAACTCTCATCCTTCGCTCCAGCTGAGCGAAATGAAAGGAGCCCCCAACTGGGTGTCCCCCATGCAATGGTGATGTCACCAGCTAATCCTTTCAACACGGAAACCCCTCAGTGCTTCTGACACAAGTGCAATGTGAATGAATAGGAATGAACAGTAAAAAGAAACAAACTTTGCTGAAAAAATATCTCATAAGGAAGGTCATTATCATAGTTTTATTTACTTTACTTACATGGCCATCATCTAACAACACTGACTCTGGGTGGAGTAAAAAAATTAAAACCCAACCATTAAAACCAGTAACCCATGTGCCTCAACTAATAATACTTTCTAATAAGTAAAAACATATTCTTTCATAGCAAAATGCAACTGCATGGCTAGGTTGCATGTACAAGGACTATTCACATGGGGAAATGAAACTGAAGTCTGTAAGTCTTTCTGGTGGCCTGCATTAATTGATTGTATCCCCTCCAAAACACTCATTGTAGTTTCATTGCAAATGCTTGATTTGAAAAAAATCAACCTGGAAAGAGGTCTTTGCACTTGGAAAACCAGCACTTTTATTACCATGGTTTCATAATATTATTACACTGCAGATTTTAAAACTTCCCATGGGATTGTATCTAACAATGGCAAGGCAGTAAAATTTATTTAAAAGCATTTATTAACTACAAATATGTTTTTAGAATGAAAAACAGTCAGAAACATTATAGCATTTGTTTAGCAATTTGGACTAAATAGCAGTGCTTAGCTATTAGTAATAATAATAATAATAATAATAATAATAATAATAATAATAACAACAACAACAACAACAACAACAACAACAACAACTCCATGACCGTGTTGCTAAGATCATTCACTGGAAATTGTGACAGAAGTTTGGATTTGAGTACAGCAAAAACCACTGGGAACATCAGGTTGAGAAAGTTTTAGAGAATGAGAAACTCAAGATCTTGTGGGACTTTAGGATTCAGACTGACAGGCATTTGGTCCACAACACACCTGACATAACAATAGTTGAAAAGAAAAAAGTATGGTTCATTGACATTGCAATACCTGGTGATGCACGGATTGAAGATAAGCAGCAAGAAAAAATCACAAAGTACCGGGACTTGCAAATTGAAGTTGAGCGACTATGGAAAAAGAAATCGTGTGTTGTCCCGATTGTAATTGGAGCCCTTGGAGCAATACCCAAAGGGCTACCCCGCTATTTAAAAATTCTAAATTTGCCCGACTTGAACATTTTGACTCTACAAAAAACCACCTTACTCGGAACAGCTTACATCCTCCGACAATACCTTAACAGTTCCTAGGTCCTTGGTTAGGACTCGAGCTGCTGAGCTATTAACTAGCCTCAAAGGCTGTGAATCTCACTAAAGATTAAATAATAATAATAATAATAATAATAATAATAATAATAATAATAATAGCTCCTAAGTCTTTCAGAACCTCATTTTGTGATTTGAAGGCTATTTTCTCTAAACCTTACTAGGTGGAGCCTCTCTGAAGTTACTTCATGCAGAATAAAATTACATTTTATATCTGCTAAGGGAATGCTCTAATCTAGTATAAGAGCTTGGTATTTAAAATAGATGTATAGCTGAGCTTCATCACAAGTTAAATACTGTTTAAAAGAAAGATTAACATTATGTAGTTATTTACAAACATTTTGCATCCTGTAAAGAGATTTGCATTCCCTTTCTTTCTTTAAACTCTACTGCAGAGCAGAAATAGATAATGGACTAACTACATGAAAATCATAATAGAAAATGAACATTAGATATGCATGAATACAAAATAAATCCTACACTTTCTACAATATACTGAAGGTATTTAACAGATAAAAATAAATGCACAAGATGGTTTTGATTAACTACACTTTCCTTCATCTAATAAACTGTGTCTAATGAGTGCTAGCATATTTTTCTCTCTGAAAATGATTCTCAGCTATATACACTCATTGCATATAGATAAAGTTCTGCAGAAGGTATTTAGTAGCTATGGTTTAGAGATGCTACAGGCATTTGATCTTTGTAGATTCTAATTTGAACCGATCTGATCTGTGCCTCGTGGACTAATGTGGAGATTACAAATTAGTTATCCATCAACTTAATCATTTCTTAAATGTTCCAACGTAGCTAGCCATTTTCAGGCACTTTGAAAATTAGTTTGACAAAGGAAGATGGAAATACATTATGAGAATAAAAGTATGTATTACTATTTAAAAGCATTTACTAAGAAAGGAAGAACAGTAGGAGATCCTAGCCCCATGATGGCGAACTTATGGCATGCGTGCCCGAAGTGGTATGCAGAGCCATGTCGCCTGGCACGTGCAGCATCGTCCATTTCCCTTCCAGGTTTCCGGTGCAGGCATGCACACCAGCCAGCTAGTCTTCTGGTTATTGGTATGCATGCGCGTGCAACAATCAGCTGGACTTCACATGTGTGGCAGTGCCAGAAACCAGAAGATCTACCGACCAGCTGATAGTCATGCATGCATGCGTGCCAGTAACCAGAAGACTAGCTGACCAGTGTGCATGCGTACACCGGAAAGCAGAAGTTTATTTCCCGGCACGTGCATGCCCACTGGGCAGTTCCTCTTAGTGCGCGTGCACACCGGCCATGCCATCAATGCCTGCATGCAGCCCCGGGACATCCACCCCCTTTCCAGCCTGGAGCACTGCCGCCAGTCTCTCCCCTGTGCCCACCTTCCTGCCTCGCCTCTGCTGCCATCAGGAAAGGCCCCAAAGCTTCGCTGCCCGGGATCCACATGGGCTGCCATAGGGGGAGGCCAGGCATGGCTGGCAGGACACTGCCCAGAGCAAGAGGCTGTCAGGAGGAGGAGAAGGTGCCGCTGGCTCTTTGCCGGTACAAATGGCCTGCCACCGCAGTGTCTTTGCAGAGGCAGCGGTGGCTCCTCCTCCTCTTCCTCCTGCCAACCTTGCACTCCAGGCAGCCTTGCACTCCAGCAAGCCAGCCATGCTGCACGCTGCCCGGAGCATGAAGCAGACAGGAGGGGGAGAAGGAGGAGCTGCTGCTGCCTCTGTAAAGATGCTGTGGTGGCAGGCTGTTCACACCGTCAAAGAGGCAGTGCCGCTTTGCCGGCGCAAACTGCCTCCAACGTGGATCCTAGGCAGTGCCCACAGTGGGTTGATGCAGGAGGCTTTCCAGGCCCAAAAGGGGCAAGAGGGGCGGGGCGCATGCACGGAGGGCTGGGGTGCACGCACGGGGACACACATGCATGGGGGAGCGGGGGACATGCATGCATGCGCAGGGGTGGTGCATTGCATTATGGGTGCCAACACACACTTGCGCTGTCGCAAGCGCATGCACACGCACTTTTGGCACACAACGACAAAAAGGTTAGCCATCACTGTCCTAGCCCCTGAACATTCTGAGAAACATTTTGATTATCTAGTTGTCATCAAGCAAAGTTGACCATTTCTTTGGATACTTCAGTGAGTAGTGAATTTGACTGCATGGCCTAAAAATCCTGATTTGATTTTATAGGAGTCAATAATGGCACTAAATCACTTTTGATTCAGCATCATCTTCTGTCTCAGTTTAGCAATCTATTTTTCCTGATGAATTTATTTAGTTAGATCTGTATTTCGCATTAGCACAATTCTTGGACAAAACAGATTTCTTGCCACCTTTCCCCATCCAATTTCTACTTCCCTTTGTGGTCTTTCTTTAGCCTATGAAAAACTTATTGACAAAGTTGCAGGAACATCTGCCATCACAGCAAGGATGAAAAGGAGTAATTTTTCTTTCTTCTGTGGATACTTTTATTGAACCAATCATTTAAAAAATAAGCATGAGTCCTTGTATGAGCCACAAATTGCAAGTACTATCATAAAGAAGGCATATATGCTTAACAGGAATACTACTTCCAAGATATGATTGAATAAACACAAGCACTAAAAATGAAAACTATAGGTTTTGCTAAAAATGCTCTTAATTTGTATTCAAATACAATTGATTACTCTGCCACTAAATTCCAAGGACCTTTACTTTTGTTTTTCCTCTACAGAGACTATTTCTTGAAAAAAGCACTATCTATCCTTGGCAGAAAAGACAAATATGTTGAAAACTCATCTTCCTCTCTGGATATACCTACGAGACCGTCTTTTGCCACCAATAGCCTCCCACCGACCAGTTCGTTCTCACAGGGAGGGACTACTCAGGGTACCATCAGTCAAATTATGCCAACTGGCGACTCCCAGGGGGAGGGCCTTCTCTGTGAGGGCTCCAACCCTTTGGAATGAACTGCCCCCTGAGATACGAAATATCCCTGATCTCCGTGCTTTCCGCCGTGCCCTCAAAACCCTGATGTTCCAACAAGCGGGGCTAAACATATGAACATGTGAATGTTTTTAAAATGTTATCTAATTTTAGGTTCTATTTAATTGGGCCAAACTATGTTATAATAATAATTTTAATTAGCAATTTTATGATGTTTGTGTATCTATATTTTTCTTGACTGTACACTTGAGTACGGGAGAAAGGCGGTATAGAAATATAATAAATAAATAAATAAATAAATAAATAAATAAATAAATAAATAAATAAATAAATAAATATGTCAATTTTGAAGAACCCAAGTACTGGACAGACATTATAGCTTCTTCCTATCTGAGTTGGAAAGAGAGGGAGTAACATTAATTAGATCATATCTTACTGTCAGTTCTGAAGCTAATACATGTAAGTATATTTCAAATTTGCACTTTAAAAATATGAGGAAGTTCTTCCATAAAATGCAGACAAAAATAGGGCAAAGCATCACAATGGCTATCCTCATTTTTAAAAAAATGTTTTAATATTATTATTATGGAATGTAGCTTGCAAAAAAGCTATCCAAAGAGAAATGTGCATTAAATGCATACATATTCTTGCACAAACCTAAGGTTGGAAAAACATCCTGAGCAAAACCAAAATTGACAGATTTGTCCATCCATAATTCTCCCACAATCTAATCATATACCCAGTGAAATAGGATCAGATATAGAGAAATATTTCTAACTAAAAATGAAAATGGGAACAAAGCCAGTTTTATAGTTCATACTAATCTTCTCCAGACATTGCCAGTGGGGGACTTTATACGATAATGACATCCTGAGAATCTTATGACAAGCATGTCCAGCAATGCATTTTTTTTTCAAGACACAGAAAATACTACTAATTTTATCACCAGTGACAGTTTGAAATATGCTTCAAGGAATATTTGTTAAATGAAAAATCATCCTGTATCAAATATGTTCAATTACCGATATCTTTTTGAATATATAGCACATGATATTTAGAAAAACAAGGCAATCCAATCTCTACAACAGGATTAAAATAATCCATACTGAGTCTAATGTGATTTACTTCCAAGAGAACTGTAGCCTGAGAGAAGACAGCAAATGATTGAAAAGAGGTGCTATAATTCATACCTTGACGAAACAGAAGCAACATTAATATTTTATGTTAATTATTAGCTCTTGACCAGTCTCAATGAAGACAGTAAAGAAGAAATCATTACTTTGGAAAATATTTGACATCAGACTCAATTGCTCTATAGAAGAATGGATTTGAAAATATCATACAAAATTAGTACATGGATAAATTCGGGAATATAGCAAAGCTATGGACCCTGAAAAAATTTTACATATCAAGGTAATTTAGCAACTCCATGCCTGCAAATTCCTGAGTGGTGGCTGTTAAATTTGTATCTTGCAAAACAGTAGTGTTTCCACAAGTTTACTATCTATGTGATTAAGTTTTCAATTGACAAAAAATCCCATTTTAATGCTGCGATTCCCTGAGGCTACTGTGTTATATTGTGACAAAACCCAATCATTTGTTTTAGAACCTCAGCATGGTATGATTTAGACCAGGGGTGAAATCCACTTACCTTCCTTACCGGTTCGGAAGTGCACACGCCGTAAAACTTCTGCGTATGCGCAGAGGGTAAAAAACACATTATTTCCTGGTTAAAACCACGAAGTAACGACACCCGGGTGGGTGGGCGGAGCCTCACGCCACCATCGTTACCAGTTCTGCAAACCACCTGCCACAATCGCTACTGGATCGCCCGATCTGGTCTGAACAGGGAGCATTTCACCCCTGATTTAGACCCAGGCATTCTTTCCATTTCTTACTGCATTAGTGAATACCCTGGACTGTTTTAATCTGAATGTAATATTGCACATTCTATCTGGACTGTTCCTAGAAAATAGCAAAAGACTTCATTTGGCTGCATAAATAATATCATAACTATAGGCCAGGCAAATAATCTATTTATTATTTTCCCATGTAATGAAGATGTTGCTTGCAAATTCAGATTTCAGGTTAGCAATGAGTGATTAGGATTATAACCGGATTAAACTGATTAACAGCCATAGTGAGGCACAGTGGTTAGAATGCAGTGTTGCAGGCTGACTCTGCTCACTGCCAGGAGTTTGATTCCATTGATCTTGACTGGCTCAAGTTCAACTCAGCCTTCCATCCTTCTGAGTTCAGTAAAATGAAGGCCCAATATGCTGATATTGTAAACTGCTCAGAGAGTCCTGTAAAACACTATGGGTGGTATATATAAATCTAAGTGCTAGTGCTATTATGTTGCCATGAAAGAACTTTTCTTTCTCCACATGAACAGGAATACTGAGGAATTTTTACCTAAGAAATGTTCTCAGTTTTCATGTCTCCCATTCCACCATTACCATCCAGTAGATATTCATGAAAAAATTATCTCGATGTGTATACAGTACATGGCTACTAGGCGTGTTCTTAAACTAAGGAAAACCACTGCAAAATTATGGTTCCTTCTTCAGTTGTAATTTTTCTGTACAGACAGGAAGTCTTTGTTTAATGACCGATCACTTAACAAACTGTTAGAAGTTACAACAGACTTCAAAAAAGCTACTTATGTCCTATCCTTGAAATTACAACTGTTGCACACTCCCACTCGCAGGGTGTGAGTGTGAGTGTGTTTGGCAACCAGCTTGCATTTACAATTACAATCAATTGCAGCATCCCATGCACGCTTTCATGATTTGTAATACTGTTTGGCATTCTCTGGCAGAAAACGCTAAAAATAGCCAATTGGATAAGCTGGGTTCCCTTAAGAACCATGTGATTTTCTTAACCACCATGCTGACTTGCTTATTGAGCATTGTAAAAATGATCATAAAATTGAACCAGGTCATATAGTGACCCATTTAATAACCACAATGACTTATGACCAAACATCTGGGCTCAATTGTGGTCATAAATCAAGGACTATCTGTAGTAATATCTTTTTTTTTTCAAGAATGTTCGGCAAACTATAGTCCTGGCAGTGCCAAAGTTGTCATTTATGATCCTGAAAATTCTCCCCAAGGATTTACTAAATATATGGAAGTTTTTATATGAAGCCTAAGGAACAATGAGAAAAAATAATTACATCAGATAGTCTTGAGAATTACATCTGTCGGTTCCAATAATGTTACAGACATTGTAACATGTCTCCAAGGATCATTGTTTGATCCTCGGAATATTCTCTGTTATCTTTTTGATAAGCAATAAGTCCTTAAGGAAACTGGTAGTTTACTAGTGTCATTATAATAATCCAGATAAATATCTTGAGAGATACTGCTTATAGCTGCTGAAGAAATTTAAGGCATGCTTTGTACCAACTGCCTTGAGAATATTTGCACTTGACATTGGTATGTAAATATTCTAAGGACAAGCCTTATTATATTCCCCAGGGAGACTATGTTTTATATGCAGTCTTAAACTCAGCTTCAAAATTTGCAGAATGAATTTGAAAACTTAAATTGTTGATGGGCCAATAAAGTGAAATTCTACTCTGGCTCACATGGATTAACGTACCAGAAGATATAAATTGCATATCAGGTATTATACATTTTAATGCCTTTTGAATTATAATGTTTTTAGAAAGAGTCAGACTCAAGCCAATGCAAGTCGAGAAATACTGGCATAAAATCTTTATTTGATTGTAACTAAATCATGCTGCTAGGACCCTGAAGCAGCTGCATGACCTGAGTCTTTGCTTGAGGCTACGACTGCATTCTTTCCCAACCCAACACCACCTGTCTGCTGTACTGTTGCTGAATGTTGGTAGGTATCAAATCCCAGTGGAATCTTTAACTATCACAATGATGAAGTCCATTACACACTGCCCGAAACATCGTCCTGACACTTTCCATAAACATGCACTTGTACAGTGTGGGAGGTGGCAAAATCACATACGGCTGGGGAGCTTATTTTATTCTCCGATCAAAAACTGAAAGCAGATTCTAAGTACCTAAGAATATATAGCTAAATACTACCACTTTTTAAGGATGTACAATAATTAATTCAGGTTTAAGGCATTGGAGATACAGGGAATTACAAGTATGCCTAACACTGCTTCCTGGAAGGTAGTTTGTTTGTTTTTTTAGCATTATTTATTTCTATTTTACCTTTCTTCCAAGTTTGAATTTAACCACAACACAACAGAAGATTGTGCTAATATCTTGAATAAGAATCATAAAGAATTTTAAAGTATCTTAAAGAGTCACATATTTAATATAGTAAAATCTTGTAACTAATTCATCAGATCAATAGAAGGGTTGTTGTTAGTTGCGAAGTCATGTCCGATCCCATCGGGACCCCATGGACAACTTTCTTCCAGACCTTTCAGTCCTCTACCATACAAAGAGGTAGACTGGAGACCATTTAAGCTCACGCCGACTGCTCATGACTCCACCTCGTTCTCTGTCATCCCCTTCTTCTTCTGCCCTCAATCATTCCCAGCATTAGTCTCTTCTCCAGTGAGTCCTTCCTTCTTATTAAGTGGCCAAAGTATTTCATTTTCATCTTCGGGATCTGGCCTTCTAATGAGCAGTCAGGGTTGATCTCCTTTAGGACTGACCGGTTTGATCGCCTTGCAGTCCAAGGGACTCACAGGAGTCTTCTCCAGCACCATAGTTCAAAGGCCTCAATTCTTTGACACTCAGCCTTCCTTATGGTCCAACTTTCACAACCATACATTGCAACTGGGAAAACCATAGCCTTGACTATATGCACTAATAGAAGGATAGAGAAGGTATTTTTATGTCCTGAACATCTGAATCATTTTAGTAGTTCAGAATAGTATACAAATCACTTTTATTCTCTATCATCTGCCCTCACTGCACTTCTGAGTCTATTTCAAATTATTATTACTGCCTTATAAGGCCATAAATGGTTTATAGTTCAAGAATTCCCTTCCATTCTATTCTATTCTGTTCTGTTCTGTTCTGTTCTGTTCTGTTCTGTTCTGTTCTAATTCACTGAGCATCTTTTCTCAATCTATGAAACTGATCCATGAGATCTCTGGAAGGCAGTTTGCTCACAGTGGCAATGCAATGCCCGAGAAAGAGGTCTGCCTACATAAGAATTTCACTTGCAGTTTGTTCACTTTAGAAATTCTGTCTTTAAAGGTGCCAGCTGTTCATGTTTGCCCAATGTTTAAGAAGTAATTTAAAATCCATCATTGGATGCATTTGCTATTTTGACTTTACTACAGAGGTTTTTTTTTTAACTGAAGGTTTTAATTATGGATTTTTTTTACTGTTTGGTCAGAGAGAGATGACTTGAATAAGACATCAAGAGAAAGAAAATTGCCTATTTACCCAAATTGTGAGTCTTGTGATATTACTCTACAGTAAACTTTAGTTGATGAAGTGAAAATATGAAGAAAATTGGCAGAAAGTAGGCTTATAATGAGAGCCAGTTTGGCTTAGTTGTAAAGCATTAGGCTAGAGACTGGGAAGCTGTGAGTTCTAGTCCCACCTTAGGCACAAAGCCTGCTGGGTGACCTTGGGCCAGTCACCTTCTTTCAGCCCTAAGAAGAAGGCATTGGCAACCATTTTTTAAAAAAAAACTTGCTAAGAAAGCTGTATGGATTTGTCCAGGTAGTCTCCAAGAATTGGACATGATTGAACAGAAGGAATAAAAAAAGAAGGCTTGTAATGCAGGAGCACAGTTAAACAGATTTCTTGAAGTTCAAAAAAATTAACCTTCAAAAATGCAAAGCATTGATAAGCAGAATAGCATGACAAGAGAATTCAAAATCAGTAACAGTTCCTAACAAAAGAAATAATAAAATCAAAGTGCAGAACATTCCAATGATGGGGAGAAATACAGACTAATAGGAATAGCCAAGGTAGCTACACAAAAATCTATTTTAAGTTCTGGAGAGAAAAAAAAATATGGGAAATAGAAAGACAGTCCAGTTAGATATTCAATTCCTATTTTAGTGTAGACTTCTCTGATTAAAAGAAAACCCTGTTCTATCAGGAAATTATAAAAACATTGAAGGTTGAGATTCAAAGAAACATGGTCAAACAGTATTTCTTTGCTTTTAATGAGTGCCAAACTCCAGGATGAGATTAATTTAATTCAAGGATACTAAATGAACTCGCTAATGGTGTGATCAAACCAGTATGCATTAGCTTTAAAAAAAAACCATGAGAAATGATGAAATGACAGAAAACTGAGACAGCAGAAACTTCATCTGCAAAAAAGGGAAAAATTGAAGATACAGAAAACTACAATCCAGTCAGTCTGACAATAATACCTGGAAGATTTTAAAGCACATTATCAAGAGATTTGTCTATAAGCATGATGAGACAAAGCAACTCAAAAGGGCATCAGCATTTAACCACATAGAAAACCACTGATAATTACAAGAGGTCAGCATGGAAATTTGTGAAGAACTTAATATAGCTTGACTTCAGCAAGGCATTTGATGAAGTATCCCATGACATGCAGATTAGCAAACTAGTTAGCGTTGTATGGATGGCAGTGGATACATAGCTGGCTTAAAAGTTGCACCCAGGGGTTCTTCATTAAATTGAAAGGGGGTATCAAAAGGTGGCATAAAGCTCAATTTTAAACCTTCCATTCTTCAATATTTTTATTAATGTTGGGTTGAAGAGGTTGGAAGGAACTCTTATCAGATTTGCAGAGAACAAATGATAGGGTAGAATAGAAAGCAGTAACCAAATTCAAAACAATCTTGACATAGTAGAGAAATGTATAAGACTAAGAGATGCAATAGAAACAAGTGCTAAGATTTTCACTTAAACAAAATATTAAAAAATAAAAGGTTTTTCATTTGGGAAACGAAGCATAAAATAAACATAGCATAGAGGATACCTGGCTTGGTATGGTACTTGTAAGAAAGATATTGGAAAAATAACGGTAAAGGTTAAAGGTTCCCCTCGCACATCATTCCCGATTCTAGGGGGTGGTGCTCATCTCCGTTTCAAAGCCGAAAGCCAGCGCTGTCCGAAGACGACTCTGTGGTCATGTGGCCGGCATGGCTAAACGCTGAAGGCGCATGGAACACTGTTACCTTCCCACCAAAGGTGGTCCCTATTTTTCTACTTGCATTTTTTACATGCTTTTGAACTGCTAGGTTGGCAGAAGCTGGGACAAGTAACAGGAGCTCACCCCATTATGCGGCACGAGGGATTCGAACAGCTGAAGTGCTGACCTTTCGATCAACAAGCTCAGCATCAAACTGAAAACAAGATGTGGCTGCAAAAAAATGCAAATGTGCACTACATCAATAGAAATATGATTGTCATAATATGTCAAATAATCATTCCAATTTATTCCGCTTTGGTCAGGCCCCACTTAAAGTTCTAAGTTGATTTCTGGAAACCACACTTCATGGAGGGTTTCAAATAAACTGAAATCATTTCAGACAGGGACAATGAGAATGGTCAACAAAATAGAAACTTGAAATACCTGAAAATATGTTACCTTAAACCTTGGATTCCTGAATGGTAGTGACTTTGATAAAGTACTATGCACAGTATGCATTGTGATGGGAATGGAATATGTCTGTAACTTCAGAGGACTCTTTCAAATTACCACCTGTCCCTTTCTTTTTAGAACTGCATTTCCCTGTACAGTGTGATTATTATTTTTGTCAAATTAAACAAAGTCAGTCTGGGTCAATTTTTGGTAGTTAAAGCAGTGCAAGCATACTATACACTGAGTAGCCAAGCTGATGGTTTAGACAATTGGCTTTGAATTTCAGAAGGTGTTATCTTTCAGAAGTGATATAAGGACAATATTTTATCGTTGAAAATCCCTTGGTTCTTTCTTTTATACTGAAAATGTTAATCCCAATGACCTGGATTAATTCCAACTCCTGTAATTGCTGTACATTCTACCCTCCAAAATTCTCTCTGCAGCCTAAATTCGATACATCTTAATTTTTCTCTTCCTGATCTAAGCATCTCTGGCATGCTGGTTTCTAAGATTAAACAGCTGATGACTTCAGCTCAGAATTATCTGCCTTTACATGGGATAATAACTAACATTTATCAGCTTTGTATCATGAAAAGTTGAGACAAATGGGTAAATTGTAGCATGTATTATAAAGCCAGGAAAAGTCCCTAGGTTACAAAATGTTACACAGTCCAATTGGGGGTGGAGGAATAGGATCCATGCACACAATCTAATTTATATATTAGTTTGAAGCAAACTGACCTTTCTCATGTTCTCTATGCTGTATATCCATTATGGCGAACCTATGACACATGTGCCAGAAGTGGCACGCAAAGCCATCTATCTGGGCACGCGAGCCATCGCCCGTTGCTCTTTTGGTTTCCGCTGCACCGGTCAGCTGGTCTTCATGCTCACGGAAGCACCAGAAACCAGAAAAACAGCTGCCTGGTGCATATGCCGCATGGCTGCTCTTCCGGTTTCCAGCACACGTATGTGCTCTGGCCACCTGGTGTTCTGGTTTCTGGCACACATGTGTATGTGAAGATCAGCTGGCCAGTGCTCATGTGCGCACCGGAAAACTATCTTCCCAGTGGGCGCAGTGGGCGCACCAGGCAGCTGCTCTTCTGGTTTCTAGTGCATGCATGCGCACCAACCAGCTGGTCTTCACTCGCACATGCACACCAGAAACCAGAAGACCAAATGGCCTGTGCGCATGCATGTGCTGGAAACTGGAAGAGCAGCCGCCAAGCGCACGTATGCACACTGGGTAGCTGCTCTTCCGGTTTCTGGCATGCACGCGCACACATGCGCGCGTGCACTCCCATTTCGGCACTTGGTGCCGAAAAGGTTCGCCAACACTGCTGTATATAATATTTCCAGAAAAGAGATGAAGCATGACATACCTTTCTCTTATGAATATGCTGTACAGGTACTGTAGTCCTCAATTTACAGCCACAAAAGAGCCCATACTTTCTTTCTTTCTGTTGTTACGTGAGACATTTGCTAAGTGAGTTCTACCTCATTTTATGACCTTTCTTGTCATACTAGTTAAGTGAATCACTGCCTTAACTTAGTAACATGGTTGTTAAGTGAATCTGGCTTCCCCATTGACTTTGCTTGTCAGAAGTTCACAAAAGGTGATCACATGACTTTGTTCTGCCCCAGCTCTGGATTCTCAAGGATTGTGACACACATCAACGGTCCTTATCAAAGTTATAACGACCAAGAATAAAGTCCAGCAAAGATTGGCAACCAGCCCAGAAAACAAGATATGATAAGACACTCACTCTCCAAAATGCTCTGTAATAATTACACATTGTTTTCAGCAAGAAGTAAATTACTAACTGCATGCGACTTAAATAGGCTAAGGGAGTGGCAATTATCCTCAAACCTTACTCTCGAGGAGACCTCCTCCTCCTGAATAGCCACTCCTGTCTTCTGGCAGCCCTGCGTGCTCGAGCATTGAGAAGAGGCTCCTCCAGTTTGCTCTCTCCACTTGAAGGAGCCTCTGGAGATTCTGAAGGCCCAGGCTGAGTCTTTGCCTCTGGCACCACATCCTCTTCTGTCCGACGCGAGCGCCGCCTGCGCAGGCAGCTGGCGCAACCCCACACCAGCCTCCTCGTCGTCGGGATCAGCCACGATCTGCGCAGGCCGCTGGTGGGCCACAACAGACTTTGGGACACTGCAACCATCATAAATGAGTCAGTTGCCAAGGATCTGAATTTTGATCACATGATCACAATGGTCATAAGTGTGAAAAACGGTCATAAGCCACTTTTTTCAGTGATGTTGTAAACTTCAAATGGTCACAAAATGAATTATTGTCAGGAAAGGACTACCTGTATAAATGTTTTTTCCTCTTGACTCCTATGCCACGGAACTAAGAGAATGGTGTGATCCTGGTAATGTCAATTTATTTATTTGATCAACGATGAAATTATTCAGAAAAATCATTTTAAAAAAAAAAAGAAGTATGACTTAAAAACAGTGAAAATGCTCCTTTTCTTTATGGTATAAGTGGCTGGAGAATAGGAATAATGGAGAAGAAAAATAGGGGTGACATGTAAAAAGGAAAGAATGAATATGTCAATATATAGAAATATAAAATTAATATGAATGTTAAGAAATACACTAATTAAAAGAGAAGTGGACAAGAAGAAACTGGAATAATATAAAGGGGAAAGGGGGAAAATGTGAATATTAGATCATCATGAAATAGCTATTAAGAGAATATATATATATATATATATATATATGTTTTGTAATGTCATATTATGTTATAATAATAAAAAATAAAAAAACTTTTTAAAAATAGTGAAAATGAAAGAGCACAATACAGTAGATGATAATGTAAGCCTCTATGCGTCCTTTAATAGGTTCTGGTACCATCTAATAGCAATAGATAAAAATTTTGCAATTTTTTTAGTGATCTGAGGGCATTCACCCAAGACAGTAGTGGGTTTCAATTTAGTTTGCAACTGGTTCGCTTGTGCATGCGCTTGCGCTCATGCGCAACACTTCCGCACATGTGCAGAAGCATCCGGGAGGGTGGGCGGAGCCTCCCACTGCCACCGCTACCGGTTCACCCGATCCGGGGTGAACCGGTAGCAACCCACTACTGTCCCAAGAGCAAGAGGTGGGTAGAATCCATCTCTGTTCTATCAGATATATTAATTAGAAGAAGTTATAGAAAATCCTCAATTTATGACCAGTTGCTTAAAAACTGTTTAAAGTTACAATGCCCCACCCCAACAGATATTTATGACCAAGTTCCAAAGGTCTGATGGCATTTTGGGTGCTCAACAACCAACTCATATTTACTATCAATTGCAGTGTCCCATGGCCACATGACCATGACTTATGACATTTTTTCTGGAAACCAGTTTGCCATGGAAACCCATGGCAAACAATGAGCACACTTAACAAACTCGGTGTTTGCTTTACAAGTGTTGCCAAAAAAGATATAAAATACAGCAGTCATGAGATAGCCTGCTTTATGATCATAGAACATAGAATCATAGAGTTTAAAGGGACCTCAGAGGTCTTCTAGCTCAACCTCCTGTTCAAGGCAGGAGACCTTATATACCATCCCAGTCCAATAGTTGTCCAGTCTATTTTTGAAAACCTCCAATGGTGGAGCACCCACAACTCTGAGGCACAACCTATTTCATTGATTAATTGTTCTCATTGTCAGAAAATTTCTTATTTCTAGGTTGGATTTCTCTTTGATCTTCCATCCATTACTTCCTGTCCTGTCCTCTGATGCTTTGGATAATAAGTCAAACTCCTCATTTCTCATTTGTAACATATAGCTGTGAATCATGGATCATTTAGAAAGCTAAATGGATAAAAAATAATGCCTTTGAATTCTCATGCTAGAGAAAATTGTTAAGAATACTTTGGGACCAGAAGAATTAATTAGATAAAATAAAACCAGACTATTCACTGGACACACTATTAATGAAACCAAAGCCCAAATATCTTGGACAGACTCACTGGACAGGATATTGATACTTGGAAAAATTGAATATAATAAAAAACAGAGGGCCAACAGAAAACAAAATGCCTCAGTGATATTATTGATGATATCAGTATGAAATATTTATTCATGACCAAAGCTATGATTGTGCATTGCATGATTTCAAATCTGTTAATAGATTAACAGAGTTAGAAGGGACTTTGTAGGTCATCTAGTTCAACCCCACACCCAAGCAGGAGACCCTACACCCTTTCTGACAAATGCTTGTCCAGTCTCTTCTTGAAAGCCTCCAATGATGAAGTTCCCACAACTTCCGAAGGCAAGCTGTTCCATTGGTTGATTGTTCTCACTGTCAGAAAATTTCTCCTTATTTCTGGGTTGAATCTCTCCTTGATCACTTTCCATCCATTATTCCTTGTCTGGCCTTGGAAAATAGTTTGACCCCTTCTTCTCTGTGGCAGCCCCTCAAATATTGGAACACTGCTATCATGTCTCCCCTGGTCCTTCTCTTCACTAGACTAGCCATGCCCAGTTCTGCAACCGTTCATCGTATGTTTTAGTCTCCAGTCCCCTAATCATCCTATTCGTTCTAATCTATAGAACATATTGTAAAATCCACACCAAAAAAATTGCTTGAGACCAACGACAGTCAACACAGTATAAACAGGGATATAAATATATATTTAAAAATTAAGTATCATGAAACTAAGCAATATATGCACAAGAATGTATCCTATATTGTTTTTCAGCAATGAATGCTAATTATATAATATGGATAAAATTGAGATCAACTGTATTTTAATTCCTCCTCCTCCTCCTCCTCCTCCTCCTCCTCCTCCTCCTCCTCCAATAGCATATAATGTTTCTGAACATTTCTGTGACCCATTGTCTCCAATGCGATTCATAGGCTGTCGGCACTTTTTTAAAAAATCTACTTTTCAGGGACAACATATTTCCTTGCTTAATACAGGCTTGCATCTGTTTTCCTATATTCATTTATAGTCGATTTTTATAGGCTTCCTCTAAGCTGTAAATCTATCTTACATGCTTTCTTCATTTGTTTGCTAGACAAACTGCCCTTGAGAGTTGTCCCTAAATTCTTCCATTGTTGGCCATAAACTATTTCAATGCCTTCAGACAAGCAGAGGAGTAGGAAAAATGGGGATTGCAGAATGTGCTGTTGCTCAATATTAAATATTTTCAAAACAGTCAATAGGATGCCAGAAATACATAAGCTTTCTCTATTAAAAGAAATGTCCCAAAATTTTCCAAACAGATTTTCAGCTGACAAATAGAAATGAACCCTTGCAGGTTCCCTCCAGAGGTGGGTTTCAGCAGGTTCTGACCAGTTCTGAAGAACAGGTAGTGGAAATTTTGAGTAGTTCGGAGAACTGGTAGTAAAAATTCTGACTGGTCCTGCCCCCATCTATTCTCTGCCTCCCAAGTCCCAGCTGATCAGGAGGAAATGGGGATTTTGCAGTAACCTTCCCCTGGAGGGAGGTGGGAATGGAGATTTTACAGTATCCTTCCCCTGCCACGCCCACCAAGCCACATCCACCAAGCCATGCCATGCCTACCAAACCATGCCACGCCCACCAAGCCACATCCACAGAACCAGTAGTAAAAATTTTTGAAACCCATCACTGGTTCCCTCCCCTTCAAGAGGGTAACACCACTAAAAAAAAAATGCCCCTTTCAAGCTACATGTTTGGTTTGCTGACAGGCCTGAAGTTTCTACTCGTCTAGATACTGTATCTGTCTCTGTTTCAGTTCTTATCTTCAACCGATGTAATAACAATAATAATAACACTTCATATTTTCAATTGAGGAGATAAAACTTTCCTTTCCAGTCTTTTTCAAGACGGAGCCATACAAATGTGTTAAGCGCTACAGTTCCCAAAACTCACAGCCAGTATGGCTGAAGATTTAGTTTCTTCCATTAAGCTGCACATGGGTGTAAAAACAGTCATTTAGATATTTCCTTGACCTTTAGAGCCATAAATTAAATCAATAAATCAGCTAAAAGCTATAGTTTCCACTAAATAGACTTAAATCTTTATTTTTCTCAAAGTAATATCAGTTATCTGACATGCATCAAAAATATTAGCTAAAAAAAATACTATTCTGGCAAAGAAGCTCCTAATATGATGGCTTGAAGTCAGCTGGAAAGGATTGCTGGTTCTGTAAATCCTTAAACAAAACAAAACAAAAACAGAGAGGGGAGTGACATGGGAGCCAATGAAAACATTTTTTGTATAAGTCAGTTGTTACTATTCACATTTCATTGATAGAGAACAAAAGCCAAAAAAGATGCTTATGTTAAAGGCTCTTGAATCCAAGACTGAGTTAGGACTAGGACAAAGGTTTTTGTTTTTTTCAAATATGAATGTATATGTCTTACTCTGCTGGACAACACCAGTTCTCCACAGGCAAATGTATGGAATAAAATTTATAGTCAAGCTGGCATTGCCTCCCATGTCCGAATCTATCTTGCTCATGACAATTCCAAGTCTGCAAGTAGTTTTTCTAAAGACAGCTGATATATGGGATTTTGTGGAGATAAATACAGTTAGCTTTATACAGTGGGTATTAGGGATCATTCTTCTGCCAAAGGCACCCCTTTTTTATCTCCCTGACACTTTTTTTTTCTTTTTCCATGCCAGAGAAAAGGGTGATGGTTCTTGCCAGAGATTTAAACTGATGGCTGAGAGAAGGCTTTCCAGATGAGGTCAAGGGCTACATCTGGCCCTCAAGCAGCAGATTGCCCACCCCTTACAATGGTATATTTCATATTAATGTTCATCCATTAAACTTTCCATACTTGAGTCACATACAAATAGCAGGCAAGGTAAAGCTTGAACTTGGCTGGCCTGATTTGAAGGATTTGGCTAAAATTATGACTTAAATGTCTTTATTCTTTCAATCAACTTTCTTAAGCGGTCCACCACAAAACTTTTATTTTTTAAATAAAACTGTTGACAGTCTGAGCATAAGCAGGAGATTTTTTAATGCCAGTAGAATGCTTAAATATAGTACATATACATATACTCACAGCACAGAAAGAGAGAGTTACACACACATCTATGCAATCTGTACTTACATACCAGATCCGTGACAAGGACTTAAAAGCAACAGAAGTCATTGCATTTTGCTGACGTTTAAAGAATTACAATTTGTAATATTGGGATCACATTATGTTTATAAGGTTAATATATGACCAAAGTGTTTCTGTGAGTTCTGTTTCTATCACATGGCACATACTCAGGAGCAAAACACATGTTACATTTCATGCATACCCTTTCATTTTTGTTTACCTTATTGACAGATAGGGTGTTACAATCCAGAGCCAGGAACCATATAAACAGACAGAGGAAACTTAAATCTTATGCCCCAGTTGCTTTTTTGGAGAATAACCCTGCCCCAAATTTACCCATAGGAAACTGTTTTTTTTTTTCATCTGGGTGGGACGCAGATTCTGAAATGAAGCAGGTGAAGACAATTTAAGCCTCCAAATACCATTTCATGGCAGTCCTGTTCTGGACTGGGATTCTATATTTTCACAGTATAACCAAGAAAAAAAACAAGGGGTTAGCTGGACAGCACTTAGAAATAGCAGACTTATATTACAGCTTCACAGTGCTTTGCAGCCCTCTCTAAGTGGTTTACAGAGTCAGCCTATTGCCCCCAACAATCTGGATCCTCGTTTTACTGACCTCAGAAGAATGGAAGGCTGAATCAACTTTGAGCAGGTCAGAGTTGAACTCCAGGCTGTGGGCAGAGTTTGCCTGCAATGTTGCATTCTAACCACTGTACCATCACAGATGCTATATTAGAAGAGTAATATGCTTTGTCCGTCAGTGGAGGGGTATCCCATTAAGTGCCTTTCGCACGTCCTATTGGAGAATCATGTTTCTGATCAGAGGCATGGAGGACAGCTTCTTAGATCAGATGATCCAGGCTAGTTCTAGCCTCATGGACCAGGAGCAGCTCCCCAGGGTTATCTAGTCTTTTCCAGAGATTAAAAGCCCTGGACTCATTTCTTAAGAAATCTTTTCACAATAATAGATGGTTGAATTTTTAAGCTTTGTGTTTCTTAAAAAAAGTAATTAACTGGGGGTTCATTCCATGCTCGAGAAAATAATAGGAAAGGATAATCATAATTAGAACTCTTTTGAACAAAAACAGAAATGTAGGCTGTTATTCTGTAATGTTATTCTCTAGGTTACATTTTCATCCTCCCCCTTCCTCCCTCCCTTCACTCCTTCTTGGGGTTTTTTTTTTTCTCTTCTTCTTCTCTCTGTCTCTCTCTTTTCTTTTTGGCCATCATTCTCTTCTTAAATATTGCTTTGGCTTTTCAAAGCCAATACTCAAACTGAATCTTAGCCAAAAATGAAACTGTTTTTCCAGAATTGGGGTCAAACTATGCAAAATTCTTGAATTCCTTGTGCAACCATAAATCAGCACAGCATTGTCAAAAGGCCATAAGCTATTTGGTATATCTGGCTGAAGCTTCATTTATCACAGTTTGTTAAAGGTCTAGTCATATTCATTTTTCATTTACAATTCCCTCGCTTTCTCCAGAAGACGCTAGTTTAAAATCACTGAGGAATTGAATTTCCCACAATTTCTGTTAAAAGATGGCAAAGTCCCTAAGTTAAGAGGGTCGGCAATCAGGGTCTTTTGGACCCCTTGATCATTACATTTCAGTACTTGCATCTTAAGCCAACTAAAGAGAACTCGGGTTTTAGAAAAGAAAAACCTGTGCCAAATTTGGAGATACAACTACAGCTTCATGAATGAGCATGTATTTCATTACTGTGTTCCAATATTTGGGCAATAAAGACAATAACAAATATAACATCTATGGAGATTCTCAGTCATCCAAGTCATGGTTGTCCCAAAGGTGCTTTTTTTCAAGAGGCAACTGGACTTTCTGGTTTTTCTTTGAAGACGTTTTGATTCTCATCCAAGAAGCTTCTTCAGCTCTGACTGGAAGGTGAGAACCAGTCAGAGCTGAAGAAGCTTCTTGGATGAGAAGTAAAACGTCTTCAAAGAAAAACCAGAAAGTTCAGTTGCCTCTTGAAAAAAAGCACCTTTGGGACAACAAATATAACAGTGATAATACTGCCAAATCCCTAAAAGACAGTTGATGGCTTACAAATATATTACACACACACACACACACACACACACACACACACACATACATATACACCATGGAGTCCATAGTGTTTTCTGAATTTAGCTATTTTCTTGCAGAGATTTTGTTAGCTGGCTAGGTAACACTTCCCAGAGTCGTTCTATGAGGGAAATGGGCAGTCTCTAAATATGATAATTAAATAAAATTTTCAGTGCTGGAGAGAATGGGGTTTGCTCTCTATTTATATACAGTCATTTGACCTGGCAATGTTGGTGAAGATATTGCTTTCTCATTGGTAGTTCCTTGATTAGCATATTATTTACTGCTTGATTGTTTATCTAACTTTCCTCATGGTGTTTAACCCTTGCTTATCTGAATGTTAACTGCTGAGGATGAGGTGATCATTTTGTTTCCTTTTTAGATTTTCATTATCTTTTTGAATGGTGTGTAAAACCATTCTAAAGAAGTTCTAAAACCCAACTTCTCTATGTGCCTGTTGATGACTGATTTGTCTGAGTGCCAAAATGCTAGGAATTCCCTAGCATTTTTACACACACATACACAAATACACCCAAACAAACAAAATAAATAAAGATTAAAAACAGTCAGCACATGAATATACATATGGTATAATGAATTATAAACTACAAACAAAACAACAAAATGACACAAATGCAAAGTTATGACATTTGCCTAATGATGTGACTACATCATTACACATACCATTTCCCTATGTCATCATTGGCCAACATGCAATGTTTCAGGACTAGATATCATAGAACATCATGAATTTGCATGTACTATCCTGAAAATGGAGCCTATTTTTTAAACTACTTACCTTATTCAAAATGCCTTTCACTTTAGTCTCTTGTTTACAATTCAATGTACAAGTCTACATCAGTCTTGAATTAGGCATTTTGTCCAAGTATTTTACTCTAAAAATGGAAATAGATCAAATCCCACTAACCATAAGGTAAATAGCAAGAATTTATACAATAAGGATTGGAGGATTGGAGCTTTAGATTGCCTTCTGTCAACTTTATTTATCTTGGTATAATAATTCCCAGGAGGCTTACTCGAGATTTAATTTGAATTTACACTTTTTCATGCAAATGAAAGGAGAACTAGTCATATGGTCTAGAATTCCTTTGAGAATTGAAGTAAAATAAATGTGATTAAGGTAAATGTAACTACAATGATTTACACTTTAAGAAGCCTTTTCTGCTGTTATTCCACCACATTATTTTAAAAGGATGTATAAAATATTCTTTGGAGAGAGTGCAAGAATTTCATTACACAATTATACATTTTCACACTTTCAGGATTAACTTTGGGCATTGTAATCCTGACTAGAAGAAAGAACAATGTGGGGATCAGTTTTTGTACCTCCATTTAATAGCATAAATTACATGTATTTAAATACAGATATAAATTTATATATTAAGTTTCTCATAGATGTACTATTATTAATAATAATAGCCTTATGTATTTACATACATGACTCCAGGCAGTTTACAATAACATAGATTAAATACAGTATATAAAAATAAAACACAGAGGAGCCAGGAACCATCCAAACAACTATTAACACAGCCAAACCTCCAGGGAAGGTATGAAGATGGCTCTGTGAAAGTAGAGTCAACAAGTGTGAGAAAGACCAATTCCTTGAAAGCTCCCTGGATAAGAGGAGGACTGGAGATTGCCCACCTGTGCTCTAGATAACTCATGAGGAGGCCATAGGATAGTAGTTTTCCATTAATTTGTGCACTGGGTGACAATAGGATTAGACACCTTGTTTTACAATCATATCAAAAACTTTGAAAGGAAACTTAAGTTTGCAAACCCCACTTTGCCATTACTCTGCTAAACAAATAATTCCCTCAACACTGTCAAACTATTTACTAAGTCTTCACTACTATTAATCTTCTCATCGTTCCCATCACCCATCTCCTTCCACTTATGATTGTATGGCTGTAATTTTGTTGCTTGTATCATTTGTCCCCTACGACTATCATTAAGTGTTGTACCTTATGATTCTTGATGAATATATCTTTTATTTTATGTGCACTGAGAGCATATGCACCAAAGACAAATTCCTTGTGTGTCCAATCACACTTGGCCAATAAAAAATTCTATTCTATTCTACTCTATTTCTCATCACTTTCTGAAGTTGCTTGTTAACTGCTTCTGCTACAAAACAATGTCTGAAGTTTGAAAATTACTTCTTTATGTATTTCTTTTCTCTTTCTTTATTATTAGTGCTAACACTGTTGTATAAGATCAAGGGTTGGAGAAAGAAATCAAAACACCTGCCAGGAGACTATCTGTAATTATCCAGGCCTGAAACAACTGAAGCAAATACCAATAAAGCTATGTTTTTCCATGAATGAGTATTCTATGAATACTCATTCAGTGAAAATTTGCATTCCTGCCTACAAAATAATAAATGGCCACAAAGTTATCAATTATGACCCCAAGATTTCAAGCCAGGAAAAGATCACTGTAATAACATTAAGATATTCAGTCAAAGTTCACTGTGTATCATCATCAAGAACTATATAAAAACTGATAAATCTAAGTATCCTCAGAATAGCAGACACTGAAAACTATGATCATGAATCAAGAAGACTAAGAGAAATAAGAAAAATAGTAGTATAGTTTATTGAATAGCCCGAAGGCCTTTTCAAACAAAACAGAAAAGAAAAAGGGAAAAAGATAAAACAGTTACAAAAATAGCAATCTAAAAATATATGATAGATGACATTAAAATTTTACAATATCAAATTTCAATAGCTAAGTTGCCAAGACTAGATAACCCAAATAGGATAGCTCCTCTCTAACTGAGCTCATCTTCCTTACAATCGATAATTTTTTTATATATATAACTGGCTCGTATTGCCGTCATTCTTTTAAGGTATTGAGTGATCGCTCTTACCAGGGGAGGAGAGTCAGCCCTCAACAGAAATGCTAATTTTTGGCTTATATTCCAGTGGGGAAATTTATTTATAATTGGGGACAGATATTGTTTTCTTACTTCTTGATAGAGACTACATTCGAATATTATATGCGCCGTGTCCTCCACAACGTTTACCCCATATATGCATATTCTTTTGTCATACGGGATTTTCCGATAACGGCCGAATCTAACGTTGGTATCTAGAAGTTAGAATCTAAACTTAACAAATAACTGTCTCTCCACTGATGGCATTTCTAAATGTAAATACTTTTCCAGAGTGAAAGTTGTTTTAACTGCTGTCAGCAGTTTAAGGGAATGATTAGTTGAAAGGGTTGCCATGTCCATTTGCCCATGTATATCTTTAATCCGTTGTTTAACTTGGTTCAGTGTGTCACACAACGGGAACCCTCCGCCATATCGGTTCAATATTTCTGACAGCCAGGTTAGCCAGGAATATAAGAAAAATAGGATCCAGGACTGGACCCGGAGGATATCTCTAATAAGATGAAATTCCCAGGATTGTAATGCATCATATGATACTGTAAAATACCAAAAGGACTTGAACCAATCAAACCAATGATTCCCAGAGAGTATTATCTGGTGAAGAACAATTGATGCTATCTGGTATGGATCAATTGCTGCTTTCCAATCCAAAAAAGTTCATTACCAATGTATTTTGGAACTTGGCCACCAGAATACCATTTTAGTTGATTGAGCTATTCAAAATCCTGACAGATATGGATCAAAAAGGCCACTGGGACAAATACGGAATCAATTTCAAAACTGTGTTCAGGATGTCCTCATTTGGAAAAAGAGTAGTTTTTCCTCCCAGCTTTTAAATAGCTCTGTTTTTGGAAGACTTTCAAGTAGAAGAAGGAAAAGTATTTTCTGATTTTTTTTCCCTTTTAGCCATTACTACTTTTAGCAGTGCATTGTTTTCATTCATCTTATGGTTTGTTGGAGAGCTTTGTGAAGGATTTGCTCTCAGCAGTCAAAAAGTGATTTCTTTACAGGATCATAAGCTATTTGTGAATCAACAAAATCCTTCCATTTATGGGAAGCAAAGTCTAAATGTAAGCCATTTTTTTTGAATTTCAGATTGTTTAGTTTAGTTTCAGTTTAGTTTTATTAAATTTTTATACCGCCCTTCTCCCGAAGGATTCAGGGCGGTGTACAGCCAAGATAAAAACCAACAGTATAAAAGTTAAAAACAATTTAAAATTATTAAATAGTTTGGCCAATAATCTAAAATAAGTTAACCCATTAAAAACCATATTTTAGGCCAGCCCTGCTTGATGGAATAATAGTGTTTTAAGGGCACGGCGGAAGGTATGAAGGTCAGGAATCCAACGAATCTCCGGGGACAGCTTGTTCCAGAGGGCAGGTGCCCCCACAGAGAAGGCTCTCCCCCTGGGAGAGCCTGTGATAGAAATACAAAATTGTATTTCTATCACAGATCAGAAAATAGTGCTAAGTGAGAATAGATTCAATAAACATGGTTCTCTCTAAAATACATAATATGTACTTTAAATATTTTAAACTGAAAAATAAATGTTAGGTTAATATGGGTTTGAATTATAACTTCACAGGCTTTGGTTGTGAAGTTTAACACAGAAATCCTGAAACACTTTTGCAGTAGCTTGTAAAGTATTTGATCTAGACCATAAATTATTTTATCCTTCTATAGGACAATTCCCACATTGGAGTGACTTCGCAGCTTCCTTTTCCATAAAAGCAGCTGAAATATGTATTTCTTTGTATGTATTTTTATAAATATGTATATACAAACACAGAAAATTAATTAAAATGTTTAAGAAGTTAAAGCATCAAAATGCACATGCAGGAATAACAACTAACAGGTATAACAACTACCACAATAGAGAAAACACACTTTTTGGGTCCCAATAGATGGCACTGTTTGAACAAAGGGACCTGTACACCCACTCTTCTGTCTATATGGAGATTCTCAGTAATCCAGGTTATGACTGTCTCAAAGGTGCTTTTTAAGAGGCGTGGACTTTCTTTATTTTTCTTTGAAGATGTTTCACTTCTCATCTAAGAAGTTTCTTCAGCTCTTCAGCAAAACATCTTCAAAGAAAAGTAAAGTCCTCTTGAAAAAGCACCTTTGGGATACCCATTCTTCTGGCTCTTACTTGCTCTGGGTGATAGACAGCACCTCAAATAAACAGGGGTTTATAGATGATAAACAGCACCTTGAGCCACACATGAAAGCATACTGGTAACCAATGCAGTTCATGAAGATGGCATTCTAAGTAGGCAAACTAAGGCATAATCATTATTGCCTATACTGCTCCATATTGGATCTGATTTCAAGAGAAGCCCCGTGTAGAGTGCATTGAAATACATGAGCTATGAGGCGGTAAGGACACAAGTCATTGTGTGAACGGGTTTCCCTATCAGGAAGGGGCACAACTGGCAGACCAGATGGAGATCTGCAAAAGCCTTCTTGTCAACAGCTGCCACTGTTCATTGAGCAAAAACTGTACATTCAGAAAGATTCACATATTGCATCCAAGAGTACAGATGATCCAAGTCATTCCAACGTCTATAGCCACTTGGTCTTGGAAGGATTGAGTTAGAGTTGGTTTTCCCCCATCCAGACCTGCACAACTTCCAAACACTGGAATAGGACCTCAACAGCCTTACCGTACTTTGACTGCAGTCTAAGTTTATCATCCATTCCAAGCTATTAGATAATTTCACCCAATGGTTTCATGTACATGGCAAACAAGAGGGGAGATAGTGTGGATTCTGTGGCACCACCACCCCAAAGATGGACCTGTTTTGTTTTTGTTTTTTTCATTTATTCAATGCCCATCTTATATCAAAATGACTCTGGGCAACCTGCAGCATTAAAACATTAAAATCCTATCAGGTGAATATTTCTAAAACAATAAAAAAGTAAGTGACCTCTCCTCTTCCACCAACACCAGTTGGAAGTGGCACCCAATGAAATGACGTCTCCTCTCCTCTCCCCCCCCCTCCTCTTTCACCAACTCCAATGGGAAATGGACTCCAATTAAGAGAACTATAGAGAAGTGGACTCAAGTGCCAACCCCCAGGGCCAGTCCACAGCATACCTTGGTTATCAATATCAAAAATCACTGAGAGATCAAGAAGCACAAGGGCAGAGGTGGGCTACCATTCAGACCAGTTCAGGCGAACCGGTAGTTCCGAGCAGCAGCTAGGCCCACCCACCTGCACCGGTGCTATCCGGTCATGTTTTTGTTGCCGCACACACACACGGAAGGTGCACACGTGAGCAAAGAGAGAGCACGCATACTCACATTTTCGGTTCTGGGTGAACTGGTTGTTACATTATGTGACGCCCACCTCTGCACAAGGGTGATTGCACCTATGTTGCTACTACACTTTTCTTTTTTAAAAAAAATACTGTAAAATAAATCCACTGGTGCACCAGTTCATCATTTTTCAAGTCATTTGAGGAAAAGGGTTTCACCCTGGGTTTCCAAATGGTCAGTTTCAAAACAAGATCAAAGCAAGTTGATTCAAAGAAGATATAACACAGGAATATTCAGACGGAAAACACATTACTCTATGTATGTTTATAGAACAGTTATCATTTTCTTTCTTTTAAAAAAGATGAGGCATTTCAAGGTGGTAAGAGAAAGATCTGTCAGATACTTTATGGCGATGTCCTGAAGTAATCCTGAGGATGGTGCTGTGCACTGTAGAATTGACTTTCACGAACATTTTCAGTCTCATTTACACACCAGATAAAATACACTCTCTCCTATTTGTAAATATATTGTCTGATTTCCCCCTGTCCACCTAAACTGGTATAAAAAGGACAAACTTAGGAATTTTATGAAACCTTTTCTTTATAAATTCAAGAAAACAAGTACTGTATGCTCCCTTCCCTCTCCAGGCTGAACCTTATAAGAAATCTGTAAGGTAGGTGAAGCTGAAAAACAGCAATAGTTCAAGTCACATAATGAACTCCTGATGAAATAAGGATTTGAAACCAAATTGTATACATTGATTCAGGAAATCCCTGATGGTTTTGTATGTTTTCTGGGCTGAATTTACCAAAATATAAATCACTAGAAAGCACATTATACAACTGAATTTTTCTGAGGTTTGATAAGGAAGAATACCACTTCTCCTTAGTAGAAGCATATTAAAGATGTTGCTAATATGTGGTTGTTGTACAATTAGTGTAGAACATGCTTTCTCCTTAAATTAGATTTTTTTTTCACTGCGACCCACACCATTTTGCTAAATAATATTTTACTTTGTAATATGTTGTTTTAAACTTTAAGAAAAGTTCCAGTTGAACATGTGGCAAAACATGTAATGGGAAAATGTATATTTCTACACTAATCTACAGCATAGTTACAGCTTTAATCCTCAAGCCTGAGTAAGGATAATTAAAAGTTTAACTGAAGATTTAATCAGCTTAAGAGGGGAGTATTTCACTTTAAATAAAAAAAAAAACTCCCTGAAACCTTATGCTTGCTCAAGTATTCAGCAAACCTTTGAGGATACTGTTCATCTGTGAACTGTAATTTTCTGGTTTTTCATAAAGCTTCTTTCACAAGGAAAAATGCTAACAAAACAAATCCAATATAATGACATGAGGAAGCAGTATGCTTCATTTTCCAGAGGTCTAATTGGTTTTGACAGTACAGCAGTCATTTAGTGCATTCAAATCAATGCTACATATTTTAACCCCCCCACCCCCCCAGATATGAGAGGACAAACCTGCAACATATCTGAAATTCAACAGAAGCATTTTCAAGACTCTCGAGAATGAAATCCTATGCTGGAGTTAACCTGAGCGAAAGGGTTTAGGCTCTTGAAGAAGTCCCGCCATACTGCTTGAAAAGGGAGTTACGAGCAGCTAAACTCACAAGCAGATCTCTATTATGCCAAAAGATACACCACCAGCAAAAAGACTAAATTGGAATAGCATTAAGGACACAGCAGGAATAGCATGGAGGTTTTTCACATTTACACGAAGTAAATAACAATAATTATAATTAAAATAATGATACATAGAAATAAAGTTTGTAACTCTTTAGTGCAGAAATTTTTCAATCAGTTCAGTGGGAGCCAACTTCCAGTTTTTAAAACAAAAGCCATTCACCGAAAGTTCCTCCTCAACTAGGAAGTAAGAATATAAAAATCAAGATGTACCTGCAGTAACAACTACCATGTTTTCCTGAAAATAAGACCCTGTCTTATATCTTTTTGGACCCCGAAATAAGCATTTGGCTTTATTTTTGGGAGGTCTTATTATTTTGGGGCGTGTGGAGCAAGATGGGGCTCCACTTGCCGCCTTATCCAGCTCTGTCTCCCTAATCCTAACCAGAGGAAATGGTGGGGACTGGCTGCGCATGCATTTAAATATTTTCAAGGAGGGCTTATTTTCGGGATGGGGGCTTATTTTCAGGGAGGGCTTATTTTCGGGAGAGGGTTTATTTTCAGGGGAGGGCTTATTTTCAGGGAAACGCAGTATGCAATTATAAAAGTACTCTGTGGAGGTTATATTATGTCTTTGAGCACTGAGATCCTTGAATAAAAGGTGAGTTAAGATCCACTTTCCCTTTGATGGACTCAAAACCCCATTTCTTAAATGTATTCTATGTACTGAGTCACTGCAGGATGGTGCTGCAAAAATTTATCTATCCTTGTTGTATGTCCTGATTCCTTTCCTACATGTTTGCAGATGTTTTGTGCAGGAGAGCTAGAAAATTGTTTATTAGTTTATTATTATTATTATTATTATTATTATTATTATTATTATTATTATATGTTTGGGATTTTCCAGATTCTCTCAACTTCTTAACCAAGATAATGCCAAAATGATGAAATTTGCACTGTGATGTTCTTGCCTCCTACTGGAGAATTACATTCAGTCCAATAACTTTAATGATACACATTTTTGAGGCTTTCAGGTAGGATGGTTTGTTTAGAAAAACATCATCAGATAACGAAAAATAAATCCCTGTGCTCATGTTGTCATTATATTAATTGTGTTATCATGTTAAATTAATCATGAGATCATATGGTAAGTTGACATTTTCTATCTTGGAGGAATGGCATTTAAAGACTGATTCTTTTATTTTAGTTTTAATAGCTTTGTGATGTGGCTGGATTATCTTTTATCTTTTGAATTTTGCAGTATCAAACTAAACAAAATGATTATGGATTTATTGACTTAACAGCTATCAAATAAATAGGCAGTGCATTCTAAAAAGTTAAATGTTATGTTCTTCCAAAGAAAGCAAAATTGTTTGCATTATTGCTATTTATTTCAATATCTGCGGCATTTTTCACTTTCGCTATCCTAGAACTGCCTAGTAAATTTATCTAATTCTCAAGGCAGCTATGTGGATCTTTCTCCAGAGGCAACTAAAGCGAGACTCAGCTAGTGATATAGAGACCATCTGTCAGCATCTGCTCATTAGCAAAATGCTTTATTGTCTGGAGCAACAGAAGAGGGTATAAAACAATGTGTATTAAATACCTTCTTTTGGACATTACTTGCCGCTGTGAATTCTAGACACATATTTTATTATTAGTTTGCACTACAGAAAAACTACTAAAAGAAATACTTATCTGCACATTCCCTGTAATGTTTTAAACATTATTTTATAATTTCAGTAATATTTTTAGAATATTAATGCAAAAGAAACATAACTGGTGGTAGCGCAGTGGTTGAATGCAGTACTGCAGGCTACTTCTGCTGACTGACAGCTGCCAGGAGTTCGGCAGTTCGAGTCCTACCAGCTCAAGATTGACTCGGCCTTCCATCCTTCCGAGGTAAGTAAAATGAGGACCCAGGGTTTTGGGGGCAATAGGCTGACTCTGTAAACCGCTTAGAGAGGGCTGTAAAGCACTGTGATGTGGTATATAAATGTAAATGCTATTGCTACAGTATAACTCCAGTGTGTAAAAAGTATGTTAAATCAAAACAAGCTTATTAGAATGCGACACTGATCCATATACTCTTATACTATCTGTCCTTGTATTATCTGGTGACAGACAATCCTGATGCTGTTTCCCTCCTGTTGTTTCTGGATTACAATTCATTTGAACATTAGCCATTCTACCATCCAAATCTAAAGGCACCAGCTGTCTTAGTCTAATCAAATCCAATCAAATAGCATACAATATTACTAACGCAAATATACAAATAAATAGATGAAAATCAAAATCTTTATTCCTACTTTAACCCTTTAATCAAAGAAGCCAGAAGTTTAACCAGGGACTTTTTAAATTCAAAATTCTTTGCTCTATACTATTTATAGTCCAATGTTCCAAAAACAAGTAGCTTTGAAAATAAATGGTTCAACTGAATAAGGTTGATGTGCACATATCTATATTTTATTAACAGAGTCTGGATGCTACTGCCTTAAGTAATTATATAGGCTTAGCAAAAGCTCATCCAACAATAGGTGCTGCTAAGACAATTCACAGGTGGATGACTTATCTTAAAACATAGACTATTGATGTCCTCCTCCTTGTTACTGAACATTCTTTGAATATTGCATGCCAGAGGATTAGCACTATTCCCTGTAATAGTATTGATTTCTAGAAATTAATACTATTAAGATTTAAGTTATTTCTTGTTTCATAGACAGTTAATCTACTCTGAAAAAACTGTCAAAAATCAGTGATTAGCTCTAGATGTACATGCCAAAAGGCCATCCTATTTCTAGGTAACTATCCAACATATTATCTATGGAGATTCTCAATCATCCAGTCATGGTTGTCCCAAAGATGCTTTTCAAAAAGGCAACTTTCAAGCTTTTTTCTTAAAAACATTTTGCTTTTCGTCCAAGAAGCTTCAGTTGCCTTTTGGAAAAACACCTTTGGGATATCCAACATGTTCATTATTTCAAACGTGGCCAACATAAGCTATTATTTTCAGTTACTTGCTCTGCTTATTTTCAATAACTTTCCTTCCTTCCTGCTCCCCATTTTTTAAAAAGAAGATTTAGGGGGAGAAAATTGCTCTGACTAAAAAGGTGACAGACACACACACAAAAAAAACCCCTTCTTCAACAGATTATTCCTTTGTGGCATGTATTATTTGGAACACAGAGAAAAGGCCAAGACTTCCTTGGACTGTATCACCTCTAGGAAAACTGATCCCTCTCCAATCATTTTTTCCTGAATAGCAACAAGGGCTTAAGAAGCCTGTTACATATATTGGTAATGTATTACAGGCAGTCCTCAATTTATAAGCAGTCACTTAGTGAACTTTACGATGGACCTTCTAAAACAGTGTTTCTCAACCTTGGCCGCTGGATGATGTGTGGACTTCAACTCCCAGAATTCCCCAGCCAGCTCATGTGATGACCTGCTTTATTGCCATCATGACTTATGATCACAATCTCCATACAGAGGTTGAAATTTGTGCAATTGTTCCACTGCTCTGTAAAGTAGTACAAATATATTAGAGGGAACAGAATAGTTTTCCAATGATAATTTTCCCTTATACATGTCTGTGTGTGTGTGCATATAATGTTGTGTGTGTGTGTGCATGTGTGCGCGCGCATGCACACACTTATGTATGCAAATTAAATACTCCGATAGACATCAGGTTATTTAACTTATGGTAGTTTAAGGTAGTTTATCTACAGCTGAGGAATGAGCTCTATGACCTGATTGAGCAAAATTTAGGCCAAAGCTTCGTTTAACTACTGATTTGGTTAATGCAACTGGTAAAGGCAAGCTGCACATTTGTGCTATCACCACCTAGTGGTCCACAACTGGAATCACTACTATAGAAACTACTTTGGGATCTGGTTCAAGATGGATGAGGATAGTATCAAGAGAAACCATGAAACCAGTGATTATTTCACTTTACAGCTACATATATTTAACATATATTTAACAAGTATGCATACATATATTCAAGTTATATTAAAATAAACTTTCAAGATGACTATTAGCACTGAAGGTACAAATTTATCCTTAGGCACATGGGATTCAGTAACTAGATCAACAACTTGCATCAGTTCAGCCACTGTAATAGGTTACAGCTTATTTGATAACATGGTTATGTAAATATGATTTCATATGACATGTATGCAAATTAAATACACCGATAGATATCTTGTCTGGTAATGCTGAGCATGTATCTTTCCTCTTTGCACCACTCGTAGTTTTTGTATTGATTGTGATGTTAGTGTCCATATTTCACCAGCATTTGGTAGAGCATGTAGCAGGCACTGATCGAAAACCTTTGTCTTCAGGCATAGTGGGAGGTTGTTCTTGAAAATTACTCTTAGCTTGCTGAATGCTTGCCAATCACATTTAACACAACATTCTATTTCCTTTATTGTATCACCTTCCATTGAGATCCATTGGCCAAGGTATATGTAATACCTCCTATATCTAGTTTTTCTCCAGATATATTTTTTTTTCTTTCTTTAGTGAATTTATTAAATATAACTTGTCTCTTTTTCAGGTTTATTTTTAAGCTAAATGGTTCTCCTGCTTTGTGCAGTGCTTGTATGTGTCTTTGTAGCTCTTCTGGATCTTGGAAGAAGAGAACATCATCATCTTCTCTAACAGTTTATCGTTCTTTATTTTTGTTTTTCGTGATGTCTTTATCATTTTCATACACTCTTTTTGACAGTCTATCTTCACTTTAGCTTGTACCATTCTATGGGCACTTCCAATGTTAAAATGATTGATGACATTACAATTGCAGGATATAGTTTTATCACTTGACATGATATAGTCAATTGCACTTATCCAGATGGACTCTTCAATCTCTATTTTCTGCTAGCTTTTTCTTATAAAATGAATTCATGATGTAAAATTCCTGTCCTTCAGCAAAATCTACTAGTCTGTTGCCTCTATTATCTTGTTCACCATTTCCATGTGGGCCAGTTGCTTTTTCTTCAGGTATCATTATTCCTATTCTTGCATTAAAGTCACCCATTAGTATTTTGTATCGACATTTTTCTTTGTCTTGAAGGTGGGACACATCATCGTAAAACTCTTCAACCTCATTATCACTATAGCTTATTGTTGGCACGTAAGCTTGGATGATTTAAATAAAATATGTTTATTCATCATTAACATAACCATAATTTAGTCAAATAACTCAATCTCTTGGGTTCACACAACATACTGGGACCATTTTTAATTCAGTGCTTGTCTTTGCTAATCACTGGCTACATCCTGAACTTTGTCTCATGAAGACCCCGACACCATCACTTCAAAATAATACTAAAGTTGCTCTGCCATTCCATGTCAGACTGATTATGAACAGCAGTTTATAATCTTCAATGTAATGGTTTTGTAATGTGTGTTTTACTGCTTCAATACATGTAGCCCCCAAAGCATGGTAAAAGTGTAAATACAGATTTAAAGAACTCAGTAGTTTATCAGCAGATTTTGGAAATTATATGCCAACTATATTAAGAAATAGTGAAAGAGTAAAACTTTACACTGAATTGACTAAGCTCCACTTCTTTATAAGACACAGGTAATTTATTACTTCTTTATAAATGCAGGATTTCAAAATAATTGCTTTTGACTTTGATTATAATTTATATAAAGTTGATTGCTCAGATTTATAACTTGATAAGATATTAGTCAAGCCATAAACTTAACTGCAAAAAAGAAAAACTTTTTATATTAGGCTGCAATGATTTACTATGAGTCTGATGATGTCAAACTGAGACATGGCTTCTGTTGCAGAGAATCTGGTAGCTATTTTTTTTTTTTTTTTTTTTTTTTGCTATTATCCTGTATTGTAAAGCTGGGATAATTACTTCTGGATTGGAAAAATATGGTTAACCAAAAACAACAACAGCAACAAAAAAACAAATACTATTTTTGAATGTATGTTGAATGTAATTATCCTCAAAAGTCCTACAGGTGTGAATTCTTACATAAATACCAAAAGGAGAAAGGCAATCGTAGGATAACATCTTGGCATTTTTGTTTTATTTTTCCTAAGTTCTATAATTTTTGGACCATTTAATCATATTTATTTTTTTAAAAAAAGATATGTGGAAAAGCTCTGGTAAAAACTAAAACCATATCAATAAGAAAGTTAGGGCTACTTAACAAAATGAGATTATTTTTAGTGGTTAAAGCTCTAAAATGCATAACGTTACCAAAGTTTTTACATGCTCTATATATGCTTGACTCTCATATAAAATCTTCCAGATATAAAGCATCTTTTTTTCCCATAAACTATCATTACTAAAGAACAATATGGGCATTAGAAAGCAACCTTCTCTGGAATTTTCTTTGTCCTGAGCATCACTAAAGTTCAAGTGTATTTCAAAAACACTGCAGCAAAGGACTGTACTCAGAACCATCTTCAAGGTCTTCATCTAGATTCAAGGACAGCTGAATTTTATGCAATTGAGATATTGTTTTTGGAGCTGTCCATGGTCTGAGAGATCATGTTTCTAGCTCTGATCCTGTAAGTAGCTCCTTGCTTGCAACAATCTATTTCATCATCCCTCTTCTGAACTCTGCCCATGTTAATTTATCTTGTCACCTTGGATTTGGCTCAAAAGTTCAATATTCTAAGCAGTTGTAACATTCACTGGAAGAGGTTAGAACTTCCAAATGTATGTTTTATATGAACATCTTCACAGAGATTCATGTGTAAGTGAAGTTTTTCCATTGTTTATTATTTATGTATTACTTTCAGAGGAAAATCCAGGAAAAAACTCAACTCCAGAACTCAACAGTGCAATGGATTCCTTGACCATGCAATCCTATCTCCTCAACTGATCTGAGTTCAGTGGGACTTTCTCCAAAGAAATGAAGATAAATAGCTTACCTGGAATAAGTCCCATAAAAGGAGACATGATTGATGAAAGTAAAATGTTAATTTTATATTTCCTTGAAGAAAATAACATGAAGTGAGTATTAAATGGGATTTGTTTAATGGAGTCACTTTAATTCTGCAAAATGGCATAAACCTCAATTTTCAATCAAATAGTATAAAACCTCAAATCTGGCACTTGCCTTCAGTCATATCAATCAAATTCTGTCTTTAGGACATTCATTAAGTCTTCTCATCCACTGAATTCAGTGAAATGTCTTTCCCACTATAGTAATACTACATTGGCAGACGTTTTATACATATGGAATATATTCACAATTTAATGGAATTTTTACTGGCCAAGAAAAGAAAATGATTCAGTAGTCATCTATGGTAAAAATCAAATTCACATTCAGCTATTATATTCACATATATGTAAGTTATCATGTTTAGCTATCTTTAAATGAGCTAAGTTCAACTTCTGATTGTCTGTGTTTTGTAATTATGCTAACATTTTTTAAATCTGTTGAAATAAATCATGAATGGCACAAGTTTGCTTTTCTAGAGCAAACTTAATCAGAGCTTTAAGACAGACTGACAAAGAAAATGAACACATTAAACCTAATTTATATATACAGTTCTTTTCTTATGAAGAAAAGATAAAAAAGATATGCTAAATGTGAAAGCACATGGACAAGGCTAACAAAAAAAAAAGCATCTATGCATAGGAAGAGAAATCTCACTGAAGTGTGTGAAATTAGTAATATACAATACCAGTGCTTCTCAACCTTGACAAATTTAAGATGAGTGGACTTCAACTCTCTTAAATTCTCAGAGTGGAAATCCACTCATTTGAAAGATGTCAAAGTTGAGAAACATTGCACTATATGTTTTACTGAAAGTCAAGGATTTTTGAGGTTTGTGTTATTAGTAATTTTTCCTGTCTTGGAAAAATTTATCCATATAGGTAGTCCCCATCTTATCACCATTTCTTTAGTGAACATTCAAAATTATAATGGTGCTGAAAGAAAGGACTTATATCTTGTACTGAAAGTCATGGCTGCTACAGCGTCTCAGCTGTCATATGAACAAAATTTGGGTGCTTGGCACCCACAATTATAATCACCCAGTTGCTTCTTTATCCTAAGAACAATATTTGGAAAAGATAAATGGACCAAAGTGTGATGGGGGTGTAGGATTCAGCAGAATGGGAAATGGAGCATGGGATGCCTCAAAAGGAGGTCTGGGAGAGGCCATGTATGATTTGCAGAGATGCAAACCCAGAAGTTCCACAACTCCCAGACTTCAGAGATTGTGGTCATTAAGTGAGGTGATCACATGTGTGGCTCACTTAACAACCAGCACAGTTTATGAGCTTAATTCTGGGCTCAATTGTGGTTATAAATCAAGGAAGCAGTAATTAGAGATGCAAATAATCTCAAGGGTACACAGATCCATGATATTGTTTGTTGATCTGTCATGTTTTTTATCTTTTCTCTTTTGTTTTGTTTAATATGTATGGAAATCTCAGTGGTCATTTTAACTACTGGAAAAGAAGTAACCATATTATCCCCAGGGATCTTTTGATTTGAAAATGAAAACATACCAAAATATACTTTTGTCAAGCTAATCACACTTCATCTTAACCACTAGAAGAGAGGAAAATATACTATCTCCAAGGATTCTATAAAAGAAAAAATGGAAATATTTAAAAATATACTTTAGTTTTTAGACAATGAATTGGAGTGAATTATAAGGATATTTTATTGGCATAAAATATTGGCTGTTACATTTCTTTATATGTTATTTCATTAATTTATTATACTCGGGAGAGAGAAGCATTAAAATGGAGTTTAACCAAATATGACAATCGTCGTCCATTTGGATGCAATATGAGACTGAATTTCCAAAAAAAAAAAAAAAGAAAATTTGCTGAAGACAGAAAAGGTGTATGAGATTTAAATAAAGAAAACTGAGTGTGCAACTCAGCCAAATATACTGAATATTTCTGTGTGGTCTGTAAGATCAAATTTAAAGTTCAACATTATAATACATTAATAGTGCATGGAATATATAAATGTTACAGCAAGTGTATCAGAAGGAGACTGATTTGAAAAAGGCTTCACCTGATGGTTTACCACTTCAGTTAAAAAGCAGACTTACTAAAGTAGACCCATAGAAAACATGGTCACCCATCAGCTATGGCGAAAGGCCAATTCCATCAGATTTCAGCTATTCCTCAACTGAGTCACCAGGGATAAACTAGAAAAACAGGAAAGATGAGTAGCTCAGCCAACAGGGATATGATTCTCATCTGCTCTGAGCTTTCCACTTGTATGACAATGCAGAGTAGCATTGGTTCACAACCCACCAATGCCAAAACTCCTAGAAGTACATAATTGTAGTTTAATTGTAGCAGTTTATGCAATCTTAAATTATTAGATTTGCGAGTAGCCAAAAAAAACCCTCATTGTGTGTATGATTATCTTAAGTATTACTCAGTGACAGTAGTTACTGAAAGCTTCATGGTCTTTACATCTGCACAATGCTGATAATCAATGCTATTCTCAGTTATAAAAAAACCTTTTTTGACCCATGGTGGTGCAGTGGTTAGAGTGTAGTACTGCAGGCTATGTCTGCTGACTACCGGCTGCTGAAGTTTAGCAGTTCGAATCTCACCAGGCTCAAGTTTGACTCAGCCTTCCATTCTTCCGAGGTGGGTAAAATGAGGACCCAGATTATTGGGGGCAATATGCTGACTCTGTAAACTGCTTAGAGAGGGCTGTAAAAGCACTGTAAAGTGATATATACGTCTAAGTGCTATTGCTATTACATGTATCTGGTGAGTTCTGTGCTGACTTTGAAGTTACTCTGTAATCAGTCTGCAATTATAATCAGTCTAATATCAAAACATCAAGTTGGGAAAGATGCACATTATCTAATTCACCCAAAGAATATGGACAAACTAGCCAGGAAGTTTGCAGCCCACTACCTGTTCTCTGGATCTTTTCCAATTATGGCTGATAAAAGCCTCCAGGCCAAAAGTGAAGAACTCGTGACTTGGAACAAATCAATTATATAGATTTATCCCAATCTCTTCATAATTCTGCTTTGGAACGGCCTTCATTTGTTCTGCTAACTTACTGGATACTGAGAGTACAAGTCCTAATTTCTAATTGGCAGCTGTTACTATTTATCACCATCTCCTCTTCCAACATCTGGCCTGAGTTTAGGAAGCACACTTCTACACTGATTCTGATGTAATCTGTTTCACGAGATGTTCATAGTAGAATTTCTCTTCTTCAAGTGGCCTTTGTCTAAGGCAAGCAAGAATCCCAATCCTATTCAGTTTTAAATGAATCTGCCAAGAACTGCCTAGAGATGGAGATTTCAGTGTCATTAATTTGCTGATGACAAATAGCTCTCCCTTTCTGTTTTTTACCACCATTCTTAGAAAGGTTAAGAAACTCTTAAACAAGTGCCTGGAACTGATTCTGAACTGAGTGGAAAAGAGGAAGTGAAACTTAATCTTGGAAAAATACTGCTGCAGTGGATTGAGAAGAAGCTGATCTGGATAATAGCATACAACAGACTTGTACTCCTCCTTTGGCCAGGTGTACAACTTGGAAATGATCCTGGATTCCTTACTGATGGCTGAGCCAGATTTGGCAGCAATGACCAAAGTATTGTTTGCAAAAATCTGATTTGCGTGCCATCTGGAGAACTAGACCTAATGACCTAATTATCCATTGTTCTCTAAATCAGACTACCAAGATCGGTTATAGGATTGCCCCCTTAAGATATATGAAGACTAATGCTGATATATATAGTAAGTCACTCATCTTCATATGGTAGGGTGCCAAAACTTTGCGTATAATTCCAATTTTATGTCACTTGTACAGTATAAGAGCCAATAAGCATATTTCAAAATGCTGATCTTAACATTCCCCAAGCTGTAATGATTGTTGAGGTTATCTAAAGTCCACCTTCTAAGATCTTCACATAAGCTAACTTTTAGATGGTGTTTGGATGTCTGTGTGAGGGGTAAAAATAAATATAATTAAAGTAAATTAACAAAATTGGACAAAACAGGGATATTTTCCCATGTTGTTAAATACTGGAAAAGTGGGAGTCCAATGAACTTCCTGAGCATAATATCCCATAGCATGAGTGCCACTCAGGAGAAAGTCAAGTAGTGGGGCAACTTGAAATGCCCTCATCTCATTAACTCACTGGGCATGTTCACTAGTTTATGTTAAGATTTGCAAAGTTAATTTGATCAACTTTTTCAGGGGCAGAAGCTTTTGAAACTCCTTCTAAATAGACATGTACATTAATGTAACCTGGGATACCAATGGCTAAATCAAAAGCATGACCTCCAATGGAACAAAAATATCATTTTGTCTGATCTACCTCTAAAAAACCATGTATACATCAATCCAATATATATAAAGTCATCATGGTCCATTTTTCACTTCTATTATTAAAAAATATAATTCATGATGAAACATGTTTGTAGTGCTATGTGCAAAACAGAAATACTACTTTAGAAACATGAAAAGTATTCAGACAAAAGCAACAAATTTGACATGATACATGGAAGCTGATTAACGAAGGTATCACCAAAAAAATTAAGTATTTTGAGCCAAGAGGGGGGGGGAAAGATTAAAAGAGAAAATTCTTAATCTTTCCAGATGAGTTTTATAAAAGGCCAAACGGGATTGAAAAACCGATTATTCCTTGTGTCCACAGATAATGAACAATGTTTCAGGCAGCTGGTTTTAAATGTTACCTAAAGATTGATGGTTACCTAACACTGTTATATCTTTATTTCCAAGAAGGGTAGAACATACACGGAAAGTATTTTGACAACAGTGCCAAATTATCTAAATAGCTTGCAATACCATGTACCTTTGATTTATAGGAAAGAGGAGATAGTGCAATAAATGTGTCAACTGTCTTTTATCTGGGGAAAGTTTTAAAGATCTACTACTGTAACTGCAAGCAAAGAATGCCTAACTTGAAGACTGAAAGAATAGACAAACCATGCTGCTTCATCTTCTGAGCACCAAACCCTCTGATCTAAGTTTTGTAGATCACAGATATATCAACCTGCCTAATGTTCCAGTGAACTACAGAGACCAGCTTCATTATGTTTTAGAACTTGCTTTTAAATTGAGACTTTTCTTTGCATGTTTTTAAACCCAATGATACTATTGACTTCTGTCTTTTCTTCTTGCCTGTGAATTCCACTTTGTATCCATGGATTCAGACTAATATTCTCATAATACAGTATATCTCACTGGCCTTTAGAGCAAGATCTATCTGCACTAGAAGCTTCTTCTAGTGTTTTCCCTTCCACAGAATAAAAGCTTGGGGTATATCCCTGAAAAGTTTTCTGTATGTGAAGAAGAAGAAGAAGAAGAAGAAGAAGAAGGAGAAGGAGAAGGAGAAGGAGAAGGAGAAGGAGAAGGAGAAGGAGAAGGAGAAGGAGAAGGAGAAGGAGAAGGAGGAGAAGAAGAAGAAGAAGAAGAAGAAGAAGAAGAAGAAGAAGAAGAAGAAGAAGAAGAAGAAGAAGAAGAAGAAGAAGAAGAAGAAGAAGAAGAAGAAGAAGAAGAATGAGGTTTCACTAAGATTTGGACTGCAAAGTGTGAAAAACCACCAGATGGCAGTAAAAAGAGACAAAAATTTATATCTTTTTGCTGCCATCTAATGGCCTGTAAGATCAACTACTGGTAGTTTTCATAGATAAGTGTTCTTGAATCCTGGACTGTTAGCTACACCTTGCAAAATCGTCCTATATGATTAATTTTAAATTTATAGGAACTAATTTCTTAGAATATATTATAGGTTTTTTTGAATATTAAATGCTGCTTTTTATAAATTAAACTATTCTTTTTTTGAGGGGGCAGGGAAGTAATAAAGTTCTATACACCTCCTCAGGAGGTATACACCTCCTCAGGATACAGAACTTTTTCTTAAATAAATAAAGACAAAAGATACCAAAAGATTTATATATGGGATATATGGGATCTACTGTATGTAACTAAACATTTGCCAATCAAGAAAAATCACTACTTTATTAATCACTAGCTATGAAGTATATGTGTTATTTGGATTGACAACTCAGTCATGTGTAGACAAACAGTAAAATATTTAGTATAGTAGTGTTATAAAAAATAAAGCAATTTACCTGCAAATGCTGAGCATTGTCTGTCATATTGTCTTCACGCCTCCGAACTTCTTCTAGCAACTGGGCATTCTTCTTCTTTTCTATTTGTTGATTGTGCTTCAGATTGGCCACCTTCTTGTTTTGATCCTTCATGTGTCTAAGAATAGTATGCATATGCTTGTTAATTCTAATGGGCCTATTAACAATGTAAGAGAGCAAATGTATAAACGACAGTATAAAGCTCATCATCAGGCAGAGCTGTTCATTACACATTCCAAAGTAGGAAGTCTATGAAAAGTCAGAGTGCTTCATAGGAAATACTGGATGGTACTGCAGATTAGACATGCATGAAGCAATCTTTAAGATAGAAATATGTCGTAGTTTAGACTGGCTTAATTTTAGATGTGAAAACTCCAAGGTCCCCATCTCTATTTTTAGGGGCAAAATTTAAAAATAGGGATCATAACATTTCATTACTGCTGCAAATTAAGGGTTCTCAGTTTTACAACTCCAATATTTGATTGCCTATCTGGACTGAAATGGCTAGGTAGTGCACCTGGTATTCTCAGAAGGCTTGGTTTCTCCTTTTAAAGTCTCTGGGTAAATTAAAACATCCATTCAGAAATTGTTTTCCATGCCAAGACTTTATTCTAAAAATCAGTTCCAACCTAAATTGATTCAAAACTACATTCCAACGTTACTTTCAGAAACAAAATTAGTCCATCACAACTTAAAAATCATGTCTCTGCATCCAGAAAAGCCCACATATGACCAATTAAAACTTCTCAACGATGATAAGCCATTATTTAGCATTATTTTATGACTGACTAATTACTATGAAAGGCTGCAGAAGAAATGTGAGAACATAACTGTTATCTGCTTGAGTTCTTAGATATTAATTTATTTGACTCTCTCACGATTCTGAGGAATTTCTTTCGTTTTATCTATATAATAATAGTCATGTGCAAATTCCAAAAGAGATTTGCACACTAATCTTTTTTGGCAAAAGGAAAGGATATTTTCTAATGTCCATATGATCACGCAAAGTTTTTAAAGCATTTGATGAGGTGGAGGCATTATGTATGATTGTATGTTTTATTTTTAAATATTTTATTTCCTTGTGAATATTTAGTAAGTAAAATGCTATGTCCTTAGATATTTATTGCAAAATAATAGTATAAATTATACTGGTAGTGGAAAAGCAAATGCTATTTTCAAGAGAAAGCTCCCCAATGGTTCTAGGCTAAAAACAACAACAACAATCAAGAACAATCCTGAAAAATAAATATTAAGTCTACTTAGCATAGGAAAGTAACTACCATTTTCCAGTCTACAACCAGTTTTGTAGTTAATATGATGAAATATGATTCATATAGTTATAATGTAGAAAGAATGTCATGTTTTCTATATCCAGTGGAAAAAATATAGAAAATGGGAAGGAGATCCAAAAACATTTTGTATAATTTGCACAATAACAATATTAATTGTTCTTTGAGTATTTTTTTTAAAGAAAGTCTCCTCCTTTTATTATTCCTGTTTTACTTCATCTACAACTGAAGTTTTTTAAAGCTGTTCAATTAAGTTATATTTTTTTTAAAAAATGTGTTTTTAACCATTTTGTGACATTGTTCTCCAAATTACTCTAAAAAGAGTTCCCACTGAACTCTTCTCTTAAAAACTTATTATTTATATTATTCAGAAAACCTATTAGTCTCAGCTCATGGTATGCTTCCATGAAAGGATTGGATTGATTGACTGATTATGTGCTATCAAGTCAGAGCAATCACACAGGTAGATTTTTCTCCAGGACAATTTTTCCCCAGGACTCCAACCTTTAGGTCCTCCAATGGTACACCCAATAGGAAGAGTTATTTTATCAATTTATTTTGCCCTGAACAAAGAGATAACATGCAGGTACAATTTGATGTAAGAAGATACAATTTAAATAAGTAAGTAAATAAATATATATGCCACTCAACTTACAAAGATACAAAACTATTTAATAATTTACAGTAACTTGATTAAATCATATTTTAATTGTTATTTTTTCATGGATTCATCACCTATAAAAGTCTAAATCATATACCATGTGATGGCTTCCCTGGTTGCTTCCCCAGATGCTTCTCTGGATGCTACTTCGGCAAGGGAGAGCTTGGCTCATGGACATTGGGAGGCATGTAGATGAACATCCAGAGGTGGCTGGGAGCTCTGAGCCAGGCGATGCATAGCCCAGCAGAGTGTTTACAGCAGAAGTGAATGGACAAGCAGCCAGTTGAACTAGGAACAGAAGAGGCACAGCTGCAGCTGGGAAGCCAGAGGTTTCAGGAGGAGGGGCACACAGTTACAACTGGCCAATGGAGATGAGGAAGAACTGTCTCTCCCCTCCCAATTCGAGAATTCACAGGGTTGAGAGGAGGCAGGTACAACAAAGGAAGCCATATTACTTGCAAGGCAGCAGCCTTGCCCCTCTTCATGGACTGCACTGGGGAGCAGCTATTTAGCTCAGCGTTTGGACTAAAACGATGCTGGGAACATGTCCATTTGCTTGCTGTGTATTCTTTAGCCACTGTAATTCTTGCATTAATTGCTGGATTCTGTATCTCGAACTTTGGATTGTGCCTCTTGAACCCTGGACTTGTCTTTGGCTTGTGGGCTTGCCTTTGCTCTCTGGACTGGCATGGGATTTTCATCGAATAGCCTATTGAACCTTGGGGGCGGTGTGATGTGGGCATGAGAAATTTCTGGGGAAGACTTTTCAGGGCTTGTAAGCCTCAATAAATACTTCTAACACCCGTAGCATATGTGTGTGTGAGAGAGAAGGGGGCGGAATAGGACACACAATTTCAGATATTTTGCTTAGTATCACAAGAATAGCTATATATTTATACTCAGAGGTGGCTCATAATTCTGGATTTGTATATTTTATTTATTAGCTGAGATATGAATTATTCAGGGACATGCAGCAGAGTAATAGATTTGACAGGTCACATGTACCTGGGACAGCTTATAAGCATGGTGTCTGTTCACTCTATTCCATAATAGCATGCAGTCTAGGATGCAGATAGCCCAAGTTCAGGAATGCACTGGTATTGAAGAACCCCAACATGACATATAAAGTAGAGCCAGCTTTAACTTTTTAAGTAGGGAGAGATACATTTGCAAACAAAAGGCAAGAACTAACATTATCCATTTTTCTTATCAAAAGGCACAGAGCTTTCCAGAGCATGTGGGTAATGAACACAGGTAGTTCCTAGGGGAGTGTCTTCTACTTATTCTAGCCCTAACTCTTGTTTGTAACATAACAACAGAAGAATGAAGTTGGAAAGTAGGAGACCAAGTGGCCCTTCCTCTGCATTGCATCTTAAAAGAACAATTTGATGGATGAGGATGATGTACCCAATATGTTGAACAATCACATTACACTACATTTTAACAAATGTCTTCCCCTTCCCTACCAACAATAGATACTGACATAAGATTACTGAAATAAATGCAATTTAAGCAAGTTATTTAATCTATTCCAATATAACACTTGGGAAAGAAGTTAATTTTTAAATCCCAAATATTTCTTTGTTTGTTAGCTTATCTATTCTGTGTTTATATATTCTGTCTACTTAAGTTTCCCTCTTTCTTTCACTCTTAGCATTTTTAAACTTATTTATATCCCTTAGCTAATGAATACCATTTTGTCTTTATTTGACTCTACCTTTGATCTTTCACAAATTGAATGCTTCGATGCAATGAAGTGCTTTGAAACAACAGAAGAGGAGCCAAGTTCATTGCTCTCAAAGTACAATGGAGTTCTGACATGTAATCTTGTTTGACAATGCTATGTGCAGTAGTACTGGAGCAGGACACATTAAATCTTAACAGTTTGCTCAGAAAGAGGGATGGGATGGTGGGTTTCAGAAAAGGAAACAATGGGGAAATCACATAGCACTCTTGTGATTGTTTTAGTTTCATAGTCCTCTTCTCCAGAAAGATGGCCTATTATACTTCTTTAGTTCTTTATCCATTTTAGTAACTGTTGTTTTCTTTTCAGTGATGCTATAACTTCTCCCTTCCTGTCTGAAACTCCCACTTGTGAAAACAGCATTCTTAATGCATCACTTCATCCATATCAGATTCTCTGATAGCTTAACAAATTGCTGCCCAGGGTATCATAGAAAAGGTAGGCCCATTGTATGTTCTGATGGCCTTCCTACTAAATAGCAATTGCATCTTGATGATTTCCATTTATATTACAGCAAGATGTTTCCCTTCTGATTAAGGGAGAGTCATCAGGGAAAATTCTCAATTAAAGCCAATCAAACTAAATAGGGAAACAACATGGACAGCATCAATATTGGGTAACACACTGCCTTTTCTATATGATAGAAAGTAGACCCTTATTCCATAGTAGACAATTATGGAGTTAATGAGCATGGTTGCCTATTTATTTTCTATTTGAGACCATGGGAAGCTATGTATTTCTATGACTCAAAGTTACTTCACATTTGGGAATGAAGGAAAGTGATTTCTGAAACCCCCAGAGCAGATTTCCAGAGCTGCAGGAAGCTCATATGGAGGACTGTTATAAGAATGGATTTCCACTTGATTATGAAGGCATTCTGTTCAATCTGCCCCAGTCTAGTTCTGGTGGATATATGGTGCATGGGTACAAATAATGAATGAATTTGTTATATTCCCCAAGTGGAAAATTATTTGGAACATATAAACACAATGAAAATATAGCCAGCCAAACATCATGGTCACATTTGTGTATGTTGAAGTACATTTAAGCTATGGATTCATGTGTTCTAAGTTTAATTTCTAAACCAGCAACTTATTCGTTTATTTATTTATTTAGCTTTCAGTTTTTGTATACTTTCTGAATCACTAGGAATCTGAACAGTACACAATAAACAAAAACAGAAAAAGAAATCCCACTAACAATTTCATATCTCAGGAGAAAGGATATTTCAGGGGTTGCCACAAAGAGGAGGGAGTCCAATTATTCTCCAAAGTACATGAGGACAGGACAAGAAGCAATGGATGGAAACTAATCAAGGAGAGAAGCAATTTCCTGACAGTTAGAACAATTAATCAGTGGAACAACTTGCCTCCAGAAGTTATGAATGCTCCAATACTGGGAGTTTTTAAGAAGAGATTGGACAACCATTTGTCTGAAAAGGTATAAGGTTACCTGCCTGAGTAGGGGGTTGGACTAGAAGATCTCCAAAGTCCCTTTCAATTCTGCTATTCTATTCTATTCTATTCTATTCTATTCTATTCTATTCTATTCTATTCTACTCCATTCCATTCCATTCCTTTCCATTTTGTTTTTTTATTGTTAATTTTTCATCAACTATGTACAGAAAATTACAATCTTGATAATTTTTGCCCAGTTATAGTTATTATATTTCTATATCAATTAATTAGTACAAGCCGCAAACAAAAATATAAACACTAAACAATACATTAAATTGATATTGACAAATATAACTAAAACTGAAATATGATTATATTGATGGGGGAGCCCTCACATTTGGGGTGTGCTACGAAATATATGAATTGTTTTCTCTCTTTCTTTCTGCCAACAAGATGGGATGGATAAAGGACCCACAAGCAATCCTTAGAGCAGAGCCTGTCTTTAATTACGGTATACACAAATCTGAACTAGAGTTTTGCAGAGACAATGAGTTTCTTGAGTTGACAAATAGCTCTAGAAACTCTGCAGTCCTATTACTGCATCATCTTAGCTTTACCACCTGCATCTAAGCAATTGTTCAGGACTCTAAATTTTATGTCAAAACTTAAACCCATGTTTGCAAAGGGCAGGTTACTATCTTATTTGGCTCACTGTTACAGTTTATTGGGCTGCTCTAACATCTTACAGAACAAAGTCTTCAAAAGACCAGAGCTACAATTAAGAGACTCATCATGTTTAATTCTCCAGAAACAAAGTCCCTTCGTGGGAGGAGGATCCTTATCTGCTTAGGAGGGTCTGGTTTTCTGTCATAAATAATAGCAAAAATACTAAGACTACTTGTTACTCATCCAGCAACAAAACTAAAACCTTTAATCAGCCATCTGGGTCACTTTCTTTATTTCATTTTATAGCACTGTAAATTGCATAGAAGGACTAACATGAAAAAATACACAGATTATTGTCTGCTTTTAAGAGGAAATTACTCCAATAGGCCCAGCAGAAATAAAAGCCAGCTTCCAATCCTTGGAATTCTTCAGAGCAATTTGAAAAGCAGGCAACAATACTTGCAAACCTCTTGTTGCTCCCTATGAAGTTAATAGCTCTTTGTTGAAGTTTTTACATTAAAAAGTACAAATGATACACTAATATAAAATAAGGAGGTGGGAACAACATAAAAAGCTATTGCATTTTATATATATTCTGGACCTGTTAAAGAATCACACTGATCTGTAAGACACCCCTACCCCTACACTAATATTAATTAAATTAATTAAAAAATAATTTGGGAGGCAAACTAATGCTTTTCACAGAACAGAAATAGGAACATGTCTGGATTGGGAATATATTGGCAACAGTTTGTAAATTATTTAGTCCAAATTGCAGGGTACTTTATCCTCCCACTGGACATTGCTCTCCCAAATTTTTGTTCTAGAAAATTAACAGAACAATTGCTTTCTTTTCTGTGACTGGGTCTTCCTGTGCAGAGATGTCATAGTTCTCCTTTCTATGTGTAGGACATATGCTATGTACATACTGTACATACAAAATTGTATAAGTAGGTAGTTTCAATTTACAATCACTATTGGGACCGGAATTTCCATTGCTACGCAAGGCAGTTAAGTGGTCATGCCTGATTTTGTGATCTTTTATGCTACAGTTGTTAAGTGAATCATTGCAGTCGTTAAGCAAATCCAGCTTCTCCCATTGACTTTGCTTGTTGGACAGTGGCTGGGAAGGTCACAAATTATGACCACATGACCCTGGGAAGCCATCATTACTACATGCTGGCTGCTAAGTGCCCAAATTTAGATCATGTGACCCAGTGGTGGGTTCCTCCCTGTTCAGCCCGGCTCTGCCGAGCTGGTAGCGGTGACAATATGACGTCACCGAACCGGTTCTCTTTGTTCGGGAGCTGGGCCCTCTGCCCCACCCCTGCGTTATTCTTACCTTTTATTTGGCCCTGCTTCCAATCTATTCGCTGCCTCCAAGTCCCAGCTGATCGGCTAGAAGGAAAAAAATTATTTAAACTCTTGCTGTGGGGCTTCAAAGGGCCACCCTACAGCTGATCAGTGTTAAAAGGCAGTGTGGTGGTAGACCAGTGCGCTCGAAAAACAAATGGGTAAACCGGTGCCTCTAAAAACAAATGGGTAGACTGGTGCCTCCAAAAACAAATGGGTAGACCAGTGCCTCCAAAAACAAATGGGGAGACCAGTGGCTCCAAAAACAAACAGGTAGACTGTGACACTCCAAGAACAAATGGGTAGACAGGTTCAGCTCTGCAAGCAGTTAAAAGCCTGATAGACCAGTTCCTCTGCTAAATCCTAAAGAATTGTCACGTGACCATCAAACCATGCCCACAAAATAAGCCACACCCATAGAACCGGTAATAAAAAATTTTAGAACCCACCCCTGATGTGACCATATGCAATAGTCATAAGAGTGAGGGCCAATTATAAATCAATTTTTTAAAGGACCACTGTAATCTGAACAATCGCTAAATGAATGGATTAATGTTTACAGATAGTCAAGGACTACCTGTAAAAATAAAAGAGCCAGTTTGGAGTAATAGTTAAGGCACCAGACTAGAAATAAAAAAACCTGAATTCTAGTCCTCCCTTAGATAGGAAAGCCAGCTGGGTCATCTTGAGCCAGTCACTTTTTCTCACCCTGAGGAAGCAGGCAATGGCAAAGCATTTCTGGAATCTTGTTAAGAAACTGCAGGGACTTGTCCAGGCAGTTTCCAGGAGTCATCACGGACATGAAGGTACCAAAACAGCAACAATAATACCTCCTACATACATAAATACAGAGTTATATCTATCAAAATGCAAACATTGGCAGACACTGCAACCAGTTCAATAGATTGTTAAAAAGTCATTTCTTTCAAACTATGGTCTCCAGAGAGAGCTATCTTAAACCAAAGTTCTGCAACAGTGCACTCATTGTTACAGTTTCCTAGCATATATTTGGTTTGAAATCCAACTGAAAGATTATTTTTAAGATGTATTGTTTTTTTTCCCCTGAGCTGAAACATTTCATGTTTCTCCAGCCACTTGAAATAAAAGAAGGAAACATCATTTGAGGTCTTTTAAGATAAGAATTGAAAACTTTTTTTGTCTTCAAGTAAAAGGGACAGAAACCCTTTTACCACAAGTGATGGAGAAGTGATGAAACACTGCACTTCTGGCATTACAAAAAAAAAAAAATGGACATAGATACTCGGGGAAAGAAAACAAGTAATGAAAAACAATCCTGTTGGATTTTTATTGTATAAACTAGAGAAATATTATAACTCTAATATAAATTATTTAATGTGTTTTTATATGGTTTTTAAAGTTTGTGTTACGTGTATTTTATCTTTTGGCTGTTCACCGCCCTGAGTCCTTCGGGAGTAGGGCGGTATATAAATCCAATTATAAAATAAATAAAATATTTATTTTATATCCAATTATAAAATAAATAAAATAAAAATAAATAAATAGTTAAATGAAAAGAAGGACTACGGGAGACATGATAGCAGTGTTTCAATATCTCAGGGGCTGCCACAAAGAAGAGAGAGTCAAGCTATTCTCCAAAGCACCTGAGGGCAGGACAAGAAGCAATGGATGGAAACTAATCCAGGAGAGAAGCAACCTAGAGCTAAGAAGAAATTTCCTGACAGAACAATCAATCAGTGGAATTCCTTGCCTCCAGAAGTTGTGGGTGCTCCAACACTGGAAGTTTTTAAGAAGAGATTGGACAACCATTTGTCTGAAATGGTAGAGGATTTCCTCCTTGAGCAGGGGGTTAGACTCAGTGGTGGGATTCAGCCAGTTCGCACCACTTCAGGAGAACCAGTTGTTAACTTTCTGAGCAGTTTGTCAAAGTGGTTGTTAGAAAAAAACATTAGGAGAGAGAACCAGTTGTTAAATTACTTGAATCCCACCACTAGTTAGACTCCAAGGTCCCTTCCAACTCTGTTAATTCTGTTATTTTTATGCAACTGCTGGATTGCAGCAGATCAGTTAAATGTAACTGTAGTAGACAACACAGATCTTAGCAACCATTAACTAAGCTGAAAGATCTTTCCTGTCTAAGTAAAGGATATGCCTGTCTGTCTGTCTGTCTGTCTGTCTTTCTGTCTGTCTGTCTGTCTGTCTGTCTGTCTGTCTGTCTATACTACAAATGCTTGTATGTGGCTTCAGTCATATGGCTCTAAACAGATTTGAAGTAGTCAAGGGCAAAGAATAGATCATCACCCAGAGCTTATTTTAGGCACAAATGACCAGGATCAAATTATCCTACTCCAGAAACATTATGTGTTATCACATTCCCAAATTATCTCTGGATAATTATCACATTATGTCTGGAGAAGATTCTAATGCTGGGAAAGTCAGAAGGAAAGAGAAGATGACCCACAGCAAAGTGGATAGATGGTGCAACCAATCTACCATTGGAAGACCTGAATGACCAAGTTAGGGATAGTTCGTCATGGAGAAAATCCATCTATGTAGTTGCTAAGAGTCAACAATGATTTAATGGCATGTAGTGTAATGGCATGTAAATCGAAAAACAGCATTTTGAAAAATGGAGCAAGAAAACACACCTGAAATGAGAGGGGAGTACAGGACAGTATAATCCATTATTCCACTATCCTAAAATGATTGCAGACAATGCAGCAACCCGACAGTGCAGATTTGCTCAATGTGATGGTTATAAGCTTTCCATATTCTTCAACTATTTTTCTTTAAATATCATAATTTTGTGTACTATAGATATTCTGATATAGCACTCTTTGTGCCAGGGCCACAAAACTCAACCCTATGAAAACAGAAACTTGTTGCAAAGTTGGATTTAACATTCCCTTGGCTCAAACATCTCACTAAGTTTTACTTTTCAAAATAAAACAGGCAGAAAATCATCACAGGATGATAGGAAAACTATTTGGTCAGTTATATCTTTATTTGTAGTATTGGCCTAGATGAGAATTCTAACTATAGCTATTGATTTTATATTTATTATATTTTACATCTCAGCCTGCATAGAAATTACCTTGAGATAAGATGGGCGGCCTATAAATTTTATAAATAAATAAAATATTGTTATGGAAAATACTGATTCATTAAAAGTCAGAAAAAATAATTAAAGAAACTAGAAAACACTTGAAATGATAAAGAAACACTTTCTTTTTTAAAAAAAGGACAGACAATGATTATTCAAGCTGAGAAAACACATTGTTGGCATTCCCCAGTAAACCAAATTATATAATCAAATCCATTGCAGAAGAAAAAAATGGCTGGATTATAAGAACAGATTTCTTTAATCAAGCCTATAATTTTGCTACACACGAATAATAAAATTAGGCTTCTAACCTAATTTTACACGTACATTTTACACGTACACTTAAGCTCTTCTATTTTCTTAACAAAGATTTTTAATGATGTGCTTTAACATTTAATACATGAGCAGATAATGCATATTCATTTTTCTGTCTCTCGTTCTCTTTCTCTTTTTGGGCACTTCTGGGCACATATATCTATAGCAGTCAAAATTTAGCAGTACATCAGAGGAGGAGGAGGAAGAGGAGGATTTCAGGCTTATCATAATAATATATATTAAAACTTTAATTAAAAATAATAATTTCATGCTGCAAAGCACAATTCTTATTTCCAAGTTTGTTCTGGTCCACTCAGAGATGCCAAAGGCATCCTGATAAAATAAAAATAGATAAATAAAATAGATAAATAAATAAATAAAATACAGGTTCTGGAGAACCAGTAGCAGAAATTTTGAGCAGTTCAGAGAACCGGCAAATACCACCTCTGGCTGGCCCCAGAGTGGGGTGGGAATGAAGATTTTGCAGTATCCTTCCCCTGGAGTGGGGTGGGAATGGAGATTTTGCAGAATCCTTCCCCTGCCACGCCCACCAAACCACACCCACAGAACCGGTAGTAAAAAAATTTAGATTTCACCACTGGCCTAGTTGTAACATAGTGCTTGATTTAAAAGTTTTTCATTTGCTCAGAAATAAACAATGTATTCTGAATACTATTGTCAAATTAATCCAATAGAAAACCTTTGACCTGAGGCCAGTATCTATTTGGCTTATCGGTAGTGACAGCATTATAATGAAAGGCAATTTGAATATTCTGGTGACAGCTTACTCTAAAGTAGTTGTTATTTATCAGCTTTCTTAATTAAAAGGAATAAAAGAAAAATCTCCCATAATCCTAATGGCTGAAACTTTTCTGAAACTTTTTCTACTGCACGATATCAGCATCTGGGACACACATTATCATAAGCCTAGGAATGGAGTTTGCTTTTATCAGTCCTCATCCTCATCATAGTGTTTGACATAGTATAGAGTGTTCCCTTACATTCTTGTTCTTTAAGCAAACAAGGAAAGAACTGAAATTTGGATAATCCTTTCATAATGTTTTCCATAAATAATAAAATACATTGATACAAACAGATAATTTTAGGCAGAGGCATATTTCCCATAGTTTCCTGAGGATTAACACCAAATGTAAAAATGATTCCAGAACATTTTTTGAGCTGATTTTTTAAAAAAGTTTTTTTATTTTTTTTATTTTTTATAAACATATCAAATCAATGCGTGAACAGTGTGGCATCTGGGTGTCCAACATTCTAATACAAATACAACTAATAAAATTAATCATAATTGTTAGAGTCAATCAACTTATACGTATATTTCTAATAGTGATACACAATTATAATAAATTACAATCTGTCATTATTCAATTATTCCATGTTTTCTCTTATTATTACTTTTGTTTTATTATATAAAAGAGTATACACTAATGCTCTCCCTTTTCTTATTTCTATCACTTATTCTAACTTTTAATCATATCAACTTTTACTAAAAATAAAATTTTCTTTCTATCCTACCTAACTTCTAATCATGTCACTTACGTAAAAAAAAAGAAAAGAAAGAAAATAAAGAGAGAGAAAAGGAAAGGCAAATCAAAACAACAGAGAGAAAAAATCGTCCCTTGCCCGCTTCAATACTTTAATTGCTATGCTTTTTTTTTTTAACTTGCCTCCCAAATTCCTTTCCTGGATCTCTATCTCTGTCAGAATCTGCTTCTTGGCTGTTCAATCTTTACCCTCTTCCACTGCCTAGTTCCCAAAATTTCTGCCCAGGCCCCTGTCTCCCTTTCAAACATCTCTTCAAACTCTCTTAATACATTTTCCCCCTGGTTTAATTCATCAATCACTGTTATTTCCATTGTTGTCTCCTCTTTCTCTTCTTCTTCCTTTGGTTTCTTCTTCTGACTCCTCCCTTTCTTGGGTGTCTTGTTCTTTACTCATCATCCCTCATATCAGGGGTGAAATCTTCTTACCTTCCCTACTGGTTCGGAAGTACGCGTGCATGCGCCTCATGTGCGATTTTAGACCCTCTGCGCATGCGCAAAGCCTTCTGTGCAAGTGCAGAGGATCAAAAACAAGTTACTTCCTGGTTAAAACCAGGTGGGTGGGCGGAGCCTCACGCTGCTGCCACTACCGGTTCGCTGAACCACCTGCCGCCACTGCTACCAGTTCCCCCAAACTGGTGCGAACTGGTAGCATTTCACCCCTGCCTCATATGGTATTTTCCATTTTTTCCATAATCTCCTTAAATCCTTTCTCCATGGTGTCTTTTGTGTTTTGGAAGAGTAACACCATTTCCTTTGAAATTCCACCTATTTCTGCCTCATAAAGCATCTTGTTTTAGTTTTAAAAAAAATCAACTTTTGTCCAACAATCCAAGAACTATTTCTTCAGTCCTTAAGTTGCCCTTCAGGGAGTGCACTAGTCCCAGTTCTTTATGTCCCACAGATAAACAGTCAGTTCCATTTAGATAATCCCAGAAGTTATCCAAAGCCTCTTTATATCCCCTTTATAGGTTCAGCCTTCTAGCATAACATTCAAGGGTCCCTTTAGTTAAAAAAAGCTTCCTTATTTTCATATTTGGATCTCCAGTAGTCATAGGGTAGTTAAAAGAATTCCAATAGATATTTTAATAGTCAGCAGGTGGCACTTTCAGCTTAAATTTCAGTATTGCCACTAATCAAGCGATCTTTTAGTTGTAAAACAATTATAAAAGCAGGATAAGTTTTATAAGTAAATGATTCCAGCATTTTAAAATGCCTTCCCAGTACCACATCTTCCCAATTTGAGAGTCCAATTTTCTGTATATTTCAAAGTTTGTTATTTTTCTCTTTTACACCCCTCATTTCTGGTCTGGTAGTTCCTCAGAATGCTCAGATACTGCTTAAACATAATTGTGAGCAAATAGTTCTAAATTGTTCCTTAGGATTGAATTTAAAGCAAAAGGAAATTCTCTCCCCCAGTTCCAGTCACTGTTCACCTACTTCGCTCCAGCACCAGTCTTAGATGTTCATTGGTTACCCCAGCTTTGTAGCAGCCATCTTTAGCTGCCTCTTCTTCTTGCTGTGGCTGAGAGGGAAAAGAAATCCCAGGTGAGACAGGAGAGCTGTGACTCTCCTCAACCTCACAGGGTGCCCCTCTTTGCTTCACCACCCCTACAGGGTGGCTTTGGCTCCTCTCGGAGTCCACAAACAGGGAGAAATCAGCACAATGAATGCGGAAACCCGTTCACTGTGTCTGAGGAAGCCATGACATCAACCAGAAGTCAAGCTGATTTTTTTAAAAAAATAATTATTTCAAATTCTAGTCTGGGGTCAGTTCTCCTTTGCATTGTCTGATTTCTCAACAACTTATAAAGATTCAAGAATAAAAGAACCACTGCAAAAAGTGTCTCCATACTGCTCTCTTTCATGTTCCAAGCTAGAAAGTAACTTATAAGGTAAATAGAGCTAACTTCTAATACTTGTAAGCGTTACCAGATGAAGCAAAGAATCAGACAATGGACTAGTATTAAAACATGGAAAATATTAAGGGACAAATATTCCTCTCAGATTTTTATCTAATTTATTAATGCATTTCTATAGAAGTTTAATCCATACCTCTATGTTTCCATACCATTAAATGTTCTTTATATTAGTCCACAAGGTTCTAGTGGGGCTTATATGTTCATCCACATATGGATGAACATATGTCATAGAAAAAATTGAACTTCAAAACTTTAATTACCCATTCTTGTTGGTAAAACTAATGGTGCCATAGTAAAATGATTTGCTGATGACTAAAGCCTGTCTCACTAAAAAAGACAAACAGTAATATTCACCAGTTTTGCCCAGGTGATTATCAGCAATCTGTAAGAATGCTACCGGCTGAGTTTTAATTTACACTGAAATATTTTATATTTATGCAATCATACAAATGCATAGTATGTATAGATCTTAAGTTAAATAAATGTGACTTGGAATCCTGCTGGCAAATGAAAACACAAGATAACTAAAATTATGCACCTGGGGAACATATGCAAAAAGATATATTACTTCTTTTATTTCAATCCAAAAATTAAAGAGCCTCTGGATGATTTGTTAAAAGGCATTCTTTTGTGAGGGTCCCTCTAACAGCAGAAGACATCTGCTCCAAGTAAAGACCAGCAGAAACTAAATTAGAAATAAAATTACAAAATTACTACCATCTACCGTAGCAGTAAATTAATCCACTTTCACATATTCATATTCAGTTGCAAATAAATTTACATTATTATGTTTATTTGCACATTTTAGTCATCCAAATATTATTTGTTATTTTGCTCATATTTATCATGAGTCTGGATATTAATTTGGGGGAAAAAAGACTGAATGACTAACAGGAAATTTGAGTCAGTTTAGAAGGTGGTAAATAGGATATTCTAATGTAACAGAATAACAGAATTGGAAGGGATCTTGGAGGTCTTCTAGTCCAACCTCCTGCTCAAGCAGGAAACTCTATACCACTTCAGACAAATGGTTGTCCAATCTCTTCTTAAAAACTCCCAGTGTTGGAGCATTCACAACTTCTGGAGGCAAAATGTTCCACTGATTGATTGTTCTAACTGTCAGGAAATTTCTTCTTAGTTCTAGGTTGCTTCTCTCCTTGATTAGTTTCCATCCATTGCTTCTTTTCTTGCCTTCAGGTGCTTTGGAGAATAACTTGACTCCATTTTCTTTGTAGCAATCCCTTAAATATTGGAACACTGCTATCATGTCACCCTTAGTCCTTTTCATTAAACTAGACACACCCAATTTCTGCAACCGTTCTTCAGATGTTTTAGCCTCCAATCCCCTAATCATCTTAGTTGCTCTTCCCTGCTCTCTTTCCAGAATCTCAACATCTTTTTTTTATATTGTGGTGACCAAAACTGGATATAATATTCCAAGTGTGGCCTTACCAGGCATTATAAAGCAGTACTAACACTTCATGTGATCTTGATTCTGTCCCTCTGTTAATAAGAAACTGAAATGCATTCAGAGAAAGACAACCAGAAACCAAATTCTATAGGACAGTGAGAAAAACAAACAAGTTTAGCTTGGAGAAAAGTTATAAAGACAGATGATAACAGTTACATATATGAGAGGTTGTTGATACAAAAAAGTTCCATATTTATCCAAAGGCCCAAAAAAAAAATATTTGAAACTATTAAAAAAATGTAGCCTTAAATTAGAAAAAAAAAGATACCAGCAGAACAGAATGCCAGAAAAAATACTGACTTCTGTTTTAATGGAAATAGTGAAGCAGGTTGGATTCCAATTCCTAGGAATAATTTATCTGCTTCCTATGTTCCTCCTCCGTTATTTATTTATCAATTATATTAGCTGGTAATGAGCTTCTACTAGAAGATATTTAACTTCCTTTACTAATTGAAAGAGTACATTTAATGAAGATATGAGTTGTGGGATTTTAAAAGAACCTCTTTTTAAAAAACAAAAGTATCACACTCATTTAGTACAAATCCTCACACAAGAGTTCTTCATTATATGCCCACAAATACACAAAGAGAGAGAGAGAGAGAGAGAGAGAGGACTCTGTAGAAAACAGTTTATTTACCAGAAACATTTACTATAAAATTTCACAGAGACTCTTTTTAATCTCTTAAGAAACTATGAGAGGTTTAGAGGAAAAAAATGGAATGTGGTGCTATCTACAATGCATAATATCAAATTCTCTTTTTATTCTGATCCAGTGGCAGCTATCTAGTTGTAACTAAATAACAGGTTGACTGAAATTGATGGAGCTCAGTTTCAGAAATTATAGATCTTCGCTAGAGATACTTTCACTCTGTCGCACACTATTAAATATTTCAAAATCTTGTGACTGACATTACGCTGTGCCAGGGGAATGCTCCTGTACTTTCCTTATATATCAATTTATAATGCTGAATTTGTACCATATCAAATGCTTGAGGTAATCAGGAAGTTCTGAGACAAAGTCTATCAACAATAAGAAGGAAAAGAAAGGGAAAAGAAAACAAAATCAGGTTGCAGAGTACAAAGGTCCCTTCCTGTAACAAAGGATTTTGTTATTCTTTTAAACTACTAGCTAGAGGAAAGTATACTCATATTTAAAGAATTAGGGGACCTGATAAATGAATGGAATAATTGGAAAACATATCAATAGTTATGATTTGAAGGTCAAGCTGACTGAAGCAGACTGAAAGCAGCCATTTGGGGAGGGAGGGACGGAGGGACAGACGGATGGACAGACAGACAGACAGATAGATAGAAAGAAAGAAAGAAAGAAAGAAAATGATACTGAAGAAATAAAGGGAAGAAAAGCTTTAGTTTTACAACATAAAAATGAACAATTACTATATCAATGATTTAAAATTTTTAAAAAGGAAATCAAGACAGAATTGTGTGAATAGTGTACAAAAGCAATAGCTATCAAAAAGAAGACAACAATCAGATTAATATAATATAAATAGGTGTTGTATATATTGAAGATACTTTAAAGTGAGGTCGGATAGACCTGATTGGTATAAAAACTCAAAATAGGTTGTTCTGTCTCCCCCGGATTGTATTATGAATCTATTGTATAGGTTTATGTTAAATATTAGCTTATTAAGGTATTGTTTATATTCTCTTATGTTTTTTGTTTTGTCGTTCTGTTCTTCCTTTTGTTTGGTTTTTGTCTTCTTTTTAACTACAAATGTAAATAAAGACTATTTAAAAAAAAAAAAGCAATAGCTTTTCTACTATGAAAAAATCTGCCTCAGACACACTCCCTGTCCAGGAAACCACAATGAAGATGGTGGCAACTACAAGGCCAGGTGGTTGGCAGGATGCATTCTTTCTTGGAAGGCCTTATGCGGACCGACTTGGATTTCGGATGACTCATATGAGCAAGTCATCTTCACCCATGAAAAATAAAGGAAGTTAAATGGCTTGGCTACATGTTCAAAGAATTCTTATGTTGGTGATTCCCGAGTACTGATCACTTACACTGATCAAAGACACTCTTTTTCTTATGGAAATACAGTTCTTGCTAAAGCTGAGAGCAATCTTTTTCAGACCCAAGAATAAGACTAATACTTCATCTCTGAGAATATCCAGATGCCTGATAACTTATTTTCTGCAAAAATATTTAACATGTCCTTTCAATTAGTCAAAGCAATATACAAACTCTTATCTAAGGCCAAAGTAAAATAATCCCCAGAGACATCACAGGTGCACATTCCTGTACTACTTTGCAAAAGATGATATATTTACTATTTTAAAAAAGATGGGGGAACATCAGAAACCATTAAATACCTATCAGGTATGCTGGTTTCTTTACTTCTTATTCTTAATTTCCTAGTTTTCCTTTAGCAGAACTATCTGGTAGTAGTTCAACTATAACCCTTTCAACCGATCATATTAATGGAAGTCTGCATACTGAAACCACACAGATTTTATATCAAATATGAGCAAACAACAGCCAATGAGCTTTACAACCTCTGCAAATTACACCTATCGCAGCCCTTGAAGAAATGCTCCATTCTTTAAGATTTTCATTCTTCTGCTAGAATTAGAATGCCTGACTTAAAGGGACAAAGGAGTCAGGTTTAGTCATCATCTGATGATTGTGTATATTACTTTACATTAAAGTAATTGTGTATATTACTTTACATTAAATACAGAATATTGATATGTTTATACAGTAAAGGAAGTTTGAGGAGCATATCAGTCCCAAAAAAGGCTAATATTGGTAAAAAGCCTCACCAACAACCTTGCCAGCCCAGGGGAAGAAAAAAAATGAAAAGAAGAGAGTAGATTTCTTGATTCTCAGTAAGAATACTTTTTAAATAATTCTTAAACATTTAATTTAATTTAATTAATTCAATTTATATGCCGCCCCCTCCGAAGACTCATTGTCATTGTAATGATGCAAAATGTTGTAATACAACATGTAATACAAAATGTTGTAATACAACATTTTCATTGTAATGATGCACTATGTGAAAAAAGCACTTGCTCCTATCAATTCTGCCTTAACTCCATTTAATTTCAGTGAAATGTTTTAAGTGATGCAAGAGAAGAAGAAAAACCATGCCTATTTTCAGTGCTTTGGATGTTTTTCTGCCGCTCTCTCCTGTCTCCCATTACCCTTTTTCATTCTGAAAATAAACGTTATACTAAAATAAACCAATAAACTACATTTTGAAAATTACTTGACATTCCAATAATGAGGAATAGAGAAAACAAATTCATCAAAATATTTTCTCCTATTTAATTGAAATCATAAAACTACAATACTGTGATATTTTCCTCTTAGCTGGAGTAATTCGTAATTCCCACTTCTTCTCTAATAGACAGCTAGTTCACGTTTGTCATGATAACAGAGTCTAAAACATGGGTGGGCAAATGTGGCCCTTTTACAACCTGTGGACTTCAACTCCCAGAATTCCTGAGACAGCTTGGCCACATTTGCCCACCCCTGGTCTAAGAACAACCTGATATACATGCAAGAAAAGACAATTCTAGTGATCTCCTACAATGATGTCAGAATGAATTTGATGTAGCTGTAATTACTTGGAGAAAGCTCTCAAACACACACACATGCATATACTGTAGCAAACCTAAACATTATTTTATCTCTTTATCAAAAAAAAATTAAAAATTGTACAAGAGTTAAGAAAGCAATTTAAAGGATAATTTAATCTGTAAGATCTCTGAATTCCAATAAAATCTTGATTTAATTGATCACCCTTTTAACTGACTTCAGATGCAATGGACAAATCATCTGTTTGGATACAACCATGAAAAAAATGAACAAGTCTGTCGCCTATGAAGAAATCCAGACCAGCCATTTCAATTTACTTTCAGTTGAATGAGATCTACATCATTTGCATCTATTTATGTCATTTCTGTAGGGATGTCATAATTCACCTAAGGCAAATTGCCTCAAAAAGCATGAGTTTGCCTTCCATTCCCAATGAATGGTCCATTAAATCAAGGTGTTACTATACTATAATTCTCCATTCAATGTAAATATCACTTTCCTTTCTCCAAGGAAAGAACAAAAATGAAACAAGAAGATCTACACAGGAGATCCTACACAGTAAGGCATTAATACTTTGGAGCAGAAGACAATATTTTCACTTCTTTACATGAACCTCCATGGTTTAAAAAAAAGTATTAAAACATCTGCAACTTTTGTACATATCCAAGGTTTGGAAGTATGCTTTAGAAACAAGAGTAATATTTAAAAATTAAATAACTAGATGCACAAGATTAGAGATTTTGAAGCAGTAAGAGACTCTATAGATGAATCCAGCAATAATCTCCTAGCCTAAAAAACATGGCATTGAATTTTAGCATACACATCCTTTCCCAAACTTCTTAATTTTCCAAATGAATGTTTGGACAGATTCCAGAAAAATACTTTTTCCCCTTTCTTTTTGAAGTCTTTTAAAATATCCAAACAGAATGCCTTAATCTCTTTCCTTTTATGCTTATAAAAAGAAATTAAATGTTATCTTTTCTTTCTCTTATGTGTACTGCCTTTGAACTCTAATATATTACCTACCCTGAAGCATCTTTTACACACACAGCTAGTTGGCAGTGAGTGCCACAGCTGGCGGGAAGGGCAGTCCCACAACTTACGTGGGAGTGAAACCTGCATCTTCCTGCCCCATCAAAGTCACCATCACCAATACATGAAACAGAACTCTGACTGTTTTGCCTGATGTGACTTAATGTACAGGTCACTAGTAGTTGTTCATGTATGTCAGCAGATACTAATCAATTTGGCAGCCAATGAAGAGGCTGATTTAGGCACTGTGGAGAAGCTTTAAAATGGTCTTGTGGGGAGAACCTTAGTCTATTAATGGAAGACACCACAGGTAGTCTGACAGGCCTGAAGATCCAATGAAAAAAATGGAACTTTGAGAAAACTCAAGCCTTGGAGTTTTCCTTCCTTGGGGGTGTTACTTGACATAGTCCTTGATTTACAGCAGTTCATTTAGTGACCTCTCAAATTGTAATGGCACTGAAAAAATGAGTTATGACCGTTTTTCACACTTAACAACTGTTGCAGCATCCCCATGAGTCATGTGATCTATCTTTTGTGATCTTCTGACAAGCAAAATCAATGGAGAAGCCAGATTCCCTTAACAACCATGTTGCTAACTTAACAACTGCAGTGATTCACTTAACAACTGTGGCAGGAAGGTCATAAAATGGGGCAAAATTCACTTAACAAATGTCTCACTTAACAACAGATATTTTGGGTTCTATTGTAGTCATAAATCAAAGACTACTGGTATAAAGATGGGAGACAGTAAATCTGGTTAATTCCAAAAATACAGAGATCAAATCTGGTAACCAAGTGCGCATTAAACGCAAGAAAAAGAAAAGCCATTTGTAAGGACCATTTATAAATTAAATATCATAGTAATGTGTACATTTCTTACTCTGTTTTTTAAGTTTTTATTTTTTTTATTTTTTTTAAATACTTTATTGAATTTTCCAATTTTTTAAAAAGACAATGTACAATCACAATCTTGATCCGAGGTGCAATGTTTACACATTTCATAGATCAAACATTAAGTGAATTTCATCCATAGCTATACAATATACAGTTCTATACAATTCTCTACATTTCTATACAATTAAGTCCATTTCGGGTGTCTAACAAATCGTAGCCTATTATCATATTTTTATCCTATTCTTTAACCAGTTATACCAAATTCCCCATATTTCATAGTACTTGAAGTTCTCTTCATTTTTTAACTCGCTCGTCAATTTAGCCATCTCTGCGCACTCTAGAATTTTATTTATTAATGCTTCTTCAGAGGGGGTAGAGTTGGATTTCCAGAGTTTCGCAAAGGCTAATCTAGCCGCAGTAATAATTTGAATTGCCAATTGGGTTTTATTGTTGTCGAGACCATCTTCAATCATACCTAGGAGGAAGGATTCCGGGGCCAGGGCTATCTCTTGTCCCATTATTTCCGAGAGCCAGAGTCGGATCTTTAACCAAAACTTTTTGGTCTCAGGGCAAGTCCACCACAGATGGTAAAAGGTGCCGACCGTCTTTTTAAGTTTTTATTTTTAAACAGTGAAAAAATTGAACAAAATTAAATTGGAATGCTGGGAAGAAACGGGGGATGTAAAAAAAATATGGAAAAAGGAATGGAAAACAACCCTAGCTCTTTATTCATTGATTCTGGAAAACATTATGCTAAACCTTGTTTTTTTGTTATAGCTGAGCACTCCTTGTTTTCCAAGATTAGTTGAAACATCTAGTTTTAGTTGCAACATCTAGACCATTTTGATGCTAGAAATTTGAGTTTTTAATACTGTGGCAATAACTAGTTGTAAGACAATTATTAGCAAGATGTGTATATTTGTTTATTATATGCAAATAAATAAATGTTCCCAATCATACTTTTTATACAATCTAATTTTATTTGTGTACTGGTGTGCTTTTGTTAACACAGATGTGGATTATGTTGATTTAACAAGGCCTCATTGACACAATCATAACACAATCCTTTGATGCAAAAGTCAACTTTTCAAGTTATCAAGTGTTACACTACTTTGTTCTAAGTACAAATGTTAACTTCTAAATAATTTTACATTCATAACCTTTTAGTGTACCATTTCTATTTTTATTTTTTTTATTTAGTTTTACTTTATTCTTATTACATCCCAGTTTCTTTCAGCAAAGTCTGATTTCCATGTTATTTTCATTTTTTTTATCCTATTACACTATCTTCTCCTTCAATTTTGCAAAAAAAAAAAAAATGTTAATGCAGTCTCCCCACCCCAGCCACCCCCTGGTTCGGTTGGTAAGGCAAACTTTCTCTATAAAGGAGCTGAGACTTTATTATCGTACTGAATCTTCAAAAGCATTTGGACAAACGATTTACACAGAACCATATTTTTCTAAAAACCCTGTTGTATCACGTATGGTGCTGTTCTATTTCATTTGCCTACTACCGTGATACATTTTGCTATTTCTTTTCATCAAGCAGGGATATAGAATGTATTTATGAGAAAACACAGACAATAAGAAGTGTACCTTTCCAGCTCAGCAATTTTCTTATCTTTGTCATTTTTTTCATTCTCTACTTCTTTGAGGATTTCTAGGAGCCTGTCCACCTCGGCTTGGGTTTTGCCACATTCCTCTCGATAGTAGGCAGCCTCTTTGTCAAGCTGCTTCAATCGATCAGCAAATTCGGGATTCTTCCGAGCTTCTTCCTCAGCTTCGTGAGCCTGTTAAATTAAAAAATAAATCAATCACTAGCCTTTCCCCCTAGTTTATAGCGCTAGTCTTTACCACTAAGCTCTTTATAACAAAAGGGTAACTAGGTATTCTGTGAGTTGGTGACCTTTTCTTGCTATTGGGCAAAAAACTATTTTCCTTCAATATCCCATTATTTGGGGAGGGGAGGGATGAGACCATAATTCTAAGTTTTAGAAAGAAAATTCTTCCTGGAAAAATCACATTGAACAAGTTAACTTAAGTCTACACTTGATATGGTTTGATTTAATAACTACTTTAAGCAAATCTTGAACAACTTAATGTAAGTTATTTATTTCAGACAAGATGTGAATGCCTCAAACCAACCGTTTTACCCCAAATCCCCCTTTTCCTCCCTTATTTTATTTCATACTGCCAATACTTAACCTGAAACATAAGGAGAAAGAAGCCCCTCATGGAACAGCACAAATAAACGTACCTGGCAAACACATGCATGAGTGGCTGGTCAGTTCACAAACAAGAAAGAATGCAATGAACACAACAGAAAAGAAAAGTGCAAAGCCCAGTCTTGTTCCCATTAAAGCTAATGGCAAAACCTCATTAATGTCATTGAGAGCATGAATGGGCCAAAAGGGTTTAAAACATTACACTGAAATAATCACACACAGATGTAAACAAGAATGCACTGCAATGCTTAGCCTACCCCTTGTTTCCCATTATTCCTAATTGGCATCTTCAAAGAGCAGGCAGAGAGAAAACAAGTAGTTTAACTGCAGTGCACATTAAAGACACAATTCAGAGAACAGCTTTTCAATGTACACAAATACATTTTAAAGGTTTAAGGATACTTTGAAAGACTGCATATTCTGCTGCTAGCTAATAATACAGTACAAGTCTCGGTGTTGATTCTATTCCTTTCACATTTATTATTTCAGAAAATAAACTAGCAAGAAAACAGCGACAGGCTAAACGAAGCTTACATTTCAGATAAAAGATCACATTGATATCTACTTCTTGAAGGTTGACATGCTTTGCAATGACTTTTTTTCAGTTTTGAACAACTTGAGTTTCAGGAAAATATGAAGTAATGTACAAAAATCAAGTTATTAATGAATTAATGGTCAGGGCAGTTTATCTGCATGTAACATATTAGTCAAGCATGAGGATAATCAAGACAGGTTTAGTCTGAGTGGATCTCTTATTCTCAAAGAAATTTCGAAGGACATTTCAAAAGTTTCCTACTTAGACATATTTTAAAAATCTAAACAAATCATAAGTGCACCATTTATCCACAAAGAAATTGAGCTGTGTGACATTTGTTGCCTATATGTAAACTTTTTAATATGCAGTATACTTTCTAAATGGAAAAGTTAGAAATACAAGGAATTTGCCATGATTGAAAAAGCTTGAGATTAAACATGAAGGGAATAATTTTCTCCATAAATCAAATATAACGTACACCATTTACAAAATACACAGTTGTCAAGTATTCCTATGGGCTACCTCCATTCATTTCAGTGCAAACTTGTTCAAATCCAAGTATGCCCTAATATTAAAATAGTGACTTTTCTGAAATTGCATTTTGGATAGTCTAATAGAGAGTGCCTTAGAAAGGGCGTTGGCTTACCTGAATGCCCGTTCTATTGGGTGTGGGGACAAGGCTCAACGAGAACCTAAAGGCTGAAAATACAGCCCCCGGAATCTCATCTAGAAATTCTAAAATTAAAAATTCAATAATGCTATGTCTATTATAGGATATGGGACAGAAGAGGGTAAACAGTAGAAAACAACACAAATTAATTAGCTATGGTAGAATCCCACTTGTGGGACATATCTAGGTACTTAGTGAAACAATAGTTGACTAGAATTATGGAAGACTTGGTTGAAAGTTATTTCAGAGTACAGTGAATAAATCATGACACTTCTGCACCTTAATAATTCATGCTAGATTTGGGGGTATAATTACAAAGGATGTTGAGGATATAAGATTAAAAATATATCTATGCTATATGCTGAGTTGATACTATAGTTGTTCATGTAAAGAAGTTCTTGCATTTGCCATTTGGCAAATAAAACAAAAGTATTTTTTTTAGAATTTTAAAGATTTTTTTTTAAAATAGCTGAGATGTTGAGAGTTTGGGCAAATGTTTGTTCTATTTACTAGACTTACTTTTTCTTCAGAGAGGAAAAATGTGAAGGTTTATATGGTCCATTTCAAATAAGAAATAGACGTGGAATAACAAAGATAAATGATCAATAGAAGAATGAACCAGAACTTTTGATGAATAATATTTTTGTCTGTTTCTTTCAGATAGGCCTTCATAAGTAAAATCTTCATTCAGTGTAATATTGAAAAGAAACAAGATGGAAATATATTGTAGATTGTGGGGAGGATTTCAGACAGGACAAATGCTGACCCCCTCCCTCCCAAAAAGTTTATTTTGTGAGGTGTCAACTTCATAAAAGAAAAACAGGGGTTATTATTCTTAATATCTCTGTGGGAATTCTTGGGATATCTGGAGAACTATACATCACTTCTTTAAGAGAGGATTACAACTGAGCCAAGGAAACAGCAGCAGCAAAATAGTCTTCAAGAGGGAGACAGATTGTAAGTGGTTGAGTCTATAAGTTTTTTAAGGCTTTAAACATTATCATGAGCATCCTGAATTGGACTCAGAGGATAACCAGCCAGCAGAGAACACTTAACTCTCCTCATGTTGTTGAATAAGAAGTTAGAGTCAATATATTGGTAAAGGCCAGTGATGGTGAACCTATGGTACGTGTGCCAGAAGTGGCACACAGAGCCATCTCTCCAGGCATGCCAGTTATCGCCCGTTGTTCTTCTGGGTCCGGCATGCACATGCGTGCCAGCCAGGTGGTCTTCATGCATGCAAGAATGCCGGAAACTGTAAGAGCAGCTCCCTGGTGTGCATGTGTGTGCCGGGAAGCTGAGCTTCTGGTTTTCGGCGCACACATGTGTGCCAGCCAGGTGGTCTTCGCAAGCACCAGAAACCAGAAGACCAAGTGACCGGTACACATGCGCACACTGGAAACCGGAAGCTCATCTTCCCAGCACGTGCATGCATACCAGGGAACTGCTCTTCCGGTTTCTGGCACTCCCATGCGTGTGTACCAAGGAGTTACTCTTCCGGTTTCTGGCGCTCCTCCGCATGTGTGCTCCCATTTCAGCACTCGGTGCCAAAAAGGTTTGCCAACACTGGTATAGGCTTTTATGGCTAGTATGTGTTTAGCTTCAGGCTTTAGTGACTATGGTCTAACCACAGTTTTCCTGATGTTTCGCTGGCAACAATGGCCAGCGGTTTCAGAGGTACCGTGGTCTGCAATCTGCTATCTAGCCCACATTCACTAAATCTTAAAGCCCAACACTACCCAATTATAGTTAATGTTATAAAGTATAATGATCTGCCAAGGCATCCAGGAGTATAACAACATCACAGTACTCTGTCTTTCCTATTTTCAGCAATTAGCAGGGTAACTGAGCCATCTGCCTCAGTTACCTTTAGATGTCAAATCTGCATCTAAATCAATTTCAAAAGGTTCAGAATAATCCTTTTGATTGCTGGACTTACAATAAGATATAAATGTGATCAGAATTATCTGCAAAGAACAGTCAAAACTTCAAGATGGTGGCTAAATCAGGACATGGCTTTGATTACATACAAGTAGTCCTTGGTTAATGACCATTCATTTAGCAGCTGTTCAAAGCTATGACAGCCTTAAACAAGGAAATTTACACAGGTCCTCGGAGTTGCGGTCACTGCAATCACATGATTATGATTTAGATGCTTGGCAATTGCCTCACAATTATGACAGTTGCAGCATCCTTCATTCATGTGATCGGCATTCCCTGCCAGTTTCTAACAAGCAAAGTCAATGGAGAAGCTCACAGGGGGTTGCAATGGTGATCACATGATGTAGTCATGTCATTTAGCAAAAGAGTTCCCAGTCCCAATTACTGTCATTAACCTAGGAGTACCTGTAGTTGTGATCACCATATTGACTTTTTTATTTCCCTCCTCTATGGATATTCCTAGTGGGGATGGGGGATGGGGTCTGCTATGCAAAATGTGTTGAGCTCTTTGTATGGGTTTTTGTACATTAATTAGTTGCATCTAGGGGCTGGTTCATATTTATGGCTCCCATATTGCACATCTCATGTATATGCCATAGATATCAGTGCTGTACACTGAAAAAACAAGAAAGAGTAGCATGGGAAGGCTACACTCAATTATGAGTGTATTGCAATATTTATCACACAGAACTAGAATGTTCACACTGAGCAAGTCACTAGGAAAAGTCACTTAAGATATACACTCCAGATAGCCTATGGATAGGGTAGCAATATGTACATTAACTCTGCTCTAAGAAATTTGTTTCTTATATTCCATTCAGCTTCATGACATTGAAATATATTTTCTGCAATTCTAAAAAAAATCTACAACTTATTAAAGATAGAGATCATACTAGTAACAATAAATGGGCATTTCATATTAGGTTGCTTGGAAATTCCAAGAGATGAGATCAGAACTTTCCTCTTTTTTTATCCTTTTCATCCTTTATTATCCGCTCATTCATTTTCAAAGGCCATCAAAAGAATACAGAAGTTACCTGCAGACCTCTTCATACTGTTCATTCAATTTCTATCTACTGGTCTTTATTGTTTAATAGTACATTCAGTAGACAAAGTTAAGGATTACAATATCTCTACACTGAGCAAGGACTACAAGATCTCCAACACTCCTTCCAATCTTCTTCCCAGTCTATATTCCTATGAACGTTTCAGATTGGAAAAGAGCCAAGGTGGCACAGTGGTTAGAGTGCAGTATTGCAGCTACTTCAGCTGACTGCTAGTTCAGCAGATCAGCGGATCAAATTTCACTGGCTCAAGGTTGACTCAGCCTTCCATCCTTCCGAGGTGGGTAAAATGAGGACCCAGATTGTTGGGGGCAATATGCTATTTAGTATACTGTCTTTGGTGTAAGCCCCCAGAGTCCTCGGAGAGTGGGCGGCATAGAAATATGACTAATAAAATAAATAAAATAATAAAAATGTAATGTCCACCAATTATGTGGTCCACATTTAGCTGAGCTATATTAAAGACCCCTTCATTTTTTTTCTGCTTAAGAGCAGGCAACCAGATATGCATCTGGGGTTCAATGAGTAAGCCCAAAGAACTATACAACTGCTTTATCAAAGTATACTCAGGGGGAAGATACATAGTTTCTTCAGCCTTGCAGGTCTTCAAGGCCAAGCAGCACTTAGGGTATATTTTAGGTCAACTGTCTCTGCTAGTCTTGATGGATTGCAGCAGCAACATGGTTTAGCTATTTTGGGATCATATCCAGGATAAGCTTAAAGAAAAGGAGATTCATCCATTATTTTATACAGTCATAATTACACTCATGCAATTTGATTGTTTCCAAATATTTATAGAAAGCTGAATGAATTATAAATTAACATTTAAAAACTGCTAGAGCATGAGACTTTTTTTTTTTGCAGAATATCCGTGTGACAGTTTATGAACTGTCAACTGATTTTCATGCTTCTGCACACCCACAGAGAGAGAAGGGGCTGAATTTGGGAGGAAGGGGAGAGAAACCTAATCAGGTTTTATGAAGAAACAAGTCTTACATTATTTTTCCTTGTTATTCAAATTATTACACACAGCAATATTACTTTATCATAATGAATGTAAAAAAGTGAAAAGATGTACGTTATTTATTATCATGTTATATGCATCATTTATTCTTCCAACATTGGTATATAAGCATAAGAAGAGCAATACATGTTTATTTAGAAGAGCCAAAATATGAGTATGATTAATAAATGAGACAGCAGAAAGATGCATGCAAGAAAATACCTTAGATCCTTCAAATTGGACTTAACAACACCATGCCATCAGAGATGGTTCAATTCCAGTTATTAGTTAATATCTGGGATTGATTGGAGGCTATAATTTAGAACTGTCCTCTAACCTGACTTTAAAGATTGTTTGCTGTTTGCCATTGTTTCTGCAAACATTTAGATAAACAGAATCGAATGGATAGGGTTCCTTTAATGCAGAAAACAAAAACATTTTCTACAAAATACAGATAACCTCAGGACAGATTGAAAGATTCAAAAATATGATCTTTTAGCAAAACATTATAATCCACAAACTATTTAAGACAGAAACTATCACCAAATTAGGTTACAAGATCAAGGAATGGCTATTTTTTTATTTGGTGTGTTTTCACAAAAACAATTACTATCAACTGAAAAGCATTATGTAACTATTCTATCTTGTTTTCTTTAAGGAGTTCCTCTGACAAGAAAAAAGACTGAGGCAATGGGATTCAAATAGTAGAAAATACCATCAGAATTGAAGAATATATAGATAGGATGAAATTTCACAAGAAGGCCCTTCTTCGTGATCCCACTAGATTGATCTTAACCCTCCTTAACAGAGAGGACCCATAGCATTTCCTGCCTCCCTGCTCTAGTGGGTCAGATAGATGTGATGAGAAAAGGACATCACATCTCCCTGACTTACCAGATATTCAAACAACCTGGTCACAAGCCATGTAGGACTTTGAAGTGAGAAGCAGCACCTTGAATTGGATCTGAAAGCAAACTAGCAGCTAATGCAGCCCCTGCAGGAGAGATGAGACATGTGCACAGCTACACCGGCACACAATCATGCAGGCCACTGCATTTTGAACCAACCGAAGCTTGGAAAGCAAAGGGAAGTATGAGAGAGATATCGGGCACACAAAAGCACAGATCCTGACTTTGTAGGGCTCATATCCACCAACACAACCAATGATCTAAAGATGTCTTTCAGGGTCATAGAATAAATACATAGAATGCATTCTCCTTTTATTACTTTTCAAAGAAAGATAAATGCTTATTCTAAATCCACCAAAATCATTATGTTCTTTAATATTTTCAAGTGCCGCCAAATGTCATCTCTCAGAAAATTAGCTTGTTTGTTTATTAAAAGACAAGAAACATCACAATAATAAAAGAGAATAATAGTTGACCAGAAGCAATCATAAAAACCATCCTTCTCATACAACACACAATCCAAAGGGGCCTAATAACTAGCCCAAGGCCTGAGGGAAGATGCAGTTTTTTTAAGGCTCATTTAAAGTGCAGAGGAGCAGTCTAACTTATTGTATTTATTCAACTTAAAGACACTGTCCAACTGCAATCAACTCTGGGCCACTCACAATTGAAATCTCTGAGAGAATGTTGTTCCAGAGGGCAGATGCTATGCTAGAGAAGACATGCTTTGTGAGTCTTACTAGAGGATATTGTTTAATTGATGGGAACTGGAAAATTCTGCCTGATCATACAGGATGGGCAGAAACCATGGGAGACACAGAGTTCCTCAGACATCTAGGCATGATGCTATGTAGGCTTTATAACCAGCAACTTCAATTCCATAAAGAAGTCTGCTGTTATTATTAAGAATAACAATCCATGCTGTTAAGCAGTGCAACTTGTAGATCAGAGATATTATATGGCAGGGGTGTCAAACTCAATTTCTGTTGTGGCCCGCCAGTGGCCTGCGCGGATTGTGGCTGATCCCGATGAAGAGGAGGCTGGTGTGGTGTCGCGCCAGCAGCTTGCGCAGCCGGCCCTTGCGTTGGACAGAAAGAGGATGTGCTGAAGAGGATGTGGTGCCAGAGAAAGAGACTCAGCCAGGGCCTTCAGAACCTCCAGAGGTTCCTTCAAGTGGAGAGAGCGAAGTGGAGGAGCTTCTCCTTAATGCTCGAACACACAGGGCTGCCAAAAGGCAGGAGTGGCTACTCAGAAGGAGGAGGTCTACTCGAGAGTAGGGTTTGAGGATAATTGGCCACTCCCTTAGCCTATTTAAGTCGCACGCAGCTAGTGCTTTCTTGCTGGAAACAACTCGTATTTATTATCAGAGTATTTTGGTTTATCGTATCTTGTTTTCTGGGCTGGTTGCCAACCTTTGCCGGTCTTGTTTATTCTTGCTACTTAATAAATTTGATAAGGACCATTGGTGTGTGTCAATATCCTCGGAAATCCGGAGCTGGGGCAGAACAATTTCACTGAGGGCCACATCAGGGTTGTGTTTGACCTTGGGGGAGTGTGTCCAGCTCAATGTCACTCGTGTCAGGGGTGCCTGTAGTGGCCCGAGCACTCTGACAGCAAAAATGGGCTCCCGAGCTCCGATGGCATCCTGCAACCTCTGCCAGCAAAAATGGAGCTCAGGAGTTCGCATGCGAACTCTATTTTCGCTGGCAGAGGCACCACGGGCCAGTCCTTTGCTGTTTCCAGAGCGTCCCTGCGGGCCAGATCTAAGCACCCCGTGGGTCGGATCCTGCCCCCCGGCCTTGAGTTTGACACCCCTGTTATATGGTTATTATGAAACCTGCCCATAACTGTTCACAGTACTACATTCTGGGCCAAGAGCAATTTCTCAGTAATATTGGAGACAATCCCCTATATTTATTTATTTATTTATTTATTGCGATTTATATGCCGCCTTTCTCCCTATAAACCACATTGCAACAGTTCATGTACAAGGTTTAGAGAATAGTTAACAGAATCTCAGTGTAGAACTGATGTTTCAAATCACTGGTTAGGAAATTATTGGAAAGACAGCATAATGCTCTGAAAAAAAATCTCCATTTTAAGTAAAATTATTTTGCATTGATGTAGGATGTTGGGCTTGATGACCTCCTGGATTATATCATTTCAAAACAGTATATTGTAATCACTTGTAGAAATTTGATGAGTTGCAATTTGTTAAGTAGGTTAAGGAGAATATCCCGAGTAAGAACTTGTCTAAAAACAATATATTAGATTAGTTATCTCATTGCTCACCTTTTGCTATGGCAGCTTCCTGAGCCAAACTATGTTTTATTCTAGCCATAGAACTTCTAGTGAAAAATGTCAAGTTCTGGTTTTACACTCAGAAAATCAAATAGTGTCATGCAGCCTCTCAGCCAGGATGGGCTCCTTCATGTCTATGTCACATTGACCCTGTTTCATTGTGATACTAAGCCAGTATAATTGAATTTAAATCAGTGTAGTATTTTTGGAAGGATTTAAAGCAAAAAAAGGGGGGGAGGGTGAGGAACTGTGAACAGTTTCCAAAATATAAGCTCTACTAGGAGTAACTCTTATGTCAGCCTCTTTCCATCACCCACTATTCACAGGATCTCTACAGGGAATCTTGCATGCAGTTCACACTATCTTTCAGATTCTTAAGGGGATATTTATGTATTTATGCCCTGAATCACACTAAGATTCTCTGTCGGAAACAGTAGGCAGACTGAACCGTGCTGAATGCCTTTCTATAGGCCATATAACATGCCTCTCTATACTGGGGTCATGTATATAATACATCTTTTTCACTTTCATAGTGGCTCCAGATAGATTTCATATTTTAGATAAGATGATGGAAATCTCATTTAAATGAAATGGGCCTTAGAATGCTTGAGATGAGTACTTTTAAGCCCTCTTTACTCTGTAGTTTACAAACATCCCAGTTCATAGTAGTCTTAGATGAAAAATGACCTAATTTCTATCTTTTGGGGGCAACCACACCCATTTGCCATCCATCAAAGTTTATCTTGCTAGAAATCTGCTTTCTGTTGAAAAAGAAATTATACTTCATTGATAATTTATCTCCAGCTTAAGCCTGGAACACTTGAAGTGACTAAAACAGCTGACGCACTCAATTAGCAGAGAATAATAAGAATAATTCCAGGTTTTATATGAATTTAATGCTACCCAATACTTAATATAATTACAGGGTAGATCTGAATAAGGGAATGTTTGCAAAAACCTCTTATTTATTCACTCAGTGTTTTTATTACAACAGTTCTGTGTTAAGAGGGAGTATAATACTTCTGTATATTATACATAGCTTGCTTAGAGACATGTCCTACCTTCAGACTCGAATTACAAAACTTTAATAAACATAATTTTATAAAAAATTATAAAAATTATTAAAATTATAATATAGGATAACATGAAGTTCTATCATTAATATAACTCTATTGATGCATATAGGAAAATAGCTTTCATGAATATATATAACATAAACACACTTTTTCCTCAAAAATGATTTTCAGATTTGGAATGCTGATTGATTTATGACGTATGCTCTCCTCTCACCCAATCATTGAAGCCTGCTCTATGCAATGTGTTAGGCACAAATAACTAGACCCACACACGCAGAGTTCAAGCTAACTACGTTATTATGTACTGCTTATAATTCAAGAATCTCCCCAATCTGACAGCCCATTTCTGGGAATAGTTAGATAAGTTTCCAAGAAATTTAGAGGGTGTTGGCCCTAGCCTTTTGTGGTTGTGCAGTGACTCCAAATTAGCTCTGTGCTTGATCCCGCCTCCCTGCCAGGCTGGGTACTTCCCAAACATTGGAATGGGACAGATTGCCACAGCCAAATTGCTATAGGACAACTCACCATGGCCATGGCCAACTCACCATGTGACAACTTGCTGTGGGACAATTTAACAATGCTATTTAATTATTTAAAATAAATAATGGTTTTTATTTTTGCCATTCACATTTTATTTTGTCTCTCCCTTTGCATCCTTTCTTTAATGATTCTATCCCACTATTTCTTTGATATTAGTGATATTAGTGTAACTCTTGTCCTGTGGCAAGTTGTCCTGCAACTAACTGGTTGTGGTGAATTGTCCCACAGCAAGTTGGCTGTGACAAGTTGGCCATGGCAAGTTGGCCATGGCCAACTATCATAGACCCTCCCAACATCTATCACAATAACATTAATAAGGCTTTAAGAAGCCAGACAATTCATCGGTAGTTTTTTTTTTTTAAGCTGCTGAATACATAAATGTAAAACCTAAGTGCTTAAAAGGAAACACGATGGCATTTCTTTGGTTGAAATAGCCACTGGTTAATTCATCCTCTCAGCTGTGTACACTTCAGCAAAATTCTTGCTGGCATGCTTACCCTTGTGTTTTAAAAGAGTGCCAAAAGATTGCAAGGTTCTGAAGAAACACTGTGCCACCTGCAGTAATGAGAGCTCTTTCAGAGGGAGACCATATGAAAAGCACACCTGCTCATGTGGATCCAATCATTATCGCTTTTCTTGTGTAATTTTTATAGAGATGCACATGTACATTTCACAACCCTATTCTGGCAAAATGCTTTGGTAGATGCAAGCAAAGGTATTTAACGCAAATAAAAGCCAAGTTATTAGAGAAACAATAGGTTTCTGTCTTCTGCCATAAACATGGGAGAAATCTGGTAGCAAGTTTTTTAACTAACAGATTTTATTAAAAGGCATCAGTTTGCCTTTTAATCATTTTTTGTAGCCAGAAAAGTTGCTATCAGACTCCTCCTGATTTGGGGCTACCATAAACTAACAAGACTTTTCCTCCTACAAAGTATAAGCATCAGATAATGGCCTAAGTGATGTCTTGAATTACCAATACCATTTGATTGTATACACCTGCCTGTTTATTATTATATTGTATTTGTAACCCATTTTTTAAATACCTTTGTAATTACAGACTTTGCCATGGATCTGTAACTATGGTCAAATGATTGAATTGAATTATATTACCAATGCTGGACATTGATTTTCTTTATACTTAAAACTCAACTATCTACTAACCAATGCATGTTATACGATATCACTTGTTCCAGGATAACAGCATTTATTAATATTTTTGAGAAACGGTGAATAACTTTCCAACGCTTACATTTAATTTGAAGGATCTAATAAAGTATGCCATAAGCATAGCAGTAAAATAACAATTAAAGCTTGATATTTTCATGCTTTCTTACAATTAAGCAGTTGAGGACCTGAAGGCAATGCAAAATTTGAATGCAAGGTTTATTTGTCCAATTTTTAATGAATACCATTTTAAAAAGAACATTGGCCTTAAAGTCCACAGAGCCCACTTAATTTAACACAATGCAAATGAAGCCATCATAGGTTCTGCAAAGCGCTACAGAGGAAGAATAGAACATCATGATGGGTAAAATAGATCCTCATGCTTTCATATGTTACAGTGGAGACTTTCTGAAAGGACTTACGGGATTGTACATCTGATTGAACAATTGTTCAGCTTGCTACATTGCAAAGGTGGGAAGAATGAAGCACAGACAGGAAAAGAAGGAAAGATCCAGGAAAACAGTATTAGCTTAGCAAAACTGGCATATTTGCACAGAAGAACTTGGAATTTAAAAAAGAAGAAGAAATTTTAAGTTTCTAAGCATTCCTTACTGGATATGAGAAGCTCTAGGGAAAAATAAATGTTGATTTTGGCTCATAGAAAAGAATGGCTAGAGTATAAAATCCAAGGGTTGTGTTACTTTCCCTTTCTCAAATGAAATAATCCATGAAATACAGAAAGCTGTCCACTGCTGATGATACATTAAGTGCTGGTTTCTAGCAATGAATCATTAGAAGTGTTTTTGGCCAAGGCTGCAATTTATCATCAAAGGTTCAAAGATGGAAATAAGAAAGATTAATTAGATTTTGTTGTTAAATGTGGCACTTTCTTTTCATATTAAGATAAAATTTAATTTCCATTTTATTTGAATATAGAATAGTGTATGGCTTAATTAGTATGGTAATAGTAGTGGCCACATCTAAGAAGTGATAGAAAATTATAGCTGATAAATATAAAGGCAGTGATATAACATTGGAAACAGAGACATCTTCTGAAATAAACATCAACAAGTTTTTTTTTTTCATAACCTCCTATGCATGTATCAACAGTGTCACGTCCCTTTTTGTGCATGTTACAGGTAAGGCTTTAATTGTGTGATTCCAGACAGCTCTGTCACCCAAATTTCCTTTTCCAGTAACTAACTTTGCATTAGAAACATTCTTCAGGATTCCCACTTCAACTTTCAGATCCACCCATGCTTCAAACAGGAAAGATGAAGCCTCAGAATTTGATGGGTCTTACATTCATAAAGTTCTCCTAAGATTAATGCAGGTTCCATTTGATCTATTCCTGGCTTCCCAAAATAAAAATATGGAACTAGCAGGGCCAGTGGGGGGGGGGGGTGAGGGAGAGTGGGGGGGGAGTGCGAAATACATTTCTTCTCTTTAAACTAACTCCAGAAAGAGTTTCATTTTTTATTTCTTATAATCATGATCATTTTTCCTTTTATAACTGATAAGCAACAATTTAGTTTCCTCATACCATTAATTTCTAGATCCATCAGTTTTCACTGCTCTAAGGGAATTTTTTAAAAGGGACATATGTTAGGAATTAAACCATTTTGACTGTTGACATTATCATTAGAAACCAAATGCCCAAATCAGTGATTTTCTTAAAACTGAAATGCCTGCATTTCAAGATTTCCAGTGACCATTTTCTTCTAAATGATTGCTTGAATTTAATGTAACCAAATAAAATATAAATCAGAAATTATCATTGTTGATCATTATTATTCACAACCTATGTTTTCCTTCAAACAATGTAGATATTAGCTTTTAAGATATCAATAACATGATGAAATGGAGGGGGGAATTCTTGCTTTTATTAAGCCTTTTCTTTTCATTCAGAAAAAAATCTGAAAAAACCATTTCAAAAAACAAAACAAACCCCTGATCTATCTCTAGGTTAAAGTTCTGCAGAGAAATGCTGCTGCTGTAAACTAAATCAATCAAAATGTTACAAAAGTTGAATGAGGCAAAAAGGCTTGATAATTTAATATTCTGGTCCATTAATGGTCAACAAGTGGTCAGCTGTAACCAAGTATGAACAGGGCTTCCATGGAAAAAGGCCAACCTACTCACATTCCCCACTAACTATATCAATTGTCAATAGTTTGATTGCTAATTTCACAAATTCCTGGTTTATTTCCAAAGCCATAGTTGGGACCTGAGTTGCAGGCAACACTGGTTTAAATAAAAATAAATAAAATTATACAAGAATTGATATTAATTTGAAGTGGACTGTCTAACACTTTAAAATCATATTTAGTTTCCCAGAACTAGCATGGCATAATCTAGCAAGAAGGGTTTTGAAAGCCTTGTGTGACCACAGTAACATACAAATTTGCAAGAAAGAATAACTGCTACACATAATTTATGTATAGTGTACATGGCCCAAATATGCTATGGATATCAAATCTATAGTGGTGCACCAGATATATTTTGTGCTATATTGAGACTACCAGATTACTTCATATCAAAGTTTAATTGGCTGACAGTGATTAAGTGTATTCCTATATTTTGTTTTTTAGTATGCTATCTTGAACTGCAAAGCATCAACTGCGGTATAAGTAGTATATTCTCTTATTACCCAGATACCATGTACCATGTGCATAAAATCTTAAACAGTATCTTTGTTTTTAATTATTACTCACATTATATATTTCTTTCCAAGATATCATGAAAGCCAGAAAACAGTCAAATTTAAACATTAAATTCTCTCTCTTCAGTTAAAGCATTGTACCTTCATTAAGTCATTGGCAACATGGCTATTTACAAATTTTGAAAGGCAAACATGATACTTAAATCAAGAAATATGCCATGAGTTTGTCTTTCAACAAAGACTACATATAATAGTAACTGACATATGGATAAATAAGGTATGATAGTAAATGTATTAATGTGATTTAATACATTATTAAAATATAGTAAAAATTATTTTGATAATTATTAGTTCAAATGTGATTAGATGTGCTAGCTAGACAACATCCAATATTCAATTATATACAATAGTTTTTTTCCTTAAGAACAAATCTAAAGCACTACTAATAAAAAAAATGTTCTTCTACTTTAAGCTTATAACAATCCTTTGATAACAATACATGAGATGTAAACAATTTAACAAAAAAGACTTTGTAGTGGAAAAATTGATAAAGCATCATGTCAACATTTCAAATCATTAATACTTTGAGCTTGAAACTAACAGAATCTAACAGAAACATTTTTCACTACAAAAATGCCAACATGCAACTAGAGTAAGAATCAATAATATTCCATCATGCTTACCTTTTGCAGTTGTGCTTCTAGCTTACTACACTCTTCCTTCTTTTGCTCTATGGCTATTTCTAAAGCCTTTAATTTGGAGTCTCTTTTCAGCCCTGCTGAAGCCAACGATGATGCATGTTCTTTGAGGTCAATTAAGCTAGACTAGAAAAAAAGATACGGGAGACAAATTGAAAATGGAGATTACTAGATTGCAATTGCTTGTAAACCTTTCACAGTAGATTTGGACTATGAGAGATATAGTTTTCTGATGACTAGTAGTGCCAATATCTCAGAATCTATTGGTTGAAAGCAAGTAGTCTACTTACAATGTATTCACATGGAGGCAGAACTTATAGATAATCTTCTTTCGTTTTTTATTAGTCAAACCAAAGAAATAGAGCTTCAGTTCCATAATCAAAGCCACCATGTAGACTTGTTCGATACTACTCTGTATGATCCTGGTCCACATTTCTCCATTCTGAGCTACCTAACTAATTAACTGTCAACTAGGCCATGAAGCAGCAGTGGAACCAAATGCCTAGCTATGTCATTCTAGGATTCCTTAGAATCACAATTTTTTTCACGAAGGGTAACAATTATTCCCTCGCCAAATATATTTAAGGCACAAGAGTGAAGGTTCCCTTCACCATGGTGGAGAGAAGGGAAAAATACGTATGTAAAAGGAAGTTGTGTGCGTTAAAATGCATATTTCATGTCCACTCAGCAACTTCATCCTAAATTTTGAAATCAAAATGTAATTCAATCTGTTTTTTAGAAAAAAAAAACTTTGCCTCCTTCATCTCTGAGGATAGGATTCTACAATCCTAAAAAGACAACACTGACAAGATGTTTCACTAGTTGCTATCTTTAGAAGTTGGTCTCTGTTGATAACATCAAGGCTTAAATAGAAAAAAGTCATCTTTCAGATACCATAGTCCAAAGGAAAAAAGAAGCCTTTTGATTTAGCCTGGAAAATGTTGCAAGAGCCAGTAGAGCAATATTACAAAATACTAGTATAAAATATAACTAAAGTATAAATTGCAACTAATTGCAAGACAAGGTTCTAATTAATAATCTAAACAAATTCTGTCCTAATCAAAGCTTTTAGAACATCTTCAGAAACAGCCCCATGTATAAAGTCTTATAGTAAGCTAACCAGCATTTGTATGCAGGTTTCTAGAACCACGAGCAGAAATGATGGAATACAGTCATTGATTGTGTTGGCTCTTTTAAGACAGCTCTTGAAGCTTTATCTCCCTTTCTTCCGTAGTCCTGTGCAATCTCTATAAAATCGATTACACATGTATGGGACCTTTTTGAAAAATATAATAATAGCATAAAGAAGATAGTGAAAAGAAGTGAAAATCATCCCTACTTCTAATTAGTAGAATCCATGCTAAATCCAGACTAATTGTGTTCAGGGAAGAATACATCCAGATCTTAGATAAAATAGCAAGGTTGTTCTGTTCATCTAAGTTTGACAAATCTGTCACCAGGAAATACCTGTGCAGGACATACCCATACAGCTTTCTCAGCATTGGCACAGAAAACAAATTCTTCTTCCAGATTATTTTTTTCAACATTACAGTCTAGTCTTTGGCCCCATGGTCTCCCACCGATGTCCTCTCCATATTTTACTGTTAGCTTTTGCTAGAATAGCCAATGTTGGCTGGATTCTGCCATATCCTATGATACTGTTTATAAACAGATGCGTAAAAATTGTAAGATTGCAAAACTACTTGGTTTGAAGTATGATAAATCGCCTTAATAACCAACTTATAACATTTACATTGCTTGTAAAGGGTTGATTCTTTATAACACTTGAATCCCTACAATAAAATGTTTTATTGGTTGCAAAGACTGACCTCTTTTTCTGTCAGCTCTGCTTGTAAAGCATTAACTTTTTCTTTCAGGTCTTTGTTTTCTTTTTTGAAGGATTCAATCTCTTCAATTCTTTCACGGTCATCTCTCTCCCTCTGCTCCTTTAATCGCTCTATAATTCTCTCCTAAACGCATAAAAATATGGGTATATTTTAAAACAGAAGCAGCAGCTTGAAAATTCTGTGAACATAAAGGAAGCTAAAAATACACTATGTTACGTTTTCAAATAGAAAATCAAGCATGGCACTCAACAGCAGAACATACATAACAAGGCCATAATAGAAGCAATTACATATTAGGACAGAATTTCTCCAGTGTGACCCACCAGGTTCAAGTGCTGACTAACAACTATGTGAGGGAGAATTCAGATGCTTGAGAATTCACTTTTGCTGTCTAAAACAGGTAGGAAAAGCAGACAATCTACTGAGATCCCAGTGAGAGGCTGCACAAAGCTGGGTAGTGTAGAATTTGGGAATGTATCCATCTCTTGGATATGAACTCTTGATTGTCTCTGTAAATAACTTCTAGTAGGCCATTTTTGCAAATTGATGGGTTGGGTTTATTTCATTAAAAAAAATTGACTAATGAAATAAATGGGAGAATGTAAGAATAGATTTGGAAGAATGTAAACTTAACTTTCTAATATTCCTTCACTTTTCTCGAAGGAATAAATAATTATTGTCAGTGTGCTGATATTCCAGACCAAACTAACATTCTAAAAGAGGAACCAAGCAACAGTCCCTCTCTCAGAAGCCAAACAAGCAATATAACTCAAGAGGGGGGAAAATACATACTTCACTTGAAAAGTATACTCTTAAAAGAGTGTGCAAATATTTGTGTTTCCCTAATAACCTTAGCCCTTTTCTTCTGTAGTACAATATGGTACATCACACAAAAGTGCTTTCTGTTTGATCAGTACTGTAGCAAAAGCTATGTATCATACTAGATGTACAAATATATAACTAATGTTAATATTATTGTGAGATTTTTAACATTCAAGTGAAGCCATTTATTTAACCAACTAATCAGGTCTCAGTCAAGGGACTTTCCAAGTGTACACACTGTGAGATTTTTGACATAGAAAAACAATCATCTCTAATACCAATGATCTTGAAATAAGAATGTTGATACAGAACAGGCATTATTAGCTACTGCATTTTAAAAACCATTTTTATAGAAAGGCTGAAAATCCTTAGATGGATAGCAATGATGAACTGCACTAATTAAGGCAAACATACAATACTGGCAAATTTAGATATTTCTTTCATGTCAAGCAGAATGGAAGACTATTCACTTATTACTGGTTATTATTGCAACACTAGCCCTAATCCCACCCTGACTGAATAACTATTAGCCTCACTTAATTCCTCTGCCCAGAATTCCTAGAATTATAAAATTATAAAAATTTGTTGCACCCATACAGCATTAACTTTTTCAGGGTTCACTTTATCCAAAGAATAAACACACAAAATAGGTACATCTCTATTGTCAATGCATACATACATATACATACATACACACACACACACACACACACACACACACATACACCACACAATATACAGTAGAAAACGACAGCTACTGTTCCATGATGAAATGCTTCTTGCATCTATTCCCCAAAGACATGACATAGCCATCCCTATCAAGATCTCAGCCGATAAATTTGAATTCAACAGATCTAGTGAACTTTGTTTCTTACTAGAAGTGTATTCTGGGTTTCCATAAAATGGCTCTGATAGCTTAGCCTTAGTAACCTGGATATTTGATATATGTATTATACTGTAACTATTGAGAGATATTCCAAAATACTGATAATCTGGGAAATTTAGATATTCTTACTTTATCTTAGGTTTATATAAAATATAAGGTTTTCCATTATATTTCTTATCAAACAATCTACTGGCAAACAATCTACTGGCTAACACGTGTATTCTACAGATTTTGTACCTGGAAGATGGACTTGATCAGCAATATGACTGAACAGAAATGTGGTCTCACTTTGAAATCCTTCTTATAAAAATTATTGAAGTGTCAACTGAATTGCTTCTTCAGAAGATATTGCTTTTCCTTTACTGGACTCCAACTTTCCATCCCATTTTCCTTTAACCAAGGAAAATCTACATTGAACTGTTCCATATATGCCCCTGTTCTTATTTATAAAATGCTGGAAGAATTGGGTGCATGTGAGTTGGGCAGCCATATAAATATTTAATAAAGACATAAATAAATAATAATTTTCCCAATTGTATTGCAGCAGTTAATTTATTTGGCGAAATAAATTTGGTGAAATAAATATTTTATCTGAATTTATTTTGGAAAATATTTGAACATTTCATTACATATGCCAACACGATACATCTGGATACAAGAAATACTTTGGGGACAGGTATTAAATTGTCTTGTTTATAGGGAGGATCAGTTGATTATGAACAATTTTTTTAAAAAAAATTGATTTATATGCCACCCTTCTCCGGAGACTCAGGGCGGCTTACAATGCGTTAAGCAATAGCCTTCATACTTTTGTATATTTATACAAAGTCAGCTTATTGCCCCCACAAACTGGGTCCTCATTTAACCTACCTTAGAAAGGATGGAAGGCTGAGTCAACCTTGAGCCTGGTAAGATTTGAACCTGCAGTAATTGCAGGCAGCTGTGTTAATAACAGGGTGCTTTAAACCACTGTACTACCAAGGCTCTTTTAAAGTTTATTTAGCAAATTAAATTTTATTTAGCAATATCGTTATATAGATTCAAAATGTAAGTTATAAATTGTTCATCAGCAAAAGCCCTTCTCTATATCAAATTGTAGAAGGGCTGTAGAGAAGAACAAGATCTTTTGTTTGTTTGTTTGTTTGTTTGTCTTGTTTTGTCTTGTCTTGTCTTTCAATTTGATAATAGCTTTCTTTTCCTTTTAACTCTGTCCAGCAGTCAACTGCCCCTCACATTCCAGGTTTTCTTAGATTTCTGGTTTGTAGGGAAGTGATCATTTTGCATTCTACCCAAATACAAATTATCCTTACATCACATTTATTACTAAAATAGTGACCATCCTTAATTTTAAAAGTGAAAAATTACTGTAGATTAATTTATTAAGAGCTTCCCTTAACTATAGTTTGAGAATGACCTTTTCTGGACAGAAAATGATAAAGTGATAAAGCTTATCTTAATACTTAACATTACTTATTACCATATGTAAAATAATTAGGCTTCGGGTGGGATGCAATAATGAAAACTTCATGTAGAAAAGAAAAAATGAAGACACAACTAAAATGAGTGGCGGAACACAAGCGAATATGTGCAAAAAGATATATTAGGTACTCTCTTCTTTTTTGCTAACTCTAAAGTAAAGATTTTGTTTCTTGGAGAAGTGAATTGTCAGAGAAGATGTGGGTCAAATGGGGTAGAAATCCTAAACCTCAATTGTCTAATTATATTTTCCTAATTTATCTCTAATTAAATATTTTTCTAATGTATTTCTTATCAGCCACACTATTGGCTGTTTTAACTATGATTTCCCAAAATTTAGCACCTGGAAAATGTTCTTGGCCCACAATAATGTGAAATAGCTACTCTGACTTGGGGCCCTGTGATAGTCCTCAAGAAAATCAGGGCCAAACAGAAAATGAAACCTGTCTACTTAAACAGATCTCTATTTCATCCCTTCTCCAACATTGCAACTACTTTCTCTACCTCATTTGTAATCTTAACATGGATAAATCAATCCTATCTTTTGACAGTGCAGCATATGGAAGAGCAAAGACAAAGGACAGCATTTCATTCACATTTAGGCACAAAGTGATCCAGTTTGCACTTTTCAAAGTTATACACAAACTAGAATATAGTCCTTGCCAGATTTTTCTACATTTTGTAATGCAGCTCACAATTTTAAAACCTATACAAATGTGTATGTATGTTGAGGAAAATGCACAGTAATATAGGCATATGAGAAAAATTACATTAAAAATTTGTACATTAAGGAAAGAATTCTCTAATTGGGGAAAACGTATGCAACATTACATATACAATGTTATGTGACCCTTCAAAGCCATTAAAAAGAACAAAAACTAGAATAGGAAATAAAAAATAGAAAACTAAGCACAATGGAAAAAATATCTCTCAAAATACTATGAATTTCTGTAGGCAGGTTTAAAGTTATCACTTAAGATTAATTTGGTTACACAGCGACACTTGTACCTTTAGTTATTATTTTTTCTACTCTATTGACTGAAATCTAGTTCTGTTGTCAGTCACACATTCGCTCAACGCTCAACGTCATAATTCACAAACACAAAACAAAGAGGACTTGAACTGCAATATCTCTGAGATAGGTGGTGACTACACTTGTTAAAATGCTTTTAGATATCATGTTTTGGATGTTTAACCACAAATATAATGAAATTGCAACAATGTATCCTTTCTAGTCTTATTTTGTTTGGCAAGCATTTCTGGGTTTATATCTCTCTTCTTACAAGTCTAATGTCTTTTTTTTTTCCACAAAAGCAAACAGGAACTCAATCACAGAGACCAAAAGCTCTGTAAGTAAAGGTTCCCCTCGCACAGTGGTGGGATTCAGGTAATTTAACAACTGGTTCTCTACCCTAATGATTTCTTCCAACAACCAGTTTGCCAAACTGCTCAGAAAGTTAACAACCGGTTCTCCCGAAGTGGTGCAAACTGGCTGAATCCCACCACTGCCCTCGCACATATGTGCTAGTTGTTCCCGACTCTAGGGGGTGGTGCTCATCTCCGTTTCAAAGCCGAAGAGCCAGCGCTGTCCAAAGACATCTCCGTGGTCATGTGGCCTGCATGATTAAACGCCAAAGGCACATGGAACGTTGTTACCTTCCCACCAAAGCTGGTCCCTATTTTTCTACGTTGCATTTTTTATGTGCTTTCGAACTGCTAGGTTGGCAGAAGCTGGGACAAGTAACAGGAGCTCACCCCGTTATGCAGCACTAGGAATTTGAACTGCTGAACTGCCAACCTTTTGATTTACAAACTCAGCATCTTAGCCACTGAGCCACCACGTTCTCTGTATCAGGATGATCCTCTGTATCAAGATGCATTCGAGCCCTGACTTGCAACAACATCAGCAATTCAATTTTTTACCAACATGAAACTGTTGGGCCAATCAGAACTGAGGAGAGAATGCCAAAGCTGTAATTTTTAGCTGTCCAGACACAAATACATGTTTGGCACCTTAGGAAATGAATTCTTTGTATTTTAAGACAGAAATATCTACTAACCCCAAACAGGATCTATGAATCCTGAAGATCTTTATAGTTTTTGTACATGGTTCAATGAAATTAATCATTTAGGAGAGATTTCTGTGTCCAAAGGACCAGCTGGTAGAACATCGGAGCCAATTCTAAAAAGAAATTGTAGAAGGAAACAAGAGAACCTACCTTCTCAGAGAGGGCTTCTTCCAGGGTAGCTAGAGCTGTATCTGTGTTACTGGAATCTGTCTGTAGTGATTTCACACGATCTTTCAAATTAGTTAGTTGCTTGTCTTTATCTCTAAGTTGCTCCTGAAGATTTTCAATCTTTGTGGGGTGGGGAGAGAGAGGCAAGATAATGAAATGTTTCTTTATCACAGAAGGCAAGGTTTAAGATTTCATGCTATCCTAACAAAACAAAGCATAGGTTGGGTGCTTCTTTCTGAAATCCAGAACCAGAACACGTAGACCAAAATTTATATTTAAAATCAATGTATCATGCTTCTTAGTCAAATATAGGGAAAAGACTTCCATTTCAACCTGATTTAACAAAGCATTTAGCATTTTTTTTTTCAAGACTGGACCTAAAATAAGAGTATTACAGATCTTTATTTTTCCCCCCAAGGTTTATTGGGTTTTTATTTTTAAACTTATATTGACATCAATACATGAACAGTGTGGCCTCTGGGTATAATTCATGTTAATACAAATAACAACAGTCTATTGTTACATTAATCAAATTTATATAATCCTAATATTAATGTACTTCATTATTTTAAAGTAGTTATTCAATATTTCAATGTTCCATTCTAATGTCAATGATCTTCTTGAACATACATAGTAATATCATCTTTCAACCTCTCATCTTTCCATCTAATTATTACTTATTTTCAATTTATATAGAAATTATCACTACTAATATTTCCCCTAATTCTTATTTCTACTTCTATTCTGGCTTCTAGTCAGATCACTCTTACTAATCCTAATGTTAAAACATATATTTATGTTAATACATAGTCCTTCATGTAAAGGTATATATTCTTATTTCTACCTCTATTTCTAGTTTTTAATCAGGCCATCATTATATTAGAAAAAAGAAGAAAGAAAAAAGAGGAAAAAATAGCTCTATTCTATCCAATATCCCTGGTCCGTTTTAATACTTCAATTCTTATTTGTTTTTCGGCTTTCCTCCCATACTCCTTTCTTGGATCTTTGTCTCTGTCAACATCTGTATCTTCATTATTCCGTCTTTCTCTCATCTCTATCCTCCTAAACTGCCAAATCTCCAGAGTATCCACCCATAGTCCTATTTTCCTTTCAAAAACATCTTCCAGAGTATCCAATTCCAATTCCATTTTTATATCTCTCAAAAAGTTTTTCTCATCTGCTTATTTTATTTGGTGATTTGTCTGTTCTATCTTTTTCTCCATTCTTTCCGTCCTCTCCTCTCTTTCCTGGACACTTTGATCTTCATTCACTGCCAGTTGTATCATATTTTCTACTTTGTCATTCATGCCTTGAATTAAGTCTTTTATCTCTCTTTGGTTCTTTGTCATGGTATGCCTAATGCTTTGAAATATCCATGCCATTTCTCTTGAAAACTCATTCATTTCCCCATGAAAAGGCTTGTCTTAGTTTAATAAGTCCACTTATAGTCAGGGCCACAAACAATATATTCAGTTCCAGTTTTGCTCATCAAAGTTCAATAATCATAGCTCTTTACATCTCAGGGTTAGTAATCAATTACATTTAAATAGTCCAGACAATTTCCGCACAACAAAAGTCACTTTACTTTACTTAAAAGTCTTCCTTATCACAATAGTAAAGTAATTAATTATAACAAAGTTAGTATCACCTCAATCCTTCAAAAAGATGTTGCTTATTTCTCCTGTCAAAGTTTTCCTGGATTTGCAGGAGTTTAGTATATTCTATTCACCAGTAGATGGCAGCATCAACAGAGGTTTCAACATTGTTTCGAATGTGGTAAATTAAAATCTAAATTTAATTCAGTTTATAGCGACAGAATTAAATACCCAAATCAATTCAGGTACATAGTTCCAGCATATTATAATGCCTTTCCATAACAATGTCTACCCAATTTAAAATCTAATTTTCTTTGATTAAAAAATCTTTAGCTTTTCTCCCCTCAGTTCCTTTCATTCCATTTCATCAGTTCCTTTTATTTCTCTCTATGGTTGTTCGCCACTTTAAAAAAGGTAATTCTAAGAGTCTCTTTTCTTCTCTGGATTTTCTTCTTTTTTCCTTTAAGTTTAGGGACTAATGCAAAAAAAAAAAAAAGGAATCTTCTCAACCAGATTCAATCACTGTTCACTAACTCCACTCCAGCACCAGTCTTAGGTGTTCCTCAGCTGCCCCAGCTTTGTGGCAGCCATGTTTAGGCTGCCTCTTCTCCACATCGTGGCTGAGAGGGAAAGAAAAATCCTGGGTCAGGCATGAGAGTTGCAACTCTCCGTGATCTCACAGGGCACCCCTCTTTGCTTTGCCTCCTACAGGGAAGTTTTGGCTCCTCTCAGAGCCCACCAACAGGGAGAATTCAGCACGGGAGCTCGGAGATCCGCTCCTCATGTCCGACCCCGCAGCAACATCAACCGGAAGTCCCTGTTTTACAGATCTTTTGAAAGGTGATCTGGCTTTGCTAGATTACCTGGAAAGTTTTCTTCCGTCATGCCACTTATTTAGCCACTGTTTAAGTGCAGTTATTGCCAGTCAACATTTCAATAAATCTTAACTGAATAGAATGATTCACCTAAAATTAAAAAAAAAAATGCAAATCCACATTTCTGTACCATTGATCATAGTCAGTTGTTATTGGCATGCCACACAACCTTATGATGATACGTGATGCACCTACTCCAACAGTCAATAATAATCAAAGTATATGGAATCCAATGAAGACTATTGGAATTCACATACACTGTGACCCTCTACATTTATTTGTGCTTTCAAATTTCACCTAGGGTAGTCCCATATAGCTATTAAATACCATAAAATTATCTCCCTCAATTTGGAGCCCTCCAGAGATGTGATACAGTGTAGATCAATGGTGAGGTTATTATATTCTAACTTGTGAATGAGATATACAGTATTTTAAAACTTTATTGCATTGGGATGGTTGCATAGTTAGACTGTCATTGGCTTACTTTGCTTTGCAGTTTCTTTATAAGCTTTTATACCCAAACTGAGATATAATGGGAAAGAAATATATTTATTTCATTTGAAGAAATATATTTGGCAGAAGTGTTCCTCATTTGCAATAAAATACCCATCCCATCCCAAATGTCATATACTTTCTAGATTGCAATGCTTGACATAAATTACAAATATGATAGAAATTATTTTGGAAACCCCCAAGAGACAGAATTGTATCATGTTAAAATGGTTTGGGGGCGGGGTGGAGGTGGAAGTTGCATCTATTTGCTGTACAGTTCAAAAGAAAAAAGGTTGGGATACAAGAAAAATTTTAGTCTATGATGCTTTAGTACAATAAAAAAAGAACTAAACAATTTAAGTAGTGCATTCTTACATTTTATTTTCAACAGTACATAATGATTTTTTAAATTTAAAGTTAAGCAAATTTCTGCTTTTTATCTATGTATTAGAGGAAATGGGACAAAAAAGAAGAAAAAAATAACAGAAACATTGAGAAAATGGAGCACTTAAGTAAAACTAATATTGCCCAAAAAAATCTTGATCGATGTAAAGAAAATTAATGATAATTACAGGTAGTCCTCGAATTACAACAGTTCATTTAGTGACTGTTTAAAGTTACAACGGCACTGAAAAAAGTGACTTATGACCATTTTTCACACGATCGTGGCAGCATTTCCACGGTCATGTGATCAAAATTCAGATGCTTGGCAACAGACTCATATTTATGATGGTTGCAGTGTCCCAGAGTTCTGTGATCACATTTTGTGACCTCAGAAGCAAAGTATATGGCAGTGTCGGTGAACCTTTTTGGCACCAAGTGCTGAAACGGGAGCATGCACGCACACACAGGGGAGCACTAGAAACCAGAAGAGCAGCTCCCTGGCACACACATGTAGGAGCACCAGAAACTGGAAGAGCAGTTCCCCGGCGCACATGTGCACGCTGGGAAGCTGAGCTTCCGTTTTCCGGCATGTGCATGCGCACCAGTCACCTGGTCTTCTGGTTCCTGTCATGCATGCACATGCAAAGACCACGTGCATGCGCATGCCAGAAACCAGAAGTTCAGCTTCCCAGCACACGCATGCGTGCCAGGGAGCTGCTCTTCCGGTTTCTGGTGCTCCCACGCGGAACCCAAAATGGCAATGGGCAATGGCTGGCGTGCCCGGAGAGATGGCTCTGCATGCCACTTCTGGCACATGTGCCATAGGTTCACCATCACAGGTCTTTGGGGAAGCCATAGATTCACTTAACAACCATGTTACTAACTTAACATCTGCAATGATTCACTTAACAATTGTGGCAAGAAAAGTCATAAAATGGGAAAACTCACTTAACAAATGACTCACTTAGCAACAGAAATTTAGGGGTCAATTGTGGTCGTAAGTCAAGGACTATCTGTAATGATATCCTATTCAAAATAATTGCAGTGGTTCAGGAAATTATAGAGGTACTGCTACTGTTCAATTTACGTAAATCTGGGTAGTTTATTTTTTAATTTCATTGTAGTTTTGGTCATCATTATAGAATGAAATCTCTAATAGAAGATAAGAATTTGAATGAGAACATTTGACAATATAAACTCTCAAGTCCATTGCCCTACCAAATGATGCTCCATAAGGTGTATAAGAGAAAATAAACCATCACCAAAATGTTGCTCAATATTGATACATGAAATATAGCTGATCCGTGAACCTGTAATCATTATTATTTGAATATCCAGCTCTGTATCTTTATTTGTATAGATTTGTGTATTTTTAAAAATTGACAAGCATATGAATCATAAAATAAATGCAGAAAAATATCAATTAAAAATAAGTTGGAGTCTCTTTAATATTCTACCTCCACCTTCCTCTGGGCAAATAGAAAAACTAAATGGATCTATGTATCTGCCAGTATAAAGGACAGATGCTTCTTAGGAAGGAGTCTGTAAGTTCTTGTTTCTTTGCACACAACAGCATTATACGGAACTATAGAAAAAAGGCAATCAGTAAATAAATTAACAGTTTGCTGTTTTATAACATTATGCATTCTCTGTTCTCAGATCAATGCTAACTAGTCTTCCAAAGAGCATACATCATATTTCTTTCATTTCTATGATGGATTCAACAACTACATTACGACACCTTGTGGAATTCTAAAGACACTACACATTTAGATTCTGTCAAAATATAGATGTGAATAGATATAAGCAAAGCAATCAAACAAACAAACAAAATGGAGCAGGGAGGAGAATATAATTTGTATACAAAGTTTGGGCATTTTTTAAATTATCTCTGGCTACAATACATATAATAAACACCCTAAATTAATACCGTCTCCTGAATGTTTATCTGAATTCTCATGTATTTACTTTATATCAGTTCTCTTAGAAATCATGGTATTATACTACAAGCTTTATCTGAGACTGTGGGTCTTAAAATGCTGCACTTAGCAAAAATGCTTTCCTTAAAGGATACAGACATTAAATTATGTGCATTGCACTCTGTATTACACTTCCAAAAGACAATGGTGAGTAGAATGTTTAGATCCTGTGAACTCCAAGTTTTACACTCTTTCAAAACATTTGAGTCATGTTAATATTGCTTTTTCCACGTACAACCTGGTCTTGACTATTTTCACAATTGCTCTTAAGTTAATGTCAATAAGATAGAAATTAATAAATATATCTTTTGAAAAACCATTCAGATGCTAATTATTATAAATGACAACATTGCAATTACTGGTGACATCAGGGACATTTCTTCATTTTTTTTTTAAACTGAAAAACTAATTAGATAGATGGGGGGTGTCACCACCAATTGTCAATGCACTGGTGTTAAATGTGTTTCTAACCAGCATATAGAAGACATGACCAGACAAGCTAAGAATCATACGTATAATCTCCAGCTGCCTTGTCTGCAATCAGATTGCACAATTGTCTATTAAAATGACTTCACATAATCCTTTGGTATTTCCATAAATGGGTATAAACACATTTAGAGCTGCCACTCCATCTATTAAAAATCATTAAAATCTTTCACATGCAATCTTTTCAATTATGTGTCCTGTCAATAAGTTTCTAAGTGGTAAACTTGTCACTTTTCTGGCAAACATTTCAGGAATGCTTCTTAAATGCTCAAAGGATTTAAGTGTTACAATTTGATAGAAATTTAAGAACCCCAAAACAAAACAAAACAAAACAAAAAAAATCCCTTGTCATTTAAGTTTTTAAAAATAGTGTACTGGAAGCTACAAGTGGTGATAAAACACTATAATCACCAATAATTACAGATACATGTTAAAGACTTCTTTTAAAACTTTACTTAAAAGATTAATTGGAACTTTCTCCACATACTTTTTTTATGAAACTAAAAAAAAAAAATTAAACTCAAACCATAACTTAAAAAGGAGAATTCAACTATGAAGTTCGTTTGATCTTGATTTTGACTCTTCTGAGATTCAAAGTTTATTTTCAGACATAGTATTAAATTATGCAAGGAATTAAGCAACTTGGAGGAAAATGTATTCACAACTAGCTATGAGATTATTTTTTTTAAAAAAAAAACTGTTAAAACATGGCATCATTTTCCATGACCTCTTTAATTCTACATATTTAAAAATAACACATTCTCGATTTTTTTTCCAGGTAACGGAGAAACTAAATGTAGAAAAGGGACAGTAGTTCCTGCAGTGTACAAGATCTAATATATGGAAATTTAACATTCTCTTCTCTGTCTTTCCAGCCTCATTTTTCTTCCATAAAATAAATATTCTGGTTGTACAGTTGTAGCAAAGTATTTTTACTATATTTAATAAAGCACCTTCACCTTACTGGAGAGACAATATATTAAGACTGGCTAAAGATTGAACTAAGAATCAGCACAGTTTGTGTGGACCATAAGCTAACTGAATTATCAATATTTCTTCAGATGTTAAGTTCCACTAAATTCAGGGAGAATTGGTATCTGGTAACTAAATAAAAGGTTCCTGCCTCCATAGCTTAAGAGAAGATGATCCCTCCTTGTCTATGGACACTAAATGAAATATGGCAATGTAAATATTGATCTACTTTACAGCATTGGTGAAAAGGTTGTTAAGGTCATCTTAAGTCTGTTTCCATTATAGGCTGGAGAGAAGCTAGTAGAACTTCAGGGGACACAGCTTAATAAAGAATAAGGCATGTCTGAGACATGGTCAAGTGAAAATGTGGACACTGTTGCATACAAACAACCATAATATGCCTCTAATCTGGAAAGGAAAGTCACAAATTGACTACTCTTCTGGAGATTTTATGTACACCAGAGTTGGACTGGACAGGAAGCATCTTCACTTTCATCTGTATCTATAAATATATTTTATATTTATTAAGACTTGCACCCATTCATTTTCTAAGCTTGGTTATTCAAATCTTTCATTCCACATTTCAGGTATATGACTAATGCTAATCTTCAACCTATGATTAAATTCCATTTAGTCCATTTGTTGTTTTCATGTTATGCATCTCTTAAAGATTGTAGAATTGCAGGCAACTTTGAAGCCCCTATGGCACACTGTTTTATTAATACATGTTTCAACTATGCATAGTGCCAAGCATAAGCTGTTAGAAAGTCATAGTCCAAACATATCTCAAAAAATTTAAAATAATCATTATAAGCCAATCAATTTAAGGTATTTATCCTTTGTTTGTATAGTGGTATGTGGAAATGACCTTGGGAGGCAGAAAAAAGAGAGGCAGCCAAGGGAAAGGTCAGATAAAAGGCAATTTAGCCCACAGCAGGAATATGACCAGGGCAAGTGACTCAGAACGGTCCTCCCTAGTCTCCTGAATTGTAAAGTGGTGGGGGGGGAGTATACTGTACCTTCAGAATTACAAGATTATGTTGATGTAATTTTACAATAAAGTAGAATTAATTCATCTAGCCATCTTTCCTGTCTGGTTTACCTCACAAAGCTGACACTTTGGCTCAGGGTTTCCAATTAAACATTTTCCTCATTAACTTCAAATTTTAAATATTCCATAATATCAATATTCATATTCTGACTGAAAACTTAATCACTTATCTATTAATAACCAAGTATATGTCTAGCAGCTTTCAAGTCTGGAAAAGAAATTCCAAGTTTATTGTACCCTGATCCTACTACTTGCCAAGATTTCAAAGGCTTCATGAACTTACTATCTAATTGTACTCAATGCAGGCAATACTCAAAAAAGTTTCTCAATAATTTCTCTATCTGTATAAAATATTTATTAGGAATTAATATTGGAATCCCTCTTAAAATATACATTAGTTGATGGATAGATATCAACGAATAGATATTTTAGATCCTTTAGGAAAAAAGACTAGACTTTTCCTAACTGATGGTATAACCAGAACATAAATCATATTGCTTGTAGCTTCAATAAGATTTGGCAATGAATTGAAAAATTATCCACAATAGCTATGATATCATCTATCCGTAAGAACAGTTTGTATTCAATATCAATATCAACTATCATCACAACCTGCATATCTTGACATCGTCTAATGAAAGAAGCTACATATTCAAGAACTAAGTTAAAGATTAGAGAAGACAGGGAACATCCTTGATTAGTGCCATCATATTGTTTAATGATTGATAAGACAAATATATTTGCAATGATTTTAATACAATACAATAAAAAATCAAATTGTAATCTAGTTGACAAAAATTGGTGGGAGCTCACATCTCCTTGCTAGTCTTTAAACTAGAAGAAACTTCTCATATGCTAATTCCAAGTATTTCATTAAATGGTTTGTGTAGGTTTATGGGATAGTATCTTCGGAAAATAATGCACTTCATTTTAAAGAAAATAAATTTTATTAATAAAGAGGTAAGTTTTGTTCATTCTAAAAGTCTGGAAATAATATAATCTCTTGGAAGACTAGGAAATACTTTTCACAAATTATCACTGATCTCAAGCCAAACATACTTCTCAGTTCCATGAGTGATTGAATGTGAAGACAAAAAAAAATATTTATGTAAAATACATTTCACAGTCATCCAGTAGAATAAGCTGTTTCATGATGTGAATCTGTTCCCCTTCATTGGAGGTCTTTAAACCTTCTTCAGAGATTGGAAAAGCTATTGGTTCAAAATGCTTTGGAAACCCTGTGCTGAGCAGGAGTTGAACTAAATGAACATTGAAGTCCCTTCCAAATCTATGATTCTGTAGTTCTAAGACCCTGTGATTATCAGATTGTTGGCAACAAATAAATGGACCTGATCCAAGAACAGAAAAACACTTAAATCTTTTTATTATAGCCCTAATTATGTTCCATAATGGGACATGGTTTTAATTTTACAAATATTCATATGCATACAGTATAACTTGCTGCAGTAAGGTGTCATCTTAATGTAGTGATCTTTCACTTTAACATACTTCAATTCACAGTATTAAATCCGTGTTTTTATAATTTTCACTTATAGTCAATGCGAGAGTATACTAAAATATTTTTTTTCAAAGTTTCACAGGTCTTATTTAATTACCACGAATGCAAGAGTTTCACAAAATAAAGAAAATGTTGTGCTGGCTAAAAAAAAGGAAGCCACACTAAATCCCTGCTAAATAAATAAGTAGCAAAGATTAGTCAATGGTCTCTTTTATTGAGGTAGAAGAAGCTTTGTAGAATAAAATACATTTTGATCAATGACTTAAAAGGAAGGAATGAAATCAGAAGGCAGTGGGAGAAAGAGAGTGGGAAGGCCACTCAAAGACACAATGTAGAAAGCAGAAGAGGAACAAAGTACACACTGAAAACTTCTAAAAGGAGAGAAAAGATTAACAGATCTAAAGAAATTTCACTGAGCCAGATGTTCATAAGCACTATTGTAAGTAATAAACATAATTAAAATGTATTATATTAATTGAACAAAATCATAAGGTTTACGTGTTCACGTTCCTCAGTATTACAGACTTCCATTTTCTACTTTGTAAATTAAGTCAATCCTAATTCATTCCCTTCTTCTAAAATACCAAGATTGCGTACTTCTACATTAGGTTTACCAAATGCACCAGGAGAATTTGAATGGGTAAGGTATGGATGAACATATACAAGGGGAAAAAAGAGGAGACAACAGCCCCTATTTACAAAGTATGTATAACAGGGTCATACAATAGGAGCGGAGTAGGATTTGTTAACATTAATGTAATGCTACTCAGGATATTACTCTCCAGCTATCCATGACAAAGATGACGTCCAACAGAGGTTCTATGAAAACAGAGCCCTCTGGGTGCTTTGACTATTTTAGATTTCATCTGAAAGAGATAAAAATGGATACAATGTTGTTATATCAACAAACATGGGTCCACATGGATCTGCATGGTGTTCTTCATGGGTATCACTTGAAGACTATTGGGAGGCTTTAACTAGTTGAGAATGCAGTTGCACATGCAGTGGTACTGATGGGTTTACCTCAGTGTGCCTTATGACTCTCTTCTTTAACAAACTGTATGGGTTCCTAGCAAACGCCCAGGTGCAATCCAAGGTGCTAGTTATGATCTATACAGACTTACAGGACAAAGAGTCCAGTTATTTGAGGGACTTTAACTGAAAACTACATTACAAAATTAAAATTTCAGTGAAATCCAAAGAATAACTATGTTCTAACCTTACTTTGGGAAGAGCTGACTAAATCTTTTTGCATCGGAAGTAGAAATATCCCATCTCCTTACTGTAGTTCAACTGAAACCTATGCACAAACACATACAAGCTTTGTCTTATTTTGTCTAAATTATTTTTTACTGAGAATGATCAATTTTGCCCTAAGAAGAATACTATCACCAATTTTTTAAATTTAAGATATGAATTATTACCCTAAATTTTGAGCATTATTTATGAATGAATGACAGTTGCATTTCAAAAGGAACGTGAACCATATCACTCTGAACATTCCAAATAATAAGCCATCTCAGAAACCTAATCAGCATGTCAATAGGATGTTCCTTATTCAATATACTTATAATTTGCCAGATACGTTCATGTTGGATCACGAGGAGTACAAAACTAGATGAAGTCATCTGTAAAGTCATCTTTTTTCAACAAGGGAATGAATAAACAGATACTCCAAAAATGTGTACTCTTTCATTAATGCATGCTATTCAGTGGTGGGTTTCTACTGGTTCGCCCCGGTTCAGGAGAACCAGTACCGATGGTGGCGGGAGGCTCCACCCACCCACCCGGACGTCATCACGGATGCTCTGCGCATGTGCAAAAGGTTCTGCGTATGCAAAGAAGTGCCGCGTGCGAGCAAAGCAAGCGCATGCACACACACACTCACAGTCCCGAACTGGTAGCGAAGGTAAGTGAAAACCAGTACTGATGTTATTATGAGGGCACCTAATCAACCAATCAGCCACACAATTCTAATAAAAGATGCCAACCTACCTGAATTTCCTTCCAGAAGGGAAAGAGCAGAGTTCATTCAGAAATACATTTCAGAAGCTTCCTTACTAAATAAAAGCAAGCCAGCTAAACCAAATCAGCGATTTACAATCACAGCCACTAAAGGAAACCTTAACTTTGGCGTGTGAGGTGCGACTCGGGTAGAAAATTCCTTTCTAGGGCAGCCCTCTTGACAATAAGAAAGTTACTCAACTGCTCTCAATATTTTCTCCTTCCTTTTTTTTCTATTCCTGCATTTTGCCAAACTGTGAGGTCAAAGACAATCAACCTGAATAAAAACAAAGCAAGAAGGAACTTTATCAAGAAAAATCTGGTTGAACAAGGATGCATATTTATCTTCATTCATTCTAAGTCACTTCTCAAAAGAAACTTGTGAGACAGGAAATTAATACAGTTTCCATACTAAGCCTGCTCTGCAGGACTTAAATTCAGTGTTATTTAACCCTACTTCAAGATAGTACATTCAAATGTGTCAACTAAACAAGGACCTAATAAAAAAATCAAAATAGTGTTTTTTAATAGCAGATACAGTATAACTAAATGCTGACATTATTATCTCCAGATATACTTCCATTATAAAAATTTTCCAGTGGGAGGAAAATTCAATAGTAAAAACTATAATTATAAACAGTGAAAATAATAAGCACACTCTACTCCATGCTGCTAAAAGATTAACAATCATTTACATTGCACTGAGAATAAGAGGCAATGTATACAACAGTGCATTTTGACCTGATAAAATGCCATTTACATTGCACTTTAATTTTTCCTTCTTTGGAGCCATGTGCTAAATTAACCCCCTTTTTTCTCTCTCTCTCTCTCTAACCTTCCCATGTGACAAGTCAGGCTGAAAAAATACTCCAAACTGAAGCTTGGAATTGAGCCAGGATTTAAATCCCTATCTCATAAACCAAAGTATATTATTCTATTAATCCTATACAACAATTTCTTCATCCCGAGGGCAAAATAATTGGAAGGGACGGAGGAAGGGAGGAAGGAAGGGAGGAAGGTTCTAAGGAAACATTATTGGGTGAAAGCTATTGTTATTTGCTTATAGGACATAATTTTCAATATTAAGGTACTAGATTGAAAGATTGTGTAATATACACAAAAATTAGAAGGGAAGGATAATTTCAAACTTTGGTTACTTTTGGTTTACCTTTAGCTAGAAAGTTGAAATAACTAATTTATGAGGGATATCAGTATTGCTTAATCTGACACAAGAAGAGCCATTTTAGTTTGCAAAACTGGAGCCCAACAGAAAATCAAGGAATATTCTAGAGTAGGGGTGTCAAACTCAAGCCTGCAGCCTGGATCTGGTCCATGGAGTACTTAAATCCGGTCCATGGGGTCAGCCTGGAAATAACAAAGGACTGGCCCGCATGCCTTTGGTGGCTAAAACGGGTTGCATGCGCCTCCCCGTGCCTCATTTTCACCTTCCATGGCCTCCTGCATGGCCAAAAACAGCCCTGAAAATGGCCCAAAAATGGGGCTGAAAATGGCCTAAAAATGGGCTGCACACGGCCCATTTTGTCCAGCAGAGTGCTGCAGGAGGCCATGGAGGGTGAAAACAAGGTGCAGGGGCTGCGCGCGGACCCCCCTCGCCCCGTTTTGGCTGGCAGGGTGCTGCAGGAGGCAGCCATCCTGTCTCCCCCATGCTGTCCCCGCCCTTTCCCACCGGCCCGCAGAGGAGAATTACAATGCTGATCTGGTCCTCGAAGAAATCCAGTTTGACACCCCGTTCTAGAGTATAGGATAAATATACTCTACCTATCTTATAGTTAAAAAAAAAGTATTTTCTACCCTACCTGCAGGCAATATAGTCAGTGAATTGCAATCACCTCTTTTAATCACACTGTCTATCAGTGCTAGTAGGTTAAACTTCCTGAACAATTACTATGAACAAGTGAATGACATCATAATTGTGCGAAAGAGTCATCATCCAAAGGACTAAAAATGCTTTCTCTTTATTAGCTTCTTTCTATGAGTGCGGCACATTGGGCTAACCTGATTCTTTTGCCTTTGGTAACTAGCTACAACCATGACACCAACACAAGGGCAACTTTCCAAATGTGCTCTACCTATCAATGATAGGAAGCGTTTCTAGGAAGGACTGAACTTGCCAATTAGCTATGGCAACTTTCACCTCATAAATACTACACCACTCCAAAAAAGTGATCATAGTATCATTCTCTAGTATCACGCCAGCTGGTCACTCCAGATAAGCCTTCAAGCTATTTTTCAAAGTTTTATATTTTTAAGACGGAGGTGCACCCTTTTCCATTATGCCAAGAATATTTTCACTACTCTTTGTTGGACAATTTGGAGCCTGCAACTCTGTAGTTTCTTTAGCTCCACTATCTCTGCCTTAAAATATGCATACAAAAATATCACAAAGAAGGAAGAGGAAGAAGAGGAGCCACTGTATTTCATCCCCATTTTAGTCTCTGGCCAATTGTTTCTTCAATAAAATTGCAAAGCTGCTTTGCTTGAATCAGTTTTTCCCTGTATCTTGAATCACAATCTCTGAATCACACCATCTGTGAAAGTTGAAGATCCAATTTGAATGGATCAGCGCTGATTCATAGCAGCCTATGCTTCGTATGTATTTGTTAATGGATACATTGCATTGAGAAAATAAGCTAACAAAGATGTTAAACGTTATTCCATTATTAAAAACAGAAACACAATTTTCCTGACTCTTCTTATAAAAATAATTGAGATATATGCTTTTCTTTCCTAAAGAATGTTGGGGGGACGGGACACAAATCCTGCAAACAATTAATCTCTGAACTATATCATTGGTATACTTTGTTGAGCAAGGTGCAATAATTTGGCTGAACACTCCCAGAAACTCAAAGAAATGCAGTTCAAGGAAGGAGTAAAGTTTACTGCCAATATTTTTGGGTCTGTGATCATGAACCACAATATTGTGACCTTGTAGTAAAACTGAATCTGAGTCACAAATTCAGGATTAGTCAAGGATGCCTGCCTTTTCCTCTTGTCATGTTTGCATAGCTTCATTTCAGTTTGTGCAATCAGATGATTTGATCAGATTCCTGGAGATTCAGAAGTTTATTACACATGTACTTGACACTTGACCTTCCTGGCTTCTGTGATCTGCCATAACAGAACTCCCTTGTTACGTGATGCCAGAGGTCCTAGCAGCACTGAAAGAGGCCATTTTTATGACTTCAAGCACAGAGACACACTATATATACTTAGCTAGCTTTGGAGGTAAGTAATGTAATCCAAAAAAACAGAGCAAGAGATAGTATGCAAAATAAATTACAGTTGTAAAAGAAGAAAGGAAAGAAAATATAGCCAAATCTAGATTATTCCAACTCATTGCTCTTATCCATAAAATTCTAGGCTTGCAAAGCATCTTTACACCTACTATGACCATACACCACTTCATATATTGCCTTTTATTTCTTAAATTTCATCTCCTTTCTCTAAATTTCACCAATTCCATTCAAATTCAGTTTTCTCCATCTCTCCCCTTCTTACTGAAATATTTTTTTTGCAATTGCGTTTTCATTTTCTCACTATGACGAAGCCACTTCAGTATACCACTTTCATATTAGTCACTCACTTGTTGTATTCCACGGGTGTCAAACTCACTGCGTCACATTGCCATCACATGACATTTTTCCCATTTGCAGAGCTGGGGTGGGTGTGGCCTGCACGTGATGCATCTGCAGTTTGACACCCCTGTAAAACCCATATTCCTTCAGTACTCATTCATTCTTGACACTCTATCTTCTTGTTTTACCATTTGTACTTCTTAAGAAATCCACTGCTTTCAAGTTATTTTTAGTTTCTCCTGACATAGCCTGTTCTCACTTCCATTTAACAGACAGTGATTTTACTTTCTTTTCTTCCATTCAACACACAGTGATTTCACTTTCTTTTCTTACAATAGACTACATACTACATATCTAGCAACATCTACTACATGTACAGTACACACAGGGTACACATGGTCATCTACTTTCATAAGCCAAGGATTATCTGTATTTGTTTTCCATGTTTAAACATTAAGTGCTGAACCATGCATTTGAAACAAAGTGATCTCTAGATGCTACTTACTGAGGCCAAATGTATAAGACTATCACAATCTACATTCTGTAAGTGAAAGTATTTATTCTTAACAGGTGACCTGCACTTACAGGCGGGGGCGGGGAGGGCAGAAAAACCTGACTAATCCATTTTCAGACCTTCTAAGCACCAATTTATATAATCAAATATGTTTTAAAAATATGTTTCAAACTGTTTTTCTTTTCTGAGTAGTTCTCAAACCAGAAAGACATGAAAAGAACTCGCCTCAAGCCAATTAGACATTTTTACAAGATTATTAAAGCTGCTCTGGGGCAGACAGTTTAAAGAGAAAATAAGGGAGTCAAAGTAGTGAAAGTTATTTTTCTTCTTCTTGGACTTGGTTTCAATCTGATTAAGCGTTTGAATCATATTTAGGAATATTAAAAGGAACTACCACAGTATTAGTTTCTCTTCTTATTGCTTCAAGGTTTTGAGATGTATCGTCTCAAGGCACATCCATATTGCCTTGTAATATGAAGGCTATTCAGAAGGCTATCTGAACAGATTATATTGTATTATTCTAATTCTAATGTCTCCTAATTATTTTACAAAAGAGAAGTCTTGCATGATTCCCAGAGTTTCTTATATTTTCTAACACCTCCTACTACCCCCACCGCAGCTTTTGCTAGTAGTGAAAATTGCTCAACAATCTGCATACCTAAGTTAACTTTGCTTTACGATGTTCAGCAGCTTAACCCAGTTTAAGAATATGATTAACAACTTCACAATACCTGGAAACTCTGATATCTGGTCCACACACCACATACCCTTAATCTAAGCAGGACACTACAAACAAATTCAGTCTGCACATACCAATTACATTACATTGTAGGATACCTGTTGCTAACTTTGATTGGCTTGTAAATTGTAGTGTACTTAGTAAGTTATATGCCTTCACCATTAAACATGAAAACTATATTAATTTTATATGGAAAGATTTGTAGGTGAAGTATTATTTTAATCCTCTTTTATTATCACTTCCTTTCCTAAAATCTGCCTACAGCTTTTTCCCCAACTGTAATAATTTCAAAAAACTTCAGTAGCATATTTTCTACTTTCAGAAATACCCATCTGTATACATCTTGATTTCAACATGCTCTACGAAAGTAAATAGATTACAAATAAATCAAATCAAGAACTGAATAAATCATCAGATATGCTGGGACCCCAGAAACAAAGCCCAGTTGTAATAATCTTAAAACGCTGACATGATCTTGCATTTAGGTGCATTCTTTGGAAGTGCTATCAGATTTTCTAATAACCATAAAATAACATGATTCATTGTGGAATTATATTGCTCAAAGTTGTACTAAGAAATATTAAAACAGCACTTTAACATTAATATTTATAAAATTATAAAATAATATTTATTATATTAATGTGGCTCTTCCTGATGTCTTCAAGCTTGTTGAGCCCCTTAAACTTACAATCCTTTAAGGTTTTAACCTTCTTCCTTTTGGGAGTTGGCTCAGGAATTGCTCAGAATTTCATGGCTACTATGACAAACAGATAATGCAGGCTGGCAACTAATATCTAGCCTGACACATACTTATCCTTGAGGGCTGAGGGTATTCTGTTAGCCCTTTGTGAAACACATACATTCTTTCTGTCACCCAGAAGCTTGTAGTCATCCCTCCTTATGGAGGTTATATCAATTAAGATGACCTGTCTCAATTCCCTTTGGATCTAGTCAATCTCCAGTGACTGCTTGGAGAGTTTCCCAAAAACCAGGGAGTAAATCTGTCATATCTCAAGATTTAGAACAAGCTATAGCAAATTATTCCTGAGCAGCTTTCTCTTATGCACATATCCAAGGATGTCCTATAGTTTACAGAGGAACCTATGGTCCTCTGTAAAATGACTGATGCCAAGGCTATTAAGGTAAGCTATTATCATTTTTGGAACAAACAATGAATGGCCTTACAGAATCAGCATGTGTCAGATGAGTAATCTTACCATATAAATGTGATTTGTATGCTAGAGGCATGGATTTGAGTCATGTAGTCTTAGCAACACTAAAGTATAGCATCCTATTCAAATGTAATGGGTATTAGGACCCACCTGAAGTCTCCATTGTGGTGACCTTGGCCTGAGCAGCTCCTTTCACAAAGTAAATTACAGCATCCTTCTCAGACCAAAGAACAAAGTGCCATCAATATTTTTTAAAAAAATCTCCCCATAAAACAATAATAAAACATTTTCATATAGTTTGGGTATAATCTTGGAATTTCACAAACTGGGAGGGAAATCTTATTTCGAAGCACAACCATTCTTAGCTCTGCCCTCCACACTGATTAAGTGAATCTTAAGGAGCAACAGAATTAAGGAATCAATACTTTCTGGCAGTGGTGAGTTTCTACCGCCCACCCACCCGGATGTCATCACGGACACTCTGCGCATGCACAAAAGGTTCTGCACATGCGCAGAAGCACCACATGCGAGCAAAGTGAGCTTGCACACGCATGCGCACTCACAGTTCCGAACCGGTAGTGAAGGTAAGTTGAACCCACTACTGCTTTCTGCCAATTTAGTGTCTCTTTCCCTGGTTTGATACAGCCACTAACCTAGATAGCTTAACTGGATAACTTCATACATACCCATGTAGATTCAAGGTGCTGGTGATTACCTATAAGGCCCTACATGGCTTAGGCCCGGGATATTTGGGGGACCATCTGCAGCCAGCAACAGCTTCCCATCACTCGGTGCGTTCTCACAGAGAGGGCCTCCTCAGGGTGCTGTCGGCCAGACAGTGTCGACTGGCGACCCCCAGGGGGAAGGCTTTCTCTGTGGGCGCGCCTACCCTTTGGAATCAACTGCCTCTGGAGCTCTGGGTGGCCCCCGACCTCTGCGCCATGACCTGAAAACATGGCTGTTTCATTTGGCCGGCCTGGACTGATGGGGTTTTAATTCTAATTTAATTTTAACTTGTTAGTCTTAATTTTACTTTTAACTGTTAAATTATGAGATTTGGATTTAATTTTTTAACTTTTTATTAGATGTTTCTTAACTGTTGTGAGCCGCCCTGAGTCCAGCTGGAGATAGGGCGGCATATAAATTTCATAAATAAATAAATAAATAAATAAATAAATAAATAAATAAATAAATAAATAAATAAATAAATGTAACATGGGCTATTTGTCTCAATGATTTAGTAGGTTGGGCTAGCATTCTTCCAAATATTAGTTGCAGGGAAATAATAGTGGGAGAAGATTATGTCTTCAACTTCTTTGCAAGCACCCCAGGGGCAGCTGGTGCTCTACTACAAGAAACAAAATGCTGGTGTAAGATGCATCTCATTCTGATCCAGGACAGAATGGATTGTTAGCCAAATCCAGCAGGATTGTGTGGGGTAATGTTATACTTAGGTTGTATCTATTACTTTCCCGCCAAAGTGGTGCCTATATATCAGTGGTAAAATGTAAAATTTGTTACTACCGGTTCTGTGGGCATGGCTTGGGGGGGGGTAATGTGACTGAGTGGGCGTGGTCAACTCTTTTTTTTTTACTTTTAAAAGCATTTTTTCTACAACCTCTTTGGCCAAAGTGGTTGTAGAAAAAAAATGCTTTTAAAAGCCTCTGACGATCAGGCAACTCAGCTGGGATCATTAGAGGCTTTTAAAAGCATTTTTTTTCCTACAACTTCTTCCGCCGAAGAGGTTGCAGAAAAAAATGCTTTTAAAAGCGTCCGATGATCTGGCAACTCAGCTGGGATCTTCAGAGGCTTTTAAAAGCATTTTTTCTACAACCTCTTTGGCCAAAGTGGTTGTAGAAAAAAAATGCTTTTAAAAGCCTCTGACGATCAGGCAACTCAGCTGGGATCATTAGAGGCTTTTAAAAGCATTTTTTTTCCTACAACTTCTTCCGCCGAAGAGGTTGCAGAAAAAAATGCTTTTAAAAGCCTCCGATGATCTGGCAACTCAGCTGGGATCTTCAGAGGCTTTTAAAAGCATTTTTTCTACAACCTCTTTGGCCAAAGTGGTTGCAGAAAAAAATGCTTTTAAAAGCCTCCGACGATCTGGCAACTCAGCTGGGATCTTCAGAGGCTTTTAAAAGCATTTTTTTCTACAACCTCTTCTGCCAAAGTGGTTGTAGGGAAAAAATGCTTTTAAAAGACTCTGACGATCAGGCAACTCAGCTGGGATCACTAGAGGCTTTTAAAAGCATTTTTTTTTCCTACACCCTCTTCAGCCAAAGAGGTTGCAGAAAAAAATGCTTTTAAAAGCCTCTGATGATCTGGCAACTCAGCCATTTTTTTTTACTTTTAAAAGCATTTTTTCAGCCGAACAGGTTGTTGAAAAAATGCTTTTAAAAGTAAAAAAAACAGCCTCTGATGATCACGTGGCTCAGCTGGGCATGGGGGGGAGGCACAGGCTACTGGTTCTCTGAACTACCCACTGCCATCGCTACCAGATTGGGTGATCCAGTCCAAACCGGGAACATTTCACCCCTGCTCTCTCTATATATATAGTTGCAGTTTTACATGCTTTCGAACTGTTAAATTGCCAGGAGCAGGGGCAAATAATGGGAGTTCACTTCATTACGCAGTGGTAAAACTTGAACCTCCAGAACATAGACCTTCTCCATTGTCTATTAAGCCATGAGCCACCATGCCATAAGCCAAGGCTGTCAAACTCCTGGCCCGCAGGCCGAATGCGCTGGCCACGCCCATGCCCATTTTAGCAAAGGGGGAAAAAGTCCCAATACGTCATGTGCTGCCGTGTGACGACATGAGTTTGACACCCCTACCGTAAGCTCTGCATTGTGGTGTGATGTCATGCTAGCTACATGACCATGGAATTGTCTTTGGACAGTGCTGGCTCAATGGTTAACAGAAACAGACATGAGCACACCCCAGAGGTGGTATTCAGCAGGTTCTGATCAGTTCTGGAGAACCGGTAGCGGAAACTTTGAGTAGTTCGGAAAATTGGTAAATACCACCTCTGACTGGCCCTGTCCCCATCTATTCTCTGCCTCCTGAGTCCCAACTGATCAGGAGGAAATAGGGATTTTGCAGTAACCTTCCCCTGGAGTGGGGAGGGAATGGAGATTTTACAGTATCCTTCCCCTGCCACACCCACCAAGCCACACCCACCAAGCCATGTCACGCCCACCAAGCCACACCCACAGAACCGGTAGTAAAAAAAAATTGAATCCCACACTGGCACATACACACATACCAAAGGCGGCTACGACTAGCAGAGTAAAACCCTCAGGAACCACTTTATGTTATATCTATTTCCTTAAGGACTGAAGTTGAGAACATCTGCTCTAATTGTGCAGTGCTTCAGATTAAAGACAAAATGTATTTCACAACTCACAGAAGAATAAATATAGCATCTCTCTTCAACTACTTAAAGCAGACTCATGTTTTTCCAGGTCACTATATGTTCCACAGTTGTTCTATTGTTTAGGGTAGGATTCCCAAACTGTGAAGTGTACTTCCCTTGGGGAGGTGCAGACAGAGTTCAGGGGGGGTGCGAAGAACCTTTTAGTTATACGTTGTTATACTAAACCCACCTCTCCCAAAATTTCCCTGTATTGTTTTCAATCTTCATATGTGTTCATTCTGGTGTTTGGATTTTTAGGTGATGTGGGTGCATTAAAATTACACTGAAGGGAGGGGTGATGGCAAAAAGCTTAGGAACCTCTTATTTAGGTCAAAAGATTTATTTTAAAAAAAAGATCACTAGAGTGTAAGTGCATCAGGAACTGGGTAAAGGTTAAAACAAGAAAGCATTTTAAGAATCTTCCCAAAATGATATAATATAAATAATGATATAATTAAGAGCCGAGGTGGTGTAGTGGTTAGAATGCAGCACTGCAGGTTACTTCAGCTCATTGCTAGCTGCAGTTCGGCAGTTCAGATCTCACCGGCTCAAGGTTGACTTAGCCTTCCATCCTTTTGAGGTGGGTAAAATGAGGACCCAGATTGTTCGAGGCAATAGGCTGACTCTGTAAACCACTTAGAGAGGGCTGTAAAAGCACTATGAAGTGGTATACAAATCTAAGTGCTATTGCTATTGTTATATAGTAAGCCACAGAGATCTATGTATAAGCATTTGGATTCAGAATTAAATAGACAGGGAAACTTCTATGCCATTTCATGAAATGACCAAGAGGAAGTAATTTACTTGGTCCTGGAGAAAAGGTAAGATAGCCCTCTGGAAGTAAGTAAGTAGAAAAGGCCTTTTAAAAAGGAAAGTATGTTCTACAATCAGTCTACGTTTATAAACTTAATAAGAAGACCATTTTTAAAAAGACAGTTTAAATGGAAAACCCAATGCATAACTTGGAGGCTGCACACCAGACCCAAGGAAAATAAACAGTGAACTTTTTCTTTATGGTGTAATGATATGAATTTACTCAAACAATTGGAAGGGAAAGAGGATAGTGTTTCAGTTAAAACTTTCTTCAGATAAATCATCTGTGAATGAATTTATCACACCATCTGTTGGAAATAAATCATGCAGTCCTCAAGGCCACAGAGAAAACTACAGCCGTAACCCAGGCATTTAAACAGAAATAACTGGTCTGAATCCTTTAATCCTTATAGCACTATTTACCTTTACACTTAGAAAAAATTATTTGATCTTGCAAGTGAAAATATGAATTAGTTTGTACTTACCATTATGAAATCTATTCTAAAAACCTAGTGTTAATCTCACCCTAAAACATATAATCCAAATATTAGGTATTACCAGTACAAACTATAAAACACATATATGAATTTACATGGAATTATTTTCAAGACAAATTTGATTTCAATCTGTATTTATTCATTAGAAATTGATATTCAAGTATAACATCTAATTAACTGAGCAAAACGTATACTTCATCATACCATTCAATTCTTTTAAGTGAGAAGAACCCAAATCACATATAACCCAAACAAAACAATATATCCTACACATATATAATCATTTGCTTTTTACTAGCAGGTATACTTGCCCATTGATTTTTAACTAGATTATGTAGCCAAGAAGGGATTATAAAAATAGGAAGTAAGCATGTTAGGAAAAAAAATCCATTATCTACCACCTTCCCCAGTCATTTTCTGATCAAATATTTGTATGACTATACACAAATATTAAATTGTTCATTGTTTATGTTGTGTTGTGCTATAGATCTTCAGTATTCCGTCCCCGTTTCTCAGTCTGAGCAAACCCATAGCAACTTATCTTTCTTGATATTTTCAAGTCAATGAAAATGGGGAAGCCTGAGAGACTAAAGACTGTTGGTGTGAATATTCTCTAGTAATAATCCACAGATGTCTCTTGGCTCTTCATAACTAACATTGATGAAAGGGGGTCTGAAATTTCACTTGAATTTAAATCCATATTCTTTTCTGATCAGCCTTGCATATTTCTACTGATTGTCCAATTATAATGGTCCTTCTCATAATACCTACCTTTTTCTGTAAAACATTAATTTTTCTTTCTTTAACTTCTAACATGTCCTTCATATCTCGAATTTCTCCAGCCAGAGTTCCTTTTTCTTCTGTGAGGTCTTGCAGTTGTTTGGTTTTTTTATTAAGAAAACTTTCTTTTTCTTCTAAACGTAATCTCAAGGCATCAACCTATAATAAAACATGAAGATATAAATACATAGAATAATCGCAAAATATCACAACAGTAAAGCCATTGAACATATTTTACATATCTAATAATTTTACAACACAGAGAAAGCAACAGCGATAGCTATTAGTTGTAGATTTTCAAACTGGAAAAACAACCAGTAAGATATTTTTGCAAAAACTTGGAGAAATACCATTTTCTAAGCATTCCAAAAATGAAATTTTAACCCACGGTTGATATGGAGAAACAAAGTACTCTGTAATCCTGTATTATCTGGTATATAAACCTAGAGACAATAGGATCAAAACTCTATTGACATTTTTTAAAAGTCCTGTTTTGAACTCAATGTGATCATTTATCTATATTTATTGTAACCATCATGAAATAATGTACAATGTTAAAGGATCATTTGAATTACAACCATGTCGTATTTTACTAAATAATAACTGCGTAAGATGAATTTCATATACTTGGTTAAATGCTTTAATAACCAAGTCAGTGCTTCTATGGCATAAAAAAGCAGACCAGTAATTCTATTTATATTAATTATATCTTCTTCATTTGGGAACAGCATGTTGTACAGAGAGAAAAGTCTGTGAATAAAACTGATTTATTCTATTTTTTTTGTACTGAGTTTTGTAATGCTAAACTTGTTCTGATGGGGGGGAACATATTTGCAAATCTATTTTTGCAAATCAATTTGGGACCAATTAGGATGATCTATTTGATCTCAAGATGCATGTTCCTTCCTGTTCCTGCAATGGCTGAGTTCATCTCTGTACTCAAGGGAAAAGTTATATGCTGAGTTGAATGGAATTTAGACATTTTATTATTAAAGATCCCTGACAAGGACACCATCAGCCTCCCTTGTGAGTAAGAATTATTTCTTCATTTTTGTTATAACAGGAAAAGAAAGCCCAAAATATTGACTTTAGAAGACATAAAAATACTATCAATGATTAAAAATCCTTTTATTAAACAAACAAATGAAATTGACATTTGGATGACCATGAAACAAACAGGTGAGAATGCAAGAGGAAAGATAAAATGTATTCCTCAATAAATTAAAAACATGAACACATTGTCACTGAAAATGACTAGCCAAATATTTTCAAAGCTATTGCAAGCCTTTAATTGATATTTTTCCCCTTAAAATTGGAGATAAACTATTCTAAATTAGTCACTTATATCCTTTTTGAAGTATGCCATCATTGGAAAAAAGAAAATTAAAAAATTGAGTAAATACATTTTGAAACATTTTTGAGGTTTAACTGACTTAAGCTCTAAAACATAAAAATACTTCAGAGTGGATTTGTTTTTCATTCATTAAGTCCCCTCCCCACCCCCAATCTTCCTTTAAGCCTAACAACGATGGGCTGGGTTCACATACCACATGGATTATGCTTTGCTTTAATCATGATTTGAATAAATTGTACTGGCTTATGTCTTGGTTTACACATTATAGTAAGCCATGACATAAGTCAACTAACCACAATATTTGGCATTACACAACTTGTTAACTCAAAAGTAAGGCACACATGGTCTTAATGCAATGTGTCTTCCCATCTGCTGTTCCCAAGTACTTTCAGGCTACTTACAACCTGTTGTAAATCTCATCAAGAATAATCAGCTCAATAAGGAACTCAATAGATTTTATTTTTATAAACAAATATAGATTTTTAATTATAGTGGTTGGTTTAAAAATGAATGGATCTCTAATGAAGTTTGACATTGCTGTTAAGGAGCTTGGTGGTGCAGTGGACTAAGTGCTGTTAAAGTAGTATTTAGCTGCCAGCGGCCTGCAATTACTGCAAGTTCAAATCTCACCAGGCTCAAGGTTGACTCAGCCTTCCATCCTTTCGAGGTAGGTAAAATGAGGACCCAGATTGTGGGGGCAATAAGCTGACAGTATAAAAAAGAACACCGCTTAGGAGGAGCCGAAAGCCCTACTAAGCAGGTATATACAAAAGTATGAAGGCTATTGCTTAATGCATTGTAAGCTGCCCTGAGTCTCTGGAAAAGGGCGGCATATAAATCGAACAAATAAATAAATAAATAAATAAATAAATAAATAAATAAATAAATAAATAAATGGAGGCATTGAACTGTCCCTATTTTTAAAATGTGAGATCTAATCTTGATATCTGCACCAATGTTTAAAACTACTATTCTTTGATAAATTCACTATTACGCTATTGCATTACCATTGTTGCACTCAACTCTTATATTATATTTTTATTTATTACTTTTCCTTGCATTACTTTTTTTCAAGAAGATAGTAAGGTGAAAAGCAGTGGTGGGTTTCTACTGGTTCACCCCGGTTCAGGCAAACCGGTAATGGCAGCAGTGGGAGGCTCCGCCCACCCTCCCAGATGTCATCATGGACACTCTGCACATGCGCAGAAGTGCCGCGTGCGAGCTAAGCTACCGGTTCCAAACTGGTAGCAAAGGTAAGTGGAACCCACTACTGGTGAAAAGGCTATTTTTTAACTCGGTTTTTCCCTAAATGCAACATAAACTGGACTTGAATTCCATTTCCTAGTTTATGTACCTCTACAATTGGCCCAACCTTTACTTACTTAATTTTCCAGATGTAAAGGAACCGAAGACCTGTTACACAGTTGCTTTCCTAAAGCAATATAAAACTAAGAGTAGTTCTGCCACAAAGATATGAAGCAACAAGTAAGACAGTATCACTAGGGAACAGTTAGCCTATATGCAGACTCTTGTGTGTGGTCTAGCGTGTGCAGACATATATTTCCATGTACAAATGAGACGTGGAATGCTAGTTATTCTCTCAGCCTATAATTTCTCATGCAACTCTGTGCAATTGGGGGGTGGGTGAGAAGGAGAAGTGGGGGAGAGAAAGAGCAGGAGAGAGAATGGTTTTCCCAGCAACCAAACCCTTTTTTGCCTGAACTGTATCCAGCCATCTCCAGGAGGGAAATCAATTATATGCTAAACAAGCATTACATCATTTTTTTTAATTCTTCACTGATGAAGGAAACTTAAAAACTAAAGAACAGCTGAAAATGACATTTTCACTTTGTAAAAAAGAGGGAGCTTTAATAAGATGCTAACCATAAAAAGAAGAAAAAATCTACCCATTCTTCAACAGGGAGGGCAAGTTGACAAATTGAATGAAAACTATTACACTTTTGGTACTAAAGATTACAGCACAGCTCAACCTCAAAAATTAAAGAGAGGTATGGGGAAAGTTTTAAGTGTGATTATAGAATAGGGGTGCATTAGAAATTCAATTTAAATTCAGGCTAATCTAAAAGATTTGGGCTAGTAGATGGATGGAAAAAAATATCATTTATTGACCTTCTAGAAAACTAAAAGCTTTCAAAATCTCTCTTAAATTAACAGTTAAGTAGTAAATGATGAGAATCTGGAAAGTTAAGTGTAGAAAATTTTGTGACTAGAGTCCTTTTGAACCCACATCCATTTCTCTTGACAATGATAATTACCCCTTCCCTAAGCAACTCCTGAAGATTAAGAACCTTTCAGACCAGATTAAATTTTGGTTATGCTTGCATGTCGATGCTTGCATGGAGACACTTTATGACCATATATGCATTCTCCAAGTGCGTCTAACCTGAAGCACGCAATAGGAAATCCGATTAATTAAATATGGGGAAAAATGCATTATAGACTGCTTTGAGAATTGTTTAAATGGAACCTAAATTAATAACATCATACTCAACTTTACATTGTGGTCATATGAAGGATTAAGGATTAAGATTAAAGAATTTTAAACAAGAAATTCATCACCAGAATCTAATGCTGAATTCATTTTCAGCTACAAATGGGCTAATATGGAATCAATACGGGGTGAAATGCTCCCGGTTCAGACCAGATCGGTCAATCCAATAGCGATTGTGGCAGGTGGTTCGGAGAACCGGTAGCGATGGCGGTGCGAGGCTCCACCCACCCACCCGAGTGTCATTACTTCCTGCTTTTAAAAGATTAAAAAAGGCTCTGACGATCGCGCGCCACAGCTGTGATCGTCAGAGCCTTTTTTTTACTTTTAAAAGCATTTTTCTACAACCTATTTGGGCAAAAAAGTTGTAAAAATGCTTTTATAAAGTAAAAAAAAAAGTTGGGCATGCCCACCCAGTCACATTACCCCCCCCCAAGCCATGCCCACAGAACCAGTAGTAACAAATTTTACATTTCACCACTGAATCAATAACATGTATTAATACTTAGACATTTTTCTTAATAAACATTCCAACACCAGTTTTACTTCACTGAACTTACCTCACTTTTTAAAATACTTGCTACAAAATTATAGATGTCATTTGTATTTTTAACAACAGCGAAAAGGAAGTAGGTCATTTGTAAATCAGTGTTATTTCACAATGAAATGATAAATTGACAGTATTCAGAACCAAATTTTAAAATAATCAATCAATTATATAGAGTGCAAATAAAACACAAATTTAAATACTTCCATTCTTTTTTCTTTTTTTTTAAGATTCCTTAAGACCCTTTATTTGGAGTTATATTTACTAAATGCCAGTTCATTTACTTTTAGCATACAAGGATGGGATGGGCTGCAGATGTAAATACTGTTAATCCATTTCAAACTAAAAAAATATATATAGATATTGCTGGATTTACACTTTCTTTAAAAAAAAATTGATTCACATCTTTGAGCAAGATAAAAGTTCTGTATAAGAACTGAATTTTTTAGAATGCTTGCTATGTCTGTGCAAAATTTTAAAGGATGACCTCACTTCCATGAAGCTTTGATAGCCTCTCACTGCCCAGTACGCTCCCATAGAGAGGGGCTTCTCAGGGTGCCATCAGCGGCGGCGGCCCCAGGGGGAGAGCCTTTTCTGTGAGGGCACCCACCATCTGGAACGAGCTCCCCCCAGAGATACAGAAGATTCTGGATCTGCGCACTTTCCGCCGTGCCCTCAAAACATTCCTGTTTCAGCAGGCCGGCCTGGCCTAACTTTCCCTTTATATTGCTTTTTGATTTTATTTTAAACTGGGATGTCTTGAATTATCTAGGACCAGAGTGTTTAGTATATTTTAATTGGTTTTTTATTAACGTTTGTATTACATGTATTTTTATCGTTCGCTGTTCACCACCCTGAGTCCCTTAGGAATAGGGCGGTATATAAAATTAATAAATAAATAAATAAATAAATAAATAAATAAATAAATAAATAAATAAGCTGTCATGACCAGACCTGGAATGTGTTGGACACAAGGCAGTCCTTGAAGACCCTGCAGAAGCAACCTTGGTCCAGGACACAGCAATGCAGATGGTTTTGGGAGCATCTTGATAGCATCTTATGTGACTCCATGGCTTTGCAAACTGCATTGGTTACAATTCAAGGTGGTGGTTATTACCTTCAAAGGCCCATTTGATATAGATTCTGCCTCTCTGATGGACCACATCTCTACAATAGTTTCTGTCTGTCAGTTCTGATCATAAAGCGTTGGTCCCATCAGTCCAACATTGTCAGAACCCAGAAAACGTGCTTACTGTACAGTATTACAGTGTCTCCACTCTGGAATGGGATCACCCCAGAGATTGATATACTTTGCACCCGTGTGTGTGTGTGTGTGTGCGCGCACACACACACAAACATTGCCCTAGAAAGAAAACTAATTATCTTTCCTCAATTATTATCTGATGTTTAACCTCATATTAAGTTTCATATTGTTGTAGGGAATGTTTTTTTCTAAGATTTTTCATATCCGACTTAACAAATCAAATTATATGCTGCTTGTTTTCATCCTGTGTTCTAATGCTAGTTGATTGATCCCAAAACTGCCCCTCTCTTAATGTACAGTATTATTAGCACATTGTAGCTACACAAGCGATTGCCCCATTTCCACCCCAACAAACTAGTAATATCACGCCAAGAACCAAACTACTGTACTTTCATTGGCCAAAGGTAGGACCTGTTTATGCCATAATGCATAAATCTAAGAAGTTATGCTATCAGACCAGTGATTCTATCCCTTCACTGACTTTTCTGTTTGATGACCATCCAATATTTGCCTACATCTATAATGTTAAGTCTAATTTTACCAGCTGTTTTGGGGAAACCTGATCTTACTCTGGGGCACTCTGGTGGTATAAGATTCTATTGTCCCTAGTGAACTTTGCCCCAGTTATAAAATATCTGAATAGCTTTACTTTTCAGCTAAAGATAAAACTTATCTTAAAGGGGTTGATGGTGGACTTAATGCAGTCTCACCCTCAGGCAAATTCTACTGCCTGGGACCCGTGTTTTGCTATTCTATCATCATGAAAGAGGCTGTCAGATCATTCAGCTGCACTCCACAAAGAGACGGAAGGAAAGGGCACTCAGGAAACAGTTTTGGAGCTGATGAGTCAAATTGCTCTTAGGTTTCACATGGCACCAAGACAGACCTGCAAATGAATCTCTGCTCTAAAATCCCATAAACTGGGAATTAACACATGGCACAAATTTATCTTGATTTTCATTGTGTGTATAGTAAATAATGTAGAAGTTGGCAGCTAGCATCTTATAGTGTCTTAGAGCGTCCATTTTAATTTTTTCAGATTAATATGCTTAATTTTCTTTCTTTTCTTTTTTTTTTTTTTAAAAGATGAAAATGCCATTCATGAGAATCTCTCCTTATTTTATTTCCACAACAGTCCTGGAAAAAATATTGGGTTGGCTGGAATGATGGATTGGCTGGAAGTGACTCTTTGAGATCCATTCTCAAGTCACTAACCTCAATTCCATACTGACGCTAATTGCTTGGCTGCCAGAAATCAACACATTTGGGGCAAAAAAACCATCGGGCTCCCAGTGTTACAGGTTAGTTAAGCATACAGATGTCACACAGATATTATAATATACTGTAGGACTTTAACATGAAGGATCGATTCCAACCCTACATGAAGGCACTGCTGGAAGCAAGGTCAGCAAACAGTTGGAACTGGAGTGTTGAATTTTCCATGAGCCTTACTCAATACAATTTTTAGTCCATCATTTGCAACATCCAAACATATATCTGAGTAGATTTAGTTTTCAGAGCATGTTGGAGCAAGTGCTCGCACCTCAGACTGTAAAACGTGTTGATTATGAAAAAGAACAGACACCCTACAGTTAACTATGTAGATGCAGTTTCATGTTGCATCTTTATGCAATTATTACTATTTACGTATAATTTCACAAATCTTTATATCTTGGAAACTACCCTATTTTTCAGTTTAGTATGGTCCCCATTACCAAGTCGATTCTCTAAGCAATAAAAATAGAGTCATTCTGAGTCAGTTAACAATAATCTATATTGTCATTTGACTGAGTTGAGGCCTATGTTGTGATGTCCGCTTATCTAAAAGAGAAGCCACATACTGTATGCTTTCAAAGGCTTTTATTTTATTACTATACTCCCATATACAGGAGAATTTCCAAACTGGTTATACTGAAAACAGTTCCCTTGTCTGTCCAACTCCTAATCTCCAACCTTCAAAAGTGAAAGTGTAAGAAGCTACAGTAATCCCCATAAATCACTGAGAACTGGAAAAAGGCAAAATAGGCTACAAAGCCTCACGCCTAAAAAGTAGCTGATGTACTAACTGGTTGATCAAATTTGTTCATCTTGTTTAGCCTTGTACATGACCCAAGAGACCCCAGCTTGTTTCAGAGTTTTGATTTGATTGCCCACTGTTTCTGCTATCCCAATTCATGGTGCTGCAATACTTCACAGTACTGCAATACTGATATCATGTACAAGCAGCCAATGGCTACTCAGCTAATGAGCTGTGGTGGTGCAGTGGTTAGAATGCAGTATTGCAGGCTACTTCTGCAGTTCGAATGTCACTGGCTCAAGGTTGACTCAGCCTTCCATCCTTCCGAGGTCAGTAAAATGAGGACCCAGATTGTTGGGGGCAATATGCTGACTCTGTAAACTGTTTAGAAAGAGCTGTAAAGCCCTGTGAAGCAGTATATAAGTGTAAGTGCTATTACTATTGCTATTCATTGGACACCGTACCAGAACTACAGGCACCAAATATTCCAACAAGCCACCGAACCTTTCCTTCCCTCTTCTTAGATACATCTAAGGTGATTGACTCAAGAAATCTCTAAACTTCCTTTTCTGCTAAAAGAAACTGAGAAAGAATAGTAAACATGGCTATTCAGAAAAATGATACTCCCAGTGTTTTCCTCCTATTAAATTATATCTATAGAACAAAAATGGGCATGATCTCATTGATCAAACTAAACTTGGGCTTCCCTGACTTGTTTATTCATACACCTTCTTGACTCTTCTTTACTCCCTCATCACCTGTAATCATAAGCAAAGGATGGGAAAAGATATTTTGTAAAGTTATCAACCAAGCAAAAAGTCCTGTTTTTTTCCTTGCACACTGGATGAGGTTTAAGAAAGGAAACAGCCAAAAATGGCAGTGGCAAATGGCAATGACTCAGCTTCACAATCACCAAGCACCATACATCAAGAGTCCATTAATTTATGTGGAATGAAGATAGAAATATAAACCACTACAGTTAGAGCATAAGAAGCCATTTGCATCTTTACACCTGCAGTGAGGGGGATAACATCAAGATCACAAGAAGTGGTAATATTGCTTTATACTGCACTAGCTTTGGTCACATTTGGGATATTGCATACAGTATTCTGGTCACTATGATACAAAAAAGATGGTAAGACCCCAACAAATGTGCAAAGAAATAATAAGGGGTCTGGAGACTAAATCATATGACGAATGGTTGAGGGAGCTGGTATGTCTAGCCTATCAAAAACAAGGATTGGGAGGGGGGAATATATTAACTGTCTTCCAGTACTTGAGGAGCTGCCACAGAGAAGAAGATATTGACTTATTCTCCAAAGCACCAGAGGATAGACCAAGAAGTAATGGATGGAAGCTTATAAAAGAGAGGTGCAATCTGGAAGTAAGGAGAAATCTTCTGACAATATAACAATTAATCGGTGGAATAGCTTGCCTTCCAGAATTTGTGGGTGCTCCATCACTGGAGGTTTTAAAAAATAGACTGGACAATGATTTGACCAGGATGGTATAAGATCTCCTGCCTTGACCAGGGGGTTGATCTAGAACAGGGATCAGCAACCTGCGGCTTCAGAGCCATATGCGACTCTTTGGGCCCTCTGCTGTGGCTCCCTGTCAGGTGATCCCACCACTGGCTGGCCCTGGCCCTCGCCCTCCCCTCCCAGTCACTCTTCGCCTGGCCTGAGAAGGTAAGGGTGATGGCAGGTGATGGAGAAGTGGCCAGGACAGAGACAGCGAGATACAGAGAGAGGGGGGGAGGGGGGGAGGGAGGGAGGGAGGGAGGGGAGAGAGAGATATGTCAAAAGAATTTTGTGGTTCCCAGTGTTTTTTAACAACTGGTCCTCTGCCCTAATGACCGGCTGGGTAGGCATGGCTAGGAGGGGAGGTTCATGTGACTGGTGGAAGTGAGTGACATCGAGTTGGCCATGCCCACCCAAGTTTTGTGGCTCCTGGTGTTTTCTTTTCTGTGGGAAACGGGTCCAAATGGCTCTTTGAGTATTTAAGGTTGCAGACCCCGATCTAGAAGACTTCCAAGATTCCATCCAGCTCTGCGACTATATGTTCTATGAAAGTGATTCTTTGAATGGAAATAGACAAACTGTAGTCCCTTTCAGTACCTCTTTGCATCCTGCTTTGACACTAGGGCCATCTGTGTCTACACTGATAGCTGTTCAGAGAGAAGTTGGAAGGGACATATTTCTGAGACCAACTCAAACTAGAGAGTTAATTTGAGAAAGCACAGAACAATTTAGCTTTAACGTATGGCAGATATCTTGGGCATGTCTTGGAAACAAACCAGGCATGAGCTGTGATTCCAATTTCAGACATGGAAAGTGGATAAGCCATATTTCTGATGGAATGTTTGCTTGACACAGAAAAGGGGAAGGGAAATGCCAAGCCATTACAGCAAAGTTATTTGATTCCTGGAAAAGTAGAAAATGTGTGAAAGACCCTCAAAACAACTCTGCCTTGACTCTATTAAGTATAAGTTGAAGTAGAAAAAAAAACTTTGACAGATTTCAAGATTCTGTTACAATACCCTAACCACATTAAAGTACATACCAAGATTCCTAATGTTTTCTGATCTTGCCTAGCTCAACTATGAATTATGTTATGCTTCATAAGATAATAGTACATTATGATTCCAAGTGGTTGCCTATTGCTGAAAAATAAGCCCAAATCTCTGGCCAGCAAGTTTAGATATGTATGCACATCACAATTCCAGCAACCATAATGCACAAACACATCTTAAAAGGTAGTAAACAATCACATAATATATTAGCATTATTTTTGATTATTTTAAGCCATATACAGTTACTTGCAACATAACCAACCCAGAGATTTTTTTCATTATTGGGTGGATAGCAGTTATGAGAAAAAATCATATTGAGTCATTTCTTTTATAATTTGGGAGAATTGAATGGAAATTATTTTGTCTTTTAATTTGTAGAACAATTGCATGCCTGAGCCATTGTTTGAGTGACAGTAAAAATGTATCTTCATTAGTGAACTATCAAGAGAAAGCTATCAACTTCATGACATGCTGCCTTCCAGAACTAGTACATCAATCAAAATTTATGTGAAAATAATATGCTTTTCTAAGGCTTGACAAGCAACCATTTCAATAAAAAATAGTGTAAAGAGCCACAAAAGCTCTCAGTTGAGTTCTCTTGGTTTGTGGAGAAGAAACACCACATTAAACAATGAATACTACAAATATTATTATTACAGATCTCCATTGGTGCTTCCTTTGAAATCTATCTTTCCACTTCCATAACATTCTACAGCTATCCCAAAATGAACTTAACCACAGGCAGAAACATTTATTAATGACACATAAACTGCTGCTTCCAAATCAAGAAATAAAGGAGAGCCAGATTCCAGTGCCAACCACCTATAAAAAGATAACAAACCATCCTGTGCAAAAGCTTCTCAGAATAATATATGACAGATGTGAGCAAGGGTTATCAAAGGATCAAAAATGTTTGCAACCAAAAACCGAATCACCAAGCTGAGATGTGGCAGCTGGAATCTTTGGTTTCACGACTGATAAAAGCAACACATGAGCAGCCCTGGAGAAATGGAAATGGACATATGAATCTATCAGAGATAAAACTGAAAGGGAAGAATAAATTTCCAAAGAAATTAGGTGATGTAAAAGTGACCTACTTTGCTGAATTAAAATTGATGAGTTCTTATGACCATAACAAATCTATCTATCTATCTATCTATCTATCTATCTATCTATCTATCTATCTATGCATGGAGTTTTGTCAAAATTCTCATGTGAACATACAAAAAAAGTGAAAGTTGAAACAACATTCCCAAATCAAATCCCATCCCAAAGTATTGCACTATACTATACTTCAATGAAAAGTAACATATTACTATATATTTATCAACTGGAAAAGTACAATTTTCTTTATGACAGACTAGCTATTTTTGCCATTGTGACACTTACCAGCTGCAAGAAAAAAATACATAATAAATAAGGCCCAAAAAAATTAGGAGAAAGTATTACATAGAGAACATAAAAGTTTCTAGATATTCCTTCCAACCAAATTGCTGTTGCTATCATCTGCCTATGAAAGGAAATTGTGTTAAATTTTAGCATGAAACTTAGTCAATTTTCACAAATTTCCCTTTTTCATTTTATTCACCGAATTGTGTAAATTGTATAAATACCTCACATGGTCAAAAATTATTCCACCAAGGAAAAAAAAACAATAGATAGAAGAGAGAAAAGTCCTCAGATGTGAAAAGTTGCCACTCATGACGATGATAATATTGTCACCTAATGTTGCATCATTATCATCATGGTGACCAACTAATCATTTCCAACAGTGCTAAAGAAGATAATGGGGAACCTCCACATCTAGAGAAATTCTTGCATGTATGTGAGTTTGAGTGCGTATACTCTAGCTCCGTCTGTGATAATACAAAGGACACAGATATAAATGAATGATTGCAATTTGTGTTTTAGGGACATTCTAGTTGGATTTTCCATCATCCTTTTACTTTGATGAATGGGTGTTTTTTCAGTACATTACTTCCAACTTTAAGATCTGACAAAACAAAATTCATACTGCCTCATTGCCATGGATATAAAGAACCAACAGGAATTCAGAGTAATTTGCTTTCCTACAATAACCTGAAATTAAATAATTTGTATGAAAAGAAATAGAATAGAAATAACAGGAGAAATCCTCTACCCAACCATTACTATTAGAGGGAAATTTGGACTGTCATAGCATTCACCTGTGTGTCCTCTAAAAATTAAATGGACATTGATTACATTGCTAGTTAATATAGTATGGACAAACTAGTGCTTTAAAAAATACTCATGGACCATAAAAATGAAATACTGGAATGCCAAGGATTATCCTCATAAATTTAGTTTTAAAATATTCCATCACTGGAAGAAATTTCAAATCCCAAATCTCTTCTCCCTAGGAAAATCTAAAATTCCAAATAAAAGTTGGAAGTAATGTTAGCTGCATTAGGTTAAACCACTAATATATCAGCATTACAATAATCTATTTAACTATTTATCAACTTTTTTTCCAAAATTTTATATTACTTTATCTAGTCATCATCTGATGGTGGTAATATATCCAAAAAGGTATATTAAAAATTGATTAATAGAATGTAAGTCAATGAATTCTCTTCATGTTTTACCCCTCTCTCACACAAATTATCATTTTAGCCTTCTCTAATTAATAATATTTAAAAATTACCCAAATCTGGCAATAATCTATGTAGTTCTAGTTACATGATATAAGAGTCATTATTCAAAAACCCAAATGTCACCTGCAAGAAGGACCACAAAATTTAACCTACCAATGGAGGCCTTAGCATCACCCCAGAACTGGAAATATCTGAAGCTAAGATACCAAAGCTCTCTGAAAACCAAGGCCCATGAATCTGGACTTAAAACCACAGTTCCTGTAACCAGTGCAGCAATGAGCTTTATTCCCAGTTTCATTAAGGCAATGTACCCTAGAAGGTAATAAACTAGGCATGAGAGCTGAAAAGAAAGGATGCAAATTTCCTATCCAAAGGCCTTTGTCTTCAGAGTTTTCTCTTTTTTTCTCTTTTTTTTTTCTTTTCTTTTTTTGCTGGGAAGGGGTAGAGTGTAAGAAGGAGCCTTGAATGACAAAACATAAGAAAGTGGGTTTAATTTAATATCAGTCCTATGGATCACCTCTTACTCAGTGCTATCCATGGTACTGCAGTGACTAGCTTGATTTGCTGTCTTTCTTCTTTATAAAGCCTTCTCTCTCAGCCTCATATCTGGACACGAACCACATCAGCAACATAAAAATGACATAAATCCTTCCACATGGTTTTGCTGGGGACAGAGGGAAGGAATCAAACCTTAGCTTTACTTCAGAGACCTGTTTGGAGCTATTCATTTTAGAAAACTTTAAAATTAATTATCTCAGTAGCTCAGTATGTGTAAAAATGGCCACAATTTAAAGCAGAAAGCCAATTAAGCACTAGATTATTATATTACTACATTTAGCACATACATGAACTACACTGTGTAGCTGAGAATTCTCAAGTCTAATCAGAGAAATATGCAACTTGTGAATTCCACATTCTACAGAAATGTGATAATGTATTTGGATGTCCTTATTAAATTATTTGCTAAGAGCATCACTTTGGATAAGGTTACTTAATTAGGTTATAACTCAGTAATGTAACTGATAGAAAATATTCTGTAATACCTTGGGACCCTTGACTAATTAAAAAGATGGAAAGTGAATTGCCAGCAGGAATTTCCCTAATGATATAATGCCAAATCAGAATTACTCCTCTTTTCCTAACTTACTTACCTGAAAAAACATGCAATTTTCTTTTTCAAACTGAAAGTACAATATAAATATGAAAACCTGTATGATATAAATGCTGAACTTTCTACCAAAATGGGTAGAAAGCTGAGGAGTAGATTGAAACAATAAATAAATGTGTATTCTCAAGAAAGTATATCAGCTTTGAAGATATATACTATACTAGCTATTTGCTTCATCTAAAAATTAACTGTTTGGCTAATTAGATTGTTTAGATTGTTGAATGATGCAACAAAGAGAATGTCATTGTTAAGAAGAGTATTACATTTACTTTGAATATTACATTTAAAGAAAGTTTGTATAAGATATTTTATCACTGACAATACCACAAGTTTTGATTGCTAAAATGAATAACATATTTTCTAAAATGGTGGGAATTATAATTAGAACAAAAATAAATTAATACCAATTTGAAATTGAAAATTAATTCATTTTAAAATGAAACAACTTTTAAACTTTTCCCAGCAGCTTTTGATACAATAGTTCTTTCTTTCTTTCTTTCTTTCTTTCTTTCTTTCTTTCTTTCTTTCTTTCTTTCTTTCTTTTCAGTTTCTTTCAATTGGGGTTGACACGTGGAGAGATCACAGTTGTAAAACTTTCCTTGAAAAATGCTAGAAGTTTGATACTCTCTCTTCTTCTGTTTAACATCTATATGGAACCACTGAGTGAGGTTTTCTGTCATTTTACGATTGGGTATCATCAATATATTATACAACTCAACCCCAGGTTGACCAAGCAATGCTACTGAATTCCTCTCTCAGTGCTTGGAGGTTGTGTTGGCCTGCGTGGAGACAGATTCAACCCAATCCTGACAAGTCTGAGTGGCTATGCTTGCTTGGGCCTCCTGGTTCTAGGATCTTCCATTGCTAATTTTTTCAGGGGCTTGCACTTCTCCATTCTAGACTCCATTCAAGATTCTTTTGGATTTGCAACTCCTGTTCAAACAGCAGTTGTGACCAGGAAGGCTTTGCCAAATGTCTATAGTGATTCTCAGTCATGCAGGTCATAGTTCTTTTTCAAGAGGCAAATGGACTTTCTGGTTTTTCTTTGAAGATGTTTTGCTTCTCATCTAAGAAGCTTCTTCAGCTCTGACTGGATGGTGGGGAATGAAAGGATTTATATTCTTTGCAGACAGTTAGTCTTTTGCATTCTTTTAGAGAGTCTTTGAGGCCACCTAGAGATTTATCATTTATCTGTGTCCTCAGAGTCACCCGAGTAGTGCAAATGGGTGTGGAGCCTTCTTGGAACTGTTGAAAGGACTCAGTTCTTTCTACTTCCCACCATCCAGTCAGAGCTAAAAAAGCTTCTTGGATGAGAAGCGAAATGTCTTCAAAAAAAAAAACAGAAAGTCCAGTTGCCTCTTGAAAGAGCATCTTTGGGACATCTAATGAGCCAGTTGTTCCTTTTCTAGACCAGTGATCATTCCAACAGTCACTCATGTATGCAGTATAGTCTACTGCAATACATATGAGATGGGGTTGTCCTTGATAACCATCCAGAAACTTGGGTGAGAATGCAGCAGCATAGGCAGTGATGGGGATGCTGCATTATGCTTACGTGACTCCATGCTTTGTAAGCTGCATAGGTTCCCAAATCAATTCCAGATGCAATTCAAGGTACTGGTTATCACTTTAAAGCCATTCATGGCCTAGAGTTTGGTTATCTGAGGAACCTTCTATCTCCAGTTCTTTCTACCTATCTGGTATGATCAAGCAGAATGGGTGTGCGCTAGATATCACAAACTATCACTGTCACTTTACAGGAAGTATACCTTTTCTGTTACATTGTCTATCCTCTGGAATAACTCTCCCCACCATGCTCAGAGAGTCATACAATTCCTATCCTTATCATGTATAGGAAATCATGAAAACCTGATTGTTCTCCTATATCTTGGGATAGGGTGATTGTGTGGAATCCTCTTTAGATAAGTTTGATTTTCTAGCTGTTCATATTGTTCTTCTGGTCAGCTATGCTCTGTTTTTATAGGTATTTTCTTCATATTTCTAAGTCACCCAGTGTAGTCAAGAAGTTGGATGGCCTCAACATTGGGTAATAAATAAATGTTTGTTAAAACTGATATCCTTATTCAATGTTACCAAAACACATATTCCCTCTAAGTGCACTGAAGTAGCTTTGTATATGTTAATGACTGCAAAGATATTACATGGATTTGGTTGGAAAAGTTGTCTGATTCCTTCTTTGGAAAAATAGTTAGCCAATTTGTGGGATTATGTTTTGATATCTAAAATTACTTTATCCTTAAAAGTAAATCTGACACAGAATTTAATTTAAACTGAAACTATTCCTGGACTACAATTCAATGTATGGATTTGTGCCTCATCCCAAATGTGGCTTTCCAACACATACTGTTTATATTTTAATTTCATGGTAGATTTAGATCAGAACATACTTTCATTTTCCACTCAATCTACTGCATTCATAGTTTTATTTGGTGATTCATCCAGTATTGACCATAGTTCTTCTTATTGATCCTTGATTGGAACTTTAGATTTTTAGCTTCTTAAAACAAGAAATAAGACTTAGTTATCCTAATAATTATAATTAATAATCATAATCAAGTAATTATATACTGGAAAAGTATAACCTTCTAGATGTTTTTAGAGCCCTTGTTTACTTGCTTGGGTCTTACTTTTCTACTACCTTTGTTTTTTTTAAAAAACTATTCTTATGTATCTTATCTAAAATGTTTAGATAACCCATTGACTTTAATTAAGTGACTTAAAAAACAATCTGAATGCAGCCCAATGCCCAATAAAGTTGGTGCAAGGTAGGAAAAATTATTCAGCTAAACACTAAGTTGCACGTTGTAGGAAATAAGAACTAAGAACTGCCTTGCTCTTCCTCCAAACCTTCTGGCAACCAGTAATTCCCAAGTAATCAGGAAGCTGGAGGAAATATAGAATAGATGGAAAAATGCTAGTTTTGGAAACAGAAGATTTAGCTTAGAAACATATGTAAGACCACAAGGGAAAGTAGAAAGGACTGGGTTTTATAAATAGCAGAACAGGGAGTACCCTCTTTGCAGGCAGAAAAGCTTCTTGTGAGTAAGTAGAAAAAGGAGAGAAAGCATATGCCTTTAGCAGAGCACTTTGCACCACTGAATATTTACTGTTTTCAACTATTAGGGGGAGAGAGAGAGAGAGAGAGAGAGAGAGAGAGAGAGAGAGAGAGAGAGAGAGAGAGAGAGAGAGAGAGAGTTTGAGCTATGTAAGAGACCAATTGACAGTGTTGACCGGGGTGTCGAACTCGTGACCCATGGGCTGGATGCGTCACGCGCTGGCCACCCCCACCCCCAGTTTAGCGAAGAGGGGAAAACCATCATACATCACATGACAACAATGTGACACTGCAAGTTTGGCACCCCTGGTATAGACAATAGAATAATAGAGTTGGAAAGGACCTTGGAGGTCTTCTAGTCCAATCCCCTGCTCAAGCAGAAAATCCTATACCAGTGATGGCTAACCTTTTCCAGACCGAGTGCCCAAAGCGTGCACGTGCACCTGAACCCCCAAAATGCAATGGGCGCGCACACACATAGAGAAAATAGCAAGCATTTATCAACAAGCAAACTGCAGTAGAACCTCCGGTCATGACCATAATTTGTTGCATAACTTTGGTCGCAACCTGATTTGGTCGTGACTTGACCCTAATTTTGGAAATTTGGCGCTTACAAAAAAAATGGTGTGGAAGGGGAAATCGTCCGCCAAAAAAAAAATTGTGAATTTTTTGGTTGTGGTCAGAAGTGTTCGTGACCAGAGGTTCTACTGTACTTAATAAGTCAACTATAGGAGATTCAAAGTTTGGACAACCTGAAAAGAGGAAAAACAGATTGGCTTTGAATGGATCACATGGGAGGAAACACAGCCGAGAAGTGGCCTCCAGGAAGAGATTGACAGGAGAATTGCTATATAGAATTCAAAGGCAGTTATATAAAATGCAAAGGTAATTACAGCAAGGGCTATTAGAAAAAATGAAATCTCATCCACAACCAGAATCTACCTCTGTCAGGAATAAGAGGACAATTGAGTAACCCAGTAGCATAATACTTCCTCTTTCATAGATTTCTCTTATTTCATTTTCCATCCCAAAATCATCCTACATTCGGGAAAGACCAAAAACAGGTTCTTTTCTCTAATACTAAATTAGTTTTCCAGGCTTATATTTTATTCACACAGGAAGAGATTTGAGATTCTTGGCTTGTTTGCCACTAAGCCTTTAGGACTGTGATGGTGAACCTATGGCATGCAGGTGGCATGCAGTGCCCTCTCTGTGGGCACATGAGCCGTCTACCCAGTTCAGCTCTGCCATGTGTGTGTGCGTGCCTCCCGCCGGCCAGCTGGTCGTCAGGTCTCTGCTGCGCATGCATGGGGGGCGGAGTATGTGCAGGGGGCCACGTGTGCATGCGCAGGGGTGGGACATGTGTGGGGGGTGCACATGCATGCACAGGGGGTGGGCCACATGCAGGGGGCCACACATATATGCACGGGGAGACGCATGCACATTGCATTTTGAGGGGTTTGGCACGTGCTTTGGGCACTCATTCTGGAAAAGGTTAGCCATAATTGCTTTATGATATCTATAGCAGGCAGGTTTAAAAACAAAACAAAATCTTGTGCCTACAAGCCTGCAAATTATTAGGGCAAGTAACATCAGTATGGTTTTTTTCCTTTCTTTCTTTTAACAGATTTGGGGTGGGAAATCTGTTAAACCTCCAGCTGGCTTATTCATGTTATTATGAACAAAAATTCTTTGCCTATTACCACCACAATATGCAAGTAGTAATATTCCTGACATCGATGCCCAATAAATCATTTTGACCAAAAAAAAAACCAACTACAAAGCAACTTATTGTGATCTCAGTGGGTCTTATTTTCACGTGTGTCTTTTAGTAACAGAAGTACTTGACTGTTTAAAGCTAAGAGACTACAGAAAGTTATCCTTTCTGTAAAATAAAGAATTAATGTAGAATAAAGAGTTGTGGTGGCATAGTGGTTATAATGCAGTATTGCCAGCAGTTTGATCCTGACCTGCTCAAGGTCGACTGAGCTTCCATCCTTCCAAGGTCAGTAAAATGAGGACCCAGATTGTTGGGGGCAATATGCTGACTCTGTAAACCTTTTAGAGAGGGCTGTAAAGCACTGTGAAATGGTGTATAAATACTATTGCTATTGCTATTCTCTGCAATCTGAGCTCTAATTTAGCTCTAATAGAAACCTGTCTTGTCCAACAACAAAGTGCATCCACAAAATTTCTGGTTTTGAAAGAGAAACTGACTGGCCTGGTGCAGGATGGGTTCTACTTACCTTTACTACTGGTTCGCAATGGGGCCGCACACGCATGTGCAGAAGCTTCCTGATGACATCGGGGTCGGTGGGCATAGCCTCTCGCCAGTTTTACTACCGGTTCTATAGAACCAGTCCAAACCCGGGCAACCCACCACTGGCCTGGTGATAGAAGAATCTTCAAAGGCTTAGTTACCATTTTCTCTTGTGCAAATTAGAGCCACTGGATGATTTTAAATCAAACACTGAGTGTCACAAAACACTGAGAAAAGTGTTCAGACAAGACCTTAGCTGTTGATGCATATGGCTTTCATACCCAGATTGAGAGTCACATGTAAAAGAATTTAGGGTTCTCTGAATTTGGCTCTGTTTGGCATCTTAATTTATATTTTTGTCATAAATTTGTAATCTCTCAAGTGTTAACTGTTCCATTGTTCTTATCTTCTTTTTAGTTCATTGGCAGGAAATTCTGCTTCTTAGCCCTTAATCTGATTGTACATAGTAATCTAGTCCAGATGGTTTCTCATAGATTTTTACATTAAAAAAAGAAAATTGATATGATAATGTACATAGGACTTAAACATATGTATATGATATTTCAAATATTATTTGCTGGTGGGAGAAGATATTATGAATAAAATATGATCTTGAGAGTTTTCTGCCTAGCTCAGCTATGCAACGTATCTACATATTTAGAGAAATAAACATCTAAATTTCCACTTTTTGGAATGGAAGAAATCATATCTGAAATTATAATAAAGTCAAATGAAATATCAGAAAGAAACTAAAATATTCAAACGTTTTCTCAACAAAATAGTTACAGGATCTAATGTAAAACAAAAAACCAGGAGTATCATTCTGTTCAAAGCATATTCAATAGATGCACTGATAATCATTCATAAAGTATAGTTAAGAGTTATACCATATGCCTTATGGTCTCTTTAGAATAGCAAGGTAGTTTACTGGGATGGCAAGAACTGACATAGCCCTTTCAAAGTCAGTACTGGTCTTGGTCAGTGAACACTGAAAGCTGGACCAAGTAACTCTTTGTCCAGAGATCTACTCTCCAAAAGAAGGAAATGAAAGCTATAACAAGTTTAACAGAATATTCCTCTCCCAAATCTAGGCCTGGAAGCTTTGCCACATGGTAATGCAGGTAGGGGAAAGACAATGCATGAAGAAATTGAAAGGAAAGTCTATGGAAGGGGTGTCAAACTTGATTTCATTAAAGGCTGCATCAGGGTTGTGTTTGACCTTTGGGGGGGGGGGCATGGCCAGGGACCACGGCCAGTTCAACTGCACTCATCAAGGCTCTGTTTCCAGCCAGGATGGCCTCCTACAGCCCTCTGCTAGTGAAAATGGAGCCCAGGAGGCAGCCCTCCTGAGCTCAGTTTTCACTGGCAGAGGCACCACAGACCGGTCCTTCGCTGTTTCCAGGGCGGGCCCAGGGGCCAGATCTAAGAATCCTGCAGGCCAAATTCAGCCCACAGGCCTTGAGTTTGACACACACCCGGTCTATGGAATTTCTCAGTCATCCAGGTCATGGTTGTCCCAAAGGTGCTTTTTCAAAAGACAACTGTACTTTGTTTTTCCTTGAAGACATTTTGCTTCTCATTCTGAATGAGTACTAATGATCAGATGACTGCAAGAAATATAAATCCTTCCATCCTCCACCATTCAGTCAGAACTGAAGAAGCTTCTTGGATGAGAAGCAAAACATCTTCAAGGAAAAAACAAAGTACGGTTGCCTTTTGAAAAAGCACCTTTGGGACAAACTGAAAGGAAGTTTCTTTGCCTCTTTCTGAAACCTTCACAGAAGAGGAAAATCCTCTTCTAATATTGGTGACCTAGGCATATAGAATAGACATGAGAGGCAAGTAACAACACTTGCATTGTGCCATTGCCTAAATGCATACAAGATGTGAATTAACCTGATGTCACATAGTACAAAGAATTATATTGAGTTATCCTTGTTAAACCATACCGGCAAACCATTTTAAATATGCTAAGGGAGAGAAAATAGTTTATATAGTAAGCCAAATCACAAGCATTCCAGAACTTTTAGAGCGTAAATAAAAGAGTACATATAAGCATCATCTCGACTATCCTCTTTGTGTGGTGTTTGTTTAAGAAAATAAATCTTATTTTCATTTTCTCTGTGGTTTTATCAGTCTGTGAAGAAGGCAGATGGGACCTGAATTCAATATACAGGAACCTGAAGCACTGTTAATTATAGAGGTTGTTCCGAACTGATGAAATTAAGTTTCTCCCTTCCCTACCAGATTCCTCTCTCCTGTCATTCTGATCATTTCAGTTCAAGAAACATAAGATCTGAGGACTTCCAGGAAAGGATTTCATGCAAACATAAGACAGCTTTATCAAAGTACAGCCAATTCACAGTGGAATGAAGACAGTGAGTAGACCAGCTCCCAGAGAAAGGGAGGACTTGAGCCCACCTACAAGTGCTAAGGACAGTTGTTCCTCACAGAGAGATTACTACACAATTGTCTTCAACAGGTTTAGAGCCCTGAGATGCAAGGGAATAGCCATCTCGCTCAAACCATGAAGGAACTTTTTAAAATACACGAGGTTTGCCTACTACTTTTTTGTTAAATCACTTTCAGAAATTGCTCAATAACTGCTTTTCAGTTATTAGGAACCTTTGGAGTGACAAGTCTGGATATTGTACTGAGAAAAGGTAGGCTAAGTTCGTGGCTACCTTAAACTTTTTGCTCTCTCTTTTTTATTCTGAATTTTACAGAAATTCTTTTTAGAGGATATTTCTACTATATAGTTCCAGAGAAAAGCTATCTGGGGTCCTGCTGTGTGCAAATGTGATATATCCTCAAATATTTAACAGCATCATAGTATCATCACCGGGGGAAACAGAAAGCAGAATGGGCAGGCAATCTATAAAAAGAATTTAACATTTGTTCAGATTGCCTGGCCATACATATCTATATATAGCCTGATTTTAAAAAACCTAAAAATGATAGCAGTTATTGTGAATGTTGTTACTTAGCAACAAGTGTTTGCAGAAATGGTGTATCTACTAATACAGTGCAGTGTATAATGAAGTTATACAGTACTAGTCATTATATGTTATGTTTTATGGATACTTTTACTGTATGTATAAGACTGAATTTATCTATCTCTCAATGCAACACATTTCTTTCATTGTGATCCCAAGCGGCAGGTGGCAAAGGAACATAAAAGATTGGACATAGAGTTTTCTATAATCATCCTATTGTACTTTCTTTGTATTAACAAATAAAAAAATAAATAGTGAAACATCCTTTCAAATAACATGTAACCTGAAATTTAGATGTAGAGTTTTGAGCAACAGGATTTAGAATTCACTTAGGCATTGTTGACTAAGTTAGGAATGAGACTCCCCAGTTTAATGCAGTGCTCCTAAACCCTGGTAACTTTTAACATCTGTGAACTTCAACTCCCAGGATTCCCAGAATTCAGCCAGTATCTCACAGCCAGGCTGTTTGGGGAATTCTGGGAATTGAAGTCCACAGTTGAAATCCACATAGCTCAAGGTTATCAAAGTTGGGAAACACTGGTCTAATCGATCTTGCTATGTCTTCTCAAAGAATTCTCAAAGAATTGAGGCCTTTGAACTCTGGTGCTCAAAGAACTCAAAGAACTATGGTGCTCAAAGAACTCAAAGAACTAGGGTGCTCAAAGAATCATGGTTCTCAAAGAATTGAGGCCTTTGAACTATGGTGCTGGAGAAGACTCCTGCGAGTCCCTTGGACTGCAAGGCGATCAAACAAATCAGTCCTAGAGGAGATCAACCCTGACTGCTCTTTAGAAGGCCAGATCCTGAAGATGAAACTCAAATATTTTGGCCACCTACTGAGAAGGAAGGAGTCACTGGAGAAGAGCCTAATGCTGGGAAAGATTGAGGGCAAAAGAAGAAGGGGACGACAGAGAATGAAGTGGCGGGATTGTCACTGAAGCAGTAGGCGTGAGCTTAAATGGATTCCAGAGAATGATAGAGGACAGGCAGGCCTGGAGGAACGTTGTCCATGGGAGCCACGATGGGTCGGACACAACTTCACAACTAACAACAACAATAACAACAACAATGTCTTCTCAAGTCAGGAGCATTTCCATATCACTTTCCTGGATTCTGAAGGAAGCCTTGCTTAGTTTCAATCCTAATTATCATTCACTGACAGGCTACTATTTCAATTGATTTTATTTGCATTCTTATGCCAATTTTAACTATTTAGCATACTTTTTCATTACTGTTTGATTATTTTATCCACTCTAGTTTTATGTGGTGTGATTCTTGAATGAATCACAACTATGCTTTTTATTAGTGTTACGGTTGTTAATCACTTGAATGGAATCACAAAATATAGTAAAGATTTATTTTAGCTACTCTAATAATTCTTGTTAACTAACCCTGCATGTTGGGAATGACATCTTGATGCTTCATATATTTACTTCACTGGAAGAAACTAAATTGAGAATAGTTTTAGATTAAGTCTAAAGAATTTTACATTCATTCTAATATGATTATATGCTTTCACATGTTTCTAGAGCAACTTATGATATTGTGCAGAAACGGATATGCTCAAAAAACACGAGTCTTCTTTACAGCAACGTAACATTAACTTTTGCAAATGCCAGAAGTAAGAAAATCTGTATGTTTTAGAGGCAGAGGATTCCAGGTTCAGTTCTTTGCTACGTTTATTAAAATGATTGAGCAGCTGGTGACATGAAATATGTTTTGCCAAGATCTCACCACCAAACTAAGTATACAGTACTGTGTCAATTTATTTGTATATGTATATTTGAGTGTAGACTGATTTACAGTGAAAGTCCAAAACCAGCTAAACCAAAAGGTTATTCTTTAAAAGAGTGTGTGTGTGTGTGTGTGTGTGTGTGTGTGTGTGTGTAATTTTAACAGAATTCTTACAGTTCAGTGTGAACAACATCGGCAATTGAATAGAATTACACCATTTTCTTCCTCTGAGCTATAATAATCATGAAAATCCAGCTTCTTGAGAAGTCAATAATGCTTCATAAAGGTGAAAAGAAAAGAAAGAAAAGGATGATCAGCAGCATAGTGGATGGACTAGATTACACGGGCAATAAGTACATTACCAGAAGTCCTGAAAGGCGAAGTAGGGACAGGTCATCCTGAAGATAGTCTATCAATGTGGTGACAATAAAGCAATGCTGATGTGATGGTGCACAATCTATTAATCAAAAAGTCAGCCCAGCAAGTGATACACAAGAAGAAGTGTACAAGCACTTGAAAAACTGATTCAAGTTGCCCTATGGAGCTATGAGTATGCACATCTATGCCCTGCAGAGGTGTCAAACTGGCAGCCCGTGGGCCAGATGTGTCACACACAGGCCGCACCCACTCCATCTCTGCAAATGGGAAAAACATCATGAAACATCCCATGACGGCAACATGACATGGCGAGTTTGACATATGTGCCCTGTAGCTCCTGCCTTCCTTCGCTTCTTTTAAACAGTGCTACCTGCCGAAACCAATCAGGTCAGCTGGCTAAAAAAAGGAATGTCAGCTTATCAGAGAGAGGTGGGCGTCTTCCTTGTAGTTGGATTATATTACCAAGCTGCAGAGCTGGGAAGTGTCATTCTACTTCACATGCTTGATGCCACCTTAAATGAAACCCACCACATCCCCAGCAGACAGGGTGGGAGATGGGTGGAATTAGAAATGAGATGATGAAGAACTAGGTAGAACACTGAAGATGCTGAATAATTGGAGAATAGAGTAGCCAAAGCTACTGCTGAATCCCTAAATCTCACTTCCACTCAAGGCCCTCAAAAAAAGTCAGGAGGACTCCGGTAATACTTTTTCCAATTTTTTAAAAAATAACCATCATGACATGAATGGCAGCTCACAAAAGTTGTGCTTTTTAAACAAAATATGTTAGTCAAAAAAAAGAGGACTATCAAACTCCTGATTTATTTATTTTGCTCTCTTCCTCCTAGGTTCTCACAGTCCCATTAATCAAATCTTGTTAAAGGAAAAGGGATTAGGTTGCAGAATCTTTGAAACTGGATATGTGTACCCTAGTCCACTTTTATCAGTGAATAACTGAAGGCAGGGCCTTTATGTCTTTGATCCTCTTCCTAGTTGCCTTTTGATGCAGGGGAACATGTTGCCACCCTCTAGCCTGATAAAGAGGAAGGAAGGTACCTCTGTTCTAATTCTGCAGTATTTTGCAAAACAGCCATTCCAATTCCCACTGTGAGAGAATTTCACTTCAAGTGCCAAGATGATGATCATGACAATGACCTGTGAAAGCACATTTCCATGCCTATAAACTGGCATTAACCCACTTCAAATTAAATCTATATGCTTAGTATGATGAAAGCCTTTATCAGCCAGGCACGGACAAAAATTATACTTTAAGGGCTGGTGCTCCGGTGTGTCATAGTGCAAATTAAATGAATTTAATTAGATTTACATCCTTTTCCTTCAGGAGCTCTAAGTGGCATTTCATAGTGCTCCCTTCTTCAATTTCCCCCCACAGTAGCTCTATGAAATAAGTCTGAAAGAGTATCTGGCCCAAAGATGCTGAATGATTTCCTATGCCTGAGGGATGCATTTGAACACTGTTCCCTGAATCTGGGTTTCCTTGGTCCTACATTGAGAACTAACCATTACAGCACACTGGATCTGTTTGAAGACTGCATGGCCTACTGAGGAAAGCCATAACTGGAATTTATCCATCAAGTGGAGAGAGAGAACAAATAAATGATATTTCCAGTCTTTGTGCCTCTTTCATACTGTACATACAGGATGAGGGAAGCAAGTGTTTCCTAGCTGAAGATCTAAAAAAGGATGTCTTAGGTATTCATGGAGTACATTCCTAAACACATTTTTTTCTCCCTTATTTAAATTTGTCTACCTACCTATCAATTCAAATTCAAAGTGAAGCTGTAGTATCCTGTAACTGACTAAAGGTCTCTTTTCTGATTTTGACAGAAAATTAGTTTTACATGACTCCTGAATTTTTCTTTGCACCATGACAATGTTCAGTCAAGTGAGACTAATTGTACATTATGTTAAAAGTTCTGGAGGCTTTTCTATCAAGCTTTAGCAGCAGATGTTTGATTATGACACTATAACAAACATCTTTGAATTGTTTAATTTATAACAGTTAAAGCTTTAAGATATCTAAATATGTCATTCAGAATGCAACATTTTTTCTTCCATTAATTTTCTGAAAGCTTACAATATTTCTGCTAATTCTCTGTAACAAGATATGTTCTGGATCTATTCTCAGGGAATCTGTGTAGAATACACATTTGAAACATCTTAAAAACCTAAGCAAAAACATCTTTCTATTCTGCTGCAAGGCAAATGATTTTTAGATGTTTTGCATTTTTATGCTAAATAGAGCAGCTGCATTTGATAAAAGGCAATCAAGCTAATTCAAGTCAATCAAATCCAGCAGGTTCTTGACTCTTGTTTAAAAATGCTCTCAGCTTTGTATTTCTTTAAAATATTTTACCATACATTGTGGGGCAAGAGTTTGTTGGTTTTAAGCTGTGATGATTTAAACTAGATGTTATATGTTAAGACAATGTGTGTGTGTGTTCTCATTGTACTCCTCAAATTAAGTAATGCAACTCTGAGTCAGGGTTAATTCACATTGTGCATGAAGACTTATTTACTAGGTTGAGCATCTATCACCAAGTGTAATGGAGGGAACGTTCAAAAGAACAAACTCAGAATTATATTTCCAACACATGGACATCCACAGTTCATCTACGTCAGGAGTGTCAAACTTGATTTCATTGAAGGCCGCATCAGGGTTGTATTTGACCTTGGGGAGGGGCAGGGGGTGTGGCCAGGGGGGCATGGCCAGTTCAACATCCGTTTTCAACCTTGATGCAGCCCTCTGCCAGCAAAAACGGAGCTCAAGAGGGTCGCATGTGCCCCCCCAGAGCTCCATTTTCACTGGCAGAGGCACCACGGACCGGTCCTTTGCTGTTTCTAGGGCGGCCCCACAGGCCAGATCTAAGCACCCCAGAGGCCTGATCCAGCCCACGGGCCTTGAGTTTGACACCCCTGATCTACGTTCTTCATTAAATATCTCCGAGGACTGCCCATGTTAAATATGAATTATCTTGTATGTGAATACAAATGGAAATGTTGAATATAACTAAGACTACCATACCTTGGTTGCAAAAGCTGAAACAGGCACTATAGGGGAACAGAGATTTACCTTAGTATATTAGACTTTTGCAACCCAAATTGGAAAGCCCCAGGTTTAATATTAATATTTAATATGAAAATGAAAAGCTGCTAAATATAAACCTATATCCATTTGGTTCATTTTACATATTATTTTCATTTTAGCATATAACTTTGGTGGAGCAATGCTGCAGCAGTTCTTCTGACTCTCTTTTAATAATAACATTACATTATGCTAACAGATTGTGGTTTTAAAATTCCCATAACTACCACATTGCCACAAAGCATTAGAGTCTTTGACATGCTTTTATAATAATTTAGTAGTTATCCAGATTTTGCAATAATCTACTAATTTTGCAACGCAGCTCTAATAATGCCCATTATATTAGCAAAGAGCAGCTTATAGAACTAATTGGTTGGAAATAGAAGTTCTCATTTCAGGAACAAGACATATCAGACATAGTCATTTGGTTCTTCCATGTACACCTTTGAAATAATACAAACTATTTAACTGAAGTCAATTATCTGCACTTTAAAAAAACAAGAGGAATTGATCTGCATATACAGTTTGACTATCAATTTAATCACCCAACATCTTTCACAGTGAAACAATGAGCATATTAATTTTCCTTGGAATAACTGACTACAGCATGCATTTATCTGCTGTTATTTGCCCCTACCAGAAAATCTGGCAATAATAGCTGCATAAAATTTCATAAAACCAGACATCTATCATACTCATACATGCACACTCAGCATTCACATCTATATGTGGACAGAACCACATTCATATGCAAAGTGATTTTCAATTGTTTTGAGAAATATTCATTCCTCAGAACAGATTATTTTACTTTCTATATTTTTACCAACACAAATAGATGTAAAGTTTTCTACTAATATTCAGTTTATAACCACAACTGGGGCTGGAATTCTGGTCATAAAATCATTGTGGTCATAGGTTGAGGCATCAAATGACGAGACACAATTTTTTGACTATTTTTTACAGCAGTTGTTAAGTGAAACTCATGGCAGTAAATCCAAATCTACATTCCCAAATGGGCCATTAAATCACTGGTCAAAAGTCAAGGACTACCGAGGTATTCTTTCCAGCATTTCCTCATTTCTCATTTCTCATCATATTCATTCTTAAGTCAATTCATTCCACTGGAAGTTCTTTGTTCCATCCTCTTCACCACGCCCAAAACATTTTTTCCTAATTTCCATCAAAATCAGTCTAATTTCTTCTGCTCCTTTTAACTATTTTATTTTATTTTGTTTTGTTTTATTTATTTATTTCCCACCCCACCAATTTCACTATCCTATGTTTGTCTTAACTGTTTTGGACCTTCTTTGATTACTTTCTTGCAACTATTGTTTTCCATCTGAAGATATTTTATAAAGTCTGAAATTCAGACTTTATCATTTTTGTATCATTCCCTCATTTTCATTTTTTCATATAAACAGTCTCTTTTACATCATTATTCCAATAAATATTGTTTATTTATTGAAATATATAGAGTTGCCCATCTTACATGACTTTGCACTGCTCAAAAGTTAAATATATTTTATTTCTATTAGCGTAATTCAAGAACTTCTGTGGCTCTTTATAGCATATTTTTATTGTGTTTCAAACAATTTATGCATTGTCTTTCCTTTTGCTCACTTTCCATTTATTCTGTTTAAGGATTCATCTGCCTTTTAGTACCTATTCATAAAAGGCACATTTTTTCCATATTCATTTTTTCCCAAGATCCAATCTAGATGCTACCAAAATATGCACTTTTCTATGTTCACAACTTCTTGTCACCACTGTATTCTTCACTAATTTTCTCAATTTGGTATCCTAAACCTACTTTTAGTTTCTTTGTGTACACAGCAATAAACATATGCTTAAACTACATATTCTAAACCAACAGATCATTTTTGGGTACTCCTAATACAATCACCGTTTTAATTTGTGCTTCTGTATCCTAATGACCCAGTCACTATTAGTGTATTCTCTTCTCTCATTCCCATTCATCCAATTTATAGAATAATTGTTATGCCTGGATATAATTTATTTAAAATGTTGCCCACTATTTCTCCAAATTCATCTTTTGTTCATTCACTGAAATGTAACATGTAATTAGAAATTATAAATGGTTATTTTCACATACATTAAAAACTGACCTGAATGATTTTTTCTAACATGCATGTAATCTTTTCATTCAAAATTCAACTACAATTTCACTCACTTTTATCAACTCTGATATCAGACCACCTTTATTCCCTTCTATTACAATTCTGAACCAAAATTTAACTTCTTAGTTTCACAAATACAAAGTCTTTTTCTTTTCTTTTTTCTTTTTTTTTCTTTTTTTTCCCCCATGTATTAGGTCATGCTCTTTACCAGCTATTCTACATACTGTACATTCCAAGTCACAATTCTCCATTTGCCAAAATTGTTGGTAGATGAGTTAATCAATATTGGCTTCACCAACCACAGTGGATTTAGACAAACAATGTGTTCACATGTTTTAGAACTATTTTCTATATCACCAGCCTTAGTCATACCAATATCATACACAATAAGGAGACAATACAAGTCATTTTGGGCACATTTTGGTCAGAATGCCACAAGCACAATCAAAGTTTTATACTTACTTATCCTATGTAAACTAGGATCCTTAATCTAAACATTATCTTGCAAGCAAAGCATACTGTTGTTTACATCCCAGTAATAAGGATGTACCTGACAATGGCATCCAAAGGATTCTTAAGAACTTATTAGAATACGACTATTAATAAATTGCTAGAATGTAATAATATAATAATTTCACATATCTTTTCATAAGCTGGAGCATTGCCTGAACAGTGCAGACCAAGTTAAATTGAAAAGAAAGCTCTCAGTATATTTTATAAATGGTAGACAAAAATAACAAGCAGTTCAAGGAAAACTTCAATGCCAGCCATTGTTTAATCAGTGATTTTTCTTATAAACTATTTTTTCTCATGGTTAAGTGCAAAATTAACCTTCTTTTCAAAGAGGTTTGATCATTTCTTATATAATAAATACAGCCAGAGGTAGCAAGCCCTTTGCTTTTGAAGATTTTCCTTACTGTGGGTTTGTAGTACAACTATTATTTTAATAAAGTTACTCATTAACTCATGTCTCCTTTCCACAAACACGGCATTAACAAAAGCAGTATTTATAACAAGGTGTTACTGTGCACAGTAGCACTGCACTATGCCTTTTTCTCAAATATACAACCACAACTTTCATGGCTCAGTGTGTTCAGCAACTGTAATTACTTCCCACAGCAATTCCAAGCTAAGAAAATTGTTCCCGCATGTTAGTGCCAACTGGTCCACAGGCTTTTTTATTTACTAGAAGCCTTCATGGCAGAGTTGCAAAGCAGCCATCTGCATCCGAAACACGGTTGCATTGGGCACATTCATGAGGCTCTGTTAAATTCACCCACAGAAAATTCTTTGTTGCTGAAAACAGAGAGTGAAGAAACCCACAGTAGTTGCAGTCCTCATCAAGTTTCTAAAGCCTTTAATATTGTACTCAAATGTGCCTAAGGGCCAAACTGTATATTTTGCCAGGAGATCTGCAACTGATTTTTTGACTACTTAAGTTTTTTTCCCCTTAGAGCAGCTGTGAGGGGCAGTTTATTTGGGGAAATGTGGTGGTCACTGGGGACATTTAACAGCCCTCTGCATCAATCTAAATTCTCTGCTCCTATTTCCTTGGGGTGGGAGGATGGAGGAACATGAAACAGACAGTTGCACTCTGCTACTGTGGCAAAAGTACATCATTCAATGGCCCCCATCCAAATTTGGAATCCTTGTATAGTTGGGCACAATTGTAAAATAGTGACATTTGGGTCTTCTCTGTAGCCTGTACAAAAGCAGATGTAATTCCTCTTAAACAGATGTTGAGAGCATGGCAGATCTGCAAAAGAATAAATTAAGTAAAAAGATGAAGTAGAAATTATCTGGGGTATGTTTATTTAATAATAGTGGAATAGTGACAAGCTAAATTGGATATTTGTTTTAAAAGATGCTTGGTCTATTCCTGATATCCTGATATGCCAGATTTTTTCTAGGCTTTGTACATCTTCAGAAAATATTTCCAAATCCCAACTAAATCTTCTACCCTATTGTGTAAGAAAAACAATACAATTGAAATCTTGCTTCCCAATCTTTATTTTTAAAAAACAGCCATATTTAAATTAGCCTGAAAGAACAATCTCATCAGGATATATTTGTTGTGAATATTTTCCTTCTACTTCTGTTCAAAAGTTCACAAAGCGGTTCATACAGTTACAGTGACGCGAGTGACTTACAACCATTCATTTAGTACGGTTCGAAGTTACAATGGCCCTGAAAAAGTGACTTATGACCATTTTTCACACTTATGACCATTGCAAAGTCAATGGGGAAGCCAAATTCACTTAACAACTGTGTTACAAATTTAACAAATGTAGTGATTCGCTTAACGAATGGAGCAAGAAAAGTCATAAAAATGAGGCAAAACTCACTTAACAATTTTCTCGCTTAACAACATACATTTGGGGCTTAATTGTGGACGTAAGTCAAGGACTACCTGCATAAGCTGCATTTAGTAAAGATGTTCCTAGGCTCACCCACTTTTTTGAATAAAGTTATTTTTTATTTCTCTAGTACCTGATTATCCATATAGGTTTTGCTTATTTTGGGAATAAGCCTTTCCTTGCCTGGAATCATCTGTTCCTACTCAAGAAGGTCAAAATCAGAAATGGATTGGATGACCAGGCCAGGTAGGGCCTCACATAAAGTACCATACAATTCTTCACTTAATAGAAGCTGAAATCACTACCAAAACCCCCTAATGCATTAGCCTTCTTTCTTGATGATGGCAGTGTCAGTTTGTTATCTGGCCAAAGAAGCCTCAAAAGACAAATCATCTAGATTAGATCCAAGATCAGGACAGATAATCACATCCAGGCCACAGGGATGGAAAAAATAATACATGTATTCATGGTATCCATCTTGCATGAAACAATTCATAATCTCCCCTGAAAATTGTTTCTTATCACACCAGTGGAAAACTTAATGACATAATAGAACTTCTAGGAGTTAAAAATCTCCATCAAGAAATGACAACTGTGCCAAAAAATCGACTGCCTACCACAATCCCATTAGACACACACAGGAATCAAGCTGAAATATTCCCATAACTATGTGTAATTAGCAATCAGAAACAAATCACATTTCTCTGAGTCTGCCTGAATTGGCTCTTTGTTTACTAAAAGTACAGTTGTAAGTGATCGGGTAGGCAATATGAGCTGCTTACAAAGAAGCAAATGGGTTAGACTGTTGCTAATCTTTACAGGAAAACTGCCCACCTGAGGGCAAAGACACTCATACATAATAAAATAAATAAATACAACACATTAACTCCAGTATAGAGAGCCAGTTTGGTGCAGTGGTTAAGGCACCAGGCTAGAAATTGGGAAGCCAGAATTTCTAGTCCTGCTTAGGCACAAAGCCAACTAACTGACCCTGGGCCAGTCTCTCTCCTTTGGCTCTATCAGGCAGAAACTGGAAAACCACTTCTGAAATCTTGCCAGAAAAATTACAGGGAATTGTCCAAGCAATTGCATGGAGTCAACAGTGACTTTAAGGCATGAAACAAATCAAAATTCAAATATATTCAATATAAAAGTTGAGAGCTAAAGCACCAAAATTAAAGTACCAATGTTCTGACATTAAAGTTCATGCATCAGAAAGAATGACACACACATCCCTTTATTAAATTTATATGCTGCCAATCTTACTATCCAAAGTGATTCTGGGCCTTTCCCTACTAGAGGATTAAGCAATCCTTTGGTGCCATTTAAATATTTGGATAGAGCCAAGAACTTTGGCTAGTGAAATGGGTGGCATATAAACTTAATAAATACATAAGAATAAAAAGGAAGAACTGAGGTGGATGGGTCAATAATGCAAGCTGGACGAAACAATATCACAAATGTAGACGGGAGTTGGAGCTTCATTTTGTTCCCTTTGGGATTTGAGACATTTCTTTATTTCCCTAAGCTAAATGCGATAATTTTAACATTGTTACCATTTCTGTGTGTTTTTTGTCTCCAAGTACAGATATGAGTTAGTGATCATGTTCAAGAGAAGAAAACCAAGATAAGATCAAGTCTATCTGATCACTGCAAAAATATAGACGGAAAAAAGCCAACCAACTTGTTTGTTACTTAGACAGAAAGAAAAGCAAAATACAAGAACGTTGAATAGAGGCTAATACTATAGCTGCTGACATTCTATAGATATGGCTTCCTAACTTTCTTCAATACATGCATACTGTTAATAGATTTGTGGTGGTATTCAGCCGGTTCTACCTGGTTCGGGCGAATCGGTAGCGGCAGCTGCGGGAGGCTCCACCCGCACACCCAGATGTCATCACATCCCATTTTTGACACTCTGCGCATGTGCGCTTGCGCTCACATTTGCAAACTGGTAGTGAAGGTAAGTGAATACCACCCCTGGATTGTTGTGGGAGTTTATTATAGATAGACAAAAGATATGATGTGCTAGATTATCAAACTTTCAAGAAGATACACAATATCGACAACGGGAGATTTCAATAACCTTACAACCACTGGAAATCTACCTTGTTCAAGAGTCAAGAGGTCAAACAACTCTCAGTCATCTTTTGCTGACTTCATTTATCAAAAGGTAGAAGAAAAGAGAAGGTCCTCATCTCCTGAACCTTACCCATAAGGAAGCTTTGGTTGAAGAAGTAAAGGGATCAGAACCTTGGAAGAAAAATACCATATTATCCTTGAAATAATACTATCAAGGTGAAGAGAAATAAAGAAGGATCAGACTTATAGAAGAACAGATTCAGAAGGACAGATTTTGATCATTCAGATACTATAAACACAATTTCAAACAATTTATTCAAGAAATTAAAAAAAAATGAGAGCCATCTAAAGAGACAAACGTAGATATTCATACAGGTGCCCCATGTTGCAACTGCCCAATCTCACTCTTTAAATGCAGCAAAGCTCAACTGCGGGTAGTACAATTTATGTCAACATACTTCCTACATGATTAAATCATGGGAGGAAGGCATGTTAATGCAGGTATTGGGAAATGCCCTGACAGTCTAAATTGGCCTGTTTCCTGTCATTACTGGCAGTCAAAAGCCAGCAATCTAATTTTAAATTCTGAAAATTGCATAACTACATTAAGGGTTCCTTGTGGCTTTCAAGGTAACACTATTTGTGGCCAAGAACTGGATGAAGCCACCAACCATGCCCATCCAGGATTTAGAGCTTAAGGTAGATAATCATAAAGTATTTTCTGGCCTTAATGATACAGTTTCCACACACTTATCTTGAGAGCTACCAGGATCCCCACTTCATCTGGGTGTAATTTTTAATGACTTTTTTATTTTGCAAAAATGAACTAATAGGAGGGTAGCTTGTTGGAAAGCAAAGAGCCAGTCTTTAGCATTATCTTTATTTCCAAGATTCACAGAGATCATATAAGTAACCAAGCTTCTCACAGCAAGGCATGATCAGGGAAGCTAGAGTTACACAGACTTCAATAAAAGGATTGTTTGTTTATTTTTCATTCATTCAACTTCTGCAGCCACTCATCTCAAACAAATGCCTTTGATTGACAAACTATCATCAAGCAAAACCAGATATAATAAAGTACAAAATCAAATATATATGTCAGTCAAGGAAAAATATCCATTATAGATGTCAATATAGCCAGGAAACAGGGCCCTTCACAAACTAACGAGCTCTGCAACAAAGCCAGGTCTTCCAAAGCCTTACAAAAGGTCAACAGGGTCAGGGTTATGGAGAGTCCCATGAAGAGTGTGTTGCAGTAATCCAAACAAGAGGTCAAGAGAGGATGAGTTGTTGACCAGGAAACTAATGTTTCTACTGAAAGTCTTGAGGGAGCATATGTGCCAATGTCACCATTGTTTCTGCAGGCCTTCAATGTCATGGAAAGTTCCTCAGGAAACACCCAAAGTCCCTGAGATGACACCCAATATCCTTGGAAGATCTCCAAGGGTGGTGGATAGCTATTTCTGTACTTTTTTATCTTATCTAAAGTGTGCCAGCATGTCTGGGTGTAGTGTGCCAGTGCTTCTTGGTGGAGAAGTGGACAATGTAGCAAACATATATATATGAGTATTAAAGTGTGTTCAGGGTTCTCCCTTTGTAAGAGAGGCCAGTCTTTATTCAGTTTAATAAACACGTAAGGCTTACTAAGGTAAATACCTGAACTCTGTCTTTCTTTATAACAACCACATCTGAAACCGGCAAAGTGACTGTGAACAGAATCTCCTGGTCTAGGAAGGGACACAACTGGCACACAACCAAAGATGTGCAAAGGTCGTCCTAGCCACAGCTGCCATCTGCTCTTCCAGCAGGAGCCATTAGTCCAGAAGGAGCCATAGATTGTCATTCCATTCAGGACCAAAGAACCCTATCACCAGATGGCCCAAATATGCAAAGTCACTTGATCAAATTCAAGGAGGACCTTATGGGTTTTTTTTTTTTAAAAAATGAATGCTGGTCAAGGTAAAAATATAAGCTTGAAAAAAGGAAAAAATTCCAGGCAAATTTATAGCAATATAAATTTCTCTCTCTCTCTCTCTCTCTCTCTCTCTCTCTCTCTCTCGATAGGAATACTTACTTTCATCCCACATGAACTCCCCTTCCCTGCTGTTTTCCACAGGCTCTAGCAAAAGCTGTCCCAGAGAAAGAGGAAACTGCAACTGAAAATAACAGCCTTTCAATTACAGCCCTTTGCCCACCACAGCCTCCCAGACATGGGAACACAGAGCTTTTCCTCCCAGATGACACAAACTGGGTGGGAAGATTTCACTAGAAAGGGCAACTCCTGAAAGTGAGGATGCTGTCCATTCAATCGTGTCTGATTCTTGGCAATGTTTTGGATCAGCTCTCTTCATATTTTCCGATCTTCTATGGCTTCTTTCAGGTATTTTATGCTCTGGCTGATGTCTGCTTTGATGGTGTCTATTCACTGTGTCTTTTTGGTGACCTCATTTCATTTTATTGCTGGCCCTCCTGAGCATAACTGCCTTTTTCGGTAAATTCAAATTGCATGACAGGGCTGAAATAAGGAAGACAGAACTATGTGATTTTGCCCCCCAGTGATATGTCTGGTTTTTTTATGCTCCAGTCGTTGCCTGTTTATCACCTTTGATGTCCAAGGAATGCACACAGAAGCCTTCTCCAACACCACAGCTTGAAGGTAATGAGGCCTACATGGCTTTAAAGATGATAACCAGCCTCTTGAAATGGGCCCAGAAAACAATGAGAACCAGTGCAACTCTCACATCATTATTCGGTTTATTCTGGTTTGATGGTTTATTCTACTAAATTATCTTCTGTCAGTTGGTGAGTTTTCTGCAGAGAAGATTGCAGGAATTTACAGTAGAAATGGAAATTAAGGGATGTTCTTGGCAGATTTTATTTTCAGCATTTTTGCTCTTAGTTGTTCATTTCTAAAGAGACACTTCAACTGCTACCAGTCACAGCTACACCAAAGGCCTGGATTTATTAATTAGTCTTTATGGGGCTACAACAAGTGGTGGGTTGCCCCCGGTTCAGACTGGTTCTATAGAACCGGTAGTAAAACCGGCAGGAGGCTCCGCCCACTGACCCCGACATCATCAGAAAGCTTCTGCGCATGCGACCGCAGCCCCATTGCGAACCGGTAATAAAGGTAAGTAGAACCCACCCTAAGCTACAACCATTTTCTACCAGTTAAGATGTTGTTGGTTTTTTTAAAACAAACACAAAGGTCTTCCTTCTACTGAGGCTATATATGTGAATTGTTATTATTATTGTTCTTTCACTGGCTAAAATCACTGAAAAGTAGAATCAAGCCTTTCTTTAAAAAAACCAAAGGGGTAGAATATTGACTACATAGTTGGTCTCACATCTCAACTTCTTGAATCTGTGTCTCTAGTTGAAATGAAGCATCATCCTTCTCATTTCATAGTTCTTCTCTTTCTCTTACGTTTATTATGCTACGCATTTTGTTTTTCAGTCTGGTTTCCAAATCAGAACAGAGTTAGCATTTTGAAAAATAACAGATGCCGCATATATTAGTTGGAGTGGAAAAATCACAATAATTAGAGGAAAATATGTATGTTACCATGACAACTATTTTGACTATCTGTAGCATCTCTGATATAATGTAATCACTGGATTGATTCAATCAAAATTTGTCTAGGCACATATCTTGGCATTCATAGGACCACTAACAAAAGCCCATCCACTAAAACTGCACTTCTGACAAATCTTTTCTTTTTACTAGTTGACATTTCTGCCTTTGGCCACTTAAGAAATACACAGATTCAGAATCCTAATTATCTTGCAGGAATATTTTCAAACTGAATCAATACTGATACATATATACACAGCAAAAAAAAAGCCCTCATGAAACTCATGATCATGATAAGTAACATTAACAATAGTAGATCAGAAACAAGACACAAAATGAAGGGATCCGAGTTTAAAGGAAGCCATATCACCACACCTAAATATGTATGACTCGATTGTAATAAATTTGCACCAGTAAATGAATGACTCATCTCACCAATTGCACTCAAATGAATTTTAACGGGTTTTATTGTTTTTAATAGATTTTAATTGTTTTTTGCTGGGTTTTTTATTATTTTATTGCATTGTTTTGTCTTTTTAACTCTGTACACCACTCAAAGTCACAAATGTGAGATAGACAGCTGTATTAATTTACCAAATAAATAGGTAAAGAATGGTGACAGTCAGCTTGGAAATAGTATTTAAGGAGGGGGCGGAATGGAACATCAATAGATTAAATAGTAAATATGAGCCAGCAGTGTTATGTGGCCACAAAACAGGCAATTGCAAATTTTAGCCTGAATATCCTGAGGCATGTTTTCCAAATTCTAAGAAACAATAATTCCCAGTGCAACATGTTTCCCACAGTGGGTAACAAGTGATAATGAGAAGGCCACACATGGGACATACAAACTATGCCTTCTTGTGCAATTGCTTCCTATGGACTGGTATTCAGAATTTCATGGTTTTTATCCCACGTACAATACAGCAGTCATCACTGGTGACCACATTCCCAACTTCTAAGCAGAGCGGTGTTAGGGGCAAACAGTGGAGTTTTGTTAGAAGTCGCGTTTTACATGAAAAGTTCATATTTCATTTTTTTAAAGAGTTCTAGAGATGATAACTACCTGGACTGATACTATGTAATTTTAATATAAAATAAATAAATAAAAAGATTTGCCTTCTGTCTGTCTTTACCCAGTGATCCAGTTACCTTGATGCCCTGTTTTTTCTAGTTTTAAAAATTATTAAAAAGAAATCTCATTTTTGTTGCAATTTACAGTATGTTTTAGAAATAAATAAAAAATAAAGAAATAAAACCTTTTGTGGGTTTTGTTTATTCCTTTTTGTGTTTTTTTTATTTTGCATTTATGCAGTTTGTGTTTCATTTTGTTCTCATTTGGGCAGCTTTACAAATAAAATTTTCTAACCCTCTGATAATTTCTTTGTTTTGATCCCTCCGACATTCTGGCATCTTTCTTAGTGATATTTTTCATGGAATGTTTGCCAAATTTCTGTGGGTTCTGTGGTGGGTTGTTCCCGGTTCACACCAGTTCACAAGAACCGGTAGTAAAAAATTTTAGTACTTCGGAGAACCGGTAATAACATTGGCTGGCCACGCCCCCGAATCGGTCCCCGGCCCAGTCGCCGCTCACTTACCCCGCCCACCTCATCAGAGGCTTTTTTTTTTCTTTTAAAAGCATTTTTTCTACAACCTCTTCAGCTGAAAAAATGCTTTTAAAAGTTTTTTTAAAAAGCCTCTGATGATCACGCAGCTCAGCTGGGATCATCAGAGGCTTCAGAAAGCATTTTTTCTGCAACCTCTTCAGCCAAAGAGGTTGTAGGGAAAAAAATCCCTTTAAAAGCCTCTGGCGATCCCAGCAGATTTGCCTGATCGTCAGAAGCTTCTAAAAGCATTTTTTTCTGCAACCTCTTCAAACGAAGAGGTTGTAGGGAAAAAAATGCCTTTAAAAGGTGTTATGTATTGATACTTTTCAGTGGGAGATTCAAACCTGCTTAAGTTTCTGATTGACTGACAGTCCCTCCAGGATTGTATATAAGGAGGGCTGCAGCCTCTGAGTTTTTGCTGAAGTCTCACTGTATATTAAAGAGCTGTTGTCACTAGCCTGCTTGTGCCTCTCTTATTCCCGAACCACTTCATTGGCGACGAGAGTGGGATTGAAGCCACAAGAGGCGAACCAGTGAGACCCCGAGCTTCAGCTAGGCGACGAGGCGAACTACAGGAGGCATACCGAACATGTCTGCCTAGGTTCCGCCCAAGCCTTTTGATCCGACCCGCAAAAAATGGGTCTCGTACCTAACGAGGTTTGAGTGCTCGCTTGAAGCCAGCGACATGCAGGGACTCTCCGCTAATCGGAAGAGAGCCCTCTTCCTAAGCCACTGCGGACCGGACGTGTTCGAGATGGCAGAGTCACTTTGTGAGCCAACGCCATCCAGACAGTCTCCTGGGACACCCTGATGGCAGCTCTCCGGGCTCACTACGCTCCCGTGCCCTCCAAGTTCGTGCAACGATACCAACTCAGACAGCGCGTACAGCGAGAGGGAGAACCGGTCAGCGCTTACATGGCGAGCCTCCGTAAAGCCGCAACTCATTGCGATTATAGGGACTTGGACGATGCGTTGCTTGAGCAACTAATCTGTGGTGTTCAGGACATTAGGCTACAACGGCGCCTGCTCGCCAAGCCTGACTTAACGCTTGCTGGAGCCCTCGACGAGGCCAGGGCTCATGAAGCGTCCGCTGCAGCGTCCGCTAACCAGCAAAGACAGTCCTAAATTTGCACCAGTGCACAGGGAAGACGCCGGATCCAGTTCGGAATCCAAGTCAGATGAGGACATCTTCCGAACAGAGCACCAGAGAAAAGACGCAGGCAGCCCTCGGCGAAACTGCCCCAGCTGTGGCCGGCACCATGATAGACTGTCCTGCAAATACAGAGAGGCTATTTGCAGGCGTTGCGAGAAAAAAGGGCACTTGGCGCGAGTCTGTAGAGCCATTCTGCCCAGAAAACACCAACCACGTGAGCGCCGTAGCCAACCAGAATCAACGCGTCAGAAGCATCCAATGAGAGAAGGCGGCGCGAAGAAACGGTGCGAATTTGAACCGTGAGATGGCCGCAGCGTACACATAGACCAGGCCAGCACGGCGATCGAGGACAAAGTCAGCACGGTGGTCGAAATCAACGGCAAGCCATGCTCGATGGAGATCGACACCGGATCAGCTCTCTCCATAATGTCGTGGGCAACCCTGAAGACCCTCCTGCCGTCGTTCCGGAAGGACCAGCTATCCAAGCAAAGACTACGCATCCTAGACTACCAGGGGAACCGGGTCCCCCTCGAAGGCGTGGGCACGTTCAGAGTCACCTACGGAGACTACGAAAAAGACCTGCCACTGACCATCGTGTCAAAGCAGCTACCCAGTCTTCTAGGCATGGGGTGGTTCCGAGCCCTTGGCATGGGCTTCACCGGCGTCCACCGAATGTCCGAGCCGTCACTGAAGGACAGCCTCCTGAACGAGTTCCAAGACGTCTTCAGGGACACGTTGGACAAGTATGTGGGGACCCCTATCTCCCTAAACCTAGACCCCAACGTAGCCCAAATAAGACTTAAAGCCAGACGGGTGCCCTTCGCATTGAAACCAAAGATCGATGCGGAACTGGACAAATTAATTAAACAAGGGGTGTTGGTCCCTGTTGACCATGCGAAATGGGAGACCCCCATAGTGACCCCAGTTAAATCTGACGGCTCAATCAGAATTTGCGCCGACTACAAGTGCACGATCAACAAGGCTTTGCAGCCGAGCACCTATCCGGTGCTGATCGTGCATCATCTACTACACTCCCTGGGGCCCGGCAAAATTTTTGCGAAATTAGACCTAGCTCAGGCCTACCAACAATTACCAGTTGACGACGCCACGGCAGAGGCACAGACAATTGTAACTCATAGGGGTGCATTCAAATGCACCAGGCTCCAGTTTGGGGTGAGTGTCGCACCCGGCCTTTTTCAAAGTACCATGGAGCGCCTCTTGCAAGGGCTCCCGGGGGTGGTGCCCTATTTTGATGACATTTTAATCAGCGCTCAGGATGAACATCAACTAGGGGACAGAGTGAGGAATGTCCTATCCAGATTTAGGGAAGCGGGACTGAAATTAAAGAAAAATAAATGCATGATCGCTGTTCCCTCCGTCGAATTTTTAGGGTACAGGGTGGATGGCACAGGCATCCACCCCACCGAAAGTAAAGTGAGAGCAATCAAAAACGCACCAGCCCCCAAAACCAAAGCAGAGCTCCAAGCCTTCCTTGGACTGCTCAATTTTTATTCAATGTTTTTGAAGGACAAGGCCACAGTTGCAGATCCCTTACACATACTTTTAGGTAAAAATGTACCTTGGGTTTGGGGAAAAGCCCAAGCAGCCGCTTTCGAGGCTGTTAAGAGACTTCTATCCGAAGATAGCTTCTTAATACAATACAACGCGGCGCTACCACTTGTATTGGTTTGTGATGCCTCCCCCGTAGGAGTTGGTGCCGTCCTAGGCCATAGACTACCAAACGGCCTAGAGGCGCCTATTGCATTTTACTCTTGCACCCTGTCAAGCGCAGAGCGGAACTATAGTCAGTTGGACAAAGAGGCTCTGGCTGCAATTGCGGGGGTTAAAAAATTCCATGAATATCTCTATGGCCGCCAATTCGAACTTGTGACTGACCACCGGCCCCTGCTTGGACTTTTGGCCGGTGACAAGCCCACCCCCGCCGCCCTGTCCCCACGGTTGACCAGGTGGGCCATTTTCCTGTCGGCCTATTCATACCAGCTTGTCCATCGACCCGGACGGACCTTGGGCCATGCGGATGCCCTCAGCCACTGCCCCCTCCCCAACTTACTGGTCAACCCCACGCCGGAGACCCCCGTTCTACTGATCGACACCATGACTTTGGGACCTATCTCCTCTTGCGAGGTGGCGAAAGCCTCTGCTAGGGACCCTGTAATTCGTACTGTAATGGGTTGGGTCCTTAAAGGGTGGCCGGTCAAGGCGGTCGGGGGAGAGTACCAGGGTTATGTTAACAAACATAACGAATTGTTTATGCAAGGGGGTTGTTTGTTGTGGGGTGATAGAGTGGTAATACCAACAAGACTAAGAATGTGCGTCTTGGAGTTACTGCACGAGGGGCACCCAGGGATTGTCCAAATGAAAAGTTTAGCCCTCAGTTACGTCTGGTGGCCCAACATGGACCAAGTCATATCCGAGTGGGTGGGGAAGTGCAGACCCTGCCAGGAGTCTCGGCCCGATCCCCCGATAACGCCCATCCGAGAGTGGGAGAAACCAAAAGGGCCATGGGGGAGGATCCATATTGACTTTGCCGGCCCCTTCCATTGGCAAACATTTTTAATCGTAGTCGATGCCTTTTCAAAATGGCTCGAAATAATACTAATGCCCTCAACCACAGCCGAGGCAGTCATCAAAGTCCTTCGCAAACTATTTGCCACCCATGGCCTACCGGATACTCTGGTATCTGACAACGGCCCTCAATTCACAGTGACTCTGTCTGAGGGCTACCTGGCCGGACTGGGCATCCGCCATGCCCTATTGGCCCCGTTCCATCCGGCTTCGAATGGTTTGGCTGAACGTTTCGTAAGAACGTCCAAAGAAGCATTGTCCAGACTAGATAACGGGGACTGGCAGGCCAGGATAGATCAATTTCTAGCTGTCCAGCATGCCACACCATGCACGGCCTCAGGGAGAAGCCCAGCCGAACTCCTCATGGGCAGGAAGCTTTGGTGCGTGTTAGACAGGCTTCACCCCAATTATACACATGAGAATTTCAAGGGAGAGACCACCGGACTAAGACAGTTCCAGGTGGGGTCCCCAGTGTTCGCTCGCAATTATGCTAGCGGACCTCTATGGGTTGCAGGAACTGTAGTGGGCATAACAGACCCAAAATCATACACGGTAGACATAGGGGTGGACAGACTCTGGAAACGCCACATAGACCAACTTAGAAAAAGAATAGTCGGCGAAGCAAATATCAATTTAGACATCTCCGAACCTAACTACAACAACTTTCCCAAAACAGCTAACTCAAGCCCGGGTTCGAGAGAATACTTAGCTGACAAGCCCTGGTTCCAGCGCTGCCCCAGCGAGTCACCACTCCCAACCGGGGATAACCACGCCCCGGACAAAATCCAGGAGGTTCCATTGGCGGAGCCGGGAGAGACAGAAAGTCCCTCCGACCAGCTCGACGCCCCACCAAACACTGAACTGCGCAGGTCAACTAGAACGAGAACTCGGCCAGGGCACCTGCGAGATTTTGTGTGTACTTATGTAAATATTTGAGTATTAGTGCCTTCTGGGAAGGGAGGGGTGTTATGTATTGATACTTTTCAGCGGGAGATTCAAACCTGCTTAAGTTTCTGATTGGCTGACAGTCCCTCCAGGATTGTATATAAGGAGGGCTGCAGCCTCTGAGTTTTTGCTGAAGTCTCACTGTATATTAAAGAGCTGTTGTCACTAGCCTGCTTGTGCCTCTCTTATTCCCGAACCACTTCAAAAGCCTTTGGTGATCCCAGCTGACTTGCCTGATCGTCTGAGGCTTCTAAAAGCATTTTTTTTCTGCAACCTCTTAAGGTTGTAGAAAAAATGCTTTTAAAAGTAAAGAAAAAAAAAGTTGGCCATGCCCACCCAGTCACATTACTCCCCAAGCCACGCCTACAAAATAAGCCACGCCCACAGAACCGGTAGTAAAAAAAATTAGAATCCACCCCTGTTCCACAGGTATTCTGAGAGTTTATGTGTCCCTTTCTATTTCTTTTTCCAGATTCCTCTTCATCAATTTTCAATTTTTTGATACACAATTCCTCTTTTGAAATCAAGTGCTCATATGTACAATTTAAATTTGAGTGAACCTGGCCTATTTTTAACTGCTTCACAAGACTATGTATAACATCATATCCCTAGTTATCTGAACTAGTTCCAGTCACACACATATATACACTTCCCCACACATACATAAAAGGCAAGTAGGTTAGTATTTGTTATTAGCAAAAGCCCCAAGCCAACTGAAACACACTATAGTCCTATCAAGTTAAAGGAACATAGTGCTGAAGGAGTGGAGTTATCCAAGAGCTTTAGAGCATATTACAGGCAGATAATTTTTTATCCTGTAACCTTGGCTGACACAACACAAGGAAGTGAAACATTGCAAATTCAAAAGATCCCAGTTTACCCACTTTGTGGTGGTTACTCATACAGACACATTCACACACATATTACATGATACATCTGTTTTCCATTGAATTAATTCAAAAGCTGCTTCTGATATTTAATAAGTTTAACATTTAAATTAGATTTGAGAAACAGCCTTCTCTGCACTTCTGCTTACCTGTTTCCTACAAAGGTCAGCAAAGTAACCAGAGGTAGGTTTCAGCAGACCAGCTCTGGAGAACTGGTAGCGGAAATTTTGAGTAGTTCGGAGAACCAGTAGTAAAAATTCTGACTGGCCCCGTCCCCAACTATTCTCTGCCTCCCAAGTCCCAGCTGATTGGGAGGAAATGGGGATTTTTCAGTAACCCTCACCTGGATTAGGGAGGGAATGGAGATTTTACAGTATTCTTCCCCTGCCATACCCACTAAGCCACACCTACAGAACTGGTAGTAAAAAATTTTGAAACCCACCACTGAAAGTAACTACTATCTAAAGATAGTTTGGTTTAAAAGTGTATTTATTTATTTAAAATCAAGGCACCTGAAATTTTATTTTCTGTTTCAGTTTCATTAAAAAAAATATGCAATATGCAGTATACATCAGTAATTCTTCATAGAATTATGGAATCATTTTCATTAACTTCAGTTCCTGATAAGGCCTATTTTAACATTTACAGCATTTCCTTTCAAATGACTATTAACTTTACACTTGGTTTGTTGTCAAACAAATGGTTCTATATTTTTAAAAAGCTACCTCTGTTCTAACGAAGGAGTGTCAGAGATACTCTACAAATTGAAACTGTGCTTCAATTGATTTCCTGCTTAATTTGCTATAATGATAGTTCTTATAATTACTTAGACTGTATGCAGTAATTAATTACCAAATCCCTACAGACTGCTTAAGAAAACATAGCCAGCAATTTCACATTGTTTGTCACCAATTTTAACGTATAATAAACTAAATGACTGTATCAGCATGATCTTAAAATAAGAGATTAAATGTAATTTCTCTTATAAAACAGCACAGAATCATGTGTTAAAAATCCATGTCAATGCAAAGGGATAATTGCAAAACTATAATTAACACCCTTAACAATGCATGGAGTGTAATGGAATTTTCAATTTACTGGCCTATTTTTCTTAAGATTCTCCACAACAAATTTAAACCAACAAACACATTTGTATTTGCATCTTTTAGTTATGCCAACATGAGAGAAAATAAAATGCAGACAATAGAGTCAGTGAACCTCAATGTGATTTTTAATATACTATTTTCCACTCCTAGCCCTGTCCATCATCACAGCCACTAAAGGAGAGCAGATATCTCCGCTGCAGCCAATTGAACTTAGTAGTTTCTGTTGTCCTTGGTATGTTATTGTATGATTTTGGAAATTAGATCTTGATATATTATGTCATGACAACAATGCACATGTAATCCCTTGCAACTGTATTCAAACTCACCATTGTATACCATTGTAAGATTTTGCAAAATCGGGGAATAAGATCACCAAGGAGACTGAAATTTAGCAGTTGAAAAGCAACAGAGGTAGGGGGGAAGGGGGAGGGAAGAATGCAACAAGGAACACAAGTTATTAACATGCACAGTCACATCCTCAACAACAATAAACAAGCCATCTTGGAGCTAGGAGAAGGAGAGTACTTGAATGATTCCTAGACAACTTTATTTTACTAACAACATTGCCAAAAAAGCATTAAGAGTTGTTAACCTAATCTTGTGAAGCTTCTTCTCTGGTAATATTGTACTGCTAACTAGAGCATACAAAACATGCTAGACCAATTCTCAAATACAGCTCATCTGTCTGGAACCCGCACTGCATATCAGACATTAATACAATTGAGAGAGTCCAGCACAGGAGTGGGTTCTACTTACCTTTACTACCGGTTCACAACAGGATCGCACCTTGCTTCTGCACATGCGCAGATCGCTAATGATGACATCCAGGGCGGTGGGCAGGGCCTCCTGCCGATTTTACTACTGGTTCTATAGAACCGGTCTGAACCGGGGGCAACCCACCACTGGTCCAGAGATATTTCACGAGACGAGTCCTCCACTCCTCTGCTCGCAACAGAATACCTTATGCCACCAGACTTGAAATTTTAGGCTTAGACAACTTAGAACTACGCCAACTTCAGTCTGACTTAAGCATAGTACATAAAATTATCTGCTACAATGTCCTACCTGTCAATGACTACTTCAGCTTCAACCACAACAATATACAAGCACACAATAGATACAAACTTAAGGTAAACCAATGCTTTCTTTGCAATAACAGCTTTGAGCAAATTCAGAGGTCACCCATTGGAAATATTAACCTTTTTAAAAGTCAAAAGAATCTTTCCCCATTAATTAATCATTTGGCCCTTGTTTTGAACATATTTCTTACAGTTACTATATTCTTACTAATCTGTATATCCTTCTGAACAATGTGCCAATTCCAAAGGTTTAACTGAAGCATTCTTATAAAAGAGATAAATGAAAGCAATTGTATATTAGCAGCAGGGGGAAATTAAATTATTGGTTTAATTTAATACTTATTGTGGTTTTCCTGCTGAAATCTTCTAAATTAAAAAAAAAAAACCCAACCCCATCTGGTTAGTAGAAAATTTGTAAGTGTTAGAGAACGGATCTTGGCATCTAACTGTTTTACTACTTTGGAGCCATTTTTTTTTAAATTAGATGTTGTCTTTTGCACAGATTTGTAACCCGAATGTCACCTTTAATTCTGACACACTCCATTAACTAAACATTTATCCTGAATAATTATTAGATGCTAAGAAACTACCTTACCTCTGTCTGAAGTATGGCAGCTCTCTGTTCTTTGGCAGTAAGCGACTCTTTAAGCACTTCTATGTGTTGCTTGCAATCTGAATTCTGATTGCTAAGGGTTTCAAGCTTAGTTTGTAAGGCAAGAAGTTCTGATTCTTTCTTTGAAAGCTCCTGCTTCAACTGGTCAATCTGCAATAAATGAAGGGGAGGACAATTAATATTAACAAATACTGTATTCAATACTGCACATTGAGTTGCATTCAGATGGGCAATTTATATTTAATTTGATCAACTTTGGGATTACTGTTTATCATGATGTGAACAAATTGGAGGCAACATACAACATGAAAGTAAAATATTACAAAATAATAATCCTGGAAAAATTGCAGCTACCCTTATGTATTAAGGATATGAACGAAGCTCATTTAGTAAGAGGAGAAAAAGGGCTACACTGCTCTCCAGTTGGTCAATATCAAACGTTGAAGAATGTAACTCTGATTAGGGAAACCTACAAAGGTAAAAGCCTAGAGAGAGAAGTTTTCCCAATTCAAATAACTATGCTCAACATATCAAGGGGAAATGTTTCCCTTTCAATTTTGTATGCATTACTGTATAGGAATTGGTGGTCTTGTCCTGGAAATACATAGTAATTTTGCTTCTTCTGTCCTAAGACTGTAGGTATTTCTGGATACAGAAGTTCCACAGCTGAGTCAATGAAAGCCAATCAAAATACTGTTACCCTACTCCCACCTAAGATCCAATCACTGGCCATTACATGGAAGAAGCTAATTAGCATTAGAACATTATAATAACCTAATAAACTATTTAGGCCACCAAATCCAACATTCAGTTTAGTGCAGGAATCCAAGTTAAAAGAATTTCAGATAGATGTCTGTCTAGCCTCCGCTTCAACATTTCCAGCAATCTCGTCTTATCTCAGCAATTTGATCCCCTCTCAAATGTTTTTATTATTAGGACATTGTTTTAATATTCAGTTAAATGAATACTATGGAATCAATGTAAGGCCAAGCAGCTCCTGTGACAATTTAGCAGGTATATGATTCATATGATTCGGACAGTATTACCAATACTGCCTCTCAGTACTCGAGTATTGACTTTTCAAATAATGGCCTGTACATGTGATCATGCTTTAAATATGAAATTTCAAATGGCTTTGGAACATCTGTGTAAAATTCCTTCTGTTTACAGTCTTTACTCTCTTGAAAACCATGAAAAGAATATGGAAATTATCTAAATGATCACATTAGGATCTGTATACTGCACGGGTCAAAAAGAGGGCTGTGAAAATATCTACAGACCCCTCACATCCTGGACATAAATTGTTTCAATTCCTACCCTCAAAATGAAGCTATAGGGCACTGTATACCAGAACAACTAGACACAAGGACAGTTTTTTTCCTGAATGCCATCACTCTTCTTTACAACTAATTCCCACAACACTGTCAAATAATTTACTAAGACTGTATTATTATTATTCTTTTCTTCCTTCCTAGTATCTATCTCTTCCCACTTATGACTATAACCATGTTGCTTTCAATTCATATTGTTTTTATTTGTTTCCTGGTATGATTTGATAGCTTATTAGTAACCGTGACTATCACTAAGTGTTGTATCTTTTTATTCTTGATGAATGTATTTTATTCTCCTTATGTACACTGAGAGCATATACACCAAAGACAAATTTCTTGTGTGTCCAATCACACTTGGCCAATAAAGAATTCTATTCTGTTCTATTCTATTACATATATAGTAGGTAATATACAACCATAAACATATAATACTATGTGCAGTAGTTAACACTCATGAATCTGAGGAAGAGCCCAGGAAGAAGATTGCCTGAACTCAATATCTCCAGTTATTTTGCTTCTCATCCAAGAGGTTTCTTCAGTTCTGACTGGAGGATGGGGGATGGAATTTATATTCCTTTCAGTCATCTGGTCATTAGCCCTCTTTCTGAGAATTGTTGAGGAGGGTCCCCAGAATAGTGCAAATGGGTGTGGAACCTTTTTGGAACAGCAGAAAAGAAATGCTTGAAGCCATCTTTCTTTATTTGTTTATCTTTCTTTAGTTGTGGATTTCATTCATTCTACACTACATGTTGAAAATGGAAAAGGATTTAAAAAGAGAATGGTAGCCAAAAAAAGCTGGAATTTAATCACAGATTTATAGTGATCGGACCACATGTTCCAAATTAATAAAATACAATATTTATCAGCTTTAATACCACCAAGTCACATTAGAAGGAAATATTTCTTACAAATTCCTGGGTTTTTTTAGTTCACAATACAAAATTAATTCTTTCAGAATTAAATCCAAAAGGTATATTATCTATACTTGCACATGTGGAACATCTAAAGTAAAATGCAAACTCACATATCTACATCAGAACCATTATCCTACTTGATTTTTTTAAAAAATTACATAATAACTTATAAAGATTACATATGATTAGGAATGAAGTCTCTGTGCACTTCCCCTATTCAGAGAAGTTCAAACTACCATAATTGAAGGCAGATTCTGCCCAAAAGAACCACAGAAGAAAGGAACAACTAATTGGGATCAAACATAACTATGACAAAGAAGCATTATTAAAGAATAAATTATTAAAGAATACAATGGAACCATAATATTCAAAGGCACAACATTTTAGAAATGATTGGTTTGGAGAAATGAAAATGGGTAATATCACCAATGCATTGACGACAAAACTGTGTCACTACAGACAAAGAGCCAAAATTGGAATAAAGAAAAATAGGGTGAGAGTAATATTACACAATACAAATGGAAGGAAAGTTGACACCAATACATACTGCAGCATGTGGTTTATATTAGTCCCAGATGATACCACACAACCTAATCTCTATCAAAGGATCTTCCTATTTTTATTGATGATTCAACTCACCAAACTCTGATAGCCAATTGTTCAACGAATATGGAATCATTTTCATTTCAGGTATGCTATATATTTCTTTTTATTCTCAACATGATTTGCAAGCTGGTAAAGAGTTTTGCCATTCACAAAATAAAGCATTTCAGATCTACTCTGATGAATCTTTCCTGCTTCATACAAGATGGTAAAATTCTTGTTAACAAATGTTTCTTGTAATATCTCTAAAGGGAGAGCAAATGGTAGATTTGAGGATGTAAAAATGCCATGAAAATTCTCTCGGATACTTTTTCCGTTTATTTTTTATTTCTTCCTTCCTTTCTTCATTGCTTGTCTGCATATTTATTTGTTTATTATTTGCAGGCCAGTCCAGTCAGCTGATTCTGAGAAGTGTGTAACTCTCCAATGAATACTTAGGATTAAGCATGATAGAAACAAAATGTAAAAACAAATTGCATGGTATACATATAAATCCTAACATAAAATAAGTAAAGATGTTCCTTTCATAAATGACAGCTAAATCAATTAATACAACTCTGCTTTCCTCTTTCTACAATGCTGGAATCTCATAGCACAATCTCATTCCAGAATGTATCATGTAAAGTGATCTTGAACATAATGCTGTCAGTATGTCTTAGCAAGAAAAAAGTAATATTTTCTGCATTCATTCCACAAGGGCAATTTTAAAAAACATTTCTCATCAGAAGCAACCAAGTAGTCCCCATGACTACTTTCTGCCACAAGATCTATTTCACCTCAAATAGTGGAACCAGACCTGATAAGTCTTTAAAAATTCTATTTAGATTTATTTAAGAATTCATTGTGGAGGCCTCCATGCTCGTTGGTAGTTAGTTGTTTTCTTGTCCAACTACGAAATTTCATTGTCCAACTAACATTATCCATTCTAGAAGGGAAGGGAGCTTACCAGGGGTGGGCTTCAAAAATTTTAGCAAGGGATTCTCTGCCTGGTTGCTGGGTGTGCGTGGCCATAGTGTGCATGGCCTAGTTGGCCTCCTGCACCATGGCAGGGAGGGCGTTTTTGCCCTCCCCGGGCTCCGGAAGCTTTCCTCAAGCCTCTGGGAGGGTGAAAAAGGTCTCCCCAAGCTCCGGAGGCCCTCTGGAGGCTCGAAACAGGCCCATTTCCAGCCCTCCCGAACTTCCGGTAGGCCCGTTTTTCACTCTCCCCATGCCTCCATGCGCGCCTGCTTTTACCTGCATCCAAAACAGGCCACGTGGGGACTACTGGGACGGGCAGGGTGGGCGGTGCCAGCCAGGAGTAGGATTTGGGGGTTCTCTGAATTGCACAGACTCTTAAATTATTATTATTATTATTATTATTATTATTATTATTATTATTATTATTTTATTTCTATACCGCCCTTCTCCCAAAGGACTCAGGGTGGTGTACAGCCTATTAAAAACACAAAAAATATACAGACATCACTTTAAAAAATTATTAAAATTATTAAATAATTTCGGCCAAATTAAAACCCAAAAATTTAAAACACCCAATTTAAAATCCTTTACACTGATAGCCCGGCCTGGTGGAACAGCAGGGTCTTGAGGGCACAGCGAAATACACGGAGGTCGGAGTTCTTGCGCAAGTCTGAGGGCAGTTCATTCCACAGGGCAGGAGCTCCCACAGAGAAGGCCCTCCCCCTGGGTGTCGCCAGCCGACATACCTTGGCCGATGGCATCCTGAGGAGCCCCTCTCTGTGGAAGCGGACTGGTCAGTGGGAGGCTACTGGTGGCAGAAGTCGGTCTCGAAGGTACCCAGGTCCTAAGCCATGGAGCGCTTTAAAGATGGTAACCAACACCTTGAATCGCACCCGGAAGACCACTGGGAGCCAGTGCAGCTCACGCAGGACAGGTGTCACATGGGCACAATGAGTCACGCCCATAACCACCCTCACGGCCGCATTCTGGACCAGTTGGAGCCTCCGAGTGCTCTTCAAGGGGAGCCCCATGTAGAGAGCATTACAGTAGTCCTGCGAACCCCCAGCAGCCCACCCCTGGAGCTTGCTCTCTGTTTATATACTAGTGGCTTGACCTGTCAGTGTTGATGGGAGTGGTCTTGGTAGTTCCTTGAGTAGACTGTTGTTTATTGTTTGATTGTTTGTCCGAGTTGATAGTTCCTTGATTGGGTTATTGCTTGATTGTTGGTCTAGTGTTAAACTTGATATTAATTTCTGTTTAATCTGGGTGTTGATTGTTGGTGAGAAGATGTTCTGATCTTTTTAGTTTTTTTATAGTTTCTTTTGAATGTTATGTAGATGATATTTATCTCTGTGTGCCTGTTGATGGCCGATTTGTCTGAGTGCCAGGCTTCCAGCAATTATGTAGTGGTTTTGGACTTAGTTTGATCTAGGATGCTCAGTTTCCCAGTTGAAACTATGGTTAAGACTGCCCATATGTTATAAAATTACATCAATCAGTTTAATTGGCAATCAGTTAACTGGCAAACAAATCAGTTAATTGGCAATCAAAGGGTGTTGCAGCTTTCTCCTCCAAATCCCAATCATTGTCTTTTTGTGCAAGCTGCTTCTTGACTTGCGTGTATTTTGCTAACTCAAACATCTCTTTCTCTTAGAGCCAGCCTGCAAACAGAAGGCGAGCCCTTTATTTGGCATCAGAGCCAGAGCCAATCATGCAAGATGGAACCAGCAAATTACCTGCTCCTATTTTTCTATTCTTGTCATTTCACCTAGACATTTGGGGATCTGGAAGAACGTGTTTGCTGTTAATGTCTTTGATTTCTGTACCCACCCAAACTTTGATGTAACCTAGCTTTCCAGGGAAGTTAGCAATGTTCCACAATGGATTGCCTTTAGCAACATGTTCTCCTCTTCCATTTAAATTGTAAATAATTTAAATAGTTATTTTTAAATCCAAGCTTTTTCCTCCCAAAGGGTATTATAACACCTTAAGTTGTTGACCATGAAAAGAGCTTTGTTCTACTGTTTGCTATCAATCAGAACTTACATTTATCAGGGGTTCTTTATCAGTGATCTCAGGTTGGACAGATGGGGTATAATGAGATCTCCTTGCTGACAGCATTATAAATATTTTTTCCACCTTGAAAGGTCCTGTGATGAATGGCAGAAGTACGATCTTTTGCTACAAATCTCAATTGTCAGAAGAAGGACAGGGCTGCTGACAGAGGTTAGGCAGGCTTTCATCAGAAGGAGGCACGATTATCCAAGTACTGATCAGATGGCTGTGACCAACAACCACATACAAACATTTTGCTCTGATTTTCTCTATAACAATGGACTCTATTGCATTGAGTCCCTTATTCACAAAATCATTACAATCTTCCTCTTTATGTTATCAGAATTCCAATTAATATACAGTATAACCCTCAGAATTAAATGATTGCTTGTGAACCATATACAGTATATAGTACTGTTTTAGGTTTGTATAGCCTATTAATGTATTTGTTTGTTTCTTAGTTTGTTTAAAATATTTATACGACCATCCATCTTACACAGTATAAATCTGAATGGTCAACAATGATCACAAGAGTTTTGGGTATCAGACATATGAGACTTCACTCGGGTGTTTTATGTCTGCATCTGAGGTCATTTTATTCTACTTGCATCATATCTGCACTGAAGAGTTATAAATTGCATTGCTTCCTAACATTGAAAACAATTGATGGTTGTTTGTTGCAAACATGGAAAATCTCCTGAAGGACCTATGAATGATTTCCAGTCCCACAGGTGCCTTTGCTGTAATTACTCGGCAAGGAGAAATGGCCAAGAACTGATAACAGGAATGCCATTGTCATGATTTTTTATTCAAAGGGACAAAAGTACTTGTTCTGTGGCAATTTAATATGGTTTCCCCCAGGGAATGTCCTCAAAATAAGGCACATTTTTCACACTGGCTTGACATGGCTCTAACAAAGGTTGCCTCTGTACCTGAGATATAACATGGAAACTTCTCTCAGCAAGTGAATTACTAATGGGGGGAAAATCTACCTTGTTTACCAGGCAAGTTTTCTTTAATACTAGATACTCCTCTTCAGATCTTTTGTTGACACAGTACAATCACCAATCTCCTTCAAAAATCAGAATTTTAATGTCTTGTTTTCTTAGCTGCACATACCTTATTTTTCATGAACTTGGAATGACTCTTGTAAACTTCTATTTGTTTGATCTCTTCTTCTCGATCTTCTGTGTTCAGAACTCCATTTGTCTTCAACATCTGTATTTCATCTTCGAGATCTCTGATATTACGTTCCAGGGAAGCTATTTTTGTGTCCTATTTTTTTGTAAAGAAAGTGTTGGTATGCAATTATTATACAAATTATTTATATGAAAAGCAGACATATAACTTGTGATACAAGAGCAATAAATCTAAAGAACTAAGTTGGCACAAGGAACTGAAGCCCTTTCTTATCCAAATAGCACTGAGATAAATTCAGTAATAATTATGTAGCTGAATAAAAATATATACATTATTGTCAAAATTTTCACTTGTCTAAGCCACTAAACAGCCACTCTGAATGTGCTATGAATAGAAAAGTAGGCTGGAATGCAAAGTAATAAAAGAACATAAAGTAAAATAAATGTAAGAAAATGGACAAAAAAAAGCCAAGAAATCTGGGTCTAACTATACTTTTATTGTGCAGTGAGAAAGCAAAAGTTTATAACCTTTTTAAGACATCTGTTTCACTACCACATCTGATATAAAAAGCCACGGTCTCTTCAAATAAGATAAAACAAGAATGGAATAGATCCAAACCAAATGAAAGCCACCATTATACCACACTTATTTCATTACTTTCTAACGTGGAGCCATCTTAAGAAATGAATGGAAATATTTTAAAATTCCTTCAACTTGGGTGTGGAATCTTTCCCTACCCGCCTGTACAATACAGAAAAATAAGTATTCTGTTTCCAGCTACTGTGAAATTAAGGATGCTGGTACCCACTGCAACAGGCAGAAAAGTAGAAGATCATCTGTTCTCTTATGTTGGGCAGAACAATTGGTGAATGTGTGACTAACCTCTTCAGGCATTGGCCTGAAAATATGAGTGCACCATTGTTGCAGAAAATATATATTCTCTCAAGTTTCCATACAGTCAGCCAGGAGAACTGAAAGCGAGCTGTATGAATGAGAGTTTCGGTAGTCCTTGACTTGCAACTCTTCATTGAGTGACCATTTGAAGTTACAAAGGCACTTCAAAAAGTGACTTATGACCATTTTTCATGGCAGCATCCCCATGGTCACATGATTTACATTCGGATGCTTGACCATCGACTCACATTTATGATGGTTGCAATGTCCCAGAGTCATGTGATTCTCTTTTGCGACCTTCTGACAAGCAAAATCAGATTCATTTAACAACCATGTTACTAATTTAAGAACTGCAGTCACTTAACAAATGTGGCGAGAAAAGTCATAAATTGGGGCAAAACTCGCTTTAAAAAATTCTCACTTAGCAATATAAATTTTGGGCTCGATTGTGGTCGTACGTTGAGGACTACTTGTATAGTTTTTCTGCCCCATCCAATTTCCAGAATTATTAACAAACATGGAAGGCCTTCCTTTGCAGTGATCCAGATGAAATAAAGATAATGGTTCCCCTCGCACGTATGTGCTAGTCGTTCCCGACTCTAGGGGGCGGTGCTCATCTCTGTTTCAAAGCTTGAAGAGCCAGTGCTGTCCAAAGACATCTCCATGGTCATGGGGCTGGCATGACTAAATGCCAAAGATGCACGGAACGCTGTTACCTTCCCACCAAAGGTGGTCCCTATTTTTCTACTTGCATTTTTTACGTGCTTTTGAACTGCTAGGTTGGCAGAAGCTGGGACAAGTAATGGGAGTTCACCCCATTACATGGCACTAGGGATTCGAACTGCTGAACTGCCAACCTTTCGATTGACAAGCTCACCATCTGGCTTGATTGTACAAATTTGGCAGGGAAGCTGCACTGATTTGGTTAGACAGATCAAATTCTCTGGCCATGAGTACAAAATCAAGAAAAGCAATGAAAAATAACAGGTAGAATTCAAGATTTCTAAGAATGACACAAGGAAAGAAAAGGTTAAGAATCAAATGAAAACCAAAACTGCTGACACTATATTTGAGATTCATTTGAAGATTTCTTTAAACATAGCAATAGCACTTAGACTTATATACTGCTTTACAGTGTTTTAGAGTCCTCTCTAAGCAGTTTACAGAGTCAGCATATTGCCCCTAACAATCTGGGTCCTCATTTTACCGACCTCGGAAGGATAGAAGGCTGAGTCAACCTTGACCTTGTGAGATTCGAACTGCCAAATTGCAGGCAGCAGACAGGCAGCAGAAGTAGCCTGCAGTACTGCACTCTAACCACTGCACCACTGTGGCTCCTGAACATACTGTTCAGGACATACTGAATACTGAAACAACTGATTAAAATGTGGTAGTTTCAACTTTTTCTAAAATTCCTATATCTTTGTGTCTGTCAGATTTTTATTTCAAAGGTTTTCCAGAAGTGGCTGATCTCAGAGGCCTAGTAGGGTTAGCTCTAGATAGTATTAGGATACCGGATCATCTGGGAATTCCAGATAAAATTGAATACAAAATCCATTCAACTTTATTTCACTGGGCTGGAAGAAATTATTTCTTCCTTGCCATTTCCCAGAATTGGAGTAGATAACGCTATTTTGAAAAAATATATATTTTCATTAGTTCTCTACTTCTTCATTTAAAAAAAGGAAATGCTTCTCCATACAGTCATTCTATGGGCTCTACGCACTTCAATGCTTTCTTAGAATCCAAAATGATGTGCTGCATCATATACTGTAAGTTTCTCTCCTCTTTGTAGCACACTTGCAAGACCTGCATCTTCTAGAGCAGCGGTTCTCAACCTGGGGGTCGCGACCCCTTTGGGGTTCGAACGGCCATTTCACAGGGGTCTCCAAAACCCTCTCTTGCCCCCCCCCACACCTTCACTCACCCTCACCCTCTGCCTCTGTTGGATCGCCCGGTCGCCGTTCGCTTACCCCGCCCACTCCCAATCTATTGCTGCCTCCGGAGTCCCAGCTGATGGCTAGAGGGAAAAAAAACTTTAAATTCTTGCCATGGGGCTTCAAAGAGCTAGCTGCAAAGAGGTAAATTCCTGGAGCAAGTTTTTTTCTCCCTAGCTATGCTGAAAAGAGAAAGCGAAAGCAGGGTCTTAGCTGCAAGGTGACAAAATGAGGCAGAGAGATTTCTTTTTCTTTTTCCTCACCAAAAAAGGTAGGTACAAAACTGCAAACAATGGGAAATTTAGGGCAAGAGGAGGTTCAAGATTTTAAAATACAAAAGAAAAAAAGCTCTATTTAACTAGGGAATTGTAATAATTGAGATACTATTAATTGTATATTGTGTTGAAAGCAGAAACGGTTAAGTTGTGGTTTGGAGGAATATATGGGGGAAATTATTTGGTTTATTATTATTGGTAAATATAATTAATTGATTTGTAAGAAATTGGATTGCATGGAAATAATTGGAATATTCATGTTCATATTGATTAATATACAAAAAAGATATATAACTAATTGATTTATATTAAAATGTTGAATTTGTATTAAACAACTGTATTACATAATTAACCAATGTGAGGATGGATATGAAAATAGATGACAATGCGAAGGGGTATAATATAGAATAGAAGGGAAAAATTGAATTTGATTAAGATTAGAGATGAGGATGAAGGGTAATATTGGTTTTTTAAAAAAATAGATGAGGATTAAATATGGTAAAAAGGAAATATAGAAACTGTAAATTTAATTGAAATGACTAAATACTGTGTTGGAAGAAATATCCTTCTGGGTTCTGCTCCAAGTGGGGAAAAAGACACTGGAAACATGGAGACTGGAAAGATGTTTTAATGGTGGACAGGATCACATGGCTTGATGGGGCCCATTGTGTTAGTTTCTGTTGCTATTGTGTTGCAAATATCCTTTGACAAAGGATTGACTTTCTGCCTCTGACCCATTAACAAAGGGTGGGGGCAGGAAGGTGGGAGCTGCTTTGTCTGTAAAATATGCTTCTCCATTTCTCATCCAGGGAAATATAATATTCTGCCTTTTTAATATTTCCCAAAATATTTCATTCTTCTAGGAAAGGGGTGGGTGATAACCTCCTACAATTGTTTAAATTTGTGGACCGGCCAAATACTCTGTTCAAAGAAAATACGTTGTATGTTTGTATGTGTGTTTCTAATTATTGCTATTTATTCCTATTTGTTCTCTTTTATTCTTTAAAGTTTAACAATTCATTCTTTATCTTAATATCTTTATATTTGTTTGGGGTTGGCTTTCTTCCCTTTCATCTTTTTTATTGTACAGCAATCTTTCTCCTCAAACCTACCACCTCTGTCTTTTCTTTCCTTCTTACTTTCTCTTCCCCCCTTCTTCTTCTCCCTACTTCCTCTTCCTTTCTCCTTCCCCTCCTCTCTTCCTCCCTCTCTTACCCTCACTCCTACTCTAATTTCCCTTCCCTTCCTTCATCCCTCTCTATTGCTGTATCCTTTTATGCATATGGACTACTCAGAGGGCTGAAAAAGTTATTTTTGACTGATCCTCGCACTTTTGACCAGTCCTCGAACTTACGACTGTCCTCACAATTTATGTTTTTGCCCTATCTTGTCACCATGGTGAAGAGAAGCAGTTGTGAAATGAGTGACATGGTTGTTAAGAATGCTGCACGGGCATAAATGTGAGGATAGTCATAAGTGTGAGGACCAGTCAAAAGTGCGAGAACCTGTCAGAAATGACTTTTTTCAGCCCTCTGAGTAGTCCCTATACGCATAGCCATGGCCACCTGGTCACATGACCAGCTAACCACGCCCACCCAATCACATGACCTCCAAGCCACGCCCACAAAATAAGCCACGCCCACAGAACCGGTAGTAAAAAAAAAATTAGAACCCACCCCTGGTTGGGGGTCACCACAACATGAGGAACTGTATTAAAGGGTCGCGGCATTAGGAAGGTTGAGAACCACTATTCTAGAGAGTCTTTCTGGAGGACAGTAGATGTTAGGATGCCAAACCAGGAATAGGAAATTACACTAACTGTTCTTATGCTAACTGGGCCCTGAAAGTACATAATGTCTCTGCATTTAAATCCAGTCCAAATTGCTTAGAAGCCTCTACATTTAAAGGGCTTTAGAATGTTTTACTATAAATGGTATTTGCATCAGTTAACATATAACCAGGATTTTTAAAAAAAATAAAAGTTTTTTTATTTAAATAAGATTTCTTTCATCATCTCAGATTTGGTATCCATAAAGTTTTACATTTCCTCTATTTAGGCAGTAGCCAGTTTACCCCAATTTGTGTCACAGAGCTATGCATCCCGTCTGGTACTCCAGATGCTCTACATAGTTCTACAGTTACATTCACAGCAAGAAGATTTCATGTGCAAGCAGATTTTTGCATGTGCAACTTTTAATCCAACTCATTGTTTAACAAAAGGAAAAGGCATTCTGCTGAGGATTCAGAGTATTTAAAATTGACATTGATTTATTCAGAGAAATTTATTTTGGAGGCACTCAAAAACTATAGAATAACTCTATCAGAGTTATTGTACTTTCTATGTTGTGATCCACCGGCAACCGGCAGAGCTGGCAGCAGAGTCGGACAGTGAGGAGGCTGGGGAGGAACATGGGCCAGTCCTGGAATGTGGGGAAGGCTCGGAGAAGGGGTCTGTGTCAGAGGCAGAGACAGAGATGGGGCCAGGGCCATTGTCAGCACTTCAAGCACAATGAAACTTGACAGCCATCTGGGAGTTAGGTGCTGACTCGGGAGCCTCCAGAGTTTGACATCAGCGAGGCAGAGGAACAAGGGAAGCCTGTTCCCAGTGCGTGCATGCGCAGCGCTGCCAGAAGGCAAGAACAGTTAAGACAAAAGGGGCAACTCGGGAGTAAGGCTTGGAGATGATTGGCCCCTCCCATAAGACATAAAGGTGGACCAAAGGGACATGAGCCTTTGCAGGAAGCAACTTTGTTCACTCTGGTCGATTTAAATTCTGAAGCTCCGTTTTGACTCTGTGCTCCATGAGGCCTTGCAAAGCTAATTGCCAATTAGGTCTTTGGCAGCGTGTCAAGGGAGATAAAGGTGGGTGCTTATCAGCCTTACCCTGAAGGACTGTGGCAGACTTCTGTCGGACTCTATTTGTGATTCATGGTGGGCTGTGAATAAACAGAATTCACAGCTGTTGAAATAAAAATAGGGGTTTGGGGACTAAGCTTTTTACTGTCTCAGGAAGCCTAGGTCAGAACTTTCTACTGGAACATGCTGAACATACTAATGAATACATTGGAGGAAGATTGTGATTTTTCTAACCTATTGTATGCTGCTTTGAGTTATTTCAATTAAATGATGCAATAAACTGAATACATTAGTTAATTAATATACATGGTAGCATCTTCTGGGACCCATTTCAAAACCATATCTTGATCCGATGAAGCCAACAGACAGTTCTCCCATACAAAACATTTGAACTGATGTTCTAAGTGGCCTGATGGGCTTTATTTTATTATTGTACACACAATAATGTGAAATCACGGCTGCCAATTCTTTAGCTGGTGTTGGCCTTCAGACACATTGAGGTTTTCCCAGGAACCCAGGAAGTGCAAGTGTATTGGCATAATATAATTGCAGAGCCAAGCACTGTGGTTTTTTCTAATTGACAGATGGAAATTTTATTATTGTTTTCCGTTCACAACAATGTGAAGTCACAGTTGTCAATTCTTTAGCTGGGTTTGGCCTTCATAAGCATTAAATTCTTCCAAGAACGTAGGACCTCATAATGTATCTGCATAGCATGTGTGTGAACCCAAGCAGTGTGGCCTTTTGCAATTGACAAATGAAAATTGTGTCAATGCACAAGTGCTGTCCAGTATTTTTTTGGTATGGCACCCAATGTGCTGATAACCAGTGGGAAGGTTTAGGCCATAATTTTTTAATTTCAGTGTTCAGCTTTAAAACTTTGAGATCTTTGTATCTTTGTGATACTGTGTGATCTTTTCCAATTTTTTGTTTTCTAGTCTGTTATCCCCTGGTATTGCCACATTAATTAACTACATTTTCTCCTTTTCAACTACAGTTATGTTTGGTTTGGTATGTTATGTTTATTATGATTATTATTTTCTTTGTTTTTATCAATATATAATCTTTATAATAAATATAGATGATAGCAGCCAAATAAAATACCTATAATCTTTAAGGTAATATTTTATTTGTATAAAGAACATGAAATATGAATGATATAGTGCTGCAATACCTTATTTACATTTTTCTGGGGTAGCTCTGTGTGTAATTCTGAATTACAAGAAGCTTTTAATGGGAGAAAATAAAGTAATAAAAAAAATGAGGAAGCAATCTTGAGATCATTAATTGTTGCAGAAATGTAACCTAACCACTGGATCTTCCACAGCATTGCTTCTAAATCTAATGGTCTTCAAAAAGTATGGCTGTAAGCCTCTGCTTTCTTTTAAGCTCCTAAAACAGGCATAAAGATTTAAAACATTCAGGAAAAAACAGACTTAGTACTGTAAGCTTTAGATAGTGAAGTTTGATATTGTAAGAGAGCAAAAACACACAAAGCATTCACAAAAAGGGACACTAAAGGAAAATCTCACATGAAGCCCATTTGCAGTCTATCTGTGTTCTAGAAGGTCTAATGAACTAAAAATCTTCTATACAAAAAGTATATTGTCATTATATAATTGCAATTATTCCATTATTATATTTGTGTTGTTTTTATATATATAAATATTATATCCACGAGAAGGACACCATTGCTAGTAACTTCTTATAGAAAGTCCATGAAAGCTAAGATACCCATCAGGATTTGTTTGTTTGTTTCTTTGTTTGTCAGATTTTGAAATCACCTATTTCCCTCACAGAAAGACTTCTTATTTTGTAGAAATGCAAGTTGTGCATAGTACAGAGGTTGCTTCCTCAGCAGTAAAGATTTAAAATAGTTTTTATTCTAACCTACACAGAAGACTTGCTGAAGTATATAACATTAAATTATATCGGATAAAGACCAATTTAATTTAAGAAGTCATGAGGTAAAGCTAAACATGTTGACAAGAGCAGGACCTGCAGATATTCTCTTAGAAGTCAGTGAATCCCTGCTTGTATAGGCCAAGTATAGGCCAAGTAAAAGTTCGTGAATTTTGTACAGGAGGAGCTTGGAGCAAACTCCCACTGACATTTAGTCGGAATCATACATGGTGATGGGTGTCCACATTTGATGAAACGAGGGGCTAGGGGAAATTGTAAAAGTTCAGGAAAGTTTAGTGGGTGCTGGGAGATTCATGTTGTTTTAAGAAAACCTTAAGATAATATATTTTTGTGTATTTGGCAAGTTGTAAAGTCATATTTCTTATAAGTTGCCCTATATTTTAATTGGCACATACATTTTGTTTTACTCTAATTGTATTTGAGCCATTTCATACAGAGGGCAAGTGTATCATCAGTTCCCCAAATTTTATGCACACCACATTCAGCTGTCCTGATCAGGTGAAATTATATATTTTCCACTCCAAATTCCCCTTCTAAGTAAATATGTTCATATTGCAACTGTGAGACAATCTAGAAATTAATATAAAACTAGAGATAGAAGAGTCTAATACAAAGGAAAAGCTATGCAGTGCACACTACACACTCAGATTTCAGCAGCAGTGCTGTAACATACCTGAAATGCCACAGCAGGATCAATATATAAAGATGGTTGTGTCTGCAAGAAGCAAGGGGTAAACCACAAAACAATTCATTCACTTAAGAATTTTGGATATTTTATTTATTGCATCTCCATTAGAAAGGTGTATAATAAGTTCTTAATATGAGACTGCAAAGTTTCCCTGACTGTGTAAATAGCATACAATTCTTACCTTACCTTATCTCCTCTCTACTTGGGCCTCAAAGAGGCACCAAAATAAAAATGAAGTGTTTGATAACAATGCAACTTTGTTATCAATGTAACAATGTAAAGTTTAAGACTTTGCTATAGCTTGCATGCGGTCACGGATTTAGAAGTGATGGTTCTTCAGCCAGAATGTGCGAGATCAATGAAAAGGTAGAGCTACCCCAATTATTTTATACAAGAGTGTACCTGATCGTATTGCATTGTATGTCTAATGAGCATGTACAGAAGAGAAAAAAATGGGAGCAGGGATAAAGGGAAGCTGAGCACAGGAACAGGTAGTCCTCGACTTACAACAGTTCATTTAGTGACCCTTCAAAGTTACAATGGCACTGAAAAAAGTGACTTATGACCGTTTTTCAGAGTTACCACTTTTGCAGCATCCCCATGATCATGTGATCAAGAATCAGAAATTTGCCAAGGAATTCATATTTTTGACGGTTGCAATATCCCAGGATCATGAGATCATCTTTTGCCACCTTCTAATGAGCAAAGTCAATGGGAAAGCCAGATTTACTTAACAACCAGGTTACTAATTTAACAACTGCAGCGAATCACTTAACAACTATGACAAGAAATGTCGTAAAACAGGATAAAATTCATTTAACAAATGTCTCACTTAACAACAGAAATTTTGTGCTCAATTGTGGTCATAAATTGAGGACTACCTGAGTTTCTACTCATTTGCTTTTGAACTCTTTGTTCCTAACAGTTGCATGTGCATCTGTTTGTTAATTTACATTCAGTGACCTTTCTCAGGCTTCAACTAACTATTGAACATAGTTCAAGTGAACTATTAACTATGTTGTAGAAATTTAGTTTTCCCATTTAGGAATAAAGTAGCAGCAGGAAAGTACTTCTTGGTGCTTATGCTTACACAGTTTAATCTGTATTCTTGTGAATCGCAATAAATCCTGTGTATATGTATGTGTATAAATATATATTCTCAGAGAGAAATGTGCATATAACATACAAGTGCTCATTTCCTACAGTTGTGTGTGTGTATGTATGTGTGTGTGTGTGTGTATCATCCAAGAAAGTGTTTTAATATTTCAAACACTGTGATCTCAGGCTACCCTTTTAAGTATTTCAGCCACTTGTTCCCATATTATACTAACAAGAAGTTTATAATAATGTGAATTATAAATCCATCAGAAATTCCAAAGGTGTATGTGTTGAAAGCAGGGGTGAAATCCAGCAGGTTCTGACAGGTTCTGGAGAATTGGTAGTGGAAATTTTGAGCAGTTCGGAAAACCGGTAGTGGGAATTTTGAGTAGTTCGGAGAACCAATAAATACCACCTCTGGCTGGCTCCAGAGTGGGGTGGGAATGGAGATTTTGCAATATCCTTCCCCCAGGAGGGGGGGGAATGGAGATTTTGCAGTATCCTTCCCCTGGAGTGGGGTGGGAATGGAGACTTTGCAGTATCCTTCCCCTGCCACGCCCACCAAGTCACGCCCACCAAGCCACACTACACCCACCAAGCCATGCCCACAGAACCAGTAGTAAAAAAAATTTGGATTTCACCACTGGTTGAAAGTGATTATCAGTGAGTTATAGACTTGGGTTTTTTTCTGCCTGCACAAATGGTATTCTAACAGGCATGTTTGTAATAATGGAAATCGTTTGAAAATGTGTCAGGCTTGAGCTGTGACTTCTAAATCAATAAGAGCATATGAGCAAAGTCTATACAGTTATTTTGTGTAGATATTAAACTTTTCATTTACTAACATTTGAAGTATGACTAGAAATCAGAATGAGCTTAATACTCCTAGCTCATGTTAGGTTTAGATGGCTGATAGATAAGTAGATGGGTGGGTAGGTAGGTAGGTATTAAAAGACATATGGCAGATGAAATAGCCTTTCTAAAGACTATTTATGTTCTTGAAAATTAGCTTTCTGAAAATGCAGGAAAATGCTTCCTGAAATTGGATCAGATGCCCTCCTTTACATACTGTATATGATCTTACCTTATAGTTGTAAATTTATATATCATTTCACTGAGGATCTTAGTAAGTTATGTTTTGTTTGATTTAAGCATTCTTTTTTTTTAAAATTTGATTTATATGCTGCCCTTCTCCGGAGACTCAGGGCGGCTTACAATGCGTTAAGCAATAGCCTTCATACTTTTGTATATTTATACAAAGTCAGCTTATTGCCCCCACAAACTGGGTCCTCAATTTACCTACCTTAGAAAGGATGGAAGGCTGAGTCAACCTTGAGCCTGGTGAGATTCGAATTTACAGTAATTGCAGACAGCTGGTATTAATCACAATGCTATCAGTCTGCTGAGCCACCAGGCCCTTCTATTCTTATTGTTAACATGGGCTATACAATGGGGCTTTAAATCCTCTGAGGAGCAGGATCAAAGAGGGGAGATCTGATTCTCATAAAGATTATCTGTGTTTTTGTGATTTTCCCATTGAGCTAACTGGATGGGCTCAATGAGATAAACATCAGGGAGGAAATTCAGTCCAGGCAAGTATGGAAAAATCTGGAGAAATGTCTGGGTAAGCAGACTAGAAGAGGAAGAAGTACTAGAGATAATCTTGCAGGATTGCAGGAAGAAAGGAAATGGATAGGGAGGACAGCAAGCCTGTAAAGTGTCATTCTAAAGTCTGGAAAATACAAATAAAAGATGTAAATAGGAATGGAATTATAAGTAAGAAGGAAATCAGAAGAACGGGAACTGAGTAAAGTAAGTCAGAGAGCCAATCAAACTACATATGTCAAGGAAACTAAGTGTTCTGAGGTATGACAAACTCAAAGAGGAGGAGTCAATTTCCCCAACCAGAGTTGAAGAGAAAATGGGACAAAGCAATTGAGACGTGCATGAGGAAGTGCATGTGGGTGGTGACAAAAGGTGGTAACTGAAGCAGTAGGTATTAGTGTTTGGGGGAAGGAATTTGTTTGCCTGATTGCTAATAAAGAAAGGAGGAGATAGCAAATAAAGCAGAGACTAGAGAGAAGAAAGAGTGGAAATTCCACTCTACTCCTAAGTAGTCTGTGGTGGCAACAAGGAAAAGCTGCAGCCTCATCCGATATCAGTCCTTTGAGGTAGACCAAACTCGGATACCAAAGTGATGAATGCTAAAATTAGTTTTATTTTAATTTTATTATAGGGTTACAGAACAGAAACAGATTTTCAATACCTTGTTACCCATCATTAATTGGTTCCCGGAGGTGTGATGTGAACCAAAAACGATAACTACCAAACAGACTTTTCCCATTAGAAGTGTAATGAGACACAAGGCAGCAACACCAACAAGTTCTAACTTGTGCATTGAATACCAAACAAACAATGAATACCGGGACAAAATTTTTGCATCAAAATGCATTGAGTACCAAATTCGATGAGTTTCAAAGCAGTTGAGTACCAAGGTACCATTGAAACAAAATAATGCTGTTGGAATTTATGGATAGAAAAGATTATTTTTATAAATCGTAATGAAGCAAAATTATTATATTCACAAAGTTGGAAATATTTGGACATACTATAATGGAGGAAAGTTGACAGTATTTTCAGGTATGGCAAAATTGGCTTGTTTGACTAGGCAAAAGTAAACAAGAACAATTATTAATAATTGAAAATCCTTTATGGAATTTTATTGCTGAAAATGGAAAAATTGAACTGGTGATTTATGAGTTTTATGACTAGAAAGCATAAAATATGGAAAGAATGGAATTAGGATATAATCTTAAAGAATGAGGACAGGAGATAAATTTATTTTAACTGCTTTAAAGAGGGTTGAAAGCTTCTTATTTATATTTTCTTTTTCTCTCTTTTTCTTTTCTTGAGTCATCATTTTTCTTTATTCTTTTCTCTTTTTCTTAAAATTGTGTCACTTTTATTATTGTAGAAACTACTGTTGCATAAAATTCCTCAATGAAAATCAATTTTTTTAAAAAAGAAACAATATACTGCTGTTCTGCAAATCATAATGCAGGCCATTATTTTCATGACCCATATGTCAATAGCACCTATTCAACCACAAACCCTTTTGTGATGATTAACAGAAGTAGGAAAGGATATCATTACTGAAATCAACATATAACTTACTGTCATGTGATCAGACCTGAAAGTTGCTATCTTATTCAATATCCATTTACCTAAACTTAGGGTAACTTGTTTCATAATTTATGGATGTAATGAAATAGCATAGGCTATATTCAGGACAACAAAAGTGAACATAATATAGAATGGAGAATAATTTACTTGCTTTGATACCATTCAAAACGTCTAAAGAGATGGTTACTATAAAGAAAACTGCTACCTTCCTTTAAAAAATCTGCAAAATATTTTCTAACAATGTATCAAAAGCAAGTTGTTTAGCAAAACAGATACATCTATCAAGCAGAATGGGAAAATTGCATTTATTGAGGAAAGATTGCAAAATGTTAAAAAGATATCTTTAATGAAACCCTGTTTCTCCCAGCCAAGTATTTTAGATATTTGTCACATGTATTGTATAGGAGACATTTTCGAGTCTGACAAATTTGATTGACGTTCTCTGGGAAACAAATGGTGTGATTGCAACATGACATACACACATATTGCATAAATCCATGTATTCCGTACAATAAAAGCAAGGGACAATTCCATGATCCATCCAACAAGCACTCACTGGGGTCATTGCCTTACATGGAATAAACATGGGAAAACATCCATACCTTCATCTCTATGACTGTTTGAAGAGCTTTTGTCTTTGCTGGCTCAGGCTGAAGTTGTGTCCTTCGGTGCAACTCCTGTGGAGGGACACGATAAAAGTAAGCTTGACGACTCATCTTTCCATGATTTGATCTACAAAACAGGTTTCTTCTTCTTTTTTTTTTTTTACATCTCACAGCAGTTCAGGCATACAAAAGCCGAAATGCTACAGGTACATCACTGCCTGCAAATCCTTCTTGCATCTCTATCTTATGTTACAGGCAAAGGCTCCGAACACATGTGCTATTTCGGAACTCTTTCTCAATAATTAATGTCAGCAGTCACAAAGGCAGCATGTTGCATTTGGACGAAGAGAGATTATGATACCTCTCTGCCCAAGCATTGAATAATAAGTCTTTCAATTGCAGTACATTATGTTGCTAATTAAAACACACAGAGGAAAAGACGTGGGGGGTGGAGGAGAGAGAGAGAGAAGGAAAGACAGAAAGAAAGAAATGCCATTTAAAATTTCTGCTCAACTTCGCTGCATTGTTTTTCTCTGATGCTGGAACCAAGTAATTTATAGACATTGCATTCAGATTTGACATTTCCAGAATAGTAATTATATAGTAAGTTGATGTAGAACTGTCTAATGTAGGTTTTGTATGTTGGTTCATCTTTTTTTTTTTTTTCACAATCTGATGTTTTATAAAAATTGGCATTTCACTCCTTAGGAGATTTACTTCCACATTAGTCCCAATCGTTCCAAGAACAACCATTTGTACATTAAGAAGTAGGGTTTTGATAAATAGTTTAAAACATGATGCAAGATATTGGTACTACATAGCAGATTAAACAGCAAATGGATTTAAAGAAAATATTATGGGAAGTTCTTATCTTCAAATTCATTGAATCAAATAGAAATTACACAATCACATTTATTTCCCTTGCCTTTCATGATAAACAGTAGTATGAATTGTCTTAAACAACTGATTATAAATATTTTTAAAATCCCCCCCCCCCGGCTCCATGTCACTGAATCCTGCAACTCATCTCAGAGGGGTAGTTATTGTACTGGCAGCAAAAGCCACAGAGCATCCTCAAACATTGAAAATTGGCTTTTATTACTACATAACTTTGTGAAATTCAGTCAGATGAAATGAATTTCAGTGATGATGCATGACAAGCAGTCATGGAATTATAGAACTAGACACGGACATGCAAACTGAGCTGAGTCTCCCTGCTTGTCCAGTTGTCCAGTTGAATTCATATAGGGAAGGGTAGCCCATCATCTATCCTGCTAAAGAGTTTCACTGTCACACATACGCTGATAGGATATTTTTCCTTACTAAAAGTCCTGTGTTAGAAGCATAATGCCAAAGAAATGATGAAAGAAAGACAAGAAATTACACAAATTATCTATAGACAGTGGTAAAGTAAAGGTAAAAATTTCCCTTGACCAATTGTTTCCCACTCTGTGGGGTGGTGCTCATCTTCATTTTTTAGCTGAGGGAGCCAGCATTGTCCGAAGACATTTCTGGGGTCATGTGGCTAGCATGACTATATACCAAGGCACATAGACGCTCTTACATTCCCACTGAAATGGTATCTATTTACCTACTTGCATTTGCATGCTTTCAAACTGTTAGGTACGCAGGAGCTGGGGCAAGAATGGCAGTTTGCCTGGTAATGCAGCACTCGGGTCTCAAACCCAGGCTGTCAGCTTTCCAGTTGACAAGCATATTTAACCTCTAAGCCATCACACTTCTTATAGATGGTGACAGTCAATATAATAATAATAGTTTTAAAAGTACAATTTCTACCATTTCAGGAAAAGCCCATCTTTTCTTAACTAACATGAAGAAGGAGGATGGTTCTCAGGTCAGAAGCATTATTCTAATCATTAGGATCTTTAAAAAAAAAAAAAAGATTTCGGAACAGGGTTTCTCTGTAACTTTAAAATGTGTGGACTTCAACTCCTAGAACTACCCAGCCAGCACGTTGACTAGAATTCTAAGAGTTGAAGTCCACACATCTTAAAATTGCTTAGATTGAGCAACACTGCTTTGGAATATAAAAATCATACTATAAAAAAACAATAATGTTGGGATAACTGGCTGGCCTGTCAAAAATACTGAGAAACTGATCTACTTTCAGCAGATTCAGAGGTGATGGAAATACTTTTATTATTTCCACCCCCCTCCCCCCATATTGCCAGCATCTTCTAAGTCATTGGTCAACCACTGCAAGTCTTGTTTGGTTTTGAAAACAAAGTCACTTAGACTGTCTTTCTAATCAGGAAAAGTTTTGTTTGGGCTGAACATGTGAAATTCTCCCTCATCTTGTTTTTCACATAGGATCAGGTTCATTACTAAGCTCCATGGCAACAACTAGTATCTTCTACAATATCATATTCCTAATGGTTTGCCTATTGTTCTGAAGTATTTTAAATGCTTTCAATGCAATTCCAAAATCTCTGTTTAAAATGATTTTTGAATTACCCTTTTCTCTTTATTATTTGAAGCTCTAAAGTTCATGTAAGATAAAAATACATATCAGCTAGGCTTCAGGGTCTCAAAGAAATTCTGTCATTAAAGGCAGAAATGCATATGCTGTGCTTGGAAGTTGGCTTTCAAATAGCTGTATGTGGAAGAGATCATAACCTCATCAAGGTACAGGAGGACAGGATTTAACTCTTTCTATGCTGTGCTGTTAACTTTTTGTTTTTTTCCACAAGCAGTTATGAAGTGAAGTTGCCATGAAAGGTCTCCTTTCAGAGCCAATGGCTCAGGGATCAATTTTCATATCAATGGAAAGAGAAATATCTTTTAAAAATAGAGGGGGAGAAGTGATCTCAATTGATGAGATAACTAAATTTAATCTACACTTTTCTAAACTCAGATAGCCGGATGTGAGTCTCTCCTGGTGAAGTGGGGCCATGGGATGCAGGTGGGCCTGCTGATCGCGTACCTGGCTCCCTGCCATGTGACAGCGGCCCTGCCCGAGCTTCTCAACGTTATTGCCGGGGTGGCGGTTGATACCCCCAGACTTTTGGTCATGGGGGATTTCAACCTGCCATCTACCGGTGGGGCGTCTGGGATGGCTCGGGAGTTTATGGCTTCCATGACAGCCATGGACCTGACACAATTAATTCATGGCCCCACTCACGCGGGAGGACACACTCTGGACTTGGTTTTTATCTCTGGTCAGTGGCGGAGTGGTCTGGATATAGGGGATATAGTTATTGAACCCCTGTCATGGTCGGACCATTCTCTCCTGAGACTGGACCTTTCGACCGCTGCACCCCACTGCAGGGAGGCGGAACCGACCAGGTGGTTCCGCCCCAGGCGCCTGATGGATCCTGATAGGTTCCAGAGGGAGCTTGGGCCAGTTCCTGAAACTCTGGCACACGACTCGGCTGAAGATCTGGTGGCTGCCTGGGATAGGACAGCCGCCGGTGCTCTGGACCGAGTCGTGCCTTTGCGGCCTCTGACCCGACGCCGAACCTGCCCGGCCCCTTGGTTTTCCGAGGAGCTGAGGGAGATGAAGCGCCGGAAAAGATGCCTAGAGAGTGGTTGGAGGGCGAGTCGCTCTGAATCCGACCGAACACTAGTTAGGTCTCATATTAAGACCTATCTAGTGGCGATAAAAGCGGCAAAGCGTAACCACTTTTCCGCTCTTATTGCATCGGCAGATAACCGCCCAGCCGCCTTGTTTAGGGTGACCCGCTCCCTCCTACATCAGGGAGCACGGGAGGACCCCTTGCAAGGGCAGGCTGAGGATTTTGCACAGTATCTGCACGATAAAATCGCTCAGATTCGGGAAGGCTTGGACTCTGACTGGGTAGATCCCGGCGGGGTGACTGAGGCTGGTCTTGAGAATGTTACCTGGGATGAGTTCGACCCTGTGACTCCTGAGGACGTGGACAGGATCCTGGGGAGATTAAACGCAACCACATGTTTATTGGACCCGTGCCCCTCCTGGCTGGTACTGGCCACCCGGGAGGTAACACGAGGCTGGCTCCAGAGGATCATAAATGCTTCTCTGAGAGAGGGTTTCTTGCCTCCCGCCTTGAAAGAGGCGGTGGTGAGGCCCCTCCTCAAGAAGCCTTCTCTGGACCCGGCCGTTTTGGCAAACTATCGTCCGGTCTCCAACCTTCGCTTTGTTGCGAAGGTTGTGGAGAGTGTGGTTGCGCACCAGCTCCCACAGTTCCTGGATGAAACCGTCTATCTAGATCCGTGCCAGTCCGGCTTCAGGCCTGGGTACAACACGGAGACGGCATTGGTCGCATTGGTGGATGATCTCTGGAGGGCTCGGGACAGGGGTTGTTCCTCTGTTCTGGTCCTGTTAGACCTCTCAGCGGCTTTTGATACCATCAACCATGGTATCATGCTGCGCCGGCTGGAGGGACTGGGGGTGGGAGGCACCGTGTTGCGGTGGTTCTCCTCCTATCTCTCTGACCGGTCGCAGTCTGTGTTGGCAGGGGGGCAGAGGTCGACTTCGAGGCGCCTTGCTTGCGGGGTGCCGCAAGGGTCGGTCCTCTCGCCGCTCCTGTTCAACATTTATGTGAAGCCGCTGGGTGAGATCATCCGTGGTTTTGGGGTGCAATGCCATCTGTACGCTGATGACACTCAGCTGTACATTTCCACCCCAGACCACCCCAATGATGCCCTCGAAGTGATGTCCCAGTGTCTGGAGGCCGTGCGGGTCTGGATGGGGAGGAACAGGCTTCGGCTCAACCCTTCCAAGACCGAGTGGCTGTGGATGCCGGCGTCCCGGTATAGCCAGCTGGTGCCATCGCTGGCTATTGGGGGCGAGTCACTGACCCCCACAGAGGGGGCTCGCAACTTGGGCGTCCTCCTGGACACACGGCTGTCTTTAGAAGAGCATATGATGGCCGTGGCCAGGGGGGCTTTTTATCAGGTTCGCCTGATACGCCAGTTGCGCCCCTTTCTGGATCGGGACTCCTTGTGCACAGTCACTCATGCCTTGGTTACGTCACGCCTGGACTACTGTAACGCTCTCTACATGGGGCTCCCCCTGAGGAGCACCCGGAGGCTCCAGCTGGTGCAGAATGCGGCTGCGTGGGTGATTATGGGAGCGACGTGGCGCTCCCACGTAACACCTCTCCTGCGCGAGCTGCATTGGCTCCCGGTGGTCTTCCGGGTGCGCTTTAAGGTGTTGGTTCTCATCTTTAAAGCGCTCCATGGCTTAGGGCCAGGGTATTTGCGAGACCGCCTGCTGCTACCGATAACCTCCCACCGGCCAATACGCTCTCACAGAGAGGGCCTCCTCGGGGTGCCGTCGGTCAGGCAATGTCGGCTGGCGGCCCCCAGGGGGCGAGCCTTCTCTGTGGGGGCACCCGCCCTGTGGAATGAGCTGCCTCCTGGAATACGATTGATCCCGGACCTCCGGACCTTCCGTAAAGCCCTGAAGACGTTTTTATTTCATCAAGCCGGCCTAGCCTAAATGGTTTTTAATTGGGATTTTAAATTTTATGGATTTGGGGTTTTAAATTTGGGTAGCCAATGATTTAATTCTTTTAATTATCTTAACTTTTGCATTTGTATGTTTTTTAATTTTGGCTGTTCACCGCCCTGAGTCCCTTCTGGGAGAAGGGCGGTATACAAATTAAATTAATAAAATAAATAAATAAATAAATAAACTAATGTAAACATGGATTTAACTTCATGCCTACTTTGTTTGTACTTTGGTTCCATTTTTTTTACATGGATATAGTTACAAAGCTATAAATTCTATTAAACAAAGCAGAACATATTTTGGGGTAAACATACATAAGATTACTATCTAGTTAGCTAGCTAGCTATTTCTATCTACAGTATCTCTAATATATTGTAAACTACTCAGAAACAACTGTAAAGTGCTAGTACTATGGGGTGGTATATAAGCCTAAGTGCATTCTCTCTCTCCCTCCCTCCCTCCCTCTCTTTCTTATCTCTATCTGTCTATCTCTATCTCTCTATCTATCTCTCTTTCTATCTATCATCTTTCATATATTTTTCATCTATTAATATGGTAGAATTTTTTTTTTTAAATCTACATTTCTACTGAAACTAGTAGAGTTTAAAAGTGCATAATTCTCCAAATGATAGTCTTACTCTGCTAAATCCAAATACCAAACCAGACATTATTTTAAATTCCAGGAATGCAAGTGACTCACCATTTTGATAATTCCTACATTTTAGAATAATAGCCAAATGACTCTTAAAGTGGGAAATGTCTCAGTTGATGGGATTTAAACATAAATGTATAATTTGCTTTTATTATTATTATTATTATTATAATATCAGAGTTTTGGAATAGGAAAGGAGAATATCTGGCCAAAAAACTATCTAGCCAGGTATTAAGTTAGTTTTAAAACTGAACAATCCCCAAAAAGTGGGGATTGAAGAATGAACTTGGCATATGAACTGGGTGTTTATCCATCACCCCTGGAAAAAAGCCCAAACTTCCATCCCTTTTGTCAAAGATATATTTGCTGCCAGAGATGAGCATTTCTAAATTTCTATCATAACAGGCAACCGTGCCTTATTATATTTCTCCTGTTTGCAACATAAATCAAATTTCTTAAAAGTGCTTCCTTCCTATTCCTTCTGGCAAAATGCAGCGGGCAGTGGCATTCTGGAGAAGATCAGAAAATGATTTACAGTTTATTACTCTGTCCCTTCAAACCTTTCCAATGCATCTGCTACAAACTGAGCCCTTAAGAAAAACCTGCACTCTTTATTTTAATGAATATTCAAGTAATTGAAGAATGAGGGGCATTTTTCCCCTTCAATCGTACAATCTTGGAAGAGTACCTACTTGAAATAAGATGCATACAAGTTTTGTTGCATCCTGACCATTTGAAAATATGTTAGGCAAATTTTGTCTAAGAGTTTCCCCTTATTGTCTCACATTGCAAGATAGCATGTAGATCAGTGTTGGTGAACCTTTTCAGCATCAAGTGCCGAAACAGGAGCGCACGCATGGAGGAGCAGCAGAAACCGGAAGAGGAACTCCCCAGCACATACATGCAGGAGCACCAGAAATCATAAGAGCAGTTTCCCAGGGCACATGCACGCGCCAGGAAGCTGAACTTCCAGTTTCTGACCTGTACATGTGTGCCAGTCACTTGGTATTTCGGTTTCTGGCGTGCATGCTTGTGTGAAGACCAGTTGGCCGATGCACGGCTGTTGCAACGGGCAACAGCTGGCATGCCCAGAGAGATGACTCTGCATGCCACTTCCAGCATGCATGCCATAGGTTCACCAACATGGATATAGATGTACACTTAGACCATCAACAGATTTGGACCCATCCATATGGAGAATCTAGCACAATTAAAATTTCAAACCTCAAAGCTGACATCTGAAGACTTTTGATAAAGACCAGAACATCAGTACAGGTACTTGAGTAACGAATTTACACGGGGGATTATGTTATAAATATGTCTACATCTGTATTGACATTGCCTCATGCATTGCTATTAATATTTAAACTAAAGAAGCTGATATTCGTAAGCATCAAGGTCTTCAGTTCATGGCACACAATTCCTCTTACAATTAATGCAAGTCTGACTACACTTGATTTCTTGATTTTTTTTTCCAGGAATGCTTTCATTATTTTTGGATTAGAATCATTAAGCAATGTGAAGAATATAGACACACAGCATAGTCAATATTATTTTTTGCTTGCTAATCCATCTGATGTTTTTCCCTAGAGCCATGATGGAGAACCTATGACACGTGTGCCACAGATGGCATGTGTAGCCTTATTGGTGGGCATGCAAGCTCAGCTCCGGCGCACATGTGTGTGCCAGCCAGCTGATTTTTGGGCCTTCTGGGCCCACCAGAAGTAGGGAAACAGGCTGATTCCTGCCTCTGGGGGGCCTCAGAGGGTGTGGGGAAGGCCCATTTTTCTCTCTTCCCAGCCTCTAGAGCCTTTCTAGGAGTCTGGGGAGAATGAAATTGGTGGGACCGGAAGTTGGCAAATGGGCCATTTTTGGCTTCTGGAGGGCCTCTGGGGGAGGATGCCATTTTCGCCCTCCCCAGATTCCTAGAAAGGCTCTGGAGGCTGTGGAGAGCAAAAAATGGGCCTACCGTGCCATCACGTGCCAGGGGTGGGGGGGAGCATCAGGGGCTTGCGTGCGCATGCGCGAGGGCAGGGCGCATAGAATTATGGGTGTAGGTACACACACGCGCGAACCCCCCCCCCCTTCCTGGCACGTGATGGCAAAAACTTTAGCCATCACTGCCCTAGATTCTGAGTTCTCTTTTCTCTCTTATCAATATTATTCACTTCCAGATGAAATGAGGTTTAAACGGTAAAGACACAGCAAGAGGGTTGCATAAGAAGAAGCAATAGGAAAACTGTGATCTTTTTCTGTTATTTCTCATTGCTATAGGTAGATGGATTTGGTCCTGTTCAGAATGATTGTGCTATTAAAAAAAAAAAGGAACAGGAATATCTGCTGTGGGGACAATCATGTCATCTGATTATCCCTCAGAAGACGATTCCTAACCCTAACCCTAACCCTAACCCTAGCCCTACATCATGGGAAAGGGATGAAGTAGCCACAGTGCATGAGAATGCAATTTTCCTTGGATTCTCATAATGCACTTGAGTATCAATTTGAATTGTTTTATCAAAAAGTTTGGTTATAGTAGTAAAATCTAATACAAACTAAAGAAAGAAAAGAAAGGAGTGCAAGGAAAAAGAACATAAAAGAGAAAAAAAGTAAGAATATAATAAAGAGATAAGAAATATATAAAAGAAGTGACTTCCAAACTTCGTCACAACAAATATAAAAAATAGCATCTATTTACCCTGCTTAAGATTACAGACATGTATCTCTTCATTCCATATCTCATCTTTTATCTATAAACAAATTCATAAGGCTTCATCTTTTTAGTCCTGGTGTCAGCAGAAAGATCATAAAGGCTAGCTAGAAGTAATAACATTTTATTTTCACCTTGATCAAATAAATTGACTTTATATTCCCTTCTTTTACTTCTAACAGTCTTAATATTTAGTTTGTTCAAATATAGCGAGACTTTAACAACCCTCTTTTGTAAATCCAGTAGTAAAAATTATACAGTTCACTCTCTTGGTTTGTCATTTTATTTCCTTTTTAAATTTTAAAAGGAAATTTCTTTTGGAGATCCAGGGAAACTCAATCATTTCTAAATCATTTTCACTTTCAATACCATCTCTGTCTTGTCAAATAAAATTTCTTCTACATTCTACATTTCTTCAATAATATCTCTTGGACATAGTCTATCCATAGAAGCAGACATCCTCACTTACATGGTTGATATTGTGACTACTATATTTTTATTCCATTCTTCAAAAGTCTTCTTCGGTATTTTTATTCTTGCACCATCTTGCAGTTATGTATATCTTTCATCTACCTAAAATCTTGGGTCACCTCTAGTGTCTAGTTTTTGAAATTATGAAATTATTTATCTATGTTATGTCTTATAAAAACCAAAACAGGATCTGAATCTCATAAAGTTTGTACTTTATATTTAATTCCGAAATCTAATCATAAAAGTTTTGATATGCCAATATATATGGATGCATACTTTGTTTATAATTTTCTAAGATCAAAATCTTACTTAGCATTTTGCTATTTATTTCAGATTCTTTGACTTCTTAAATTTATGATTAACATTTTCTTTCATTCAGGATTAAAGAGTGCTCTACCTGGCATTTTCAAACTTGTCATTCTAAAGGTCTCTAATAGTTTGGAAGTAGCTGATGAACAATTTTAAAAAGTTATTAGAAAATGACATTGTGAATTTAGAGTCTTTTAAAAGTTTCTGTCACAGTTGCAAGAGAAATGGCTAATCCTATTGTCTGCCAGAGCTCAAACCCACAGAAAACCAATGTCCTGTGATCTCCTTATTGGAAGCAGCCATCCGGAGCATATGTTGGCAATCTCGTCTTCTCTATCCTGAGAGATTCAGCTACATTGGGGTTTTCAGCTACACTTTTGCAGAGATATCTTTGGTTTGTCATCCCTGCTTCAGAAGTCAAGCATTAGCTTGAATTGTTGATGTCCACTCCAGTCCAAGACCACTTTACTCTTGATCATCTGACCCCATACTTTCCAATTCATACATCTATTCAAACATAGGACTACTGGATAAAAGGATTGGAAAGATTTCCACAAGCCACGTTCATACTTTCCATACCTTGTTTATATTTAAGTAAGCTGCTCAATAAATATTTCCAGCTGGTCAGAATTATAAATTAGGGCGGATCAGATCAGAACATAAATTAGGGCTATGCAATATTTTAGATTCAATCTCCAAAAAGTGCTTTGGAGCACATGACATAATATCCATTTGTACCTCTTTAAACCAACTATGCATTTTCCCAGGATTAAGAATTTTGAAGCAACTTTGGAAATCAAATCTAAAGCATTGCATGTTCCTATTGTAAATGTTAAATGTAGTATTTTAGCATCATCACAATATAGATAGCTTTGCTAAGCCCAGTAAAATATATTAAATGATACTTTTGGGAAAATATGAAGCGATTTTTAAAACTCAAGGCAAATATTTCTCCAAAGCACCTGTAGGCAGGATAACAAGCAATGGATGTCAACAATTAGATTTATTAATTATAGTATAAATTATGAGCCTATAGAGATATGCATTCATTCAAAAGTACTCCTTAAAATGGGGGGAAAGATATACATTCTGCTGACATAATTCTAATTATAATTACTGAAATGCCACATTGTCCCAGACTTGTCTTAGATAAAAGCAAACAAAAATTTGGCTGTAGATCAGTGCCAACCCACAGACAGCTGGGAAGAAAGTTGCATCTGAGTCAGATGCAAAAAAAACAAGAGAAGATTCGAGAAAAATGATCATAGCCTATCTTTCAAAGCAGAAATAAGCAAGCTAGTGTTTCTGGGATATATTTGATTATAGGCACCACAATCCAAGGCCATCTTGTCTTAGTTTTTCATGAAAGCCTTTACTGAAAGAGAGAGATGATGCCAGGAAGAGATTCTATAGGTATGTGACATATGTCAACTCTACTAAGAAATGGTGGATCAGAACAGACAACAAATTAGGCCAAGCCCTCTGGTAAAGCCACTTCACTCTATTCTAAGCCATGTGGTTCTCCATGTTGTTGCCTCATAAACCATCTTAAGGCAATTGCTTTGAGAAGGCCTTCAAAACAAGAGAGAAGATTGCAAATTAGGTCAGAAACATCACAAATATTTAAATTCTTCTTCTTCTGAAAAATTGGGTCTTGAGTTGTTTGATACTGTATGTTTCTTCACTCTGAATAGGAAAAAAAAGTTTTACTATGTCCCCTCTAGTATTGAATTAATGAATCAGGTTTAAATATAACTACAACCAGTGGTGGGGATTTTTTTTATAATACGTCTGAAGTCCTGAAAAATATTTTTAAATGCCTCTCTTCATTACACCAGTTATTTAGATCCTATTGAGAATCACTCTGGTTTCATTTCAACATCCTTTTTTACTTTTTAAAAGAACGATTTGATAAGGAAATAACAGTACCATTCCTGGGCTGAATTTTCTGGTTCTACAAGACAAAAAAAGTCTGTCAACAGTGTAGCCTTATGATGTGTGAATGATTCGTGCTTGGCAGAGGAAGAGAAACTAAGGAAGGTCTTGGAAAAGACTGACCTTACAAAGCCAATCCAAGCAAAGAGATTGAGAAGGATCAGACTCCCATGAGCCACTCTCTCCTCTAACTCTGATCCAGATTTATGCCTATGAACAGAAGAATGCAGAAATACTGATGTGAGTCTAGATGATTTAGAAGGTACAGAAGTCCCAGGTCACAGGAAAAAGTTCTGTAAAGTAGCCTATTTAAGAGTCGCTCTTCCTGCCAATCTTGCACCTTGAGCAAACCTGGCTTCAGGGAGAGAATTGAGACTCCAATATGAATCTCTCCATTTAAGACCAGGCCAGTGTTAGAAGTAATTTTGCACTTCTACTGCTATGAGTAGCAATCTGACAGTTTATTCTAGAATCATACTCTTAGTTTCTTTCACTGGGATGAAAGATGCAATCTCTTATTTCAACTTTGTTTTTTTCATGGCCCTTAAAACTGTATTTAATTGATATATTTGGCTTAACTTAATAGAATTCACTGGACTCACTAACTAAATGCTTTGAGAAAGATTCTGGGTCACATTTTTACCTGAGTTTTCAGCCAAGGACAGGACATGTTACCTTCCATGAACACCAGTCTGATCTTTAAGGAAATCTCACTGAGATTCTTCACTATCATTCAGGAATCTAAAACATCATAGAATATTTAGACTTTTTTCAACTTAATGTTTTCCAAATGTATCAGGCTACAATGCTGGCTGAGAATTACAAGATTTTTAAGTCCAAATTCCAGGACTGAGAAAACTTTCTAAAATATTTTTTTTAATCTACTTTTATTTCTATAACTGCTCCTCTTGCCACAGTGACTCCGGACAGAACTTTATTTAAATGGAAACCACAGTATAAATTTAGATGGAAAGCACAGTATAAAATCTATATGCAATGCTAAATATATGATCCAAAACAAAAACAGCAGTCAAAAGTAAATAGCAATATAATATAATATTTCCTTACTAATTTCACAATCACCATTTCTAGGCAAAAAACAGACTTTCCAGAAAACTAGCAGGTCAGGACCAATCTGATCTCAGGTTCAAAGCAGGGGTGGGTTCTACTTACATTTACTACCGGTTCGCAGCGGGGCTATACGCTCTTCTGTGCAAGCGCAGAAGCATTTTGGTGACGTCGGGGTCGGTGGATGGAGCCTCCCGCCGGTTTTACTACCAGTTCTATAGAACCGGTGCGAACCGGGGGCAAACCACCACTGGTTCAAAGGTTTTCCAGGGGGTGACAGAAGAGAGATTTCTGGATCCTGTAACATGAATGTCAATTAAAGATGACATTTTTTAATTAATGAGGCCCAAATCATGTCCTTCCCGCTAGAACTAATGGGGAGAAGAGATCAATCCCTCAAGTATTCTAACTCCATGCCATGAGGGGCTTTATAGGTGACATCAGCATCCTGAATTGTATCCAGAGGTCTAATGGGAGACAGTGCAGTTCACTTCACAAAGGTATAACATACTAAATTAGGAAATGTGCATTAATTGTCCATGATGCTGTATTCCAGATCAATTGTGGCTTCCAGATGTACTTCAAGGGTAGTGCAGTGTAGTGCATGTTGCATTAATCCATTCAAGAGGTAACCAAAGCAGAAGTGACATATGCAGTGCCTCCCAGTCCAGATAAGAATGAAATTGGCACACCACACAGAGCTATGAAAAAGCTCCCCTGGCTATCGCTATCACCTAGTGTTACATTTGGAGCCAGCTGGATGACTTTGGGTCAGTCAATCTCTCTCAGGCAACTAAGATCTTACAGGGTTGTTGCTTTGGAAAAAATGGAAGAGGAAAGAGTATTAAGTATGTTCACCAACTTGAGCTGTTTATAAAAATAATAAAAGTGAGACAACATATCTAACGTGTGAGACAACGACCATCACTCCAGCATTTACCACTGATAGTACACCATTAACATGTACCATCAATAGACAACCACTTCTACTGCAGATCTCTGATGTGAGACACGCTTTACAGAATGTTAATATCCGGAAGGCAGCTGGGCCTGATGGAATCATGGGACGAGTTGTTAGGGACTGCACTGTAGAGCTAGCTGGAGTGTTCAATCTATCCCTGTCGCGTCCTACCCTGCCCTCCCTGCTCTATCCCTATCTGCCTGAAGACATCTATTATAGTGAAGACATCTATTATAAGCAGACAGTAGTGGTATCCCTTAATGATTATAGACCAGTAGCTTTAACATCTGTTGTCATGAAATTTTTTGAGAGGCTGGTGTTGAACTATATTAAGGCTAGTCTTCCATCTACTTTGGACCCATGCTAATTCGCATATAGGAGTAATAGATCAACTGACAATGCTATGTCTATTGTTGTCCATACTGTATTGAATCATTTGGAACAACAGGGAACATATATGAGGCTGTTATTTGTGGATTTTAGTTCTGCCTTCAATACCATTCTACCCAACAGGTTGTTTCTTAAAACGTTCAATTTGGGTATAAATTAGAGGATTTGTTTGTGGATAAAGGATTTTCTGACAGATAGGCCACAGTCAGTAAGGATGGGATCTTACCATTCCTCTACTCTGATACTAAGCACAAGAGCCCCCCAGGGTTGTGTGCTAAGCACACAATTTCTTGTATACACATGACTGCACCCCATTGTATAATACCAACACAGTTATTAAATTTGTGGGTGATACGACAGTGGTGGGGCTCATTAATAAGAACAATGAGTCTGCTTATAGAAAGGAAGTACAAGGGCTGACATTGTGGTGTAAAGAAAATAATCTTACACTTAACACCAAAAAAAAACAAAAGAACTTATAATTGACTTCAGGAGGAAGAGAGATGTACATTTACCATTGTACATAAATGGTGAGGAGGTGGAGAGGGTTGGTAGCTTTAAATTTCTGGGCATTTATATCTCGAAGGACCTCTCATGGACTAGAAAGTTAACATGCTTGTGAAGAAGGCACAGAAGAGGCTGTACTTCCTGAGAATGCTCAGGAAGATAAATCTATCTCAGCATCTACTTCTGTCCTACTATCGCATCACCATTGAGAGTGTCCTGACATACGGCATTCTTGCATGGTATGGGAGCTCAAACTACCAGCCCTGGATGACATCTTCGAATCTCACTGTTTGAGGAAGTTGGATAACATTCTCAGAGCCTCTTCCAATCCTGCTTACAATCTTTTTGGACTGTTGCCTTCTGGCAGAAGATACAGAACAATTAAAACACAGACCATATGTTTTCTGAATAGTTTTCATCCCAGAGCTATAATTGCATTCAACAATGGACTAAAGGGCATCAGTGAGCTGTTGGACAGCATTACTTGGTCTGTTGTGTGGATATTTGGGTGGTTTAGGGGCGGGGAATTTGTAGTGGGCGGGGATGTGTTTGGGGATTGTTATGTGTGTTAGACCTGGTCTTTGGGTGTTAAGTGAATTTCGTTGTATGGGTATACTGTGTATATATGTACAATGACAATAAAGTTATTATTATAAATCAATTTTAAAAATAACATAAATAAAAAATGCTTCAACTGGATTGTAAACCAAACCTTCAGCAACAGCCCTAAGTTTTCCATGGAACCCAAGTGAGACCACCAAGTCCAGCTTCCAGAAACTGGTGTGACCAAGGCAGGGGAATTATGACTTTTCCCCAATTCCAAAACATACTTAGTGTCTTGCTAATATTTTAGTATCAACCTGTAGACAGGAATGAAGATGACCTTGATAGATATAAGCTAAACTTGTTCCTACAGCAGCAAGACAAAAAACACAATTCAAACAATCTGAAGGGAGTAGGAAAGAGCTCAGATAGATATCTCCTTAGTTTCACAGGTGAGTGAAGGGAAAGGAGAAGTAAACTACTATCAGACTTGTAAGATTCTATTACGGTACTATAGCCAATGTAATAAAGCAGTTTTAAAATACCCGTGGAGCTAGTTTTTTGGTCTGGTATACATAGTACAGTTGATATAACCTAGTACAGTGATGGCGAACCTTTTTGGCACCGAGTGCCCAAACCAGAATGTGCATGCATGTGTATGTGTGCGCGCACCAGAGCACCGGAAACCCAAAGACCAGCTGGTCGGCACGTGTTTTGTGGCTGTTTTGGGGCCATTTTCAGGCCATTTTGGGGGGCATTTTTGGCCCAAAAATGGCCCAAAAAACAGCCTGAAAATGGCCCTAAGTTGACCTATTTTGGCCATTGGGGGGGGCATTTTCAGGTCTTTTTCAAGCTGTTTGGGGGGCATTTTTGGGCTGTTTTCAGGCCAAAAACAGGCCAGAAAATGGCATAAAAAGCACCCTGAAAACAGCCCAAACACAGCCCAGAAAATGGTCCAAAAATGGCCTGAAAATGGCCCGGAAAATGGCCCCAAAATGGCCTGGTTTTTGGCCATTTTCCGGCACTCTGGCACCTGCAAAGACCAGCTGGCTGCCACACCGGCAACCAGAAGAACAGCTGGCAACGGTGAGTATGCCCACATAGAGGGCTCTGTGTGCCACCTCTGGTACGCGTGCCATAGGTTCGCCATCACGGACCTAGTAGATCTCTAATTTTATATGAATTTTTTTTTAAGTGCAGATATTTTATGAAATTGAATAGGCGTATTCTTATTTGCAGAGAACACCACTGAATTGTTACAGCAAAGCAGCTCTTCTGAAGGCTCATTGAATAAGCTTAAAGGTACAAGCTTCAATTCTGGGCAATAGCACAACCTCAACAAAGTTCAGGAAAGGAAGCACAAATGAAGACAACTCCTTTTGTTCGATCAAACTGAAAAGGCAAAATCGAATTAATGGCATTTTGCTTTATCTACTTGGTTGGTATGTGATGTTCAATTATTGCCGCATTTTTATTCTTGAAGTCTTCTGTACATGACTCATTTCAACAAAAATAGTACCTAAAATGTGAAAACCTAGAGATTTTTTCTTCCCAAAAGCCAACTTCAATGAATATTCATGAGACTGTAAAAGGGAAATGATAGGCTTTGTCAGCTCCTGTTATTCTGCTGAAAAGGTAAAACTGTACATCACAAAAATCTTAACTTTTAAATATGGAGCACACTAAAAACTTTGATCACAGAGCTGCAGAGCTACTGTAAGCCTCACTATGTAGACCATTAGCTCCACATAAGGCTAACACTATTTTTACTGAGATTGGCTATAACAACAGAACCTTGCTGATTGAACTGTGTTGTACCTCCTTTCCCATCCCCTGTTTTTTTACTCCAGTGACTCAAAGAAGGGTTTGCCTGAACTGTTTCTGAATATTGTATTGTTTCTAAGGGCTTAAAATTGTTTAATTTTAATTTGTTTAAAATTTGTTTAAGATCAACCCTGACTGCTCTTTAGAAGGCCAGATCCTGAAGATGAAATTCAAATACTTTGGCCACCTAATGAGGAGGAAGGACTCACTGGAGAAGAGCCTAATGCTGGGAAAGATTGAAGGCAAAAGGAGACAACAGAGAATGAGGTGGCTGGATGGAGTCACTGAAGCAGTAGGTGTGAGCTTAAATGGACTCCAGAGGATGGTAGAGGACAGGAAGGCCTGGAGGAACATTGTCCATGGGGTCGCAATGGGTCAGATACAACTTTGCAACTAACAACAACAAAAATTGTTTCAGCCCCTGTTGCCTAAATAATGAACAGATCAGGCATAACTCCACCGGGGGTCATCTTACTATCCACACCTGCTAAGAATCAGATATACAGCAGTTCTAGGTAAGAACTAATCATAGTGACTCACAAATAAAAAGAAAAATGGTACATAGAGCTGGTCTGTTATTGCTGGCATTTTGGAACAAAAAGTTTTCAGCTACATCCACAACTAGCTTCCTAAAAGGGTTAGCACAACTCACTGTGGCCAACTCACCACCATCAAGTCACTGCAATCAACTCACCACAGGAGAATTCTCCATGGTCACCTCACCACAGGACAACTCATCGCAGGACAATTCAATGCTGTATTAGTCATTTCATTTAACAACTTTTATTATTGGTGATCATGTTTTCATCGAAATTATTGTAATTCTTGTATTTCTGGATTGACTTTATTATTATTGCCACCATTTCATTGAAATTAATTTAACTTTTGTATTTGTTGAATTGTCCCATGGTGAGCTGTCCTGCAATAAGTTGGCCACGGCAAGTTGTCCCACGGCAAGTTGGTTGCAGTGAGTTGGCCACAGCAAATTGGCCATGGTAAGTTGGCCACAGCAAATTGCCCTATTGTATCCTAAAAGAGGTGATTTTCCTAGGATAGTGTTTTCTAGCCTCTTTAGGCAATTGATCTACTTAGCAATGAGTCCTACTGTCCTTTTAATTATTGGTTCTAATTACATATGTGCAGAGACGGCTAAATAAGTGGTTATTTCAACTGCTTTCCCAATGGGAAAGATGCATGGATTCCAGGCAACAAAGCACCAGGCTCAAATACAATAGATTTTATGTGTTGAACCAGAGCACAATGGAATAATGCAGGTAAAGCAGAACTACAGTATAAACCACTGAAATTAATCAGTGCACACAAAAATACACCCAAAATAGAGTACATAATCATGTTCTTTTTTCTTGCCAACTTTATACCCTCTTCAGCACCTGACATGCATTTAATTGTACCCAGGCTTGTTATTGAATTCAACTATTCCTTCACTATATTCCTTTGACTGCTTGCCAGCAGCTGGCAATGATTTCTTAAGGAACATATTTTCAGTTTATGCACAGCAGCCCAATTGTTTAAATAAAAGACATATATAGAAAATAGCAGAACACTACTGAGCTACTGGAGTCTGCCTATCACTAAATTTGTTTATTTGTTTATTTAGACACACCCTCATCACCATTCATCAAATAATGGTGACATAATGACAAGATTGGTGGCAATCTTTGTCTTCTTGATTTATACCACATGAGATAGGATATGTAGGCTTAACAAGGAGGAGAAGTACTGCTAACAATGATCTTAAAAAGCATAAACTCTACGGAGGATCTGTATCTGTCATTATTACATACAGCTAATCCTCCCAACCCCAACTGGGACCTACAATTCCATCACTAAGTGACATAGTCATAACCTGCAAAGTCAGTTAAGGCTGTGCTCATGAAGTGAATTATCTATGGTCAGTAAGTGCAATGTCACATGACCTCAATTTGCAACTTCCTGCTGGCTTCTCCATTGACATTGCTGGTCAGAAGCCATCTGATCTGAGATTCCAATTTTTTCAGAGCACTTTTCATAGTGATCTATATAATTAAAGGTGTTTCTATAATTAATGAAGGACATGTTGGTTTCTTTTTGGTATTCTCTGACTTTTTCAATTATACAGTAGACATCAACACTAATGTCTTGTGTTCCTCAGATTTTTCAAAATCCATCTTGAACATCTGGCATCGCTTTGCCCATGTAAGGTTGTAATTTGTATTGAATGACCCTAAGCATTATTTTGCTAGTATGTGAAATCTGGAGTAGCCACTCAGTCCATAAATATTTTATATTGTAAATACATTTGATTTTTCGAGAAATAAATGGTATATTATAGTGGCAATCCTATTCACAATCACTAGGAAATAAAACCTGCTGCGCACAGAGCTTGTTTCTGATTAAGCGCTCAGTATTAAAAGCAACAGGTACATGTATGGCTGTCGGGATGTGTTTATAAATCAGGAATCAGTGTTATTTTCCAGAAGTCAAAGCTATCCAAACAGAAACAGACCTTGGCATCAGTTTGCATCTTTTCATATTCTCCATTTGAAGGAAAGTTCTCTGTTGTTCCTAAGGCCTATACCTGTGTTGAATATTATTACCTATTCTTTACATATTCTAGATCTCACTTTTGTCATTGATGCCTATCAAATCCTAACACAAATTAAGTTCTAAATACATTGTTCCTGGTTCACAAAATAAATATGGCTCAAATAAAAGTGATTATTTAAAACTTCATTCTTCTGAGTCTTTCTGAGACATGTTTATTCTGGAAAGGCTGTTATCTATTTTTTCTCACCTCCCTTAACTTTTCAAAATTTAATTGATAGGATGGCTCCAAGTATAGTATATTTTTAGTTGAACAAAATCTATATTCCATTTGGTGGTGGCCTTACTTCTCAAGTGTACCCTTACTTCTCTTCACCTATTGTCTATAGTTGGGTAATGTATATATATTTACCAAACCTCATGTTTCACCATACAAAAGTGGACTACAACTTCTTTTGCAATTATATAGGGGTAAATGTTAAAGGAGCAAATATTTTAAATAATACTTATATTTGAAAAAAATATTCCAAAAAAGAGTAAAATATTTCAGTGTAGTATCATATATTGACTTGAACTGTCCCACCAGGGCATTTACATTAGTACACGATCAATAATAATAATCAATCAGCTTTATTTTTTCAAGTTACCACTTTATCTGGTTTTCTGGGAAAATAAAACTCAGAAATCTATATGGACAAGTTCATGAAGTCATCAGAAGTTGAGCATAAATATTCTAGTCTTTACTTTAAACCCCATTAAAATAATATCTTACAAGCATCAATGCATACCTTATATTCTTAAACCTTTTGCAGCTAACATGCCAATGTGAAGATATATCCACATGGTACTTAAAGTGTTTATTTTTGTCTTTTTACTAAGCCTGGACATAATAGCCACATAACTAAAATAGAATTTTACTCCAAAATACCATAAATATGAGTCTTCTAGAGACATTTCCTTCATCTCAAATCTCACACACTGAAATTCAAATGTAGATGAACAATACCTATCATAATTTTTCATACACTGTTACATCGAACACATTAAGTAATATTGTTATATTAATCATCTATTGTTACATGTGACATTTGCTATTGAAATAAATGAATGTTATTGTCCTTTCTCCCTTGTTTAAAAATCCCTAGAAGCCTTCCAACTTCCTACAATTCAAAATATTTGGCACTACAGTAAAAAGATTTGTGGAAATGTAATATGTGTGATTAGCTTTATCAGATCTAGACAGCATAGAATAAATGGATGCTCTTGTAAGCAAAATGTTCAATCAATCTAGTACATAATGGTTTTAAACAAGGTCAAATTTCCATTACTCTGAGTACTATAGCTCATATCATTAAAGTGTCAGGATAGTTGCAACTAACATTAAAAGCTTTTATCACAAATCTTAAACCAATATTTCCACTGTGACAAATTTTAAGTAAACATGTTTTTTAAAAGAGATCCTTAAATACTGACATTCACTTTGACCTGTTGGCATGGTCTAACTTATTACAAAGTTAGCAATAGCCAAAAGAGGACTTTAATACCAAGTTTTTAGGACATTCAGTGATTCAAATAAATAGTCCATTTACAGTAGCTCAATAGAGACCATCTTGATTGGCAAAAGTTTTACAACCTTTCCAATAGATATTATTACTAACATTGCGTTGAGATCCATTAATAAAGGACAAGAATACACAGTTTTGTTTACCACACATCTTTAGATAACTTATGGAAGCCCGACAATGCCATGCTTCCTCCCAGCATCATAAATATAAAGGTTAAGTAGAAATATATAGAGATTTCCTGCTTGTTGAGAGGCAAAACATTTAAGTGTAAATCCAATCTACGTGGCCTTTTTCTAGCTTCAAATTAAACAGAACAGAAGACATGTAAGAATGGTTTTACATGCCAACATTATTCTTGTATAGAGAGGGAGGCATGGAATTACCAATGGCATTGCATTACATTTTGGGGGGCAGACAAGATACTGTGGGGACTCGTAATCTATCAACAGCCATTTAACATCCATTCAAATGAATGGATCAATGGCCCAAGCTAGTATAGATTGAATTTTAGACATATGCACAATCTGTCACTGAGCTACAAGTTAGATTTTAAAGAAGAATGATCAGTGGGTAAGTTCACACATTGCATAAACTAAACTCAAACACCTTTTGGTTTATAGCAATGTATAATCCAAAACCAGAGTTTTTTCTTAATTGGAGTAGTTTTTGAAATAAACTATTTGCCAATAATTGTCTTCCTTTCCCCTCCCTTTAATTTGATAGGTAAAAATCCTGCATCAAATCCATGTATACCACTAGAGTGAAAAACAAAACATAGAGGTTATCAAAACAGTATGTATTAAGTCAATAATGAAGCAGAGAAGCACTCTGTAAATGAAAGCTGTAAAGTAAATATTATCTCATGAAGTTGCTGGTTGTGCTTTACCCAGTTTCAAAGTTTGAGAGTGCATTTTTAGCAACAAAAAGAAGTTATGGATTTTATGTACTCATGTACATAATGTAAGTACTCATGTACTCATGTAAGAATACTATGTATCCTGATTGTAAGTGCATTGCATATACCTCCTAGTTAGTAGGAAGCAGGAAGTTATATTGATTTGCAAACTAGTTTCTGGATTTGAGATCCTAGCTTGTAGAGAATCATGCTGACTGGTTTTGGATAAAACTAGACTTTGATTACTCTTAGAGTACATTGGCTAATTAGCCCATCGTATTAGCAGAAAATGCCAAATATGGCTGAAATGTAAGTAAGACATTATAGAGTCATCTGTGCCTTCTCTATTGTACTAAAAACAATATATGAGATCCTCAACTGATAAAAGCAAGTTGGTCAGCACATGTTAGTATCCCTAGGCCAATCTAGAGAATGACCATGTCATGTGTAAGATTGTGATAGAAAGGAAAATATATATAGTTACTAAGAATGTAACAATTAAAAGAAGCAAAGAAAATGCAGAGCAGTTTTGATGGTAATTTTAAAAAAATGTTTTGGAAGAGGGTGAAGAGGGCTAAACAAGCAGAGTGAATGGGAATAAAACAAAAGTGATGAAAAGATTTGGGACCAAGCCAAAGTGAGGAAATTGTTGGAAAGAGTATTTTAGAGATTTATATGGAAACGATAGTGATATGTTAAAGAATGGAACTGAAATGAATGCTATAAATGTTAGGGTCCCAGTAAAAAAAACTATGAAAAGGAAGTCGTAAACACTCTGAGAATGCTGAAATAATGGAGAAGACGGTTGTATAAATATAGAGGTGTAACTAGAGAAATCTTAAATATGATATGGTTTACTTATGGAATGGCTATGAAACCTGTTTGTGTGTAGGAAAATTGCACTGGCGTCTGCCAACTGGAAGAATGCCATCATTGTTTCCCTATATAAAGGGAAAAGCAGAAAGAGTACAGTGTGGCTTAATGCCAGGTGCAGGGTATGCAAACCAGATTTTTGCTCTTCAGCAGCATGTTGAGAAGTGCACAAATGTTATCAAGTTTATTGCATGTTCGTTGATTTAGAGAAAGCATATGATAAAGTGAACAGACTTGATTTATGAAGCCCTTTGCCTAGGTATGAAGTTAAACCTGGGTTGATGAACGCAGGAAGAGTAAAATATGATTGAAGGGAAGCATGTGTGAGAATAGACTGAATCCTTAGCAAACCTTGAGAAAAACTTCCATGTTTTCTTGAGTTACATCAAAGAACACCCAATGAAGCTTGAGTATAATAAAATTCATGGGACTCCCAGCTCTTCAAAGCAATTCTGTTTATAGTATAGCAGTTTTTACTCCATTATATCACAGAAATTATATAGAAACATAAACACATACTTTATTCCAGAGATTTGCCCTAAATACCCGAATTCCTACTCTCAATTACATGCAATAAATTGCAGTATTTCATTGTGACATTTCCCCAGGGATTTCAGAGGATGAAGATTCTCTGAATGATACTTCTTAGCAACTGCAATGTGACAATAAATTAAGTGTTTAGGTCAAACCTGTAACAATGTGTCTTCTGGAAAATTTTCTTTGGCAAATTTCTTAAGAACATCAAGCACCAGGAAGTTTATCCCAGTTCCCAGTTCAATTCTATAATCTGTCTTTCTCAATCATTATGGCAAGTTTGTGTTTAATTGATAGAGAATTAAATTAATTAAGTTCCTTTATAATTGTATTGTATTGTATTGTAAATAATGGATTGGAAAGAGCAGCAGCCAATCCCTTTCCTTGCTCCAAAACTATTAAAGTAACACTCAGAACTATTAAGTCTGGAATTCACAGTTTATGCCCACAGATGACAAACTAACATTTACTAAGTGTTCTCCACAAAGCAATGAAATTTTCAAATAGTTCAGAAAAAAGTAGAAAATGTTCAAGAGATAATCAGAAAACTATTTCCTGAGACATTTCAGCTCAACTTTAATATTTTTTCCTTATTTTTCTGTTTCCTTTGTATTTTTAAGGCTACAGGTACGCATTAGAAAACATATAATTTTCATCCTATTTGAACAGCATTAACCATGAGTGAAATCTAAAGCCCAAAATTATATGTTTTCAGTTCTATAAGGATCTGTAAGCCAGATGGCTTGAATGCTTCTGTCTTTATATTTTAGTCACATTAGTGCTACATGATATAACATAAGTGATGTCATCTACTTTTTAGAAATAGTAATTACAAATAAATCCAGCAGCAAGGACTGCATATATGAACATACAAACAAAACTGCGGGTGTTATGTCTTCGTGGTGACAGAATAAATATCCAAAGGAAAAAAAGCTACCCAGTGGCGAATGTCTGATTTGCAAAAGCAGACCTTGACACAAGAGTCTACCATGTTAACAACATTTTCCATTGTATTTACATTAACAGGGTCTGGTCTGACTCCTAAAAATAAAAAGAGTGGAAGAGATCAGAACTTTTGAGATTTTTCTGGTTCAAACTATATAATACCAATATACAAACATTCCATTTGCTGAATGCTTACGCTATACTATTTATAATGTAAGTAGAATTTGTTAGGAAGTATATGTAAATATAAGATGTCTTTATTTAATTTAAGAGTGGCTTAGGGAAGAAGAAAGTCATTCTCAATTGCTAGACATTTTCTTCCCATATTTCAAACCAAACACTGATAATAGGCATGTGTACCTGTTTTGTGTGTGTGTGACAGAGACAGAGACAGAGACAGAGACAGAGACTGAAACTATATTAGCTATGAGAGAGATTGTATTGGATGTGTGATTTTGTTAGCCCTGACTCCTAGCAGATTGCCTGGAGTAATCCCTGCAGTTTTCTTGGCAAGAAGTGTTAGAGCTGAGAGAATGACCAGCTGAAGGTCACTCAGTTGGCTTTGTGTCAAAGGTGAGAGAGCAACTCTGATTCCCAAATTTTAGCCTGGTGCCTTAACCACCACACCAAACTGGTTCTCTGTAACTGTTCTTTACCAGTTAAAAATTAAGGACTAGGGCCTGGTGTATATTTATTCCTCAAATAATTTCAAATCAAAGATGTTTATGAAGACATAATAATTTAGATAATAATCTAAACCTTTTGGCAATTGAAATAAAAGATATTTAGCTTTGGAACAAGAATGTACAATTATAGTCATGAATGTTTAGGAACTTCCACATGGCCAGTAGGAGGTAATGCTGACCTGAAACACATAAGGTTCACAAGCCCAGCCAACGAAATTACTATGATTTCAGTTAAAAGAAAATAGAATAGAATAGAATAGAATAGAATAGAATAGAATAGAATAGAATAGAATAGAATAGAATAGAATAGAATAGAATAGAATAGAATAGAATACCAGAGTTGGAAGGGACCTTGGAGGTCTTCTAGTCCAACCCCCTGCTTAGGCAGGAAACCTTATACCATTTCAGACAAATGGTTATCCAATCTCTTCTTAAAAACTTTCAGTGTTGGAGCATTTACAACTTCTGGAGTTGTAAAAGTTGTAAAAGCTAAAGCCAGCTTTTTAAAAAATGGCCTAAAATATTAGAGCATAGAAGCAGAATTCAATAGAGTTATAAGTGCAATCAGAATCATTCACAATAAAAACTACAAATAGTACTGCACACTAAGTATGGATTCTGGGTATTGTAAGAAATATATTCTTCTACATTCCATTTATCCTTTCTTACTATTTCTCCCTAAAAATGAAGGATAATCTGAAACCAACATTATAATACTTATCATGACTAATTCATTTAGATTTTATTCCCCAGTGTGAGAAAATTATAAATAACAAGCCTCATTGTAGATATGTTTGGTCCAACTCAGGGGTTTCTTGTTTTCCCCCATCCTCTGACTTTTGGTTAAGGTATCGCTTGTCTACATAAAGAGAATTTTAAGCCAGATTTTGCACAAGATGGAGAAATTGTCCTCCAGTGTAAAGGTGACGTGACCTGCATGAATTGCCCTGGATAAACTCAGAGTGGCTCACTATTTCTATTGTACTAAGTTTAATTTGAAGATTTCAGTTAGGATTTAATTATGCTTTTAATGCATGCTGATCTAAATAAGTATCTGTTAATTAAAACTGTCCCATTTGCTTGTAATACTAAATTCAGCAATTGTTTGAATGAATCAGTTTCCAGAAGATATAAAATAGGACAAACCAGGCATCAATAAACTGAGGGTACTCATTTTCTCTGAATATCTGGGCTGTAGACCTAGTATTCAAACTAAATTACTGTACCCAATAACATCATTTTTATAGCATGGGAATTTCTACAGAGATTTCTTTCTTGATGTTCAATTCTTAAAGCAAGTTGCTTCTAATACTACCACTGGTGCTTGTCATGTAAAAAAAAATTCCCTTAGATTACTATCTTCATGTAATGTATTAAATAAGCAAATTCCATTTATTCATATTTGTCTCCTCCCATGCTCTATAATGATAACCTCCGCACAATATATCACTAGTTTATCTGCCTCAATAATTTATCCACTGGATCAGTGGTGGGTTGCCCCTGGTTCTCACCAGTTCTATAGAACCGGTAGTATAACCGGCAGGAGGCTCTGCCCACTGACCCTGACGTCATCAAAATGCTTCTGCGCTTGCACAGAAGAGCACACGCGCGCACTTGCTTCGGTCATGCACGCGCGCTTCCCTGTTGTGAACAGGTAGTAAAGGTAAGTAGAACCCACCCCTGCACTGGATATTTGGTATCAGATATTTAGTAATGAGATGGCAATATAGAAAACACAATAATGCTTTTAGCTTTGACTTTGACTTGTTTTATCTATAACTTTTTTAAAATAAATAATCCATGACATTACAGTTCCAATGGATGGAGGGAAAAAAATCTTTAGAATTCTGTCTGAATGATATAAAGGGGGATAAATCAAAAGCTAAATTTTAAAACAACAGTGGAGGGGGCAATAGAGCAGGCATGAAACTAGCCATTTTGTACACAACTACAATACCACAATTAATGAAAACGAATCTACTATCGGTGGTATCTTAGATGTGAAATACAATTGTTGCCTAGTCAGAGGCACAAGAGAATAAAAGAATCCTCGTGCTGAATGTTTCTTCCTACTTTTGTTATTATATTTATTCCCGTAGCATGTACATGATTAAAAACAGGCAAGTTACACAATCTGATGGTTCACTCAATCCACCGTGTGACAGAATGCTTGCAGTGGGTGGTGAAGTGCACTTTAATTGTTGCCAGATTCTTTTCATTCCCATCTTGCTCAATCTTCTGAAGGCAAAAGGAATGCTTCTATATAATGCCATTTAAAACCTACAAGGATAAAAAAAAAAAGCTTATTATTCTAATGCTTTCACAGAACCTGTAAATTTAGTATTAAACTATTGAAGGTCTTATCATTCATCTGGCTCATTCATCTGTTCCCAGGCAGCCTTAAAGTATACATAGAGCAACAGCACAAACCTTCTATCAAAAGCAAAGAATTGCAATTATACCTGCCTGGGTTAGTGTCCTTTAGACTGAGGTCCCTTAATTGCTTTTTTAGACTTTCTCTCTCACAGTATAATTCCTAATAGATGATACAGTATTTTGGAAGAGTTATAGAGAGAATCTAATCCGATGTTCTGTTCACTTCTTCTTTTTCCATCTTTCTCCCATTCCATAAGAATAATGGCAAAGAAGCTAGAAAACAATGGCAAAGGAATATAGTGAAGGAGAAAATAAATGTACCTTTTGGCAAATATGCCACTGTGTTCTTTTCTTCAATAAAAACATACATGAGTGCTCTGTTTATTAGAAAAACTTACTCATGAGGTCTTGCTTAGATTTCTGTGAGCTTGTCCATCATCAGGGTCCTTGAGTTCATTCATTGGCTGGACTGTGCATATGATTAAGATATCTGTAAATGCCCCAATTGTCTTGATCTTCAGTAGCCTTATTTCCCCAAAGTGTAACTATTGAACAAATATGTATTGGGCATGCCAACTTCTTGTTTTATTTATAATATTGATCACCTGTCAATTTGAAGAATAACATGAAATCAGATGCTATATTTTAATAAGGAAGTATCATCAAACCAGTACTCAACTCTAAATTTGGGGGGGGGGTAATTATGTGAGAGCTAAATATATAACAAAGTTGTTAAATTCATCGCTTTAGGAACATTTGTTTCCCACGCTTATGAGGTAATCCACAAAATCAGAATTATTTGCCAGTCTATGTTGAAAAATAATACAATATTAAAATCCCATCAAACAACCATGAGAAGCAATAGTGGCAGCAAATGGTTCAAATTTAATTGTTTAATAAAACTACTCAGTTTTATTAAATCTGAACTGCTGAGAAAATTAACATCCGGTTCAGGAGAACCAGTGCAAACCGGTAGCAGCCCACCTCTGAATTACTAGGACCATAACTTGATAGTAACTAGGCATGCTTAAATACATACTGTATTGTATTAATATGAGATAAGGAGATATATAGAAAACAGTTTGGTTTCTCTCTCTCTTTTTCACACACACACACACACATATTCACATACTCAAATTCATAGAAAAAAATCAAGCATGGCTTAAAATAAAGGCTTAGCTGTACTTTTTATGTAGCCTTCTTATGCCAACCTTTAGTTCTATTCATGCTTTTTCACTCCTATGTCATTCTTGCTGAAAGCGCATATGCTGTGGTTTTGTGGGATCCTGCCAGACCACAGATGTGGAACTGAATATTTGACTTCTGACATCAGGAAAAAACCAGAATAGAGGCTCTCTATCACTTCTTTGTTCCATATTACCAAATGTCGTCACATCATTTTTCATAACAGCACAGTGCCCAAATTAATGGGGAAACCCATTTAAAACAATTCAAATCTCACGTCTTCCCACTAGATTTGGCCTTCCTGTTCTGAAATTCCTACAAGATTTCAGCATTTTCATCCAAAGTTCTCTCTTGATTTTGTGTGAGAAAACTGAAAGGCAGGATCTGGCAGTTTCACAAGATTCAGCCATTTATTTATTCAGGGCTGGGGGATTTCACATAGAACTGTCCCAGGTGACATGAATGGCTAAGGGCGCAGCGTTGCTGATCTTTGCCATAACAATTCCATTCAGATGTGCATGTTATTCAGAATAGTGAGTTCAGCTAAAGAAGGCTGATATTACTAGAATTAAAGACTTTGAATGTTGTTATATGTTCGTGTATAACTGAAGAATGAAGAAATCTATAATTTTCAAGTGACTATAATTCAGAATTATGGGAGTAAACAGACATTTTGTGGTCCACTAAGGGCCCTCTTACATTGCTTGTGAATAAATTAATAGATATTTCCTGGCAAGTTGATAGGATGGTAAGATTTTGCATTACATAATTCATGAAGCTGGCCCCAAAAGAGCTGTATTTCAAAGAATAATCACCTCCCAAATAGGCTACAATCTATTTTTTTTATTTCTTCTATCTCTCTTTCTTTCTTTTCTTTTCTTTTTTTTTTGCAATCTCACAACCCTTCTTTTTTCCTCACTAGCATTTTCAGTCAAATAGCTTCAAAGTTCTTTTCACTAACCACAGAGTGCCTAGTTATTTTCACTATCCAAATATCACGATATAATAACCATAGTAAAGAAACTGCCAGAAGAGGTATTTCTAAAGCAATGATTATCTCTGAAGTTGAACTAACTGTCCTGTTGGAGGGGAAAGGGCAAGAGAGGGGTCTGTGCTTACTTTAAGTCCTTGCTCAAAATATTGTGCACTGTCCAGAAAAGTTTACAAAATCTATGGGTGAAAAAAAAGTACCTTAAAGGTCACCACCATATTTGGCAGAGGATGTCCACCCTCACTATCTTTAGGTTATAACATTTCACATTAATGAAATCATCACCATACTCATAATTTTACTCTCGATTAAGGCAAATGAGTGCTTCCCTACAAAACTATTGTTCTTATGGGAAAGTGCTGCATATACCTACCAACCACTACGAGTGAGACAGTTATTGAGTTTTGCCCCATTTTATAACCTTTCTTGCCATAGTTGGCAAGTGAATCACTGCAATTGTTAAGTTAGTAAGAAGTTAAGTGAATCTGGCTTCCCCATTGACTTTACTCATCAGAAGGTCACAAAAGATGATCACACATGACCCTGGGACATGTAACCATCATATATATGAGCCAGTTGCTAAGAGTCCGAATTTTGATCACATGACCATTGGGATGCTGCAACAGTTGTTAAGTGTAAAAAATGGTCATAAGTGACTTTTTTCAGTGCTGTTATAACTTCAAATGGATGGTTACAAGTCTGCATAAGTCATGTTGGCACTAAATTTGTTTTGTTTTCACAGGCAGCAATTCTTGTAGTTTCAGCTGATGGGAAGCCAAAGCAGGGAGGGGAAGACTAGAGTAATGCCTTTGTGCTCATTTCCTGCTTCTTCCCTTCTAATTTCATTGCATTTTAGGCAAAATCAACCAACTTAATATTAATTTTATTGACAAAGGACAAAGCCACATAGAGCAATCACTAATGATGAATAATGTTTATGTTAATAGTTGAAATAGTAAACAATTAAATATATGTTTATTTTTTAATAAACATAATTTGCAATAGTTTGGGAGTTTGACTGTAATTCAACTTTATATATTAATTATGGTAGTATTCTTTTAGAAGGAGTTAATTTGTTACTGTATTGTTTTCTTTCGTTGTCTAATTTAACCATAATGTTTAGTTCTTTTCCATATAGTTCACTGCAAAGGGCTCATACTTCAGCCTTTATTTTTGACACTAAAAGGCAGAATATAAATATTTTAAAGAAAATAAATATCCATGTCATCATCTTAGAAGATACCACAACTGTTTGTGTGTGTGAGGGAGAGAGAGAAAGTGCCTTATCTGGAGTGGTGTGTTTCTAGGCTGCCTTCCCAATTGAAATTAGTCAGGCTTTCTCTATGAGTCTTTCACTAAAACTTAAAAGACAAGTTTACTTTAAGTGGTTTTTAATGTGCAACACTCATTTTAATGCTGTCTCTTCTAATTACTGCCTATTCTAACATTGGGTTCCCTTTCTGCTGGATTTCTGCTGCCTTTGCTCTATTTGAAATATTGATTGCATTGTATTTTCTTTCTGCATGGTTTAAGAAAGTATCTGTTTTCACTAACTATATTAACATAATGTATTATATTTCATGCCTCTACACTATCATAACTGCATAGCTGGACTGCATCTACTGAGTATATTCTCTTAAATGTAGTTACTGTATAAAATATTTGTTTCCAAAGAAACAAATTAAGGTATATACCAGGGGTCAGCAAACTGCGGCTCCGGAGCCACATGCAGCTCTTTGGGCCCTCTGCTGTGGCTCCCTGTCAGGTGATCCCACCATCGGCTGACCCCGCCCCTTACCCTCCCCTCTCAATCACTCCTGGCCTGAGAATGTAAGGGTGACGGCAGGGGATGAAGAAGCGGCCAGGGCAGAGACAGCGAGATAGAGGAGGGGGGAGAGAGAGACATAGAGAGATACAGAGAGAGAGGGAGAGAGGGGGAGAGAGAGGGAGAGAGAGGGAAGGAGGGAGGGAGGGGAAGAGAGATATGTCAAAAGGATTAAAGATTTGGGTTCGGTTTCAGAGGTGGCATTTAGCCAGTTTGCACCAATTCAGGTGAACCGGTAGCTGCAATCGTGGTTGGGCTCGCCCACCACTCCAGCTCCAAGTCATGCTATTTAGGCACATTTTTGAGGCCGGGCGTATGCATGGAAGGTCAGGTACATGCGTGGATAGCACGTGCATGTGAAGTGAGCATGCGCGCGCAGCAAACCAGTGGTAAAGGTAAGTGAAACCCACCCCTGTTCGGTTTGGGTTGGGTTGAATTGGAAATCCTACTAATCCTGGCATGCTGTAACTCAACCAAATACTCTAGGAGGATTTTAGAAATGTATCCTACTTATCTTTTTAATGTCTTGTCTATGCCTTGAGGAAGGACACAGGAAAGTAGCCATTCAAGCAATTATGCTATGAGAGTAAGAAAAGATTCTAAGTGAAAAGAACAGTATTTCATCTTCAATGTTCAATTCTCAACCTATCCCACTGAAATTGCATTAAAACAAGGCTAGGACAGAACTGCTCCACCTAACTGTTCCTGTCAACACTGATAAATAACCAGCGACATGGGTTGGAATTTGGCAATATTTGAAGACATCATTCTGTGGATGATTAATTTTGTCATAAATACTTATGACATTCTGCTGCTGTACCAGATGATTTTTTAAGGATGGAATGAAAATTTTTGTTTCTGTAATCACCACATAGGATTAGTTTTGAGTATTTTTTTTTAATATTCTAAATCCCCAAAGTTGCATCACAACACTTAGAAGAGAAAGAAAGAGAAATTGATGGAGAGAAAGTGTAGACACAGGAAGAGACTTTGCATAGTAAAGGAAGGAAGGGAAGAAAATTTAAAGCAGATTGTCCCAAAGGATGTCCTGAAAAAAATCTACATTTCAATTCCCAGAATTCTGTAGTCAGCATTGTCATTGCTGAGAATTTTTCAAGTTAAAAGCCACAGTTTTAAAAGAATCCTGCTTGGAAAAATTTAGTCTAATAGTTAATAGTTAGGTTAATAGTTAGACATCAAAGAAAGGGAGAAGCAGATCCAGATAACTGAGAAATTTAAAGGCAATGAGATGGCTCAGTGAAAGAGGGTGTTCATCAGAACAATTGCTGCTGTCATCATCATGGGACTTGGTCATAATGTTGAATACAACAGTAAGGTAAAGGTTCCCCTTGCATATATGCTCTAGTTGTTCCCGACTCTAGGGGGCGGTGTTCATCTCTGTTTCAAAGCCGAAGAGCCAGCGCTGTCCGAAGATGTCTCCATGGTCATGTGGCCGGCATGACTAAACACCAAAGGCACACGGGTTACCTTCCCACCAAAGGTGGTCCCTATTTTTCTACTTGCATTTTTTATGTGCTTTCGAACTGCTAGGTTGGCAGAAGCTGGGACAAGTAACGGGAGCTCACCCCATTACATGGCACTATCGTAACAGTAAGAACACATATATTAAAGTTTAATTGTGGGTATTAAAGACTTAGTATAACTATAAAAGAGAAAGATAGAATTAATATATACATGTATAAGGTTACGATAATTTACATTAATTTAGGGGAAAACATATTTTTCCTCAATATAGGATCAATTATTTTTTACATTAATCCAATTAATCTTCCAAGCAGGTTTAAGCAGATCAGCGTAAGGCAGTACAAGTTTAGATCATGAATGTCATGAATGAGGTACCAATGGAATTCTAGGAGTGATGGCTAGATGAACAAACATTCCTGAAGAAGGCAACTATGGGAAGGCATTTCTGTATTACTACCAAGAAAACAGCATGGAAATGACTCTAGCAATCGGGACCTGAGCTTGACTCAGCAGAATATTTACCTTCCACACAGAACATCTGTAGCTGAAATATATCACATGGCCAGCAAATGATTAGGCTTTAACAAATCAGATTATTGCTACTTCAGGGGATTTTTTTAAATTAATTACAAGAATCCAATCCTTTGAAATGCTGACAACTTTCTTAAAGACGTTTTCTAATTTCTAGAAACAAAGTTGAAAAAAGATAAAGACTTGCTTCAAATTGAATTCCTGGTAGATTATCATAAAGCCCATAAATTTCACAAGCAGTTTTCCCCCTTGTATGCAAGCTGCCTCCGACATTTTATTCCCTGACAGTCTTGCTTTGTGAGTTCTCTTGATCTTCTTGTTTCATGTCTTGACAGCAACGTATTTATTCTTGTAATTTAATCTTTCTGTATTAACTGAATGCCATGAAACCAAAGATGCTTTCAACTGGTAATAACAATATACTGTTAAATGATGTTGGATTTGTTATTTTTGCAATGCAGGAAAATAGAAGAAAACAACATGTATACTGTATATGCTAATAAATATTGATGATCAGCTATACAAGTTGATTGTAAAGCTAAATAGTGAAAATTTTCAAAACATGAGAAAAAAGCTGAGCATGTATTACAACATCAAATGCTTCAACTGGAATCAAAATTAATACTCAAATCCAGTCGCATGAATCTTTTTATATGAGAAACATCTAAAGTTAAGCTCGCCTCCTGGTAGCTACATGAAAAGGTTTCTATTGTTTTCTTTGCAACAATCTGGCTATGATTTATCACTGCCTTCTTCCAGGATTTTTTCAATATCCCCAGTCTAGCTTACTGCTTTGAAATGTCCTGGTTATCTCCATTCAATCACTGATCAGGTGCAGCCTAGTTTGTAGATTTTGCAAAGGGAACCTTTACCATCTTGTATGATTGAATAAATGATAGTTAAGCAAGGATGTTGATATTCAGTGGTATTCCGAGGAAAGTGTAAAGGTGTAGGGGATTCATGAAAGAGATTCTCTGGGCACTTGATGCCAAGGAATCCTCACTTTTGTTCCTTCACAAAAGAAAAGAACTTTTGTCTTGTACCTCTCTGCTTATAACAAAAATTATTTCAAAAAAAAAAAAAACCCAAAAGAGATTGGTCCCATGAAGCAAGATATTGTATTCTCCATACCAACAAATTCCCCTTTAACACCCTGTTTCTATTGAAAAAGCTTTCAAGAGAAGAAAATGGTGGGATTTGTTTTTTTTAAAGGTAGTATGCACAAAAAGAGGAAGCAATTTGATTTCAGCTTTAGATGAGAGAAAAGTCTAATAAAATGGATAAAACAACAAAAAAAACCACATGAACATCAGCATCAAATGCAATAACCTCTCCAAGCACTTATCACTGTACATGGATTTCAATACAAATGGCAATATTAATATGCATAACCTAGAAACTGTCACTTTCTCATGCAGTCATGGTCTTAGGAGAAGAGAAATACAAGTAGAATACAAGTAGAAAAATTAAAAATGCATAGAAGTTGAAAAAAGTGTCCAATCAACAACACTTCACCCCACAGATGGGTCCCTTCCACACTGCAGGCCCAAAGCCTATGCCAGGGGTCTGCAACCTTAAATACTCAAAGAGCTATTTGGACCCATTTCCCACAGAAAAGAAAATACCAGGAGCCACAAAACTTGGGTGGGTGTGGCCAACTCGATGTCACTCACTTCCACCAGTCACATGAATACCTCCCCCCCAGCCATGCCTACCCAGCCAGTCATTACAGCAGAGAACCAGTTGTTAAAAAACACCGGGAACCACAAAATTATTTTGACATCTCTCTCTCTCCCTCCCTCCCTCCCTCTCTCTCTCCCCCACTCCCCCTCTCTCTCTGTATCTCACTGTCTCTGCCCTGGCCGCTTCTCCATCCCCCGCCGTTACCCTTACTTTCTCAGGCCAGGTGAGGAGTGACTGGGAGGGGAGGGCAAGGGGCGGGGCCAGCCAGTGGTGGAATCTCCTGACAGGGAGCCACAGCAGAGGGCCCAAAGAGCCACATGTGACTCCAGAGCCGCAGGTTGCTGACGTCTGGCCTAGGCATAGTACCAAGTCTTTAGGCCTTATGAAAAGCCAGCAGATTGAGGCCATCCTGATCTCTGGAGGGAAAGTGGTAGAAAATACCTCCTGGGTCCTGCCAACCAATATTCCTTAGCCAATAGGACCTGAAACAAGCCCATTTGGCAGACCAGATGAAATGGGGACAAACATCTGGGTAGAAACAACCAGGGAGAAAGATAGACAGATAGACATCGAGATAGATTTTATAAAGCATTTTCATTTTACATCCTCAGTGGGCTTATTCAAAAAAGTGATATATAAATATTGAAAACACAAACTTAAGAAAGAGATTGAATGTTCACTTAAAGACTGATATCCTTTTCTCAGTTTTTATCTATTTTCTGTAAACCTTTAAAATATGTGCAGGAAATTGTTTCTATTATAAATGTAACCCATCAACTGGATGTTGATTATATGCTGTTAGAGCTCCATTAAAAGTAAAACTGTATGTGTACAATAAAATAATTTTTATCTATGCTAAAAGTAATGAGATTATATAATTGTCTTTAACTTGGAACCAGCTTCTAGATCAGTGGTTCACAATGTGGGGGGCAATTTGATTTTTAATGGGGGCAATTTGTTTAAACCAAGTTAATGGCCTTTTAGGCTTCCTTTGCATGAGTAGAGTTCACTTTTTGAGTAAAGTAAGAATTATATGTCACGGGGGGGGGGGAGTGGCATCAGGATTGTAGAGATGCTTAGGTGGGGCATGGTCAAAAAAAGGTTGGGAACCACTGCTCTAGATCAGTGGCAGCATTATCTTCTTCCCTTTCAAAAATATAAACTAAGTTTCTTTTTTCCACTTTGCTTTTATGTTCTTTTCTTTTTTGAAAAATAAGATAAATTTCAGTTTCTGGGTATGATAAAAGTTGAACTCCAATACAGGACATTTATTACCATAGAAGCATAATATGTCTTCCACTCCCAAATTTAATTTAACAGGGTCTATAATTTTCTTTCAGTTTAAACACCAGAGTAATATTAGTCACTTTATTTGTCCACAAATTGCTATGTATGAACATTCAGTCTTAGGATACTTGTTCCTTAGACCTATATGGCAAAAAACTGTCATTCTAAAAAATGAATTTCCTTTTTGACACAAGGCTTTTGACAGGTCACCTATTGCGCAAATAATTGGAAAATTATTATTTAAAAAAAAAAAAGCTATCATCTACATCTGTAAAAAAATTCCTATATACATATAAACACACCCTTGTTGAACAACGGGGCAATGTTTACTGAAAACTTCCTGTTGCATTTCAGTAACAAACATTGTGGAGTTGGTTTGCATTTAGTGTAAATACAACAATAAGAAATTCACAAACTAATTTTTGTTAGATAAATGTGTTTAGAAAAAACAAAGAATATCTAAATAATAATAATAACATCCCAGACTTAACAAGTGTCGATAAGAAAGACAAAAACGACATGTTGGAGTCCCTGGAGATAGCAGAACAAAAGAGAAAGAACTGGAAAAAAATATACTGCTCAAAAAAATAAAGAGAACACAAGCAGAAGACATCCGAGATCTGAATCAATGAAATAGCCTTATTAAATACTTTGTTCTTTACATACAGTAGTTTGTACATTGCTCAAACAACTAAAAAACTACTGTATATAACGAACAAAGTATTTAATAAGGCTATTTCATTCATTCAGATCTCGGATGTCTTCTGCTTGTGTTCCCTTTATTTTTTTGAGCAGTGTATATAAAGATCTGCTGATAAGAAGTAGAACGACTGTGGCAAAAGAAAGCAAAAATAATATCAATAGTAATAGGTGCCTTGGGTTCAATACCAAACCATCGGCAGCATCACTTGAATGCCATCAGCATTGACAAAATCACCATCGGTTAATTGCAAAAGGCACCTTTGGAACAGCTTACAGTACCTCCTGCAACAATTACTTTAATATCATTAAAAATCAACATCAGCCTATCTCAAGTCCTTGGGAAGGACTTAATAGGTGAATAAAAATTCCTAACCCAGTCTAAACATCTGGCTGACTGTGGGACCAACCCATAATAATAGACAAAAACATATAACGTTGACTCAGTTTGGTGTACTGATTAAGGTACTTGGCTAGAAACCAGGAGATTGTGAATTCTAGTCCTTCCTTAAGCAGAAAACCCAGCTGTCATGGAAAAAAAAATAGAAGATGGAAGCCATAAGTTTGTCAACTGTCTTAACCAAAAATAAAGGCAGGATAAAAAATTATAAATAAGTAAAACTGGTAAATAGCCAAAAAAATTTCCCAGTGGTATTTTCCCAATGTTTTAAAGACATTTACTTTTTAAATAGCTGAGAGCTTTAGGCAACATTTAGAAAAATATTATAGGTGTCTTTAAAATGTAGAAGCCCATGGTGATAATTCCATTTCTAAAGAAAACCACAAATCATTATATATCTTGTTTTGCTTTTACTCATCATTAAAAGAACTACCACTCTAATTTTTAAAATAATTAGCAAATTAAAATACAAAGCAAACTAATAAATCTTTGCAAGTGGTTAGTATGGGGCATGACTGGAATTCTATACAATTACCTTAAAAATTCATTGAAATTGAAGATTCCATTGAAACTAACTGCATGGGCACCATCTGATAAACACAACCAATTTTAACTACAGATCTTTAGCAGCTGAAATGCAAATGTAAGTTTTTACTACAAATGCAATATTTGCAGATAAGTATGTACAATTTTACCATATTTCTCCTCCACTATTATGAAAGAGGAAATATATCATGTAGCTTGAGTTTAATTTTTTTCCCTCTTTCTTTAAGTTCTTGGATCCTACTGTTACACATAGCTTCAAGATTTTATGTCCTCCATTCCTCTCTTCCATTCTGAAAGAATTCTCACAACTACTGTATTTCTCCTCCACTGGATCACTCAAGTTACCCAAATCCCCAGAGTCTTGTCTGAACTAACCCCAATGCAATAATTGCATTTTGAAAATGAAATATAGCTAATTTCAATCACAGGATCTTTAAAAAAAAATAGAGCTACCGGTTTATCCTCGGGCCAACACACCACACGGAGTGAGAAATTGGAGACTTACAGAACATTCTTTTTAAAAGGAAAGGAGACTGGAGGTGGTTGAATCAGACCACGGAAATGGCAGTGAAGATGCAAACACCATTCTGTTTACGCATGTGATCTAAATACCTACCCATGTCTGAAGTTCAAATCAAATTTCTATCAAGAAACCGTGTGCATAATGCAGAAGGACAACATGCTGTTCTCCCCACCTAGTCTGAACTTTACCAAAATCCCTTTTCACCTTTTAAAAGGAAGAGAGAAGAAAAGATCATAAACTTTCGACTATCACACGGGACCTGCTGAACATATTGTAAGTTTCGGAAAACAGGACTGAGCAAATCCTTCCCTCAGAGGTGGGCTTCACATAATTTAACAACCGGTTCGCCCCAGCACCAAAAATATTGCTCAACACGCTTGCATGCATGCACACGACTTTAAAAACACAGCAAAATAGGACAGCATAGCACCAGGGTGCAGGTCACAACTATCAGTTCGCCCGAACCAGTACGAACCGGCTAAATCCCACCCTGCCTTCCCTACCATGAAATGCAGACGTGAAACTGCCTAGCTGACAGGGGTCAGCAATCTGCAGCCCTTTGCTGTGACTCCCTGTCAGGTGATCCCACCACTGGCTGGCCCTACCCCTCGGCCTCCCCTCCCAGTCACTCCTCGCCTGGCTTGTTTTCTTTTCTGTGGGAAATGGGCCCAAATGGCTCTTTGAGTATTTAAGGTTGCTGGCCTAACATATAAAGGCTTTAAACAAAACCTGCACACTAGGGGTTTTTTTTAATAGTGAGGGAAAAGACAACTATTGTGCATTTCACCAATGTAAATACTGTTTTAAGAAAGAAATAGGTAACATGAAATCACTTAGCAGAATTTTAGTGCCAACCGCTTCCCCTAATAAGTAATCTTCCCTATTTTTTTTCCCAAAAGAAAGGTCATCCCTACAGTTTTCTATTGTTATTTTAACCCAAACTTTAACTGAAAGGACCATATGCCTTCAATTAACAGTGTTCTGGCCTCAGACTGACAGAAGAAATGGTTGGCATGAACTATTCCCATAGTTCCTATTTTTTGATGCCAACAGTTACCAGATTTTTGGTTAATGTGAGGACCCGACCTTCGAAAGAAACAGAGGTGTCAATAGAATGCACCACATTTTTCACTTTTTTCCACTATTCAGAATGCTCCCCAAAGTTTTAGAGAATGCCTGATGACTATTAAAAAAAGATTTTTTTAAAAAAAGAAATGGAAATATAGCTGGAATAAGAAGTTGATGTCAAACACCAGAACAAACTAGTACTTGTTCCCATCGCCGTTAATTGGTGTATAAGAATAAGTGGCCTTGTTGGGGTGTGCCTGATCTTCAATGCACAAAATGAATGGGCTTCATTCTGCTGCCTCAGGTTTCAGAATCCCAGCCTTTGATTAAGGCTAGAACTTTCAGACCATGACAAATAAGCTTTAGAGTTCAAACAGAATCCAGAGGGTGGCAAAAGAAAAGAAAAGCCCCAGCTAATTCTAACCAGCACCTTTGCCTTTAAGAGATGTAAACTCAAAACATCCACACACCTGCCTTCACATTCAGCACATCAACTGAGTCACAAGCATCTAAAGGCAATGAATACTTTGGCTGTTGCAACCCACTTGCAAGAACTTCCTACTCCAGCCTGGAGCGTGACATTTTTGAAGTTTCAATCAAGATTCTGCGTTTATGAAAGAAATCCATTAAATGAGCCAAAAACATCAAGGGCTGCATGAAAGCTAATCTTCAACATGAGGAATAGGTTACTGCATGGAACAATCATGAAGACTTGTAAGAGTAACAAATATTTGTCAAGATTAAGTAATTTTAATAAAATATTTACCACTTTTTGCCAGCTTGTCATGTTTCGTTCTCTCTTCTATCCAAGTTCAGACCCATGAGAGAGGTAGTAATTACACCCAGAAGATATACTTCCTCAAAAATCCAAATTTCTTTCTTCTTGTTATTTTTTTTTTAAATAGGGAAATAAGCAGCTATATTCACAGCTTAAAAGACCTTGGGAGGGAAGCTCATATTGACATCAAGATCTATCCCCTTTTGCAAAGCTGTAAACTTTAAAGAGTAGGGGAAATTGCACAGGCCATTCCATCACCTTTGTTGGGGCCAAATGACATTTGGCTCCTCTCTGGCAGCCCTGCACTCTTCAGTGGCCCTGATACCCAGCTGTAAAACATTTGTGTGATGTTATAAAGGGTTTTTAAAAATCTTTATATCTTAAATAGTGCACCAAGTGTCATCCAGCACAGTTGAGCCAAGCCTGTTCATCTCAGCCAAATGTTGAAACATTCTATGTTTGCACATTTACCCTCCCAAGGATCTGCCAATATTCTTCTCATCACGTTGGACATCTATCTTGGTCCCCAATCTGTCCCTGAATCAATGTATTATTGCTCAGCCATGTTCCCTATTTGCCAATCAGCAAAGAGACAGACTTTCTTCCAGCTGAAAGACTTCTCAGAAAGGAGATGTGGAGTGATTTAAACACAGATCCTCTGAGACCATAACCTTTTGCCTCTGCTTATTTCATTTTGTCAACCTTCTCTGCTCCAACCAGCCAAAGGCTTATACCCTTCTGTGACAAGGACTTCAGTTGGGGAAAAAGATGAGATCAACCCAGGAAGAGACTGTTTTGACATTTTGTTCTAATGTCAAACTGCAACTATAATCCTCCAATAGTACTTCATAAACAAACTAAACAAGTAGCTTTAGTCCCTCAAAGTAGTTTCTATCCCAGGAGGTATTGGGGAGGAGGAAAAGTGTCAAAGAGAATATTTTTTCCTTGATTAAAAAAATAATAAAGATAATCATAATGAAATAACTCTCAGGATTACTTTGTAAAATGAACACACACACAATCCACGCGTACATACACACCTGTGGGAAATATACTTTATATCACAATGCTTCTCATCAATCCAATCGATTTCTTGTGCCCATTCAAGTGAAATGGAAATTTCTTGATATCCTTATTATCAGGATTTAAAATAATGCTTGAGAATTTTATTATGCTTTTACCTGGATTTTAAATTGGCACCAGTGCAATTCTCAAGTTACAGCTGGATAAATGATCTCATATTAAAGAACTATACATCTATCCCATTAGTTTTGGGAATCTCTTAAGAAACAAACTGCTCATATTATAGTTTTATGAATTGAAGATAATGTTATTCTGGAGAATATGTAGCTAGGGAATATGCAATCTTTTGGGTAATGAACTTTTTAGTAGACAAGCAGAAATAGTCTGACAATCTCTATAAATTGCACCAGTGCCAATGCAAAATCTAGGTAAAAGCATAATAAAATTATTGAAAACATTTAAAAGCAAAGGCATCACAGTAGTAAGCTTTGAGGAAAGAGGACATTGTGGCCATTGTTGTTACAATAAAAGGGAGGGAGGGAGGGAGGGAGGGAGGGAGGGAAGGAAGGAAGGAAGGAAGGAAGGAAGGAAGGAAGGAAGGAAGGAAGGAAGGAGTAGAAGAGAGGAGAAGATGGTAGAGATAGCAAATGAAAGAGCCAGGGGTTTTGTGAAAGGTGAATATCTTTCCTCTCTGCTTTTAATAGCAACATAATGTGAGAGAATTAAGCAAATAAAGCTTCCTGGTCTAAAGATAAATAGTTGAAAGTTCACTCCTGCTTTGATATTTTTATAAGAGCTGCTATTAAAGAGATAAATGTAATACTAGCATTTGCCTCCCCATTTGGCTATTTTGTTATGCTAATAAAATCTAGATACCTTTTCCTCCCACATTCTTGATTTACCAGATTACACAATCCCAGTCTTTAGCCAGTATTTTCTTCAAGGGGCTCTCTTTCTATCACTAGTTGCCAAAATTTGGAAGGAATATACCTCTTGCAATAATTTTATACCTGAATGAGTACGCACAAAACAGAAATTCTACAGATCAAAGTTGATCAATCAAAATATTGTACTCCTCAATGGATGTTCAGAGAAGGCTGGATGCTGTTTTTGTTATAATTTAAAAGAATGATAATGATATAGATAATAGAAATGCAGTCATGTCTATTAATAACTGCTTCGGCTGAGTATACTGAGTGATGAACCAACATGTTGTAAATACATTGAGGATTAAAGATGTTAATGCTTCAATACCAATGAATACAATACCAATTAAGAAGAAAAATAACAGCTCTCAAAAGAAACCAACATGGCTGCATAAAGAACTCTCAAATTGAGAGTTCTTTTTGTCTTTCAAATTGAAAGACAAAAAGGACAAGTATAAAAAGTGGAAAGAGGGGCACATAACTAAGGCAAAATATCAGCAAATAGCCCGAGCCTGCAAAGTGAGGAAAGCTAAGGCTCACAATGAACAAAGGCTTGCGACAAAAGTAAAAAATAACCAAAAAAAGCGTCTTCCAACATGTTAAAAACATGGCAGAAGATGGCAATAGTTGTCCCCAAATATAAAAAAGGAAATAAAAAGGATCCTAGTAATTATAGGTCCATCAGTCTGATTGACATTGACATTGCAGCAAAAATATATGCTAGATTCCTTTTCAATAGAATTGAAATCTAGGTAGAGGAAAATCATATCCTTGCAGAAGAACAAGTAGGTTTTAAACAAAACTGATCCACTATTGATAACTGCTTTGTCTTGAAAAAGGTGTGTCTTATACTCCGAAAAATACAGTACTTAACTTGTTTTTTGCATCTGTCTTTACACAAAGAGAAAAAACAGCCCAACCTATCAAAAACAGAACCACAAAAAACAGATTAGGAACACAAGTTAAAATAGGGAAGAAAATGGTAAGTGAGCACCTGTCTACCCTAGATGAGTTCAAATCACCAGGACCAGAGGGGCTACACCCCAAGTTTCTGAAGGAACTGGCAGACGAGATCACAGAACCACTGAATTATATCTTTCAAAGATCCTGGAGCACCGGGGAACTGCCAGAGGACTGGAAAAGAGCTGATGTAGTTCCCATCTTCAAAAAGTAAAGAAAAAAAAAAGATCCAGGAAACTACAGACCTATCAGCCTGACCTCAATATCAGGGAAGATTCTGGAAAAGATAATCAAGCAATGAATCAATGAACACCTAGAAGCAAACAAAGTAATAACCAAAAGCCAACATGGGTTTGTCAAAAACAGATCATGCCAGACTAATCTTATTTCATTCTTTGATAAAGTGACAAAATTATTGGACCAGAAGAATACTGTCGATATAATTAACTTGGACTTCAGTAAGGCATTTGATAAAGTAGACCATAATCTACTACTAGATAAAATAGAAAAATGTGAGTTAGACAGCATCATCACCAGATGGATTTGTAACTGGCCAACCAACCGCACTCAACATGTAGTCCTCAATGGAACTGCTTCTACATGGAGGGAAGTATGCAGTGGGGTACCCCAAGGCTCTGTTTTAGACCCAGTACTCTTCAACATCTTCATTAATGATTTGGACGAGGGGATAGACGGGGAACTCATCAAATTTGCAGGCAACACCAACTAGCAGGAATAGCCAACACTCCAGAAGATAGGCTTAAGATACAGAAGGATCTTGACAGACTTGAACATTGGGTGCTATCTAACAAAATGAAAGTCAATGGTGAAAAAAGTAAGGTTCTACATTTAGGCAAGAAAAACAAAACACACAGCTACAGTCTATGTGGTACCTCGCTCAATAGTAGCACTTGTGAGAGGGAACATATTTAAATGGACAACCATTTAAATATGAACCAGCAGTGTGCAGCAGCTGCCAAAAAAGCCAACACAGTTCTAGGCTGCATAAACAGAGGGATAGAATCAAGATCACATGAAGTGTTAATACCATTTTATAATGCCTTGGTATTATAAAATGCATCCAGTTTGGTCACAACGATGTAAAAAAGATGTGGAGACTCTAGAAAGAGTACAGAGAAAAGCAACAAAGATAATTAGGGGACTGGAGGCTAAAACATATGAAAAATGGTTGCATGAACTGGGTATGTCTAGTTTAATGAAAAGAAGGACCAGAAGTGACATGATAGCAGTGTTCCAATATCTCAGGGGCTGCCACAAAGAAGAGGGTTTCAAGCTATTCTCCAAAGCACCTGAGGGCAGGACAAGAAGCAATGGGTGGAAACTAATCAAGGAGAGAAGCAACCTAGAACTAAGGAGAAATTTCCTGACAGTTACAACAATTAATCAGTGGAACAACTTGCCTCCAGAAGTTGTGAATGCTCCAACACTGCAAGTTTTTAACTCTGTTATTCTGTTATTCTATTTAATTATATCCCCAAATCTACAATCTGTCAATTTATGAAGACTTTCGGATTTCTTGAGTTTGGGCCATTGCCAAAAGCATCATAACATATTTTATGACCATCACTTTCATACCAGTTAGTAAATGCTGGCTTTATCTATAATTCTTGGCCTTTGAACTCGCTTTTTCTTTGCAATAAGGAAAGACTGCAAAAATGTGATTTTATGTCACAATTTAATCTATTTAAACATTGGGCTATAGTAATTTTTACATGCTGTGAATATTATATTTCCATTGTAGTAATATAATACTTAAAGTTCCAAGACTGTACATGCCTACCCCCCTCCACCCCCGGAAAAATCAAAAGTATAGTCCTAAAGGTTTTTAATGTTATGACTGAATGTTAACATGATAGAAGTGAACTATTAACATGTGAACAGGCAATAATTGTGTCAGCTTCACTGAATTTTAATCATTTGGTAATTTGTTTAATAATTTCAGGAACTTTTTACATTAGTTCTGTGATGTTTTTATGTCTTTATTTTTCTGTTTTACTTTATCTGATTTGCCTTAGAACTGCAGTTAACATTGATCACCAACTATAATAAAATATATTTATTATTTGATCAAATTAATGTCAATTAAATATACATTTAATTTAACATTTGAAGTAAGGCCATAGCATTCCTCTCAACTCAGAAACTTTATGATCCTTGTCAAAAGTTAAAAAATTTAGCATGGCCATTTTTTTCAATTTACTGCAGAAACTATAAATGTCAACATCATATTCCCAATATCTCCATTTCTATCCTTACTTTTTTTTTCTCTGCTTATCTTTTCCAAAACATCTCCATTCTTAGGAACTCTAAGTTACAGTTGCTCAATACTTTAAAAAAAAGTTCTCCATTTTTCTCCTTTTTTGACTTTCAGTTATTTCTTAAATCCTATCTTCTAAACACAAGCAGTTAGTGGCATATTAGTTACAGCTAGTCCCTGTTTAATGTCTATTCATTTAGAAACTGTTCCAAATTATGATCACATTGAGCAAAGTGATTTAGGACAAGTGCTCAAAGTTCCACTATTGCAATCCCCACACAGACACATAAACAAAATTTGGACCCATTTGGTCCCACCTGCATTTATGGCCACATTTGGGCCATCTGTTAACTCAGCTGCCACCAACAACTAGCCCATCCACTGGGCACCACTATATAGCCAGGAGTTTGAGCAGCCTTTTTCCAAGACCAAGTCTATGTTTGAGGGCTTCTCTCAAACATAGACTTGGTTCATCTAGCTCACTACATTCTACTATACTAGATCAGAACAGCTCTCAAATGTTACGTGCAGTCTTCTAGATATAATACTTCACGATTGATGGATTGACTGACTTGATATACCAATCACTTTCCAAGTTTCTCAGCTTGTGCTCCACCATTGGACTATAGCTTTTCCATGTAGATCTGCTACACAAGGAATTACAATGGCGCTTAGCAGCATGGCTTTTCATATGCCATTTTTTAAAAACATCCATATTACCAAAACGTCTACATTGTACTTTTGATACAAAACCAGAGGGACTGAAACTAGATCGTACATTCTCAGATTACCAAGCAGTATGTTTAAAAGGATGTAGAAAATGCTATCAAACACTTTTTTTAAAATGATCTGTTTTTCTACAACTTAATTCTACAACTTAATATATGTTAAATTATATGCCTGCTGGCTCTGCATATATTTACAAATGAACTAAATTTGCTTCTTGCAAATATACACTAACTCAAAATCAGTCCAATTTCCTCCTCCCTTCAGTTTGGGCCATTTTCAATTTCAACATAAAACATAAAAACCGTTGGAAGACCTGAAAGACCAAATTAGAGACAGATCATCATGGAGCAAATCTATGTTGCTAAAGGTCAACACTGACTTGGCAGCACATAATCAGTTATCACTCAATTGATCAATGTAACATAAAAATATAATTAGCCACAATGAAGTACTCGGAAATATTTTAAATGGAGAGTCCTAGTTATCTATACAGATACATCTATATTTATCTATTTATCTATACAGATAAATCTTACCTATATTAACTGCCTGACGGCAAATAGTTGCCACGACGGCTTATATCACCATGAACAAAGCCAAGTAATTCTGTGTAGGTAGGATCAAAAAGTTAAAGGCCGCACATATGGCAATCCAATTTAAACCAGTAGAGAAAGATTCACTTTAATATATACTGTAATTGGGCAGTAAATACCATTCACCCGTTAAATGCAGCAGAATAAAAAGATAATTGCTTTACTCCAAAGGAAGATTGCAATAGAGATCAGGGAGATCTCTGAAAGAAACCTTTTTCTATAATGGAGAGGATAAGCAGAGGTACCTCCAACAAGGTAACTCACCTCTCTCACAGTTAATCACATTTGAGCAGTTAACTTGATTGCATATGTTAAATCTTCATTGCTAACCATATCAAAAGAGCTAGAACATTAAAAACAGGAGTGGAACCTCATATAAATCAAGATGCCCAATGGGATGGGATGGGCAGGGCAGGGCAGGGCAGGGCAGGGCAGGGCAAGGCAGGGCAAGGCAAGGCAAAGCAAGGCAAGGCGGAGGGAGGGAGGGAAGGAGGGAGGGAGGGAGGAAAGGAAGGAAGGAAGGAAGGAAGGAAGGAAGGAAGGAAGAAAGAAAGAAAGAAAGAAAGAAAGAAAGAAAGAAAGAAAGAAAGAAAGAATTGAAAATATATTGTTGGAAAAATAATCCCTCTCTCTCAAACAATGAGAACGATCTATGACCAGTCCTTGGTGCATGACTGTAGGTTTTATAATATATGTCACCCTATAGCTATGGGGATGCAAGTATGTACACATATATAAACATACACATAAACTGTACATATAAACTGAACACACAAAAAAGGTTTTTGTTCATTTTAGTCATTTATTCAAACCAGATTTTAGATGTTATTTATTTTCATGAGTTTTAGACAAGATCTTTTTTAGCACATTACAGAATCCCGGAGGGGCTTCCTGTATTAAAGACAAAGTCCAGTACTGTAAATGCTAAGTATAGTAAAGGAGTGTTTTTTAGAAATATTGCCAAACATATTTGAATATGCAGCAATCAGGCCAAGAAATCTGTATGCTGGAAGCTAAGAGCAAAACTGGCAGTTTGGTTTCTTATCTGGCTCATTTGTTTTCAAGTCTGTGCTACCTTGTAACAACATGACCTAGGCTAGCTTTACATCACAAAAATTCAAAACCCAAATTCTGGATACTTTTTGCATATGTTCCATCCCATTAGTGTCACAACATGTAGAAATCATATGTTTCTAACAAAATTATTTAGCCTTTCAGTTTAAATTCTGCAAATGCCTATCTAGAGGTTTTATCCAAGAGCCCCAAATAAGTACATCAAAAACAATGTGGCTGGAGGGGAGGATTCTGAATTTTTGTTTTGTTTTAAAAGTAGCTCCAGTTCATTTTATTCCAAGACAACAGCTTCCCAAAAATATTTTGCAGTGTAAGTGAATACAGATCACTTTGGGAACATTAACCATTTTAGATGAGGTTTTAGAAGCCAACAAATTTTAGACCTACAACATTCTATTTCCTAAAACTGCTAAAGGTTTTTCAAAGAAAAGAAAAAATACAATTTCTTTAGGGCTGAAATACATGGGAAAGTATTTTAAACTAGCTTATTGGAACTCAGTTTTTAAAAACTGCCACCATTGATGTACTGAATTCTAATGGTCTGCAAAAAGTGCATTAAAACTTCATTTAGTGCTTGTTCTTACAAAGTAATTTCTTGCCAGAATATGAAGAATATATCAGGCGATCACCATGAAATACACATACTCATTGTGTGGTCCTTAATGAAACTACATCTATGCTTAGGGAAATAGGAAAGTATGTGGAGGGATCCTCAAGGGGCCCAGTGCTCTTGAACATCTTCATAAATGATCTAGATGTGAGGATTGAAGGGGCACACATCAAGTTTGCAAATGACACACAAATAGGAAGATAAACTCAAGATTCAGAAGACTTGAGCATTGGGCCTTAGCCAACAAGATGCAGTTCAGTGGTGAGAAAAGTAAGGTACAGGATAAGTGGTACCTGGCTCAACAACAGTGCCTATGAGAAGGATCTAGGTGTCCTGGTGGACCACTGCTTAAACATGAGTTAGCAGTATGCTACATCTGTCAAAATAGCCAATGTAGTCTTGGGACGCATCAACAGAGAGATGTGAGGCCACATTTGGAATACTTTGTCCAGCCCTGGTCACCACAATACAAAAAAGATGCTGAGGCCCTAGAAACAGTGCAGAGAAGAGCAACAAAGTTGACTAGGGTTCTGGAGTCTACATCCTATGAAGAACAGCTAACAGAATCAGCAGACAGTTTTCCAATACTTGAAAGGCTACCACAGGAAAGAGGACATCAGTTTATTCTCCACAGTAACCTGAAAATAAGGAGGAATTTCGTGCAGGGAGAACCATTAAGCAATGGAACAGCATGGCTCCCAGAATTGTGGATGTACCATTACTGGAAATTTTCAAGAAAAGATTGGTCAACCATTTGTCCAAGATGGTATGAGGACTCCTGACTTGGGCAGGGAGTTAGACTAGAAGACCTCAAAGGTCCCTTCCAACCCTATGCTTCAATGATTCTGTAAAGTTTTTCCTTCCTCCGAACAAACACAGATTATATGGTACCCTCACATTTAAGTGGAACAGGTTGATATGGTTGAGCTGCTCAAAATCAAAATCTAGATTAAGATCTAGATTGTTTTATACCAGTTGGTTTGAAAGTTAAGGGCAGACTTTTAGATTCATTCTTTTACAATTCTTTACATTTCTTCATTTTCACCAGATTTTATTTGCACAGTTTTATAGTAATCCTGGTTTTTCTTCTGAAATTGTGACTCTGCAAATTGTTACGTCTCTGGTCAGCAGCATTAGCCATTCTTTATTATTTACTTCACTAGGTTTGAAGTAATAAGATGTCATTCATTCTTTTAAAATCAGTTAACAAAGCTGAAATTATTGGTCTTACCTATCTCCTGTGCCACTTAACTCTGAAAATCCACAGTCCTGGAGAAGGTTTAAATGCTCTTCATTTTCTAATGCTGTCTATGTTCCCATTATCCTAAAAATTCCCTACAAGTTTCATGTCTATTCCTTGCTGTACAACGGTGCTGCTTGTAGCCCCCTTTCTTACACACATTCAATTATATCGGAAATTTCTTACTGGAAATGCCATTATAACCTAACTCCTTAGTCTCTCTATCGAGTATCAGATTCTAAGATGATTAGATATGCATTCCAATTTGTGCACAAGTGTGAAATCATCACAAGGATTATAAACCTTATTGCTGTAAGAAGAATAAATACAATCACCTGAAGAAGAAAATCACATATTTTTTAAAAAAATAATTGAATATGATTTTGCAGTAATTCTTCTCACATGGTAATATAACATTGGTCCAGTGTTTTTAATTAATTCATCTTTTTATTCTGTTTAAAAAATAATATTTCTGTTTCATCAATATTCGTGGAATTCTACTACCCATTTGATTTTTATATAATAATGTTCTCATTGACCACTAAAAAGTGACATCAGCCGAACAAGAAACCAACTCTTAATCATTGCAACATTTAAAGGTCTGTTAAACTTTCATGTTATTCCCTTTAAATAAGTAGATCACAATAGAGCTATATAGGAATTGCCCAAATCTTGGATATGAGCTCTCCAAAGTGGTTACAAATCATAATTTTTAATCTGACAGAACAAGATAGAGAGTAAATTATAGTTAATTGTAACTAAAAGTAATCATAATTTAAATCAAATTAAGCATGGTTTTTGCCCTGTTGTAATGGAATGTGACAATGACCTTGGAAGATGGGAAGAAGAGATGCCTCTAAGAAACTATCAGACAAAAGGGGGAGGAGCCAACCATCATGTACTGGGCAGAGAAAGAAACTTAGAAAAGTTCTGCCCTAATTTATCAGGCAGTAAAAGGAAACAGTTTGTACTTTCAGACTTGCAAGATTCTGTTAATGTAGCCTTTGTCAACTCTGAAGCGAACCTGACTGAAGCCATCTTGTGCTGCCTTATAGTTGCCATGAAGCCTGAGAGAGAGACAGGAGGGGGAAAGTAGATAGCCCAGCTTACAGTCAAAATATAAGGTTTTCCTGTGGGAACCAAGGTCATTGTAACAGGTGGCTGGTGAAGGAGGAGAGGAGCCTGCCAGCTATATTCATTGGACAATGTGACTGATGATATTGGGAAGGAGCGAAGTTTTACTTTTTTAATTAGGTGAAAACCACAGGAACTTTTAGAGTTGGTTTTCACCAGCTGTGTCGATATGATGTCTCCAATAAACATGTTCTATGAGGAATCTACCTGCCTCGGAGTTCTGCTTTCAATGGGTGCATTTCTCGAAACGCTGGCAGACTTACAATAAAGTGGAATTAGTTCATCTTGTTGTATTTCCTGTTTAATGTACTTGGGAGACTGATGCTTGGCTGACTATTTTTATATATAGTACTCCACAAAAAAAGTCAAAATGAGGTTAAAAAGAAAAGGTTTTTAAAAATTATTTCAATAATTTGTAATATTTGTTGTGATTGGTAAATTTCTGTTAAATCAATGAATTAACTTACTATTATTGCCCCTGAGGTACTACTGAGTCTGTCGAACTAACTCAGTAAAAACCCTTTTGCTCAATTAACAATAGTTATTTTAAAGTTTAACTCAGACTAATCGTTTTTCAAATAAATATACTATACAGCAGGTAAGGTTATGAGGCATTTCATTAAAATAAAATATCACTGTGCTTCTGTGATATATCTGCACAAGCTTATTTTTGGAGCCAATCAGGTAACGTGAGGCTTTTCAGGGGTTCTGGAGCTCTACGTATGAACCATCTGGTATGGTTTTATAGCACCGATACTGCAGTTTTAACGGCATACAAAAAATAACTTTGGAACATTCTGATTTCACAAAATGTATCTGCTCAACTATGAGCATTTGTCATAAATTGGTTGTTGTTTTTTATCTACTCCCTTAAGGCTGCAAGCAATATGCATACACAGAAAAGGAGGTTTGAATTCAACATTCATCTGCTGCAACAGAACGACACAGATTTATTATGAGGCAACTTTATTTTTAATTTTGATGGTTCAATTTCATGTAGCAATTTCATTTTTCCTAGAATCCTAAATTCTGATTAAATGTTCCCAGAAGAGGGGGAGGAGGAGACAAGTTCTAAAAAAAAAAAAATAGAGAAGGAAGAGAGAGGGGACTTTTGTGAACAGGAATCAAATTTTAACCAGGCCCCGACAAAAAATCACCCATTAGTTTATCGTTCCAGAAGTAGTTCTTAGAAATCATGTATTACAAGGGTTTGAGGAACCATAGTTTACTCGGTTGCAAAAACGGTGAAATCTTACAATCCTCATTCAATAGTGCCATCTAGTGAACCTACATAATTGCAGCTTTACCAAGACCATCAGCTGCTCTATGCATGATTATTTACACTTAGATCAATTTAACCTTTGCCTCCGAGGAAGTAAAAAAGGCTCGCTGGACATCCACTGGGCAAGAAAAGATGAATTTTAATTGATTTAAAACCATAATCCAAGCTACTGGGAGGACCCTAAAAGGCAAATCCGTGTCTTGAAATACAACCCAAGTCATACCATCTGTTTATATATGTCTATGTGAATGTATTAAATGTTTCATGATGAATTTATTTTTTCACCAACCAGTTATTTCCTGATCCAAATCTTCAAGAGGCTGTTGCTGCTCCTCTTATAATTAAGACAGAAAAAATAAACAGAAAAGGAAAAAAGATATTTGAGGAAAGAGAAGAAAAACAGTCACATAGCTGCTAAACCTGGAATGGTAAATGGTAACGACGCACCTTTAGGCTACGTTCCGAATCCCAAACACACATATAGAGCAAATTATTATGGGGCTGGGGAGAAATAATGTTGGCATATCTTCTTGCACATTCCAACATTACCACTTTGTGCTGGCCAAGGCCGAAAATGTGCAATGTGAAAATCCTGATATTACTAAAAATTGCACTTGCCCCTCCCACGTTAGCAATATGGGATAAATTAACTTCGCCTGATCCATGGCTGGTACGGTTGACTGGCCCATATTAGATTACCTACAGTAATAGAATGACTTTGAATCCAGTGGATTCAAAATAAACAGTTCCCAGAACACTCCATTTATTGATTCTTCATCAATATATTCCTCCCTGGCAGCAATTGGGGTACCTCTACAATGAAAGCCCATTTCTTTTTCTTTTACTTAATTTCCAGCTTTTCTATTGCTACCAAGGTGGCCAGTACTCTGCAATGTAAATAAAGCCAATAACAAAGTATTACTAATCCTACTAAAAAGCTTGGCTGCATAAGATAGCAATAGCAATATAGACTTATATATCACTTCACTGTGCTTTACAGCATTCTCTAAGCAGTTTACAAAGTCAGCATATTGCCCACAACAATCTGGGTCCTCGTTTTACCGACATTGGAAGGATGGAAGGCTGAGTCAACCTTGAGCCAGTGAGGAGCAAACTCTAGGCTGTGGGCAGATTTAGACTGCAATTCTGCATTCTAACCACTGCGCCACCACGGAATGTAACAATCTAATAGGAAATATTTGCAAAATGTATTTTCATATTTTAAAGCTATTTTCCCACTTATCTAGGATTAAATATGCAAAACTCAAAGCCTCAGATGTGATGTCTTCCAGAGTATTCCCACTAAGATGCAAGCAAATGCATCTTAGTGCATAATTCTCTGCAGATACTACTCACCTGATCCAAATATTTCCCCATTGCATATTACAATTGAGATTATATACTGTAAGACAAAGTTTCAACTGGATAGGCTGTATTTCTGTATTAATGCTGAATCTCAACAAGAAAATCAGCAGGAGGTAAATTAAAAAACAAACAAACATGACACTGAATCATCATATTGTATGTGTTGGATATAGCTTCTTAATGTTTTATTTTAAAAAAAAAATCCAAGAACCTGAAGTACTTGCATATAATGCAATCAGTCCTATATTATCCATACAGGATTATAAATTTGTCTACTTAAATGTTAACAGAAAAGTATTTTAAAGAATTAAGGATTTTTTATTAATTAAGGAAAAGGGGGGAAAGACATTTATACATACAAACATTCATGCATACATAAATAATGAATGTTTTTAGATAAAGACCTAACTAACTTTTCCATTTCTCACATTTACAGACAACAAATGAAAACTCACCTCTACAGACAATATAATATTACAAAATATAAAATGGCAACCAAACTCCCAGAATATAACTCCCACTAAACTAGCCACTAATGCCTGGGGGAAGAGCCAGATCTTAATGGATTTTCCTGAAAACAACAAAATACAAGAGTTATATGGGGAGAGTGAAGGTAATCCTTCCATAGAACAAGTACAACCATAGAAAAGGCAGGCTTCCTAGGTCCCAAAAGATGACAAGGTTTAAAAGAAGAAACCTGGAACAGGCTCTCCCTTTGGGAGCATATCAGGCGGAGAGATGTTCTTGGGAAAAGATAGGCCCTCAAGTAACCCAGTCTATGACATGTAAGGCTTCAGAGATCATAACCAGCAGCTTGAATCATATTTGGCAGCTTTTTGGGAGTCAGTGCATCTCTCAGAGTAGCCATAGGGAACTGCACCCATAACTATCCATGTCACTGTATTCTGAATCAAGTAAACCTTCCAGGTGGTTTTCAGCCCCATGTAGATTGCATTGCAACAATCCAATCAGGAAGATATCATTGTGAGTGATCATATGCAGGGCCCCTCAGTCCATGAATGGGTACAACTGGCATAACATAACATTTCCATTTCTTTATACTAGCCCAAAGTCAACAGATGACTTTGCATAGGAAGGTTTCCTTTCTATGTAAAAAATATAAATATTTTCTTGCATAGAAAATCAATTTAAACTAGGAAAGGGAGCTTGGCTCTGCTAGGGGTATGTTGCTGGTTTCCAAAGGAATGTACTGCAGATTTTTCATTAGAAAAGGCTCCACAAATTTCCTCATTGTTTTTGCCAACAATGAATTTAGCACAGCCAAGGTTTCCTGCTGTTTTTATTACTTGGAAAGTGCCATTTTGAGGAAGCTAGAATGAAATTGGCAAGAAAACTGCCAGTTTCCCATTCCACTCAGTACAGAATGACTAGCAAACCCACATCCAAAAATAGTATGGCTACCAGGCCAATGGATCAAAGATGGAACAAGAATGAAGCAGAAGTGAAGGCTTCTGCTTCCACCCAAACAGCTGTCAGGTGTGCAGTTTTGACAGGAGTTGCTAGTCTTACAGAAATAGTGATAGGTCATTTAGGTGACCAGATAGGTGAGCAGAGCACCTCTGTACCAGTGAGCTGTCACTTAGGCAACATTAAAGATGGCCATCCCTTCTCAGCCAACTGCCCATATATGTCAAAGGCCACCCAGGACAATGATAATGTTATTTTGTCTGATAAAGCTGGGTGAGAAATATCCCAACTTCTGTCCTTAAACTGGCCTGCAGAAAATCTATAAGCACGGAACAATTTGCCAGCCTTGTTAGAGCCCAGTTGGGCCAGCAGAAACTTTGTTGGCATAGTTAATGAAGTCACATATGCTCTCCTCAGACTGGACATACTGTAACATCATTATAATTATCATCACTGAATTTAGATTTGGAAGACAGGGAATGGTGGTTTTTAACTGTAGTCTAAGAATGCTATGCCCCGAGGGACAGTGTGAATGCATGTGATGAGTTTCATCTTCTGCTGGGGAAGAATTGGGCCCCACTTGCCTTCGTTATTTAAGTTAAAATGCTGTGATAAGCATCCCACACAGCCAGTAGATCCATGCAGCCCTCATCTTCTTTTTTTGCACCCACTTGCAGCATAATTTCCTGGAACCTTTTGACATGGGTTTAAATAAAATAGGTTAAACCTTTAATTAGTTGTAATTCCTATAATAAAAAAAAAAAGATGAATAGAAGAAAACTACAGGAGGGTGAGAGAATGCTAATAACTTGTCTTTCTGTAGCTGGGCAGAAAATTAAGGCAGTCTAAATATGAAGACTATTGGATATTATTTTCTACATCAGCCCCACCCTCATCCACCATTTGTTATAAAGGCATAGTACATTTTCAGTTGATTATGGAAACTTACTTACAAGTAAGTAAATTAAAGAGTCAAGAGAAAAGTACTTGTGACATGCTGTGCTTCAGGTAGCAAAAAAAGCTTGTCCTGCCTTTGGGCCTAATATTTTGGCTGTGGTAGTGCTTGAGGCAGCAAAAACGCCTTCAACCAGCCTTAAATATAATTACTGTTTTCAGGAATATAATTGGAGTGAATCTATGTTTTCCTGTCTGGGGTCTGTGCCAAGATTATGAAAGCGTCCTACTCCACACCTACGAATTCGGTCCAAAATATTGTATTTTAATTTATACACAGAATTTTAATAAAATACAATCGCCTTTTTGATAGGATGGTATTCATAGCATGCACGAACACATATATACACAAAGAGAGAAATGTTACATACCCATATATTGAGCTCATGCAGTTATATTTATACCATATCTGCATATATTCAAGCACAATTCAGAGTTTGTGAGCTTGTCTAAAATAAGTCAAAATGAACCTAATAAAGAGGCTGGTGTTGGAATGGTTGCTAATCTGTATAACTAACTTCTCTGGAGAAAGAAATGCTTGGGGTTGATAAAAGGTTTCCTTAGTAAATTATAACTGGCTCCAATGAAAGGCATTTACAATAAACACAAATGTCTGCAAAGCATCTGTTTTACAGAAGAAATGTTACTCCGTGAATAAGTTCTAAAAACTTTGCCATAAATAATTCATGTCAGCAGTTCAAGTTCTATTATCAGTCCTCATCCTTTCAGTTGGTTATTTGCAGAGAGAGAAGCAAAGTTTTCTCTGGTTTAAGTTGTCCAGCATTTGAAACGGGTACTTGTATAATTATACACTTACATACATCACCACCCTATTTTTCAGTTTAACAAAACAACTTTGATAGAAGCCTGGGTTAAAAACTGCACGTAATAATGACATCATATTCTGTTTTAGGGAAAATGCATTAAATGTATACTCGGTTTGTGAGAGTATCGGTATATGTATACATAAAACACTTAGTGGAACTTTACACTTTATTAGAGATTTATCAACTAAAGGCAAGATTTTAACAGCAGTAATAATTTATATATATTTAATCCTTAAGGTACTTAGAGTAAAGCATGTGAGGTCACTACATTTAAGAAAGAGTAATAATAACTATCTGTGCTAGATTTCCACATGATTAAAAAAGAATTATTTTTTTTATCACATCAGACATGTGTGACAAAATTTGAGAGTAAAAGTCAGGAATCCTTTATTTTAAAACAGGAAAGTTAATTAAATGTATTTTTATATTATTAAATATAATTTAAAATATAGTTATAAAATATAATTTGCTGTACACAAATATGGAAATCTGAGGTGAAGTATAGGCCCACACTGGCTCCATCACAAAGTTGAAACAGCATGATTAATACATTGTCTATGTAAGAGTACGATGTTATTTATGAAGTGATTTTAAACTTTATTTTAGAGCACCTTTCCCATTTTGGGTCAAAAAACTGTAGCCTCCAATTTTCTGTATATTGGCAGTGCTGACTTCTGAGAGCAGTTTGCTATGGGGGGGGGGCATTACAATGTCATCTATTCAAGTCATAAATCACATCCCCAAATTCTTTTAAAGCAGTTTGAAAAAATGGATACAAAAAATAACTTGTTATAAACATTGGAAAAACTGCCTTTAATCACAAATGTTGCCCAAATACAAAAGTCTACAAGTTGCTCAAATTGCAATTTTAGATGAATATGTTTTTCTTTGTGAGCCGCCCAGTCATTTATTTAATAAAATAAGTAAATAAACTTTAATTTACACAATTTAAAACCAATGTAGGTTCTTCTGCCTACATTTTCTCTTCACTAATAACCCATGCTTACCAAGGGTAATTGGAGCCAGGAATCTGTCGCTAAGCAATATATTCATAATGTGCGATATCATATCACTGCACCACTTACAACAACAGAGCTAGCTGTCCTAATGGCCATTGTTTGGTGAATCTCTCACAGTCACAGTGCCTTGCATTCACATGTTCAACATATGTGTTAGAGAAAAATTATTTCTCTATAGCTGTGCCTATTAATGGCTTTTGGAATGTACAGATGTGTGGGCCAATCAGAGGGCAGCTAATATGTTTGAATCTCCAGGGCCCTCCTCTAACTGTCACAGTTAGAAATATAAAAGGAGATTCTTAACAGAAATCTTTGCTCTTCACCTTGCTGTTCAGTTTGATCTTCTGTCTAGTATTGTATTGTATTCTAGGATCTTCCTTTAGATAACTGAGCAGTCTGGAAGTCCGTTAGAAGAGCAGTTCTGTGGTATAAAGTGGTATTTCTTCTGAGGAAGAATATTCATAGATAGCATAGCTTAGAGAGAATAGATATGTATATAGATAGATAGCTGACAGTATAATTTATAATAGTAACTTAGTGATGTTTATTAATTGTATATATATTATTATGTTTTTATTGTGTAAATAAAAACATTTGCTGTAGGCTGCTTCAGAGGCTCATTTGTTTAAGTAGAGTTTCATAGAGATAGAGGTTCACGGTTTATTGATTTATTAACCTCCACAACAATATGCAACCTCCTGCCAGCTCCCCATTGACTTTGCTTGTCAGAAGCTGGCAGGGAAAGTCACAAATGGCAGTTGTGGTACTGCAGAACACTGTGGCATCATCATTGCAAGCCACTTGCCGAATGCTCAGATCATGATTAAGTGACACATGATTAACAGCCACAGCTAAAAGGACCAGTCATGAGTATGCCTTATTTGGCATCATTGTAACTTTGGACAGTTGTTGAGCAAGTCAATGTTAAATGAGGATTACTTGTAGTATATCTGGAACAGATGCAAGGTGTCCAGTAACAACTAGAACTTTACAAAGGCTTTTGCCTATGCTCTGAATTGCTCTGAGGACTTGGAAAGTAAACATTTTAAGAAGAGTGAAAAAATTACTGTCCAGGTGTTGACACATTTTCTCCCTAAATTATACAGTTAGTGTAAACTTCGTTAAGAGATTTTACAGAGATTATAAGAATACTAATGCTGCGGTTTCTGGTTACTCCAAATCTAATTCTATTTGGATCCATTGATCTATAAGAGAAAGTTTGGGAATCCTGGCTTTGAAATAGCTCATTGCTAATCCTGTGTAAACTTTCCTTGTTCTTTTGTTATTTTATTTTCAAAGGACTAAACATGTTCTACTCATTTTGGGAAAAAGTTAAATACTTGAGTGTATCCAGAATAACAGAGTTGGAAGGGATCTTGAAGGTCGTCTAGTCCAAGCCCTTGCTCAGGTAGGAAACCCTATACCCAACACATTTTTTTAGAATAGAATAGAGCTGTAAGGAACCTTGGAGGTCTTCTAGTCTAGCACCCTACTCAAGCAAGAGAACCTATACTATCTCAGACAAGTGACTGTCCAGTCTCTTCTTAAAAACCTCCAGTGATGGAGTGCCCATGATTTCTTGAGGCAAGATTTATTTATTTATTTATTGGTTTGATTTATATGCTGCCCTTTTCCGGAGACTCAGGGCAGCTTACAATTTGTTAAGCAATAGCCTTCATACTTTTGTATATACCTGCTTAGTAGGGCTTTCGGGGGGGCCCAAGCGGTGTTCTTTTTTATACAAAGTCAGCTTAGATGTTCCACTGATCGATTGTTCTGTCAGGAAATTTCTCCTTAATTCTAGGTTGATTCTCTCCTTGATTAATTTCCTTCTATTGCTTCTTGTTCTGTCTTCAGGTGCTTTGAAGAATAGGTTGACTCCATCTTCTTTGTGACAACCCCACAAAGTAGTATTGGAAGACTGCTATCATGTCACCCCTAGTCATCATTCTTTTCATTGAACTAAACATACCCAAAGCTAGCAACCGTTCTTTGTATGTTTTAGTCTCCTGTTCCCTAATCATCTTTGTTGCTCTTCTCTGTACTCTTTCTAGAATCTCAACATCTTTTTTACATTGTGGCAATCAAAATTGGATGCAGTAGTCCAACTGTGGTATTACCAAGGCATTATAAAGTGGTATTAACACTTCATGTGATCTTGATTCTATCCCTTTGTTAATGCAGCCTAGGACTGTGTTGACTTTTTTGGCAACTACAGCACACTATTGGCTCATATCATTAAGCATGCCTCTTATTTATTTATTTATTTATTTATTTATTTATTTATTTATTTATTTGTCATATTTTTATGCTGCCCACTCTCCAAAGACTCTGGGCGGCTTACACCAAAGGCAGTATATTGAATAGCATATTGCCCCCAACAATCTAGGTCCTCATTTTACCCACCTCGGAAGGATGGAAGGCTGATTCAACCTTGAGCCAGTGTGATTTGATCCGCTGATCTGCTAAACTAGCAGTCAGCTGAAGTAGCTGCAGTACTGCACTCTAACCACGGCGCCACCTCGGCTCTTATAATGCATATAGTTAATAATATGAATATAATGCATATTATTAAATATCTGTTTAATTTATACAAAGCACAATAACAGAAGGCATTTGTAAATAACCTTTGCTCATAGTCAGGCAGTATAAAAATATATTGCAATGAAAGCTGCCATTCGAACAAGAACGCTTTCACTATTAAAATTTGTTCAGGGATTATAAAAACTACCTTCAATAACTACATTTGGAGACAATTTCTGCAACTATCTGTCTTCATGAAAGGAATAAGTATTTCTTAAACAAAAAGCATTCCATTTCACTTCATTCTTCTCAGAGGTGTCAGCTTGCACACCAAGAAATTTAACTACATGCATTTATTTGGAAACATCAAAATGGGCCTCATGCAGTGTGATTACTTTTTGCTCTGAATAAAGGAAGATTTTAAATGTTTCCCAAAAAACATTGCTTATTCTATGTTTTATCACACAGCTTAATCACAGAGGAATCCTATTAAAGTTAAAAAGCATTGTGAAGACAACTGGAAACTTTAATAGTAAATCTAATATTTTTATTGCAATTTCCTAATAAGTATGCAAAATTGACCATTGTATTCTGATAAAGTCTTACTATCCCATATACATGCATTTCAATGTCTCCTCATTAGCTGACATAAACAGAGAAAAAGAAAAGAAAAGTACAATCCATAGTGACTTTATTGTACATTGTCTGAGATCACTTGTATAGATTCACATCCAATCAAGCTGCAGTAATAAGCTGTAGAAGGCAAAATTGAGTAAAAATGGCCCCAAAGCTAGAAAAAGACTGACAGAAGTATTGGCCCATCTCTGGGTAACATAAGGAATGAAATGTGCTATATTAGCCTGAAAGCTTCGTGTTCATCTCTTGTTTTGGCATGAAATATGCAACTTGGACAACTGAGACAGAATTCCAGTAGCTAAGAGTTACCTTCTTTTGGCATCTCTTCTTCACTATCACATCTGATTAACTCTTAGTAAGCTTTTGCTCCATTAAAGCTGGCAGCTATATATTTTCCCTAAAACCCACATTTTTACAAAAATGGTGCCAATGTTTATTATTTGCATCAAATATACCTCAAAAACTTCACTGCAAAACATGCTGCAAAGAATGATGCTGTGCTGTAATCTGTACAATTGCTTTATGATTTAATCAAGATTAACTCTTCCTATAAAAATAGTTTTAGGAAATTAGAATACTAAGAATTAAGCACGTTAGCATAGGAATTGTCAGATTAAAAATTGGATCCAAGGCCAGTTAAGGCAGGCATGCCCAACCCATGGCCTGCGGGCCTCATGCGGCCTTGGACAGCTACTAATGTGGCCCCACAAAATCATAACTTTTTAAAGGAAATTTGTAATTTATATACCTTAACTATAATATATATTTTATATGCAATCCAATTTTTCTTCACTCAGTGCATCCCAGACAAGCTGAAAAGTTGGACACTCATGAGTTAAGGGTTGTATGTATGCTTCAATATGGCACATCCTAGCTGGAAGAGGAACCATGTGTGAAAGTGAGAATATTCTTCTTAGACCTTCTTAATCCAGTTGGGCCCAAGTTTAACCCATGATCAACAGTTTTTATTCAGCCGAACCACTTTTTGATGATCTTTAGATTCTTCTTGGTTATACTATCAAAAATCAGCAGCAGACCCTTAAGCAAGACCAATGTTTATACAGTAATACAGTAAAAACAGTATTAAGTCTTGCATAGAAAAGCTGTTTTACAGAAATGCAAAATCACCTTCCCAAGTAGTAGAAAAGAGCCAAAAATTCTCCCTTCAATAAATGTAAGATGCAACATTCAATTAACATGACAAGGATCCAGAATTCAGCTCTACTGCTGGCTGCTTTGCATAAACTTTACTGAATGACTGGTAGGCCCTGTGTGAGGAAAGGAGTGTACTATGACATGCAGAGACACCCACTCCCCAAGATAAACATCACTCATATAAAGTATAATAGTTTACAGTTAAGTTCCACAGAACTGCTAGCCAGAAGTTTAAAATGGCATTGGCGAAGCACGGGGATCACTTTCAAATGTTTACATTCTACTTGCCACTTGGGAAGTGGATTGGAGAGGAAGACCACTTATAAAACTATTACAGAAAGTAAGATTGCAACCATCCTGTTTCCATTTGTTTTTTAGACTCTGCAAAAACCGCAGCTGAATTCTGTTCAAAATGAGCATGGTTTCCTTACCTCTCTAAGATGGATGTTTTCCTTCTCTTTCTGGTCTAAGATCACTTCTAAATGATTAACCTGAGATTCCGCTTCTGCCATCCTTCGAGTTCTTTCATTTTCATCATCCATTCCTTTGGATGGCAGCCCTTTGCTTTGCAGCATTTCTAGAAGCTTCTTGATGGATTCATCTCTGGCATTCAGTGTCTGCTTTTGGGTTTCTATTCTCAGCTCCATTTCTTCCAAGGTTTTTCTCAAGAGAAACAACTCTTTTGCCTGTCTATCATGCTCAGCTTGAAGTCTTCGGAAATTCTCCTCTGTCAGTTCAATCGTAAAATGCTCAGCCCCTCGGTTGCCACTTTCTTGCTGAAGGAGATGATTAAGGTCTCTCTGGGTTCGAAGTTCATCTTGGAGCGCCTGAATTGTTAACTGAAGATGCTGCAATGAAAAAGAAACTTCTAAGTAACATTTACTTAACATTCCAAACATTAGTAAAATTTCTGGTGAGAATCTACACATGAGAGTGATAGTATTTGTTATGATGCTTCTTGGCTGCAGTTAGAAACCATAGAGAGATGAATGAAAAACACAAACAGTACAAATTACACATACTACCCAGAGTGAACCACAAACCTTATGACAAGGAAGTGAAAAGAACAGTGTTAAAAATGTAAATGTTAAAGACTGGCATTCCATAACCAAACACTGTATCTAAAAAGCCTTAGAAATCAGGTTTGGTTGGGGTGTAGGAGGGAAGAGAAGCTTAGACATTTTCATACAGTGCAGCTGTGCAAGTGATTAGTGCTAATCACGCCGTATGAAAGTAAAGGAGTTGAACTGTTAAATGAAGTTGCTAATGAAAGCTATGAGCCACTTTATTAAGCAGGATTGTTGCAGCTACTGAGATAAGCATATCAAAAACCACACATTAAGAAATGCTACATTTTGCAAACAAAACTGATTGCAAAAAGTGAACAAACCTTTGTTTTCCTGGCATCCAAAACCTGAACAGCATGAGAAATGGAAAAAAAAATGAAGCAAAATCAACATAAAGTTTAAATGCAAGCAAAAGCGATTCAACCAAAAGAACTAAAGCTCACTTAAAGCATCCCCAGCAGAAAATAAAAACAGTATCAGCTTATGCAGTAGCATTACAATTCCATAATATTAGCACATGCACCCACCCCTTCATGCAATCAAAAATGCAGTTTTGCACACAGGACCAAAAGAAGTTGAGTTGGATTCAAAGTCTCCAACTTTGATGATTCAAAAATCATCTCCAGCAGTATTCTGCACATGCCCTTGACAATACTAATGGATAAATCTGTAATCATCTTTCCTGATTTGTCTAACTGCGACAACTTGTAACAGACAGAGGCATCTGTGGGGATGGGGAATCAGAAAAGTCAAGATGGGGGTGTGACTGCACATCTGAAGACCTCTCCCATAAAGAAAAGCAGAGCTTTCAACTACAGAGTTACGACTGCCATCTTCACTTTTATCCCACTCCACAAATGCCCCATTTACAGGGGAAAAAATGTCTTTGAATTTTATTTTGCTTTTCCATGAAGCATATTGTGCACAAGACACTTTTAGGATCCAGAATTGCAACTTTGAATTTGAGTTATAATTCATGGATTGACCAAATTATTTACTCTTGATACCAATCTTCATCCATATTAAGTTCAATTTGATATTTGCTCCTACAACAGTACATTATCATCTCAAAATACATGTGTTGGGTTGAATATTCTTCCAGAGAGCCGCATGTCACATAATCATATTAAGCACTGGCATATGAACACTGAATATTAATTATAAACAGGATTTATTTTCATGTTAGTTGTTTCTAGACTTTGTAGTTTTAGATTGTATTTTACTTACTTAAACAGTACTTACTGTTTAAAATTAACATTCATGTTTAAGAATTGATTATACAAATTAGATTGTATGATGAGGCTTTACACATTGAAGTGTAGCTTTGAAAAATGTGTATATGTGTTTATTGTCATCTACTGAATATATATTAGTCCCAGCTTACACTATGGAAGATCCCAAAACTCTTGCAGTTCTATTATATCTTATTGCTAAACACTGAGGATAAAAATTGCATCTCAAACCAAAGTTACTGTTAATTTGTTTAAAGATTAATGTCTGCTGTTAGTTAATCAATTCCCAAAGCCAGCTGGCAATTACATAAAATCTTTCTGTTATTAAGAAAAATATGGCAAGTACAGCAGAAATAAAAGGAACATCCTCTCTGCCTCCCAGCCATCATCCAGTTAAATGACAGAACACAATTATAAACAAAATTACTAACAGAATTCCATTTCCAGAATGTACTGCATTCTGTTTTACACTATTAACCTAGGTTGAAAAAAGTTCTAAACCAATCTGAGGAGTCTCTCAAAGAAGTGTACATTCCTCCCATCAAGATGGTTTGTTTTTCTGTCCCCCTCCACACATAAACAAAGATCCTTAGGATGAGACTGAGCATACTTATGCAGATATTAAATGATGCAACATGGTTTCCAGGTATCCAATTCCAAAATAATTGATGCTACTAGTCACAAAAAGGCCTATTTCAGAGCAAAACAGATGTCATTTGACTGAGATGATGAATATAAGAACATAGAACATAGAGTAATAGTGTTGGAAGGAACCTTGGAGGTCTTCTAGTCCAATCCCCTGTTCAAGCAGGAGAAAATGTATCATTCCAGACAAATGCTTGTTAAATCTTTTCTTAAAAACCTCCAATGATGGAACGTCATAACTTCTAGAGATAAGCCTTTCTGTTGATAATTGTTTCCACTATCAGGAAATTCTAGAATGGATTTATTTTTCTTGCCTGTGTTAGTTCTTATTCATTAACATTCCAGGTTGGGGGGAAGCTAGTAAACTTATTTACAGTATTTATTTATTAAATTTATATGCCATATTACTGTCAGAAGATTCTGGGTGGCTTACAACATCATACAAGCAAAAATGGAACCATTAAATTTTTTAAATGTTAAATGTAAAAATTAGGCAGATGCAGGCTTTGATTGCAATGTACAAAATCATTCCTTCAAACTTACATTTTCCACTCTTTTAGTAACACATTTCCTTCCTCATTTACACATTTATTTCCCATCACCGCCATTCCTAGCACATAGTATCTATATACATAAGCTTCACTCTTAGCTTAGTTATCCATGCATATAGATGCTCATTTTTTTTTATCCCTACATACCAGCACACAGATAAATCCTTTCTAGAAAAATATATGGGTGTACATGCAACTGTTACATTTATTCAAATTAATTATGGAGAGGGTGGATGTTCTCCCAAACAGTGGTGAAATCCTCCGCCAGTTGCCACCAGTTCGTTGCTCGCACATGTGTGGTGAGCGCCAGATGCGTGCTGTGCAATGCGTGCCAGATGTGTGCCGCGCACACATGTGCAGTCTGCACAAAACATGCATGTTTGGATTTTCTGGTGTTTTTTTTTTTTTTTTACTTTTTAAAGCATTTTTAACTACCGGATCTGGAGAACCAGTAGTAAAAAAATGCTTGAAAAGTTAAAAAAAAAATCCAAAGATCAGCTGAGCGACGCACAATCGTCGAAAGTTTTTTTTTTAAAAAAAAACTTTTTAAAGCATTTTTTACTACCGGTTCGGGCAAACCAGCCCGAACCAGTAGCATTTCACCCTTGCTCCCAAATTAGCGGTGAAGTGGAGGAAGTGTGTTTTAACTTCACTGTTAAATTCAGTAACAGCATGATGAGTATGAACAATAAAAGTAAGTAGCTGAATGTTGTGGCCCTCCAGCAGCCTGTGCGGATTGTGGCTGATCCCGATGACGAGGAGGCTGGTGTGGTGTCGCGCCAGCAGCCTGTGCAGCTGGCGCTCGAGTCGGACAGCGAGGAGGCTGAAGAGAATGTGGTGCCAGAGGCAGAGACTCAGCCAGGGCCTTCAGAAACTCCAGAGGCTCCTTCAAGTGAAGAGAGTGAAGTGGAGGAGCTTCTTCTCAATGCTCGAGCACGTAGGGCTGCCAAAAGGCAGGAGTGGCTACTCAGGAGGAGGTCTCCTCGAGAGTAAGGCTTGGGGCTAATTGGCCACTCCCTTAGCCTATTTAGGTTCGCTCACAGATAGCAATGATTGCTGGAAACAACACTTGGTCCTACGCAGAGCATTTTGAGAGTGAGTTTTTTGTTACAACTTGGTTTCTGGGCTGATTGCCAACCCTTGTCAGACTTTGTTTAATCTCTGTAATTCATAGCAGGCTGATAAGGACATTTGTCCTTAAAGCCTGCGTTTTGAAAGTGGTCTGTTTGTATTAAACAGAGTTTTTGGAGCTGTGTGTGTGTGCTACACTTCTTGGGACACGTAGCTGGGGCAGAACACTGAAGGAGACAACAGAGACAAAAAAGCTACTTCATTTCAAGAGGGACAGGGAGGTAGATCCCTAATCCCACACCTTCTGACTTTTGCAAAGATGAAATAAGACGAAGAAATCATTGAATGGGTTGTTTCAAGCAGTTGAGTTGAAGAATACTGACTTTACCTCCCACTTCTCAACTTTTCTCATTTAGAGGTTCACTTCGTGGAGAGATCCCTCCATCCATGGAAAATTTCTGTGCAAATCAGGACTCAAAAGGAGGTTGATGGACAAAGAGGCTCTCCATTGAAGCACCTTAATACATGGAGAGGGATGGCAGAGAAAAGAGGATAGCATGCTGGATGAACAGCACTGCTCATGCTCAGCAAACCTATTTGGATTAAGAACCATAGAACTCAATGGGTCTTTCTCAAGCAAATGCTGGAAGGTTTATGTTAGCCTACGTTACCTATATGCCCTCAAATTTCTTTGGGTATATGTATATTTACAAGAGTAATTATTCAAGCAATGCTTTGTGCACATATATGAAAAGGGGAGGGGGCTAAATTAATTTTAGAGATGGAAAAAGTGTGGAGAAGAGCAACTAGGATGATTAAAGGCCTGGAAACTAAAGCATGGCTGCAGGAAAGTGTAAGTAAGCCTTTTTTCTTTTCTTTTCTTTTCTTTTCTTTTTTCTTTTTCTTTTTGCTTCTATTCATGTGTGATATTCTCTTGGTGCCCAATGCAGGATTAGTATTCACAGTCTCCCAGTTTCTAATCTGATGCCTTAACCACCACACTCACCTGGCTCTCTTGTCAATCTAAAGATCCACTTTTGCAGGAAAATAGAGAAACAAGGCTATAATTCTACTTACAGCTCATTACAAAACAGCAATTTTACGGTAGCGCCAACAGGTCCTGGCAAATGAAGATTTCACAGTCTCAGTTAATCCCAGGATGCTAGGAATACACTTCAAAGTAGTTACTGTTTATTTCACTGATGTTTCGCCTGTTCATTAATACTTTTTTTTACTGGCAACTGTATACAAGAATTTCCCACTCATCATATATTTTTGGTTAGACTAAACAGATCATTTTATTTTCTTTTTTACCTCTTTTTCGGTAAAATAATTCCTTTGAATCTCCTCCAAGGACTTCTCGGATATTTCTTACAACAAAGCTGCCAAGACCTGATCGTACTACTTCAGCCTTTGCTTAATTTTGTAACTGTTTAGTTATTTTTGAACTTGAGACATTGTGTTTGCATTCTACTACAATAGGGTTTCTCTTTTCCTTTGTAAATGAATTACACACACACACACACACACACACAGAGAGAGAGAGAGAGAGAGAGAGAGAGAGAGAGAGAGAGAGAGAGAGAGAGAGACTTTCTTTCTTCCAGGCAACATATGTATCTATCAGACTTCTAAGAGATCTCCCTGCAAGATCAATAACATAATATGCAAAACCAGTATAGTCATTTCCTTCTTTGCCATATAACTGAAAACAGCTCTTGTTGAGGGTGGATGTTCATTCTCCAAACTTGTGGGTTGGTTTTCAAACATTTCATTACCAGGCTAAGTAATATCTTCAGCAGAATTTAGAGAATGTCAGCATTGGTAAATTCCTCAGAAAATGTTACCTAGCCTGATAACGAAATGTTTGGAAACCAACCCATAAACTCGGAGAACAAATCTCCACCCTCATCCTATCTTCGAGCTACAGATATTCACCACTATCACACAGCTACGATTTATTTATGATTTATATACAATTTATTATTTATATTGACTGTTTCCTAATATGATTTGATTGCTTATTTGTATCCTATGACTATCATTAAGTGTTGTACCTTATGATTCTTGACGAATGCATCTTTTCTTTTATTTACACAGAGAGCATATGCACCAAAGACAAGTTCCTTGTGTGCCCAATCACACTTGGCCAGTAAAGAATTCTATTCTATTCTATTCTGTGTCCCAGCAAGGGATTTTTCAGCAAGCATGGTTTCTTCCTCCCCATGAAACAATACTGGAAAAAGCAGAAGCAAAAGGCAAAAAAGCCATGTTGTGTCTAAGAAATCTCTCTCTCTCCCTTTCCCTCTCCCTCTCCCTCCCTTCTTGTTAAACATAGATCTTGAAATACTTCTCACCCTTTTTATTCTCTTTTAGAAAGAAACCTGCACATTTGGACAAAAAGTGTTATAACCACTTTTTCTTATTGGGGTGAGCTTTGCATTGGAAGTGCTAAAAAGGCATCCCTTCTGTCACCCCAGTTTAGTTCCAGGAACTACTATATTTCCAGTCTTTCACAGTACTCTTTTATCCTGTTATACATGTATCCAACATGTGTGTGTGTGTGTGTGTTTGTGATGTGTGTCTTTAAGTCAGTTTTCCTTTTTTTTAACTCATGGCCTGGACCAATACCTGCAGTTTTCTTGGCAAGATTTTTCAGAAAGGGATTGCCATTGCCTGTTTTGTATGGCTGAAAGAAAGTGACTAGTCCAAAGTCACCAGTTAGCTTCATGCCTAAGGTAGGACTAAAGCTCACCGTGTCCTGGTTTCTAGTCTGGTGCCTTAACCACTACACCAATCCAGGAGGCTCTGTATAATACAAATAGCTTTTGAAACAATTTGATTTAAATTTTACATTCAAGTAACATATTTGTATCTTCACTATGAACTATTGTTGGGGATTCATCTCGGTCCTCAAGTTCAGAAGATCGGACTGAACCTACCCTTGAAAAGTATGTGGAAGTTTCAATTGGTGCAGAATTGGTGCAGAATGTGGCCAAAGAAGCTATACTGGGAGGCACATATAAAATCTCTGCTCCGTGAACTGCATTGAGTTCTGGTTTGCTTCCAGGCCCAATTCAAGGTATTGATTATTACCAATAAAATCCTACATGGCATAGGCCAGGTTACCTATGAAACCAGCTTCACTCAAACACATCAGCCCATCCCTCTCATTCAGGCAGGGAAGTCAGGCTACAGATCCTGTTGGTCAGAGAATTTCATCTGGCAGATCAAAAAAGAGAGCCTTTTCTGCCACTGCCCCTGCTTTGTGGAACATCTTGCCCACGGGTGTGAAAAGTCCTCAATCTTCTGGCCTTCCACAAAGGGGTCAAAACCTGGCTGTGTAGCCTTGTCTGGGGCACACAAGGCCCACACAGAAATTGGACTGGTTGGCCCATTAGAAATCTCCCCACAAGTACCTGTATTAAAACTCTTAGTCTCCCCATCTTGGGTCTCTCCATATCTTTCAATTTTATAATGTTATTTTACATTTTTAATAAATTATTTGGTTTTATTTGTTTGATTGTATTGATTAAATTCTATACTGCCCAAAGTTTCTCTGTGAGGTAGATGGACAGTTAAGATGTTTGATATATAAATATATTAATAAACCTCAGTTGCCTGAAGAGAATGTCCCTGAGACACACAACTTAGACTGGATAAGCTGATCAGGAGCTTGATTTAAACAAGATCCTGAGCCCTGCAATGTATCACAAGTCAAGACAAGAAGGTGAAAGGACTTAGACCAGGGGTGCTATTCAGCAGGTTCTGACAGGTTCTGGAGAACCAGTAGCAGAAATTTTGAGTAGTTCAGAGAACTGGCAAATACTACCTCTGGCTGGCCCCAGAGTGGGGTGGGAATAGAGATTTTGCAATATCCTTCCCCTGGAGTGGGTGGGAATGGAGATTTTGCAGTATCCTTCCCCTGGAATGGGGAGGGAATGGAGATTTTGCAGTATCCTTCCCCTGCCACGCCCACAGCCACGCCCACAGAACTGGTAGTAAAAAAAATTGAATTCCACCACTGACTTAGACTACTTGAAAGAAAAAAGTGTAACTGGGAATCAGACCTGTATAAAAGAGTTTTATAGTTTAAAATTCTTTTTAAAAGTTTTAACCTTAAGTTAAAAATTAAAAGTTTTTAAATTTAATTTTTTAAAAAAGTTTTGTAACTTGTTTTTATATAGCATTTATATTTTATCCTAGAGACTCTCTGTGTGTTGCTTTGGATGGAATACTCAACAGGGATTTGTCTCTCTGAGGTTTTTAAAAAGTATTTTCATCATCTAAGAACATATGTACTTTCCAATATGTTATTAAATATTTCCAAATGCAATAAATACCAGGTGTAACTTATATGACATACAACTATTATATATAAACAAAAATAAGTCCTATTACTTGAAATAAATTTACTTCCAATTACACTTAAAGTTCCATCCTAGGTATACATCACTCTTTCATCATGGATAAGAACAGCAGACTAATTTTAATAAGGTGGGTCTCTGGAATCATTTTCTTGAAGAAAATTTGTAAATACAGCAACTTAGCAAAAACAACCCTACTCCCTGCAACCCCCTCTCAAAAGTCTGGCAAAGTACAAACAAAACTAAATATGTACCAGTCTGCAACTGCAGCTAAATTGGGTTCGTTTCAGTGAGTCAAATCCTACACTGCATATGCTCAAAGATTCTGTGCCCAGACTTGCCTTCCAATTTAGACTGGCAACCTCTAAGTAATTGCAGGGTAGAGCTAGTTTCCATTCAAAGTCTGTGAAAAGATTGCCTGACACTTTATACTGCTAGAAATAGAAAAATGGGGAGAAGGAGGAGATAGAGAAGTTCAGGACTACAATCATGACAATCTTCAGGACATGCCAACAAAGAAAATAATAATTTGGAGAAGCTGCTTCATCCTGGGATAATAAAACAGATTATTATTAACAGATGAATTGGGAGGACTAATTACTGAAAAAAACCACATCTCAGGTTATAAAAAAACAACAACATTAAGCTAAGTATCCAAATGGAGAAGACTCAAACTTCACAGCGCTTCTGAACCCTGTATTTTTCCTCTGTTGTAATCTTCCTTAATTGTTGAGATTTAAATAACTGGTAGACTAAGAAACGCTTGCAAGTTAATTTCTGGCCACACGATGGCATTGCATCCATATCTTGCAAAGACAGGTGAATGTGTGCAGACAATGGAAATACATAATTGAACTTTTCGTGGAACAGTGAGGTGGAAGCATTTACCCCGCCCATATGTTCATATATAAAGTTGCAGCTTTTCTTAATTCTAGAGTTGGTCTAGCATCTCCTTGGAAAGAAAAATTGATCTAGCAAGCCCTTTTAGAATAATATCAGGCTCTCTCTGATATTACTGCTTTCCTGAGATTAATGCTCAAAATATATTTGAGTCTGGCAAATATATTGCCTACTTTCTAGAACTTTAATAAAATGAATAAAGAAATATAATAAGATTTAATTGAACCAGGGGGACCAGTTTTGTAAGTTTTGTAATCTGGACAGTGTTAATATTCTCAAAACCTATTGATTACGGGCCATCAAGTCATTTTTGACTCCTAGCAACCACATAAATACATTTTTTCCAGAACGATCTATCCTAAACTATACTTTAAGGTCTTCCAAGGATTTACTGCAAGTAGATCTATCTATCTTGCCACTGTTCACCCTCTTCTTTTCTACTTTTCCCAACAATAAAGCCTTTTCCAGAAAGTTGTGTCTTTGCATACCATAACTGAAGTAGGATAATTTGAGCCTTGTCATTTGTGCTTTGAATGAGAACTTGGTTTGAGGGGGTTTTGTATAGGGTGGTTACTTGATTTTTAATGCACATATTAAATCATCACTACAAAAGTAATGCTTGATGAGATAGCTAGTTTTCTATATAAGCGTAGATACACTAATTGTGACCTCAAGCTACAAGTGACTTTACCAGCTGGGTCAAAATGCTACTGACATTACTAGTCAATTATGAAGCATTTTTGTAGAGATTTCTATTCCAGTAAGTAACTGAAATAAAAATATTGAGTTTTATTACATATCTTCCCCCCCCCCCTTTCTCACTGCTCTGTCAACTCACAAAGCATTCCTGACCTGCTCTCAAGTTGCCATAGGCACGGGGATGGGGAAACGAGCTTCACAGCTGCAGCAAAGGAATTACACTTCAGTCAAAATAAAAGCACATTCCAGTTATCTCTTTGTCAAGGCCATCTCCTTTTTTTAAAAAAAAGTTTGTTTTTTTTTAAGACAAACAAACATTTAGTACATCATTCATTTCTTCCATGTGACATTTCAGTGTTATCTTCAAAGGCCATCTCCATAGAGATCCACAGTGGCTGGAGGGAGGGACTTCTACAACCTGCGAAATTGCTTCGTTGGGGAACGTGATTGATGACACACCTTGGGGGGAGGGGGAAACAGGGTCAGAGCCAGGGCATGAATTAAGTGCAGTTAGGGTGGGCTTCACTTGGAACGTGCCAACATGAAGCTCCTAATACATAACTGGATTTCTTTTGAAGCTTGGCTCGAGGATCATGATTTAATTAGGGCATTGGTTGGAACCCTGACAGCAAGCCAACTCTCTCAAAATTAATCAAAATGACCGGGACTACTGAGCCCCTGGTTCTCCAGTCACTCCCCGATCCCTGGGGTGCGTGGAGAAAAATTCAGGTTCCATGGCAGAGGGCAAACTATCTGAAGAGAGCCTGCTCCAGGTGACCCGGAAAGAGGCAGAACCTGCCTTCACCCAGGGACTTCCAGGACACAGCAGCCCAATCAGAACCAGAGTGCAGCCCTCCCTGACCGAGACACCTGCCCCAGCAACCGAAAGAAAAAGGGATGAGTATTGGTGGGAAAAAAATCCCTAAAGCAGCTGAGGTTGAGTTCCCCCACCCTAGCACCCAAGGCTGGGGAAAACCCCTGAACGAGCTAGGAAGAATGGAATGGATGTGGGACTGGGAACAGGCCAGGCTCCTAAAAACTCTGATGGAACCCTTGAGGAGATCCATAGAGCAGAGATCCATGAGGGAAGAATTTGAGCAAGCCACCCTTCGTGATGAGGGGACGTCATGCCACCCAAAAGAGAGGGGGGGTTGCAGCTGAGCCCTTTGAAGTGAGGAGATGCAGACAGCAACGCAGCCCCCCTTCTCCACCCACCAGAAGGACAATAAGCCCAAGCTGGTGCCTCCTCCATGCAAACCAACAGGGGCCAATATGAGGGAGGAGCAGCACTAAATGAGCTGCCCCAATTCAGGGGGAAATTCGATGGGGACTCAGATCAGCTGGCTCTAATCCTAGACTCAGCTGGGGTCCACCTAGAGTGCTACGGACACCTCTACCCATCCCACAGAGCCATGGTGAATACCATTGCCAAGGGGCTAGAGGGAGAAGCAAGGGAATGGCTAGCAGCCCTCCACAAGAGGACAGCCCCCCTCCTACAAGAGCTAAAAGCCAGATTTGAGGATGCCATGGGAGGAAATCGTAATGGACTTTATAGTGGAGTTGCCAAAGAGTGGGGGGAACACAATGATCTGGACTGTGATAGATTTGTTCTCCAAGCAGGCACACTTCATACCCTGAAGCGGACCACCCTCAGCCCACCAGCTAGCCAAAATGTTCCTGAAGCACATCTACCGCTTCATGGAGTGCCACGAAGGATCATCTCAGACAGAGGGGTCCAGTTCATGGCTAAGTTCTGGACGGAGTTCCTGTGGTCAATTGGGTCATCCCAGGGCCTTAGCTCGACCTTTCACCCAAGCACCAATGGGGGGGGAGAGACTGAATGCCATGGTAGAGCAGTACCTGAAGTGTTATGTGAACTATCAGCAGTCCAATTGGACGGACTCCCTGCCTTTCACTGAGGTCGCATACAATAATGCTTGGTTTATGAGCCTAGGCTGGCAAAGATTTTGTAACCTGCTAGAGACTGCTCATCTCCATTTCAAAGCCGAAGAGCCCAATACTAAAGAGAAGATCTTGATTCTTATTAAATTCTTCATCTCCCTTTAGATCATTTTACAACTAGAACTTTATTGAAATTCAATCCAATAAACTCAGGTTTGCATGTAAACCATGATGCTCATTTAAAAAGAACTCTCTTGTCTGTGCTATGAAATTGGCACGAGGCATTCTCTGTGCTGGAGTATCAAAGAAACTAGATATAAATTATTTCTGGCACTGCCAACACTTCCTGGAGCCATGTAGCCAGAGTCACTGTATGCTGAATTCTTTTGGCAGTGATGAAGAAAATATTATGCCTTGACTTTCACAGGTGCATTTCACCTTCTGTTTCTTATATTAATCCATCAAGTGTTAAAAAACAGCACTTCTGAAAAATTAGGTCACAGATGTTTCAATTAAAGTTTAATTCAAGCTAGCATTTTTAATGCACAGATCACAAATATGGAGCAATCAGGTCATCAAAGTCAATAATTAAATAATAGTTACATCTGATTTTCTACTCTTAGGGGGTTCTTACATATTGGCTTGAATGACTTACCAACCACTGTTTATAGTCACTAAATTAAGCAGGATAATTTTCACAGAAACAAAGATGGATGTAGCCATGACCCATTTCTGACAAATTATTTTGACTACCTTTCAACTTGGGCCACATCAAAATGTTGACAGACTTGAATCTTACCGATAGCAGAATCCTTCTCCTTTTTGGTTTCCAGGGTGAGGTCTCTGCAGCAAAGATTGATCAAGTACATGCTTAAGAGAAGTGATAGAAATGACCGTATTTTTCAGAGTATAAGACGCACCGGAGTATAAGATGCACCTTAGTTTTTGGGGAGGAAAATAAGAAAAAAGCTGATTGGCAGGTGGATCTGCCCCCCAGAATACCCCCAATCAGCTGTTCCCAGAGATGAATTTTAGCAACAAGTTCCTTGGTTGTGAACTCTGTGCCGTGCTTTTTTTTTTTTTTTTTTTTCTGCCTCTGAAACTTCTGAAACTCTGTTTCAGAAAAAACTTTTTTTCCTGCCCCTGAAAGCCTCCAAAACAGAGCTTCAGAAAAAAAAGCCTCTGAAGCTCTGTTTGGGGGCTTCTTTTCTGAAGCTTCGTTTCTGATGCTTTTTTCAGCCTATGAAACCTCCGTTTGAGAAGCTGGGCGGGGCTACATTCGGAGTATAAGACGCATCCAGATTTTCACCCTCTTTTTGGTATACAGTATATTGCCCTTTAAGGAGCAGCAGTAATAAATAGCTTAAACGGGCTTTCGATAGGATAGTGATATTATTATATTATAGACAGTTTAAAATCATAGATGTGGAGTCCTTGTAGCTCTCTAAGTTTGGTTGCTTTCTGCTCTAGATATTACCTAGTTGGGTAATGAAAGTCTGCAGAAAACAACCAAGATCAGAGAGCACCAAGACTTCACAGTTCAATCCTGAGTCATAAATATTCTCTTCTATTACAATGATATATCTCAGGCATGGGATGTGTATGTCAAAACTAGCAAGATAATGGGACAGAATGTTGTGATTCAAGCCCTCACTCATTCTGAAAGCGTTGAGGGGCTTATATTGTGAAATATCACCCAATATCTTGCTGATGAAAGCAGCAACACAGAAGCATGACTACAGTAAGTTCCACCTCTTTTGTATGTGTGTTGCCACGTGCTTTACCAAGCCTTTCAATTTTTGTCTCTTTGACCTCTTTATGATTTGTTCTGGAATTTGCACTATGAATATATAATACAGAATTAAAATGCCAACGGCAGTGGAAACATCTCATGAGCTTTGTGAACCCGCAAGTTCTATTTTTGACACTCGGTTCAATCCTGGACTCAGTTATAGGAAACTGAGTGCATAAGAGCCAAGTAATAATAATAGGCTTCTACCATCCTAGAGTTTCACAGCCAAAGCATTGTTCTAGAGATTGCAAAGAGTCTATACTCTATTTTGAAAAGAAATAAGCCACCTGGATACGTCCGGCTTGACTGGCAGTACCTAGCCAGGTTTGGTTGATCTCAGCAAAACTAAATAGAATTGAATCTGATTAGTACTTGGATGTGAGAAGACCAGGAAATATTGGGCTATAGGTTAATTAGATTAGACTAGACTGAACAACAGGGAATGGCAAACTACTTATATACTGTTGCCAAAAATGTTATATGAGCATATCCATGAAGTGATTAGGATTTTAGCTCAAGAGTTTTTATCTTTTCTTATTAAGCAAGACTGGTATGCATGACTGAATTATAAGAGGAGAGGGAATAAATTTCTGATATTTGTTCTCTTTGCATTGCCTGTCATATTGGGTGCTCCAGAACAAATTTTACCTTGCTAATTGCAAGTGATATCCAGTTGCTTGTATTTGCCGTTGTCTGCAGAGGACTCATTGAAATATTAGGGAACCCAAGGAGCATTTATACTAGCAAATTGTAACCGCACGTCCCACTTAGGACAAAAAAATGTCAATATGCACTGTAGAATTCAATTTACAGCATTTGTGTGTTTTACTCTGCACTTATTGCTGACTATCCTGATAGTGTAGTTGTAATTGAAAGAATTATTTGCAAGTCTCCCAGACCAGTGGTGGGCTGCTGCTGGTTCAGACCAGTTCAGGCAAACCGGTAGTTCTGATGATCAGCTGGCCCCACCCACCCACCCCTACTCTATCCTGTCCTATATTTCCTTCTTTCTGGCTCAACTGATTCGCGCAGCACAGCTGATTTCCGCACCTCCACTGTTGTACTTACCAGGGCTGCCTTAGAAGGTAAGCAGCTGAGCTTCAAATTGCTGTACTTTGAACACTGCACACAAGTGTGTTAAGCGTGAACTCACAGAACCGGTTGTTAGACTGGTTGCAGCCCACCACTGCCCTAGACCCATTTAGAGCCATAAAACTTGCACACTTTTAAGACAGCATAGTGAGAAGTAATAGTAGATGGATACAAGTCCAGCTTTGTTATCTGAAAAGTGGTATTCTAGAAATTTAAGGACATTATCATAAATCACTAGGCCAGTCATTATCCTGGTAAAGGGTTCAGGGTGCCTTTAAGAAACTGTAAAATAATTAAATATAAAAAATGCACCATATATTCAAAAAAAAAAGTCTCCTTGAAAGTCTTCTATGTGGGCCCATTCCTCTTTCATCCCAGCCTACTTCACTAGGGAGGGAGGGATATAAAATGAAGGAAGATTCCCATGTGAGAGGCCTTGAGCTTTTGAAAGAAACGTGGACTATAAATCTAACAAATATATAAATAAAACTTGTTGCAACTCTCGTTGCAATCCCCACCATAGTCTTACTGCACTTTGCTGTTGAAGCACCAGCTTTCCTTCGGGTGGAAAAAAAAATCAGTGCAGTAGAACTTGCTAATGCTATGAGTGAAGATGAGAGGATAATAGGTTGGCAGCTCTGCTCTCTGGCAGCTTAAAACAAGGAGAAATGCTATCCAACCTAGGGGATTTTGAAATTCAGAATGTTGAGCCAAGTTATAGCAATTTACACTCTAAAACATTTGACCTATTGACTCAAATAAAGGAGCTAGCAATATGATAAGTAATCATTCATGTGATTAGAGGGAAAAATCCTAAATTCCAATGCAGCTTTATTTTGGCTTGAATTACATTTCCAAATGAATTTGTTCAGTCTTATTATTGGCAAGTGAAGGAAAACAGGAATAACAAAAACAAAAAAAAAAGCCCAAAGCAGGTAGAAAAACTTAAATTTAAATACATATGAGAAAAAGTTAATTTGAACATATAGTTTCACTAAATCAGGGGTGAAATCCAGCAGGTTCTGACAGGTTCTAGAGAACCGGTAGCGGAAATTTTGAGTAGTACAGAGAACCAGCAAATATCACCTCTGGCTGGCCCCAGAGTGGGATGGAAATTGAGATTTTGCAATATCCTTCCCCCAGGAGTGGGGAGGGAATGGGGATTTTGCAGTATCCTTCCCCCAGGAGTGGGGAGGGAATGGAGATTTTGCAGTATAGTTCCCCTGCCACGCCCACCAAGCCACGCCCACAGAATCAGAAGTAAAAAAAATTGGATTTCACCTCTTCACTAAATATATATCTTTATGCATTTTTCCCAAATTATACATCCTCAAAATGTATCTCAAAATGTACGTTTCATTGCAAAATGAAGATTTTTTTTCCTGCTTAAAATATAGAAAACTGCAAAATCCATACTATAACCATATTCAGACCCATCTGTGATTCAGAGCAAAGATCAAATTCCTCAGGTATGTATAACTGTGCCATTTTCAGTGTAGCACTTCTCTTCTGCGAGTGTATTGCTTTAATCTGATTATTGTGAGACTGCATGCAGTTGCAGATCGAAGGCCAATGTGCATATGTTATTCAATAAGTATGGCATGAACTCAAAAAGAATAGCCATGTACATGTCATATCAAATATATAGAGCAGGGGTGTCAAACTCAAGGCCCACAAACTACATCCGGCCCATGATTTTGATTGGATCTGACCATCCTGGAAAATGTAGGGGACTGGCCCACGTCGCTTCAACCCAGTCTACCCAATGTGAAGAGGAAACATCAGGCCAGCATGGCTTCAGCCTGGTCTACCCAGTGCAAACAGAAAACATGCCAGCAGTTTGGGGAATAGCATCAAGCTGGCCACACCCACTCAGCCACACCCACCCTATCGGGCACGCCCACACAGCCCTGCAAGGTCAACCACAGCCCTGATGCAGCCCTGAGTTTGATACCTCTGATATAGAGCATGACAGCTATTGCTGATATTCTTATTTCTTTATTTAAATATTTTTAAAAATCCTTGAGTTGAGTTCAACTGACCATATAGATCCATCCATGCAACAATATGGAAATAATGTGCATTGCCTACACCTCTGGAATTTCTTGGAGTTTTCCCATCCTTGTGATACCCAACTCCAACTGGCTTAGCTTTTTCATAGTTGGCCAGGTGCTGCAATCTTGAAGTGTGTCTAATCAAAGTGATAATTTTATTCCCAGAATAAAAAACTGAAACCTTCTCATCTCCACAGAAGTTCAGTCTCTTCTGCTGTTTACCGTTTCTTATCATTTCTAATATCTTTAAAATCTCATTGTCAAAATCATTGACTTTCCGGTTTCACTTTCCTGTCCTATTGTTAGTATAATCCTGATGCCTGGACTGGTTCCGAGATGTTCTAGTCCACTGATATCAACACATATATTGCTAAACTTTGCAGTATTTGCCTCTGCCTATCTATCAATTTCCCATTGCCTTTTTCCGATGTTCAATTTCTTCTGTCCAATTGAACTACGACTTTTTCAGACCAAACAATACTTTCTAGCCATTTTTATAAAGCATAACTGACGGGAAAACACCACCTGCATCACTGATTGTCAAAAGAGCTGCCAAATGCAGCTTGAATTATTTCCTTAAAGCCCCAGATGAAAAAGAAATTCAAACAAGTGGAGAGTGCCAAGAGCTTTCATTTTGATTTCTACTGAACTTCATCCTAATGAACATTTGTTCTACTGAACAGTTTGTTCTTAATGGAAACAAAGCAAATTGTGAGCTTTGTCCTAATAATTACCCACATATTAAACCACAAATGGTTCAGCTGCTACAATCGAAAACAAATACATATCTGACACTTAACACTTGGGGTCCCTTTGCCAGAATAAGTTTATCAGGTGGGAACCAGATAAGAACTTTTGAGTGGTGAGGATAAAAACTATGATAATACCCTCCAAGGAACGTTAGCTTTGAACTCATTCTTCCCTTTTGAATCTTCTGCTCTTAAATCTTTTATTCTGCAAGGCAGATAAAAGGCAGAGCAGGTGACAATTGACTGGTTGTGATTTGTTCTTCTTTTAAAAATGTGGATACCATGTGGTGTGTGGTAGAGAACAAATGTTTGTGGGGGGGAATGAAAATAGCTAATATTTACAGAAGTGAGTTAGCTGAATGTGTGAGAAGGGGATAATAATGTGTGGGGAAACAAGAAGAGAAAGCCAAGAATAAATGGGTGCTGGGTGAACATGGATTCAATATTGAGTGGATGACCATTACAAAAGAAGAACATTGGTGGTTGGGTATATTGGAATGAAAGAGGATCACATCATAAAGCAAATATATGAAGGAAGGAAGAATGGTGCAATAAGAATACTGTCACTGCATAGAATTGATGAGGTCTTCCAAATAAGAGAAATGGTCAATTTTAAGAACAAATAACAATGTATTGATCAGGGTGTGGATGTAGCAGAAGCAAGAATAGTTTGCAAGGACAGAAAGAAATGGAGAAATATAGCAAATGGTTAGCGTACACAATTTAGATTTCCTTTCCCCCCCTCTTTTAATTTACTTTGCTTATGCTCTTTGCATAATGCTATTTGCTATAAAAAGGAATAGTACGATGGATATCTATTTTACATTTTTTTAAAAACATGTCTGCTCTGAGAAATCCTAATGAGGGTTTTTAAACTGTAAACAAATAATTTAAAAACTGTGTGTCATTGCTAGAATTATTGTTTAATAGTCCTTGCATATGCATTTTAGATATGATTTAGTATTTTTAAAAAAGGTATTATAAACAAACAAGACATATATTAACTACATTCAGACAGAACTTTAAATGTTTAGTGTTACAAGAAAAAAAACTTATTTTCATCACATATCTCCTACTATTTGATTACTATCAAATAGTAATCATAATTTATTATTGTAATGAGCATGCATATAGTATATAAGTTCAGAGTACAGGGAGCAGGGCAGTGGTGGGTTCTAATCTGTTTTACCACTGGTTTGCATCGCACACGCACTTTGCGTGCAATCACCATGCACATGCTCACTTTGCTCTCACACGCGCCAAACTTGCACTCCATGCACGAGCATTAGGAAACAAAACAGCTGAGGCATGGCAATCCCCTCAGCCACGCCTTACAGCTGACCAAAAAACAAAGGAAATAAAGGTAGGTATAGCGCGGGAGTGGGGGGGAGGGCCAAACTGACATTCATAGCGAACTGGTTCTCTCTCCTATGAATATTTCCACTACTGGCTTTCCCGAACCGGGGAGAACCGGTAGCAACCCACCACTGGAGCAGGGATGAAATCTACTTACCTTCCTTACTGGTTCAGAAGTGCACACAAAATCTTCTGCGCATGCACGTTAAAACCAGGAAGTAATGACACCCAGGCGGGTGGGCGGAGCTTTGCTCCGCCATCACTACTGGATTGCCAAACCACCAGCCAAGATTGCTACCGGATCAGGCGATCCTGTCCGATCCGGGAGCATTTCATCTCTGACAGGGAGTCTTTGACTTAACAACCATTCATTTAATGACCATTCATAGTTACAATGGCAGTGAAAAAAGTGACTTACACTTACAACCATCACAGAGTCCCCATGATGATGTGATCAAAATTCAGGCACTTGACAACTGGCATGTTTTTACAATGGTTGCGGTGTCCTGGAGTCACATGATCATCATTTGAGACTTTCCCAGCTGGCCTTTGACAAGCCAAGTCAATGAGCAAAGGTGGATTTGCTTAATGACTGCGTAATTCACTTAACTGCAGATATTTGTTTAACAACTATGGCAAACAAAGGTTATAAAATCAGGCATGACTCACTTAACAACTGCCTTGCTTAGCAATAGAAATTCTGGTCCCAATGTGGTCTTAACATGAAGTCTACCTGTACCTGGGGGAGACTGAATAAATGCTTAACCATTATTATGGACTCTGGAATTAAAATAGTCGGGTGCACAACTAAATATTTAAGGCCCTTTATATGTACAAGACAAACCAGAATAGAATCTTGGTTTAATTAGATAAAAGGAAAGGCAGCTCTTTGAGTGATTGAACCCAACAAAAGCTGAAGAGAAATAAATACTTCTACACAAAATTTAAGGCTTTAAAACAGGTGTCCAGATGATCTGCCTTGTGGTAGGAACCCTTCAGGCTTGTGTCATTATTTCCTGCTAAGGCTCTGGATTGATCAATTTACCATCAAAGATTAGCTGACTGAGCAGTGACTCAGCTTTTAAGGAAACAAAATGACAGTTCACTGATGGGAAATCTTATTAATTTAATCATTGGCGGCAGCTAACTAATTAATTAGTGAAGAAAATGTATGATCATATAGACTTCTGACCCTTTTCCCATCCTTTACGTTATTTTCATTTATACTAGTCCCTCAGATTTTCTTAAACCAAGATGTTAGAATGTTGAGAGAAAGGAGAAGAGAAAAGTACATGTGAAAGAACTACATAAGAGTAGGGTTTGATCTTTGCTCTGAAGGCTATCAACATTTGAACCAGAAGTGGGTTTCAGCAGGTTCTGTCCAGTTTTGGAGAACCAATAGTGGAAATTTTGAGTAGTTCGGAGAACCAGTAAATACCACCTCTGACTGGCCCCGCCCCCATCTATTCTCTGTCTCCCGAGTCCCAGCTGATCTGGAGGAAATGGGGATTTTGCAGTATCCTTCCCCTGGAGTGGGGTGGGAATAGAGATTTTACAGTATCCTTCCCCTGCCACGCCCATCAAGCCACACCCACCAAGTCATGCCACGCCCACCAAGCCACACCCACAGAACCGGTAGTAAAAAAATTTGTATCCCACCACTGATTTGAACAAAAGGCAAAGAATAGCCAGGCAAAAATAAACAAGGATCTTATCCGTGATTCTTTCAGTTGATGCATTTAGGTTTGAGAAGTGACAAAGAATTTCCCACTAAAAAAAAGATTTTAAGCATGAATTAAAGCAATATAAGGAAGCAACCACATTCATTTATGTTTCTTTACTGAGAAAGGTGAATGCCCCACTGAAGCTAAAAGGTATTAGAGAGTCTCAAGTGTTTGAATTTGCCTCCTTTTGCTGTTATAAAGAAAGCACCTGCTTCAAAGTGTGTGTTGGGTTCCCAAGCAATAAATACTTTTATACAGCTCTTACTATGAACGATTTTATTGAAATTAAATATCTTTCTGCTTTAGCCATTTATCAATTATCCTGCTAAGATTTACAAAAGTTATGGTAGCAGAATAAGAAGAATCCAAGGAGTTTAATTTTTTCTGCAGCTTTTCCCCATTCCTCAAGGTTGAATTGTTTTGAGAAATACTGATTTAAGAATGAATAAGTAAAAATAAATATATCCTACAAATTTGTGTATTTGTCATCATCAAATGGGACAAAAAGCTAGCAGCCTTCTTTTACCAGGAGTTAATGTACTAGATGAATGCTACTTTCATTTTACAAACGTGAAAGAAAACTGCTGATTTTTAAATGCATCCCAGACTTCCTGTAATCTGCTTATTGCTCCACTTTTTTCCAATAAATTAAAATGGTCCATCAAATGAAAGCTGAAGCTGCAGAAGACCTCTTGCCAACATCCTTGAAATAAAAAGCTATGGATTTACCTGGCAGGATGGAAATTTTTACCTAGTTAATTTAGTCTTTATTATAGTTGAAAATATAAAAAAAGAAAAAAAGTCACCTATTGAAAGAGTGTAAAATAAAAATGCTATTGATTTTCTTCCTCTATCACTTAGTCATTGCTGTATAAATTGTAAGTCCTTGATTTACAACAGTTCATTTAACGACCATTTGAAGTTACAACGGCACCGAAAGAAGTGACTTATGAACATTTTTCACACTGGATCAAAATTCAAACACTTGGCAACTGGTTCATGCTTATGATGATTGTGCTATCTTGGGGTCATGTGATCACCTTTCGTGTCCTTCTGACAAGCAAAGTCAATGGGGAAGCCAGATTCATTTAACAACCCTGTGTCTAAATTAACCACTGCAGTGATTCACTTAACTCTGGCAAGAAAGGTCGTAAAATGGGACAAAACTCACTTAACAAATGTCTCACTTAGCAGCATAAATTTTGGGCTCAGTTGTGGCCATATGTCAAGGATTACTTGTGTTTTTAAAAAGCACTTTATCCTATGTGTGGATTTTAATGGAATATTACATGTAATGGAACATGCATCTCTCAAAGGGTCATGAACATTATATATCTTGCAACTGAATACTAGACAGCATCTTCTGTGCAGATAGCTAGGTGGGAAAAAAAGGATGTACATACACATACATGGCCATGTGCACATGCACTGCAATGTCTTCATTTCCTATTTGGAACTTTTGCCTGGTTACTTTTATTGCTGAAGGTGAATATTCCAATTGTTTTCTACATGGAATACACCTGGATACTGCGCTTGCAACCTGTAGATATCCCGACCTGTAAATCTCAAGTTCTTGCATAAACTTCTGAGATACTTTGACTTCAAATACTGGGAAAGTTGCCCATCAGCTTAAGAAAACTTCATGGGGATAGACTCAGTGCTGATCTAATAGTAATGTATGATGACCCGGGATGTGGCATGAAAGCAACACAACCAGAAAACAGGTCTAACTCCCCTTTATTGCTCCAACTGTGCCCCCAAATGTCCCCACATTCACTACAAGTCCTGGAGCAAAGTTCTCACATGCACCTTCAGAAGCCCCTGGCTGCACGTAGTCCAGTAAGCAAGGTTAGCCACACAGCAACCAAGGCCAGCAGTTCAATAAGCCAGGTTAACCAAACAGCAACCAGGACCAGCAGTCCAATAAGCCAGGTTAGCGCAAACAGTAACCAGGGCCAGAAATCCAATAAACCAGGTTAGCGCAAACAGTAACCAGAGCAAGAAGTTCAGCGAAGCAGACAAACCGGGCAAGCCCCACGAGACAGAATACAGCAATCTCCAGCCGTTGGCAAGTGCATACGAGGCTCCACAGATTCAATGCTTGTTCCCAATAAATGGCCCTCCCACCGGCACCTCCTTACATCTGAGTCCCCAAGTGTGCCTTGTGAAAGGGGGCGGGACACTCTCCTCCCTCGTAGCTGGCTCAATCTGCGTTGATCTCGCCTTCTCTGTTCCCTCCTTGTTCTCGGATCAGGAGCAGGAGTGAAATGCTCCCGGTTCAGACCGGAACACCCAATCCGGTAGCGATGGAGGCGGGTGGTTTGGAGAACCGGTAGCAAAAATCCCTGCCCCCCCCATGCCCAGCTGAGCCGCACAATCATCAGAGGCTTTTTTTTTTTACTTTTAAAAGCATTTTTTCTACAATCTCTTCGGCTGAAAAAATGCTTTTAAAAGTAAAAAAAAAAAGCCTCTGATGATTGCATGGCTCAGCTGTGATCGTCAAAGGCTTTTAAAAGAAAAAAACACCTTTTTTTTCTTTTAAATGCCTCTGACGATCCAAGGTGAGCCTGATCGCAGAGGCTTTTTTAAAAACTCAGCTGGGATCGTCAAAGGCATTTAAAAGAAAAAAAGAGTTTTTTTCTTTTTAATGCCTCTGACGATCCCAGCTGAGTTGCCTGATCGGCAGAGGCTTTTTTAAAAAGCCTCAGCCAATCAGGCAACTCAGCTGGGATCATCAGAGCCTTTTGAAAGCATTTTTTTACAACCTCTTTGCTGAAGAGGTTGTAGAAAAAATGGTTTTAAAAGTAAAAAAAATAATAATAATTGGCCATGCCCACCCAGTCACATTACACCCCCCCCACCAAGCCACGCCCACAGAACCGGTAGTAACAACTTTTAGATTTCACCACTGATCAGGAGGGAGTAATCCTTCCTCTTCTCCTGAACTCTGCCTCTCCTGCTCCTTCCTGTCTGCAGGCCTTACTAATTCAGAAAAGCCTTACCTGGACTGACTCTTCCCTTCCCCAGTTTCCTCCAAGGCCAACGGTGCCGCCCCCTCAATCTCTGTCAGCTCTTGTTCCAGCTCATCTTCCCCCACAGATTCAGACTCTGATGGGGGCATAACAGTAATGCCTTTTGAAAAGTTAAATTGAAGAGGGCCTTCAGCCATTTCGCAAAGAGTTTTAAAGATAAAGTGCATCTCTCAACTGATGAAACAGGTGATGAATACAGGTATGGGTATTGTTTGAGATTGGAGGGGGGGGAAACAGTAACACAGAATTAAAAAACTGCCCTGCCCCAAACAAGCACTAAAACGAGCTGAATTTTTAAGATTGACAGATCCCAAAGTAGACACTGGGAAAATACATTTTTCTAAGAATTTCCTTCTGGAAATTATATGGGGTCACAAGTAGACTCCACTGTTTTTTCTCTCCATATAAACTCAATCTGAGACAAGATGAGTAGTCGCTGGCTATGTATTACCCCAAACACATAATTTACGTAATTCGGAAATGGGAAACAGGTGACCTGGGTGCTGCATCAGATTCATCAGAATCCCATTTGCAGATCTCAACCTGTTTTTTTCCAAACGTTTGCACCACTGTACCACTAATGCAACACCAACCCATGCGACCATGGACATAAATCAGTCATATACATTGTGTTATCTCTGCTGACTGCCGCTTCCTGTTTACACACCTGTTCAGTTTGCTTTTCTGTTTTTAATACCCTCACGGCCAGCTCAATTCCAATGAAGTTTTTTTGATGCCGGTGATTTCTGATTTGCAAGTGCCCTGGAATTTTCTGGACATCTCCCATTCAGGCACTAAACCCAAGGTCAGGCAAGGTCAGCCCTATGCTGAATTCATTAGTACCTTTAAAAAAGCAAAAAATCCTCACACCTTGTCCCATTCTGTTTACCAGCTAGAATCTGGTTTTCACTCTGTGGATAGTAAATACTTAAGATGTAGATAGCTAGTACTTACTTGAGGAGAAGCAACCAAGAGTCATTGACAATGAAGGTAGAGTTTCACTTCAATTCTTTAAGATCAGAAAGTTTATACAGGAAGTTCTCAACTTATAACCTTTCATTCAGTGACCGTTTGAAGTTAAAACAGCACTGAACAAAAGCGACTTATGATCATTTTTCACACCAGCCTCGTGGCATCCCCGTGGTCACATGGTCACAATTTGGACATTTGGCAACTGGCAAGTATTTATGAGGGTTACAGTGTCCCTGGGATATGCAATCACCTTTTGCAACCTTCTTTTTTTTTTTTTATTGCAAAAGTTTTACAATTACATTTTCACCCCTTTTTCCCCCCCACCTCCCCCCCAGACTTCCCAACCTCCCTAACCCTCCCTAACCCTCCCCTCCCCCCAGACTTCCCTATAATATACTCATACTCATAAAAAACCCTTAATATAACACTTATATATAAACTTGAACCCCTCCCTCCCCTGTATAATTTTTCTCTTTACCTCCTTACATTAAAATATTTCCAATACATTATTTTCAAATAAAAGCTATTTGATACTTTCTAGTTTGATATTTGTTCTGAACATATTCTATCCACCTTTTCCATTCCCATTCATAAGTCTCTTGTGAACAATCTTTTAAATATGCTGAAATCTTCGCCATCTCTGCAAAACTGGCCATCTTCAAAGTCCATTCCTCGATAGTGGGCAAAGCTTCATTCTTCCAGTATTTACCTATCAACAATCTTGCTGCTGTTATCATATACAATATCAATTTTGTTTCACCCAATGTAAAACCCTTAACTATACCCAATAAAAACAGTTGTGGAGAAAATTGAATTTTTTTCTTTAAAACATTCTGCATGACCCACCAAATTTTTATCCAAAAAGCCTTAACTTTCCTACAGGTCCACCAAACATGATAATACGTAGCATCCAAACATTCACATCTCCAACATTTTGGCTGAACATTAGGGTACATACATGACAACTTTTTGGGATCTAAATGCCATCTATAAAACATTTTATAGAAATTTTCCCTCAGGTTCTGCGACTGTGTAAATTTAACATTCTGAACCCAAATTTTTTCCCATGTTTCCAACATCACTGGTTCTTCAAAATTTTGTGCCCACTTAATCATACAGTCTTTAACTAATTCAGTTTCTGAGTCCCTTTCTAGCAAAACATTATAAAGCCTTTTGATATGCATTGGACCTTTCTCTCTTATATGTCTAACCAATTCTTCCTCGTGCAACATAATACCAGTTTTTTGGTCCTCTTTCCATCTCAATTGTAATTGATTATATTGTAACCAAGTTAACTTAATCCCTTCGTCCAACAGTGTCTGCAATGTCTTCAGCTGCCATCTGCCCGCATCTGTAAAAAGAACCTCTTTGTATAAAAACCCCCTGAGTGACATTATATTTGTATTCCACAAAGTATGACCAAGATCCAGCCATAGCGGTATTTTATAATCCCATTTGAGTCGATGCTTCTTCCAAACTCTCATCAAAGAGTCCCTAAGTATATGACTTTTAAATACTTTATCAACTTTGTCATCATAAAATAAGTAAGCATGCCATCCAAATTCAAGATCAAAACTTTCTGCATTCAATATTCCAGCCTTTTTACTTCCAAACCAATCACTTGTTAAAGTTAAAGCTACTGCATCATAATATAGCTGTAGGTTTGGAAGTTTAAGACCTCCTCTTTCTGGAACATCTTGCATAATTTTCAATTTCACTCTCGGCTTCTTCTCATTCCAGACGAATTTATTCACTCCAGATTGCCAAACTTTCAATTGTTTGTCACTTTTAAGCACCGGAATCATTTGAAACAAAAAAAGAAATCTTGGCAAAATATTCATCTTAACTGCTGCTATTCTTCCAAGTAGAGACAGCTGCAGTTTTTTCCAAGTCTCCATATCTTTCTGCACCTCTCGCCACAACACCTCATAGTTATTTTGAAACAATTTCATGTTTGATTCTGCAACCTGAACTCCTAGATATTTTACCTTAGGTACAGTCTCAAAACCTGCCCTCCTTTCAAGCTCATGTTTATGATCTTGTGTCATGTTTTTAGCTATCATTTTAGTCTTTTTTGGATTCAATCTAAAACCTGAAACTTTACCATAGTCTTGTATAATGTCCTTCATCAAGATTATTGATTCCATTGGTTGTGATAGGGTAACAACCAGATCATCTGCAAATGCCTTTATTCTGTAATCCTCTTGCCTAATCTTTATACCTTTCAAGATATTAGAGTCCCGTATTGTATTTAGCAAGACTTCTAGTGTTAAAATAAATAAAAGTGGGGACAACGGACATCCCTGTCTTGTTCCTTTTTCAATTTTAAACTCTGTTGTCAGACTTCCATTAATAATGATCTGTGCCTTTTGCTCTTGATAAATTGCCGGAATCACCTGTATAAATTGATCCCCAAAGTCCATCTTTTTTAAAGTCTTTAGTAGAAAATTCCAATCCACTCTATCAAAGGCCTTCTCTGCGTCCAAAAAGACCAGCACTGCAGGAATCTGTTTATTCTTCTCAAGATATTCCAATAAATCTATTACTTGCCTTACATTGTCCTTCATATATCTGCCCTCGATAAATCCCGCTTGATCATCATGAATCACCTTTTGAATTACTGGCATCAACCTGTTGGCTAGTACTTTCGCAAAGATTTTATAATCTGTATTCAAAAGAGATATTGGTCTATAATTCTCTGGTTTTTTAGGACCAATTTGTTCTTTTGGTATCAAAGATATGTAAGCTGTTGTCCATGATGGGGGTATTTTACCCCCTTGCTGAATATTGCAAAATAAATCTCTAAGTTGTTCCACCATTTCAGCTTGCAAAGTTTTGTAATACACTGCGGTCAAGCCATCCGTGCCAGGAGCTTTAGCTGTTTTTAACTGTTTAATTGCTACTATTATCTCCTCCTCTGTTATAGGATAATTCATTCTTTCCTTTTGTTGATCAGTAATTTTTGTAACTCTTTTATCGTTTAAATATTTTTCTATAAGTCCATTCTGCACCTCCTCTTTAGCATATAATTTAGTATAATAGTCCACAAAAGCTTCTTTAATTAATTTTTGTTGAAAGATTTCTTTCTCTCCAATATCAATACTATCAATAGTCCGTATACTTTGTTTTTTCCTCAATGTGTAAGCCAACCATCTGCCCGGTTTATTAGCGTTACAAAATGTGTTATGCTTTGCATATTGTAAGTTTGTTGCAACTTGTTCCGCCATAAGCATTTGAAATTGGTCTTTCAAAAGTTTTATAGCACTACGTATTCTTTCATCTGTTGGATTTTTAATAAGTAACTGTTCTTTATTCTTTATTTCTATTTCCAGTTCAGATCTTTTCTTTTGTCGGAACAGTCTATGTTTAAAGTTCATGTAGATAAGTACCCCTCTCATATAAGCTTTACTTCCGGTTTCCCTGTCTTCGGCGACGGCGGCGCCTTTTGAAGCTCCACCAGCCCCGCCGCCCGTAGAGCCGCTTCGAGACGAAGAAGCGGCTCGAAAACTTCAAAATCCATAGGATTGAGGAAGTAGAGATCGCAGGGCACAGGTCGAGCCCCTGTAACCCCCCAGGGAAGTTTCTGGGGAGAGAACAGGCGTGGCTCCCTCCCAACCTGCTGAAACTCCGGGCGACGTGGGACGATTCTGCTTTCGCAGAACAAGCCGGCTGCAGGAAACTCAAAGCGAAAAGAACCAGCTTTAATAAACAGCGAAATTACCTGAATCCTGAAACTTGGAAACGCAAGTATTAGCGCTTTGTTGTCTTTTTAAACTGAGAAAAATGCGAATGAGTGAAAGTGCTTTGAAAAAACATGGCGCTCAGCCTTAGAGTTAACGAGCCAGCGAGTGTGGATTGGTGAAGTTATCTTGCTTTGTTACAAAGTTTCCAAGTTGCTACAAAGTTGCCTTGTTTGTAATAAGAGAAACAAGTGGAAAATTTCTCCCTTTTCAATACTTGACTTTGCTTTACTTCAACCTTTATTTGATTAAATCTGGGGGACTTTTTTAGAAGTCTTTGTGCAGGAGGGAAAGGAAAAGGAACTTCCCTCTTTAGAAAAACTAGATCACGTGGCAGGATGGCTTCAAAGAAGCAGGAAGGGAAGGCAACAGGGGGGGGATCCCCCACACACAAACATGAAACGCAGCTTCCCCCTGCTCAACAGCTACAGACTCAGAAAAAAGAATTTGATGTGGGAGATTTAAAAGAATTTATTTCTAAAACTTTGGATGATAAATTTCAAAAATCTCAACAGGAGATAGATGATAAACTTCAAAAATCACATCAGGAATTTATGCAGGAAATTAATGAAGTTAAAGATATGGTGAAACAGAATCAAAACAAGGTGACCAAAAAAATATCAGAAGTGGCATCTGGCCTGGCAGAATTTATTGGGAAAGTTGATTTTAAAGTTGAAGAACTTAAATCAGAAGTTAATGTTAAGATGAAAGACAATGATTATAAAATTGCTGATGTTGACAATAAAATGCAAAGAGTTGAGAACGAGATTGTCATGATACAATTCAGGGCAATGGAGTTTGCTATACGGCTTCGAGGAATTCGAGAGGAGGAAAGACAGGATTTGAGACAAGTTTGTTCTGAGGCCCTGGCCAAGATTTTACAAGTTAATCCTGATGTGGTTTTTCACAAAATAGACAAAATTTACAGAGTGAACTCCTGGGTGGCCAGACAAAGACAATTACCTAGAGATGTGGTCATATATTTTACAGATAGAGAAATAAGAAACGATATCCTGCAAAAATCCTTTTACACTTCTGTACAAGTGGGGGGCTCACGAATTGGAATTTATAAAGAATTGCCTCCTAAAATGCTGAAAGCTAGAAAAGAATTTGGCTTTCTTGTTAAGGAATTGCAAAATTTACAGATACCTTTCCGGTGGGACGCACCAGTTGGCATAATTTTCAGATACAAGGGAGAAAGATACCGTTTGAATACCGTGGAGAAGGCACAGCACTTCTATACTACTATCCTTAAGGAAAGAACACCATCTCCACGTACATCTACAGTTTTGGAGATTAAAGAGAGTGAAGAGAAGCAACCTCAACGAGAACTGCAAGAACAGTCTAAGCAGGAATTAGAGGAAGTGCAAGGTGCAGAAGGAGGTTTTCTGGATGAGCCCTTGCTGGAATCTTCTCCAATCTTGGACCCGGTTCGGATGATTGAAGTTAAGGATCAACGTATAACTCGAGCTCAATCTAAGTTACTTAAACAAAAGCAACAACAACAACAGGAAAGACAAGACAAGGAGGCAGTTAAGAGTACTGCACAAGAGACTGGAGCCATCGGGGGAGCGAGATCGAAGCTTTCGGATGACCTTCAATTATTTTGCTCTTTGCTCCAGAAAGAGGGTGATGATGTTTAAGTGTTTATCTTGGAATGTTAATGGGTTGAATTCAGCACAGAAAAGGAAGAAATTATTTACATATTTGAAACAATTTAATAATGATATAATTTGTTTACAAGAAACGCATATCACAACTCAAGATCAAAAATATTTGATAAACTCCAAACTAGGAACACATTTTATATCTTCAACTTCGCAAAAAAAGAATGGTGTGGTTATTTATGTAAATAAAAAGTTAACAGCTAAAGTTATAGAAACAGATGAAGATGGTAGGTTTGTAGCAATTGAATTGCTTACAGCAAATGGCCAAATTCTTCTGATTGGAATTTATGCTCCCAATCAACAACAGGACTATTTCTATAAGATGTTACATACTAAAATATTGCAATGGGATTACAGATCTATTTTAATTATGGGAGACTGGAATGGAGTAATCGACTCTAAATTAGATAAAAAGAGTTTGGCAAAGTCTAGGATCAGATTACCACAGACCTTTTTTGACATGAAAGAAGATATGGAACTAAAAGATGTTTGGAGAATACATAATCCAAAAGAATTGGACTATACTTTTTTTTCTGACAGACACAGATCCTTCTCTAGGATTGACTTTATTTTGTTGACAGATGATTTACTTGTCAAGACAAAAAGAACAAAGATTTTTCCAAGAACTTTGACTGACCATAGCCCAGTATGGATAGAAATTGAGATGGACAAGGTTGAGAGACGTTCTTGGAGATTAAATGAGAATTTGTTTAGATATGAAAAAAATACAACAGAACTTAAAAAGCATTTGAAAGAATTTTTTGAAATGAATTTGAATAAAGGTACCCCAATTGAAATTGTGTGGGACCTTTTGCAACCTTCTGACAAGTCAAAGAGGAAGCCAGGTTCACTTAACAACCATTACTAACTTAACAAGTGTAGTGATTCATTTAACAACTGTGGCAAGAAAGGTTGTAAACTGGAACAAAACTCACTTAACTGCCTTGCTTAGCAAAAGATTTTTTTTGACTCAATTGTGGTCGTAAGTCAAGGACTACCTCTAGATGCTTTCTCTAACTCCGTGATGGCCAACCTATGACACATGTGCCAGAAGTGGCATGCAGAGCTATCTCTCCGAGCATGCCAGCCATCACCCGTTACTCTTCCAGGTTCTGGCACGGGAATGCCAGAAACCAGAAAAGCAGGTCCCTGGTGCACATGCGCACATCGGGAAGCTGAGCTTCCGGTTTCCAGTGCACGCATGTACGCCAGCCAGCTGGTCTTCACGCGCACATGCGCACCAGAAACTGAAAAACCAGGTGACTGCCGCGCATGCACATGCTGGAAACTGGACGCTCAGCTTTCTGGTGTGCACATGCACTCTGGGGAACTGCTTTTCCGGTTTCCAGCGCTCTTGGGCGTGTGCACCTGGGAGCTGCTCTTCCCGTTTCTGGCACTCCCCTACCCTGCCCACACTCGGTGCCGAAAAGATTCGCCAATGTTGCCCTAACTCTTCCTAGTCACCAACTCTCACTGGTTTTCATTGCTCCTTCTCTTCAGTACTTGCTTCTACCCACTGTGTCTCCTGTTCTCCTTGATTTCACAGTGCTATTGCCTATTATTCCCTACTGATTATTAGCAAAAGAGGAACTTCTCTTTGGAATCTTCATTTGAGAAGTAGAGACTGTGCATGTTCTTCCTACTTATTTTTGGGAAGGGAAGGCTGAGTTGCAAATGAACCTCAATATTACACTTCTTAAGGGACAGCTCTACATATTCTGAAGCATTTCATAGCATTTGGGCAATATATATGTAGGTGACAAACATCTATATATTTTCCTTCCAAATTGGATTTTTTAAAAAGACTGTAACAGACAGGTATGCTGTCAAAGCTGTCAAAATTCAGCAGGACATGTTTCATTATTCCAGAACTAACTGGAAGCTAGAATAACTTAATGATTAAAACATTTTGCTCAAATTCTAGCCCACTCTGACTTATAGAAGCTCACTGGGTGTCTTTGGCCAAGTTACTTTCTCTCAAGTTAAATTACATCCTAGGGCTGTTCCTGTGAAGTTGAATAGGACTTGTATCAGTGGTGAAATCCATTTTTTTTTACTACTGGTTCTGTGGGCATGGCTTGGTGGGCGTGGCAGGGGAAGGATACTGCAAAATCTCCATTCCCTCCCCACTCCAGGGGAAGGATACTGCAAAATCTCCATTCCCACGCCACTCCTGGGGCCAGCCAGAGGTGGTATTTGCCGGTTCTCCAAACTGCTCAAAATTTCCACTACTGGTTCTCCTTCTGGATTTCACCCCTGCCGCGTATTGCACTTTGATATAAACACACAAAAAATAAAATATACCAAATCTGAATTGTAATATTTATCTGTAAATAATGTAAAATAAAAACTGGGGGGGGGACACCTATTATAAAACATTAAAAATTGCAGTCATTATGAAGATTTATTGTATAAAATGTGCTGCTTAAAATCAAACTTGTACCTTCTGTTTGGGTTAGGATTAATCCTAATAGTAGTAATTAATACTTCCATCCATAGTCTTAAAATCCATATCCCATTTATTCTTAACCAAAAAATTAATTTCCATCAGATTAATGGTATGTAAAAGTGTTTACTCTGAATGGACAAATACACAATGCAGATATTCCTATTGCTGGTTTAAAAATTATTCCAAACATGTTTTGTTGGTGTTGTTGTTCAGCTCAGATATTCAGTTGCTTGTGTCTCTGTGCTCTGATGGATGCCATTTAGCCGCATGTCACTTATACAGTTAATACCACCTAATGGTGCATTCATTCTGCATTTTATTTCCTTTCTTTTGTGACACTGCTCTGGATGCGTCACAAAGATTTTCAACATCTAAGAATTCATTCTAAGGCACGAATAACAATAAAATTATTCCTTTAGGATATTATGTCCATAAAAAGCAAAGTAAGATACTGCACAAATCCTACAGAGTTTTATCTTGTTCTGATCCAGCTTTAGACCTGGAAACTGCTTTGATGGATGATTCAGAGCAGGAGATAGAAAAGGGATGTGAAATAGGCTACATTTGTGATAATGATTACCATGGTCTCTTTTGTATCCCTGCTATTCTATAACTGGGGAGAACTACGCTGTTAATTGCAGGTCCTTTCTGACTGCTTATGTTACCAAATGAGATGATGGAAGACTTTTGTTCTACTTTTGGCCTTGGCTTAGACTCGCAGGAGTCTCAAACTCACGTTGTCACGGCATCGTCACATGATGTATCAGGAGCTTTTTCCCCTTCACTAAATCGGTCATGGGGGCGTTGTCAAGGGTGGTTTCTACTTACCTTTACTACCAGTTCACAGCGCGCCCGCGCACTCTTCTGCACATGCGCAGATCACCTATGATGATGTCCGGGTCAATGGGCAGAGCCGCCCGCCAGTTTTACTACCGGCTCTTGCGAACCGGTCCGAACCAGTGGCACTGGCGTTGTCAGCCCATGATGCATCGGGCTCACAGGCCGCAAGTTTGACATCCCTGCTTAGAGGGTGTCACTTAGTCCAATGATAGTCCCTTTTATGACCTGTGGACTTTAACTTCTAGAATTCCTGAGCCAGCCAATTCTGGGAATTAAAATCTACAGGTCCTAAAGTGGCCATAGTTGCCAAACCCTGACTTAGAAGGTGTCACTAAATCCTATCTTATGAGCCATTGGAGAATTCATCTACAGACCTCATCCTAAGCATTATTAGCAAGTGGATAATAGCCATTTTTTTTCCCTGCCAGTATCTCCTCGGAATGAACTAATATTCTGACGCACAGTACTTTGAAAGTGAGGAAGAATAAGCAAACATCAAATCAGATAGAAATATAGTTGTGTGGGGTTCTGATCATTTTCAGCCTTTTTGATGAAAAACACTATAATCCTTTGTAGGAATGGGGTTCACATTTAAAGAGTAACCACAAGGACTTGAGAAGTGATTTGTCTCTGCTGCTTCAATGCTGAGGCAGGACTTTTCTGTTATTTGCCTGGCTCCCTCTTCCAGTACCAGCCAAAATACATTTTATGAACCCCTACTTTCAAACCACAGTGGATTGGAGAAAATAAATTCAATTGTGGTTGCAAGTTTGTTGATCTGTACCTATATAAACCTATACAAAAATATTCTAGAATAATCCACACGTGCATACATATGTGGTCTCCTCTCCTGTTACACGGATTGGCAATCTCAGTGATCAGATAGGTGAGATCAGCCACTCAAATGGCCACTTTTTTAGCAAGCAGATTTAAGAATCGTAAGCAGAGAAATTGCCATTATATTCTCATGTCTGGTATTTGCAAATGAGCATAGAGGTAGCCCTTGATTTATGACTGTAATTGATCTGGAATTAATATTTTTTATTATGGTCGCAGCATTACAAACAAGTAGCATTAGAAAGAATAATAAAGACAAGATAATATATTACAATTAAATTAATTAATTACAATTAAATTAAATTAATTAAATGGTGGATTGTCGGTGAGCAGTCAAAGTCTGCCTAATTTTGCATGCAGTATAACAAAATTTAGCTACAAAGAAACGACATTGTACTGATCTGATAACGGCAGTTGTATGTTTAAAAAGAGTGATGTTTCTGGGGTATTTTATCAGGTAAGATGTTATGAAGGGAGTCCGTGAGTCCTTATGGAAGGCACAGTGCAATAGGATGTGAACTGTAGTTTCAATAGTCCCTGGAATTACTGTTGTAAGTAGCTGTGGTCATTAATTAGGCCACCAAATGAGCACACCTGATTTTGTGCCCTTTTTGGTACAAGTCATTAAGCAAACACATCATTTGTTAAACAGACATGCCAGTTGTTAAGCAAATGAAGCAGCCATACAGCCTTTGGAACTTAGAAATTGGGTTGTAAGTAACTTTTGGTGGTCTGTTTTAACTTCAGATGGTCATTAAGCCACCAGTCGTAACTCCTTATACACATTTGGTACTGTAGAAAGTTAGCACCCACCCCTCTCTTAGAAAATGAAATATTTTGAGAAATATTAAGAAGGCAGATTATTACATTTCCCCTAAAAGAGAAAGAGAAATCTTAAGGAAAACAGAAACTCAGAGCCTCAGCTTCCTACACACATACACACACACACACACACACACACACACACACCAAGCAGATACTGAGTTGGGGCAGGTTTAGAAATGCAGATTTGGTAATCCGTTACTGCCTGCAGCAAAGTCTGGCTCTGAACCAAGGTAAAGTTAGCCTTCAGCCACAATAGGAATCGCACAACAAGCCCCTTCATTTCATCAGACAACCTCAGCTATGACCCCTGCATAGTCCCATGGGAGTCTGACAGCAACCAATAGAATACATGCCCTTGCCACAGGAACAGGAAGCTCAGGGGCAAAGCCCAAGAGATGGTATAAATAACTCTCACCCTCCACTGGTGTTCAGCTGCACCAGGACCATGTGCTTGATGGTTCTGCTCTATTAAACCATCTTTCCAATCAGCCTCCATGTTTCCAGTGTCTTTCTCCCTGCTTGGAACTGAACCAGATGGATATTTCTTCCAACAGTACTTGGAGCGAACAGAGAAAACAGCAGAACAATGAGGTACTTATCAGCCAGATGTCATTTTCAATTCTCTTTCCAAACCCAAAACAATACTCCTTAAAAAAAACAAAAACTCCACCTATCTCCCAAAGGAAGTAGGCATTTTTATTCCTTCAAAGTAATTTTTGAAGTTTAATAAGCTCGGATGTGAAAGATTAGAAATCATTTTTGAATGAGAAAAGTACATCCTATACCCCAGAAATTATTTTAGCAAATGTTCTATCAGGATGAAAGTAATACTTAAGCTTCAATGTTCAAATGGGGGCAGGCAGGGTTTTTAAAAAAAAAAAAAAAAATTAAACACTGAGTCTTAAAATGTGCTTGTTTGGCTTTTTAAAATTTCTTCAATTTTAAATAGGGAGAAATAAAAGTGGGGGAAAGACAAAAGGGGGGGGAGGAGGGAGAAATGAAAAATAATGTAACATTGCCTTTTGGAAATTATTCAGCTTACTTATAAAACTTATCATTAAACCATGACCGTACAAACCTCTCATTACTATGAGAAACAGAAAAAAAAAGTGAACACATATTAATGATTCAAGATTGTGAATCTGGATTCTCACTGCCATTCCAACACTTCTGAATATTTTTTTTCTTTTTGCTGCCCTATCCCCATGCTCAGTAAATTAGTAATTCTTCCTATTCAGTGGGATTGTATTACTCATTCACTGTAATAGAAAATATGGATGTTATGGATTCCTAGCAGTGTGCAGGTTTTCCTCCATGCCCCCTTAGCTTAGCTAATTTTACATTTTTTTTTGGCAGTCGATGCCTGTTTTAAATTTATGCCTTGTGCATTACTATATGGCTGTCCCTATGACAGAATCATATAACTGGAAGCCTGCCATTGATTCCAACCTCCCTCTCAGAACAACGATCCAAATTAAACCATTTCTGACAGATGGCTGTCCAGCCTCTGCTTGAAAAACAGCCAGCAGAGAGAAGAAATGCCACTATCAAACTGCTCTTAGGATGCTTTTTTTAGTGATATTCAACCAGAATCTGCCTTCTGGTAAGGTATTATTCAATGTCCTGCATTCTCCAACAACAGAAACAGCTCACAAGTATGACACCCTCTCAGGTACTTGAAGAGTGTTATTGTATATAGATACAATGCAACAAGGCTGCCATGCAAATCCTTTGAAAGCACTATTTGGAAATGAAATGGCTATGCATGCAAACACCTGTGGAGTCAGCTGGGACTGCCTGCTGATGCAACCACCTGATCCTAGAAACAGATGCAGCTGCTTTAATGAGCTGCTCCCAGCGTGTTCCAAAGTAGTTCTTTGAAAGAAATTGCACAGCCCTTATAGCAGAGTGCCTGGCTGACCTTCTCACTGTTGTCTTGTTAATGAGCAATATAATCTCTTTCAGTAGATTTTTCTAGCCAAGTAGTTAAAATACTTGCAGCTTTATTTTACCTTGATCCTAATTATTTTTACTGCTGTTTCTTTAAATAGATTTGTAATTTTATTTTTTTTTAAAAAAAGTCTCCACTAAAAAAAAAGTCTCCATTAAGAGCTATTTTTGTAGAAAGGCCAGATAAGGACTCAAAGTCAACAAAAAATATTTAGTGTGATTTTTTTTTTCCTTGAATGAGCTCAACTGTTCTTCTGATATCAATTAATAACAAAATATTTACATAATGGCAGGGTTATTCTGTATGCAGAATATTATATGTATCCTATAAACCGTATGGGCAAGTCCAGCCCTGGAAAATGCAGTCAGCTTTTCAATTCTCTCTAATCCTCAATGTCATGGTAACCACAGGAATTGATTCTCTTCCCAGACAGCTATAATTAAGCAGCCTTAGTGTTTCCATTCAACAATTAATAAGGACCATTTTGCATAGTATTAACCATGAAAAAATGGTATGGAAATTAAAAGTGTAAAAGTGTATAATATTGCATGTCACTATTGTGACAAATATATGATATTGTTGTATGATAATATATCCTTATCAGACTACTGTGACTTTATAATTTGCAAGAAGATACATAGGATGGCCATTGTCAGAATCAGAGATAAAACTTGTTTAATGAGAATGGGTCAATTTAAAAATGTATCTCTGTTCTTTGGTCCAAAGAACATATGGTTCTTTGAAGACACAGTTTGAGTTTTCAGAATATGTGTTCGGTCATTTAAGCACCAGTCATTTCCGTGATAAAAATAAAATACTGTTGACTTAAAGTATGTATGAATGATAGCCAGCATCCTGCAATTTTCAAAGGCCTTTTGAATAACATGTTCTTTAACAATGATGGGAGAAAAAAAGATATTTTGTACAAAATGGGTTCACAATGAAGACTGAATTGTCTTCTCGCAACCTGTTTAGAGATTCTACATAAGGACTTTGCAAATCACAGGCAAGACCAGAAATGGGACTCCTGTAGTTTAGTGGTTACTTCCAAGAATTAGCATCTCTCTATTACTATATATCTCATGTTTACCAACATCATTCTCTGTTTCTCTTTCTTAACCTTAGTTTCTCAACATAATCCATATAGAACAGGGGTGTCAAACTCAAGGCCCGCGAGCCAAATCCAGCCTGCAGATGCTTAGATCTGGCCCTGGCCCTTGGGGCTGCCCTGGAAACATCAAAGGACTGGCCCACAGTGCCTCTGCCAATGAAAACAGAGCTCAAGAGGGCCACACGCATCCCTCCCGAGCTCCATTTTATCTGGCAGAAGGTTGCAGGAGGCCATCCCAGCTGAAAACAGAGCTCAGGAGTCCGTTTTCACTGGCAGAGTGCTTGGGCCACCACAGGTGCCACCCTAACACAAGTGATATCAAGCTGGCCATGCCCACCCTGGCCATGCCCACCCGAGTCAAACACAACCCTGATACAGTCCTCAATTAATTCAAGTTTGACACCCATGGTATAGAACAATAGAGTCAGTTTGGTCTAGTGGTTAAGGCACCAGGCTAGAAAATAGGGGACTGTGAGTTCAAGTCCTGCCATGAAAGCCAGCTAGGTGGCTCTGGGTTGGCCTCTCTCTCTCTCAGCCTAACCCACCTCGTAGCATTGTTGTTGGAGAGAAAATAGAAGAAGGAAGAAATATTATGTATGTTCACTGCCTTGTGTTACAAAGACACAAACAAATAAATAAATAAATTCCTATCATGAATAGATCACAGGAGCACTTCACTTATCTGTGTATATGCTGACTGTAAACTGCTTAGAGAGTACTGTAAAGCATTATGAAGTGGTATGCAAGTTTAAGTGCTAATCAGTGGTGGGTTGCTCCTGGTTCGGTCCAGTTCTATAGAACTGGTAGTAAAACTGGTGGGAGGCTCCGCCCACCCGCCACAATGTCATCATGGGTGATCTGCGCATGCGTAGAAGCGCGCGCTTCCACTGCGAATTGGTACTAAAGGTAAGTAGAACCCATCCCTGGTGTTAATACTATATGTACAAGTTGCAATGACCTGTGGTAAATGCATATATGCTGTCTTGAACACTAAGGGTGAAATGACATTAAATGCCACTATGCTAGAACACCAAATATTCTATTTTGACTATTAGCCCAGTTGATAACCCTAACCCTATATAAGAGCTAACCAAGTATTAATACAGGTAATCCTCAACCATTCATTTAGTGACTGCTCAAAGTTACAACAGCACTGAAAAAATGACTTATGACTATTTTTCACACTTACAACCATTGCAGCATCCCCATGGTCACATGATCAAACTTCGGATGCTTGACTACTGACTCACATTTATGACAGTTGCAGTATCCCGGGGTCATGTGATCACCTTTTGTGACCTTCTGACAAGCAAAGTCCATGGAGAAGCCAGATTCACTTAACAACCATGTTCCTAACTTAATAACTCAAGTGATTCACTTAACAATTGTGGCAAGAAAGGTCATAAAATCGGTCAAAATTCACTTAACAGATGTTTTACTTAGCAACAGAAATTTTGGGCTCAATTGTGGTCATAAGTCGAGGACTACCTGTAGTTTAACAGATGCATTAATAGCTGTGCCACCAAATAGAGGCATTGTTAGAACTGTCACTGGGGGAATTGCTTTGTGGCATGAAGATTGAAAGAACACAAGTAAAGACCCATTTTTTTTTATCGCCCAGCAACCATTATTGAAGTACAGGAACTCTTTTTAACAATCAGGCTTTTTTTTTTTTTTGCCCCTTGTTTGATAACTGAACAACAAACAATACAGCAATCACAGAGGAAGATGCACCTTCTGTTGCTTACAAGATATACATTCCAACTGATGTGTGGAAATAATCCACAGAAAGCCAATTGTTACCACATAGCTCTACTATTCTTACCACTATTTTCTACTACTACAGATCTCCTTATGTTTCTTAGCATGACATGACAATAGTGCGAAAAGTACAGCTGTATCCCACATGGGTGATAAAGACATCAAATCATGTCTCTTTTATGGAAAATAGAAGGGCTTTTTCAGGCATTCTTAGTAATGGGATTCAGATTTTGAAGCCCATTATCCTAGTTAATTCCCTGACAACATTCGGATGACAGCCAAAGAATGTGCTTTTCATGGTATTGCTCATATCTTGCTTATTTTTTGTCGTGTTGCTATATTTGTATTTATATGAGTTTCCAGTTTACAGTATATGTAAGAAACTCTGAATGTATTAGCTGACTGGTAGAAGTGGTTATTTAATCCCTAAATACATTAATACGGATCTGTTGTTCCCATGCCTATTTTATACCTTTCAAGAGTGATATTTTCATGAGTATAGTGTTGGCAACTCTCTTCCTTTGGTATCATTTCTACTAAAAACTATAATGGTGTGAACCATTGTTATAATCTCAAGATCATCGGGCAATCCCCTCCCTTGCTATTGATGTCATCTATATTCCCAATGGAGTACAGGTAGTTGTTGAATAACAACCACAATCGAATCCCAAATTTCTGTTGCTGAGTGAGACAGCTGTTAACTGAATTTTGCCCCATTTTATGACCTTTCTTGCCATGTTTGTTAAGTGAATAACTGCAGCTGTTAAGATAGTAACAGGTTTGTTAAGTGAATCTGGTTTCCCCATTGATTTTGTTTGTTAGAAGGCCGCAAAAGGCGATCACATGATCCCAGGGTACTGTAACCAGTCGCCAAGCATCCTGATTTTGATCATGTATTCATAGGGATGCTGCAAGGATCATAAGTGTGAAAAACAGTCATAAGTCACTTTTTTCAATGATGTCATCACTGTTGTAAGTCGAGGACTATCTGTATTTATAGAAGATTGAGGACTGTGGTCCTCAATCCCTCATTCTTGGGCAGCAATGGAAGCCCTTGGCTTCTCCTGTAGCAAAAATAAAGGCACAACTGCAGAACTATCATTTTGCTGCTTCTTATTTACTGCCTGTTACAAAATCAAGCAAAAGAAGAACAAAATGGCAATGCTTGCTGAGACGCACCAGCAGACACTAGCAATTAAAAAAAGGGCATGGATGTCTTCCTCTAATTGATTATGACACTGCAGTGTCAATGCAACTCTACCCAGCCTTTTCTACTAGAGGAGTTTAACCAAACATTGAATTTAGGATTAGAGCAGTCTCAGTTCTACTGGCGTGTAAATCTAAATTCTATGGCCGACTCGTTTAAGATGGCTGGTCTATTCTAAGACTGGCTGGAAAAACAGATGCTTCACAAGACAAGGACATTGTTTTTTTTTAATGTATCTTATTTCGCAGGGCCAGTATTTATATTTTTATAATTTTTTATATTTAAATGTTTTAGCTACCCGAGCCTAAAACAGTAAAAACCATTTACGATATTATAATATTAATTGCAAAAACATGCTTAACATCCCAGAACAGAATCACAAAAATTGTTAAGGCTGCCCAATACACCCATTAACACCCAATTACATGCCAAAACAAAATGATTTTCTTTGTTTTATAGAAACCAACTTCAAGGGCTGAGTTGCTTCAAAAATTTGAGGCTGCCACCAAGAAGAAATATCTCCAGGCCCCATTCCATTCATCTCCCATAGGGTGTGGACCTTAAGATTCTCTTTCCAAAATGCACAGCCAGGACCAGCTGATTCTAGTCACAGGAGAAGGCCCTGAAGGTACACAGGAGCTGGGCCAAGTAGGACTTTATAGGTGAAATCAGAACTTTAACTTGGACCTCAGAACCTACTGATTAATGTGGTAATGAAGTGGCTGTATCAAGTATGTGACACAATACAGATAGTCCCCGACTCACGACCACAACTGAGTCCAAAATTTATGTTGCTAAGTGAGAAATTTGTTAAGTGAGTTTTGCCCCATTTTATGACTTTTCTTGTCACATTTGTTAACTGCAGTTGTTAAATCGGTAACACCGTTGTTAAGTGAATCCGGCTTCCCCATTGACTTTGCTTGTCAGAGGGTAGCAATAGGTGATCACATGACCATGGGGATGCTGTAATGGTCATTAGTGTGAAAAACGGTCATAAGTCATTTTTTTCAGTGCAGCTGTAACTTCGAATGGTCACTAAATGAACTGTTGTAAGTCGAGAACTACCTGTACTTTTCCCCAGGCTTTGTCTATTGTTAGCAACCAGGGGTGAAATCCAAATTTTTTCCCTACCAGTTCTGTGGCTTGGTGGGCGTGGCAAAATCTCCATTCTCACCCCACTCCAGGGGAAAGATACTGCAAAATCTCCATTCCCACCCCATTCCAGGGAAAGGATACTGCAAAATCCCTTCCCTCCCCACTCCTAGGGGAAGGATATTGCAAAATCTCCATTCCTACCCCACTCTGGGGCCAGCCAGAGGTGGTATTGCCTGTCATTTTTCCTTTTTTCTTCTTCTTTGGCATCTTGCAGTAATTAAATCAGTGTTCCTCAGTCGCCGAAATAATCATCTGTCTAATTAGCCTATTCGCTTATCTTCAAAGTAACAAGCAAGGAAAAAGCCATAAATCAATCCAAACCATCCTCTGCTACCACGTGTCAGGGTGGCAATTAATCCCATTCCGCTTTGGGTAATTGCACCTGAGTAGAGACGGGACTGTGGCTTTTTCTTGCAGTATACTTTAAGAAAATAAACACGAGATATATTCTAATAAACACATTTTATTATAAAGAAGTAAAAACATCTTACTAGCTAATGATTACATCTTGGCAGCATTCCTGCCTTACCTCTTGGCAGGCGAACAAAAAAAGTTAGAAGAAAGTGAAAGAATGTGGACATGCGCAGTGGCTTCTGAGATAAGAGTCAAATCAGTCTACCGTAAGTCTCAGAATGGGAGCCCAGCTGACAAATACAAGAAACGCAGTGAAATTGCCAGTTCTCCGAACTACTCAAAATTTCCGCTACCAGTTCTCCAGAACCTGTTAGAACCTGCTGGATTTCACCCCTGTTAGCAACTCGTGATTTCAAGCAGTCTACCAAAAACAGGACATTCATCTTATAGAGATCTGGGAAATGCCAATCATTTCAAGCTTAGATCACCAGTCCTCATTGTTCCACACTTTGCCACAGGAATAGGTAAAAATAGTTACTATGATCTACTCCTTGTCTTTTCATCATTGTGCATATTATAATATGACAACAACATACCAGTATAATTCCTTGCACAGGACAACCCTAGAATTCTGTCTATAATTTATAACACCCTGCCCCTACATTTCCAGAGATTTCTGTAAACGCTCCCTTTTTCAGTTTTTAAAATGGCCAGATGGCATATCTTTTATTTTTGAGTGACAGACACTTCAACGTTATTACACAGTAAGATTTGGGCAGATTCAGGCAGATGGTATACAAGTCTTGTTGGTGAGATGCCCATTGTGTTGTAAAGCCAGCAAATCATTTCTGATATCCTAAAATATCTTTTTAAGAAAAGTTCACATTTTGATGAAAATTTCATGTTCATCACCAAGAAGATGAAGAATTATGTTCCAAAATGTGTATAATCATTAGTTAATGAGGTTTTTTTGTTTGTTTGTTTATTTAAAAAAGGAAATCATTGGCACTTTCATGTATTTGGATGTACAGCAGAGGTGGGTTTCAGCAGGTTCTGACCAGTTCTGGAGAACCAGTAGTGGAAATTTTGAGTGGTTCGGAGAACCGGTAGTAAAAATTCTGACTGGCTCCGCCCCCATCTATTCTCTGCCTTCCAAGTCCCGGCTGATCAGGAGGAAATGGGAATTTTGCAGTAACCTTCCCCTGGATTGGGGAGAGAATGGAGATTTTACAGTATCCTTCCCCTGGAGTGGGGAGGGAATGGAGACTTTATAGTATCCTTCCCCTGCCACGCCCACCGAACCACACCCACCAAGCCATGCCACACTCACCGAGCCACGCCCACAGAACCGGTAGTAAAAGAATTTGAAACCCATCACTGATGTACAGTATATCTGTATCCTATATATTTATCATGTTTCTCCCTTTTCGGGTAAGCAACATTATACAAACTACAAAAGGACAATAACTTAAAGACAAAAAATAAGAGGCAAGAAAAAGAAATTTAAATCTGATTTTCACCATTATCATTAACTATCTCTTCATACCTTTCTATCTTTGAAAACCAACCTTGGTGTCATGGTGTTCATACTCTAATTCATAAACATTTTTTTTTTGTTGTTCTCTATACTTCTCACATCTCTCTATTGATCTCATCAACTTCCTCCCATCTTGACTTTCACAATATTTTCTTTCCTTTTGACCATTAATTCTTCCTTCATATTTTGCAGTTTGATCCCCCATTCATTCTGTGTGACTAAACCATCTCAAAATGCTTTTGAAAAACCTGGCCATCACTCATTTTTGTACTCAGTACAAACCATGTTGCATAATTGCTACTGCAGTATGTTGAAAAGCTACCTTTTTAAATTATATTCATCAATTCATTTACCAATATTTTTACTATATTCAGGGTTAATTCTTAACTATCCAAATGTTTTACCATCATAAAACAATTGTTTCAATATCCTACTATATTATCATATATCAATCTATGATTGTAACTCTGCAATTTTATCCCTTTCATACAACAGGGGTATACTTTACTTTAACTTTCAAGCAAGGTTTTAAAACTAAAAGTTCTGGTCTGGATGTACTGTATGCATATTTTTAAAAAAAAGATTTTTAATGAAAGAAACTCAACCTGGTTTTGTTTGTCTGTTCTGTGTATTCTTTTATGACTGTTGATGGTTTTTACTTTTGTTCACCACCCCAAGATGGATGGGCAGCCTCATATATTTGATAAACAAATAGATAATCATCAGGCCAAGATGTGCTCTTTCTTCACACAGACATTCCATAAGCAAATGCTATCCATATTTTAACTTTTTCCCAGTTTCATCATTTACATCTGAGGCTCACCATTTTTCAATATTGTCACAGAGTTTAGCATTCCTGTTTATTTATTTGATTGTTATTCCACCTTTATTACTTTATAAGTAACTGAATATGGCAAACATACATAATATCCTCAGTCCTTCTATTTCCCCAAAACAACAAAGTTGTGAAGAGTGTTGGGCTGAGAGAGAGTGACCAGTTCAAAGACACCCAACCAGCTTTCATGCCTAGGGCAGGACTAGAACTCACAGTCTCCTAGTTTCTAGCCTAAGGCCTTAACCACTAGACCAAATTGGCCATCAATTTCACTCTTGATGTATCATTTAATTCCCAAACAAATCTCCAAAACATCCTTTAATCATTTCTTCACCATTGCACTCCAAATAATTACATCGACTTTATTCCTAATTTCATTCACTTTGTGGAATGGATGGATGGAATGAAGGTGCATTGTTTAGCTCTTCCCCAAAAATTTTTTTTCATGAAAATCACTCAACATTCTCTCTGCCTCTTATAATCTTAACTATTCCTTGCTCTCTTTGATTATATTCTTTGCAAATCTCTTTTTCCCTCTATATACTGCATTCAATACATTCTTCGCATCTTCATTTTTTAAAGCAATCTTTTATATGCCTTTTTCTCATATACAGCCTTTTTCATTTCAGATTTCCATTAGCATAACTGCACACACTTCTGTGGCATATTGTCATTAATTCTTTTCACGTTGTTCCAAGAAGTGTCCATATCCTTTTTCTTTATATCCAATTTTGATTTATTCTGCTGAGATTGATATATCTTCTAATGCTTTTTCATATAGGAGTCACAATTGTTCTTCCTACAATTATTCTACGTTCATTCCCATTTTTTCACTTCTTCCTTTTATCTCATATCCATTTTTCCCAAATCCATTCTTGACACTACTAAATAATGGTCTGTCTCATAATCAACATCTGTCCCAATCATTCAGTAATTCTTATCTTTCATCACAAACTGTCAAATCAACCCTGCTTTTAGATTCATTCCTTTGTTAAGTATACATATGAACAGGCTTGTCCATAAACCACATATTTAAAACAAAAAATACTTTGTAGGCATATTCTCACTGAACAAATAGCTATTACTTTTTATTTGCTGTTTTGACTTGTTTCTATCTATCCATTCATATCTTCTCAAACAATTCCCTCCCCTTCCCCATCATTGCATTAGTTGGAATTGCACAATTTTCCCCAAAATTAATCCCTGGTTCTTTCATTATCACTGTGTGCTTCAGTGTAATATTCAACCATCACAGCAAATGAATTAATTTCATGTGCACCTACCAGAATATGCTGCATTCAATTCCTTTTGTGCATTTTAGCAATTTCACTTCTTATTTATATCTTTATATTTATAAATAAGATCCTCATAAGTGGGAATGCCACAAGATGCATTTAAAAGAGGGGAAATTATGATGAAAATGAAATAAATTCTGTTGCACCACCTCCTGACTGGAGTTCTGAAGCATGTGACTAGCTAAATCAATCCCTACTCCCTTTGGGAGTTAAATCAACCTCACCAGGGATTATTAAAATAACCTTTATTTAAAAAACAAAGGACCCTGAGAGTAAACATTCCTTTTTAACTCTAAATAGCCACATGCAAAAACAATAAATGCTAAAAGAAAGAAACATATAGTGCTGCTATAATCAGCAGCAATATATCAGCTAAAATCATATTAAAGGTTATCTCCTGTAGAAAACTACAAAGGAGAATAGTCATGGAGCAGTTCACAAGTTGGGATAGAGCCACAAGTAATGTAGGAGAACTTGTTGCACAGAAATCCCAGAGTACATCAAACATACAGTAAGTAAGCTTGCATTGAGAAAATAAACATCAGGAAAAAATAACAATCATAACGCGCACACAATCTCTATAATGGTATGTGGGCATGACCCTGGGATATAGGACAAAGAGACACAACCAAAGAAATGGTCAGATAAAAGGCAGCTGAGCTTGCAGCAGGAACACAGGTAGGGCAAGAGGCTCAGAAAAGACCTTCCCTAGTTTCTTGGGCTGTAAAGGAGATAGGGGGGAGAGATGTGCATTCAGACTTCCAAGATTCTGGTAATGTAAACTTTATAATAATGTAGAATTAGCTCATCTGGTTGGGTTTCTTGTTGTAAATGGTATGTGGGCATGAGCTGGGCCCAGAAACGCTGCCTAGGGAACAGTCAGACAAGGGACAGCATAGTTTGCAGCTGTCTCTTGAATAAGAAGAGAGTAACAAGAATCTCTTTTAGCTGATTATTAAGGTAAGCATCCCTCCTCAGGAGGATCTTGTTTGAGACACAGAAATTGACAGTCTGGGTAGCAGTTGTCAAGCTCCTTAAAGCCAGGTCACATCACAACAGAACTTTATGAGCCAGACATATAGCAGGTGGAATTCTACCGTAATGTATAGAATAATCAAGATTAAATAAATTAATATTATTTAATATTTAGAAGCATTTAGAAACATCAATGTGTCTCTTATATATACCGGAGTAATTTTTAAAATGGGCAGCTGTATAAATGTTTTAAATATGCAAGATGAGCCTAATTAAAGGCAAAACTATAATTTCAGTCAATATTCCTAATTCCAAGTATCAACACAAGGCATTGCCCAAAGCCTATTAACTCAGAAGATCCATACTCAGCTGTATGTCTTAACATATTTTTAAATATTTTTAATTGGTTTGTCATTTTAAACTGGGGCCAAATTAATATATATTCTTTTAATTGTTTTTAATGTTTGTATTGTATGTTTTTATCCGGCTGTACACCGCCCTGAGTCCCTCGGGAGAAGGTGCGGTATATAAATTCGAAATAAAATAAAATAAAATAAAAATAAATGTTTATATCTGCCTTATACTTTGCACTTTCTTCTTATATGCAAACACTTGGATTATTCCATGCTTGACTGGATTGGGTTGGTGGGGTGTGGAGTAAGTATATTCATTTCCCCTTCTTATCTGCTTTCTTCTGAATAGGAAAAATCACTAGGAGCAATAAATAATAGCCCAACCATTTAGTTTCCATGGTAATTCACCTTCTGTAATTTATTGAACAAAAGGATGCACCTAGACAGCAGGTCTGCCATGTTTGAGCAATCCTGCTGAGTCATATCCCTTTACTTTTCAGTCGTCTCTGTATTTAAATGTAAAATTGTTTATAATATTTTGATGCCACCATGATCCTTTTTAAAAAAAACCAAAACATACATTTGAAACATGAGTTGTTTCTATCTGCGCTGTGGGTGAGCTCTCTCATTCCCTAATTCAAAATTGTTTTAGTTAACTGAACATCTAACAGGATTAATTTGCACCTTCACTTCCAGCTCAATATGCTAAAATGAGGACATCTGAAAAAACAACAAGAGAGAGAGAAAACTGCAATTGAATTCTTCTCTCACTTTCATAGAGATTCAATCACAGAAAAGCTCCTAAAACCCACAGGGCTGAACCTTGTAAAACGCAAGACTAATGAGAGATAAATCAGGTCCTTATGCATCAAATCTTTTTTAGAAATAAACTGTCATTTCCCTCAGGGCTCCCAGCAGCTAAATCAAGAAAGGTTTAATTAAACGCATAATTGCATGTTAGATATGCATACTTTTAAAGCGCTATAAAAATGTTTTGCCTTTTGGGGTTAGAGAGGGAGGAGAAGGAAGTACGATATCACCACCAATCCCAAGGCCTTGTGCAGCTAAAAAGCTGCAGTGATAACTGGGTATCAAATCACATTGCAAAAATGAAGGAACAGATACATAAAAATACTGCAATATTCAAGTGCATATATACCAGAATTGTTTTTAAAATGGGCAGCTATATAAATGTTTTAAATAAGCAAATAAGCAAACTCTGGGTGTAAAGAAGCTGTTTCCCTTAGGGATACTCAGTGAAAAAATTGTTGTGGCCCGCCGGCAACCTGCGGAGCTGACAGCAGAGTCGGACAGTGAGGAGATTGGGGAGGAACGTGGGCCAGTCCTGGAGTCTGGAGAAGGTTCGGACAAGGGCTCTGCGTCCGAGGCAAAGAGGGGTCCAGGGCCATGTGCTGCCTCCAGAGTCTCCAGAATCTAACATCAGCGAGGCAGAAGAACAGTGTGAGCCAGTTCCCAGTGTGCGCAGAGCTGCCAGAAGGCAAGAACAATTAAGGAAAAAAAAGGGTGACTCGGGAGTAAGGCTTGGAGTTGATTGGCCCCTCCTATAAGACATAAAAGAGGAGCAAACAGACGTGAGCTTTTGCAGGAAGCAATTAGTTCATATAGCTGATTCAAGCTCTGAGAAGTCCTGTTTGACTCTGTGCTATGTTTGGCCTTGCAAAACTAATTGGCAATTAGGTCTCTGGCAGCGTTTCAAAGGAGATAAAGGTGGGTGCTTATCAGCATTACCCTGAAAGACTGTGTCAACTCGAGCAGACATCTGTCGGAATCTGCACAGACTGTGAATCATTAATTAAAAAATCTCAATAAAAGAGGTTTTGGGGGACTGAGATTGTGATTTATGCTTTCTCAGGAAGCTTAGGTCAGAACAAAAATATGCAGGAAGGGAAGATGCCAGAGCAAAAATGAGCATTACTTTCTGTCTCTTTCTCCTATTTTCTCTTTCATTCTTATTCTCAGTCAGCTGTAGGGAAGGGCATATATCATTCATGTCACAGGCCCAAGCTGGTCACTTGCAGAAACAAAATCAAACCGAGGTTGTGTGTTGCTGATCTCTGATTCCATTTCATAATGGCAGAGAGATGTTTACATCAGAGATTATCTAAATCTCAGATGATTGTCAGGACAGGATGAGGTGCACTGACTATTTCATTATAGATTATCTTGCTAGCTTCCTCTCATCCATATATTATTAACGTCCACTGTAAATGTCAACTATAAATTAATGCTAAGACACCAATCTTAGCACCTGATACTTTTCTATATGTTTATTAGCACAATGGGTTATTAATTCCAGGTTCAAGAAATTATGCTTGCTGTGTAGGAATTTTATGCTAGGTAAAATCACAAGATTTCATATGAGATACAATGCAATATTGATCTGACAAAACTTATTGTTCTTTGCTTGTCTTTAGTGGATGCAAATATGGTCTCGATAAAACCAACTTATATATATTTTATAGCCACTTCTTCCAGCAATTAGTAATCACTTAATGGATTGTACTATAAACAAACAATAAATTGTCTAGACGTATCACCATTCAGCACCATTCAGCAAAGACTCGTAATACTATCAGATACTATAGTCAGACTCAGGCGGAAGGGAATGTGCAGGGAATTTCAAGTGAAAAGGTTTTGTCAAGTCACAATGAATTCTGCATTCAGTTTCCAATAATCCTGTAACAGTAACAATTCCTGTCCTGCAAGCGTAAATTCTAATGTGGCAAAACAGCACCATCCACATACAAGGGGGAGAAACACAAAATTCTGAGGGAGGGGGCACAACTGCAAGCAACTTTCTAAAGATGGAATATACCCAATTGCCGTGGAAAAGTTGACTATTATGAGAGGAGAGAAAGAAACCTGGAGAGAGAAGAGGAAGACATGATATATCTTTGCTTCCATTTTATAAGATTTTTCTGCAAGTCTACTTTCAGGAGAACAGAACAGAACAAAACAGAATTTTATTGGCCAAGTATGGTTGGTCACACAAGGAATTTGTCTCTGGTACATAAGCTCTCAGTTTACATACAAACAACAAAGTGATAGGTCATAGATCATAAATCATAATTACAATCATTAATCATAAAATGCAAACAATAAGTGACAAATCATAAGATACCAATAGGAGAAGATAGTAGGAAAGATGAGAAGACGAGAAAAGATGGGAAATGAGAAGTCGAGAAGGATAATAACAATATGGCCTACCTCATGGATAAATTTATTTAGGCTTAAGACAGTGCTGTGGGAATTAGGTGTTCAGCAGGTGTTCAGCACTGGGGGAAAAAACTACCTTTGTATCTAGTTGTTTTGGCATGTAATGCCCTATATCGGCGTCTTGAGAGGATATATTAAACCAGTTTATGTCCAAGATGTGAGGTGTCTGTAGATATTGTCTCAGCCCTCTTTCTGGTTCATGCAAGCAAATATTAAGGATATATGGAAAGAGTTTATAAGTAATTCTATCTCTGAACATATACTTTGTCAGACTCCAGCACTGTATGGAAAAAACACTTCGAACATTAGCTGGTAAAAGAAAATGTTATGTTCAATTAAATAGTACAACATTCAATTAAAATCGCTCTTAGGTTCCCAGCTATAGTGTGTTACAAAAGAAAAGATTATTTTACAATTCCACCCTAACGTTCACTTTCATAACACCAAATATTAGAAAAACCTAGTGCACACTGTGCTAATAAATTTCACAAACTACAAGGAGAGTTTCCATACTGTGGTAGTTATTCAATATCACAGCAGCCTGGGTCACACACACACACACACACACACACACACACACACACACTTACTTCAGAGATTACTGGCTCAAATAGTGTATCACATTCTCAATATTTTAACAGTTTGGGATTCCAATTTTTATTTATATACTGCTGGTCAGGGGAAAAGGATCTGCTTAATTCTTCCTACCTTAGTTGAGATTTTACTGAAAGTCATACCCAACTGTGCATACTTGATCTATTATAGTAATTTTAATTTTATTCATCCAAAGCATTGCTTTTTTTTTTTTTAATTTGATTTATATGCCGCCCTTCTCCGAAGACTCAGGGCGGCTTACAATGTGCTCAGCAATAGCCTTCATCCTTTTGTATATTTATACAAAGTCAGCTTATTGCCCCCACAAACTGGGTCCTCATTTCACCTACCTTAGAAAGGATGGAAGGCTGAGTCAACCTTGAGCCTTGGCGAGATTCGAACCCTGCAGTAATTGCAGGCAGCTGGTCTTAATAAGCTTAATAACAGGGTGCCTTAAACCCCTGTACTACCAAGGCTCTTGCTTTACAGGTATTGCTTTGACACCTAGTTGCTAGCTGGAAACTCAATTCAACAGAAAATGCATGAGACCTTTGAAAAAATCCTTATCCATTTCTACCTGAATCTGATAAATCTCTTCAATCTACATGAAAATGTCTTTTTAAAAAATAGGAATATTCCCAATTTGATCCTTTGGCACAATTGACTTGACTTTCTAGACTTTTGTAACAGAGTATAAAAATGAAAGGTGTGAATTTAGTTCAACCAAAATTGCAAACAAGAAGCCAAACTAAAAGCTTTGGATCTAACCTGTAGCTGTAAAAGGCAAAGAAGCTTACTATCCATTTCACAATTTAGAAAGCTAAATGCTGATGACAAAAAGCTAAATACTTTTTAGCTTTTTAGGATGATGTTGTAGAAGAACATGATGTTGTTTTCTCATCTGAGTATTGCCCTTTTTATACAATGTTGTTTTCTTTTAAGTTTTGTGACGCTACCCACATTTGGTCTGAAGTTGGGTGGCCTAGAAATTTGAATGATTGATTGGCTAATTGATAAATTTTACTCGGTAAAAGCCAAGATGGGAAGTTAGTAAGGAAGAGAATGTTGGGCAATTCTGTCTAAGAATACTATGGACAAGTCCTTTGGGTACAACAAATATGAATCTAGTGAAAGAACAACTAAAATGATCTTTACAAGGCATTGATTCATTCCAAATGGAGACAGAAAATCACTGGAGGATTATAACAAACATCTCCAAATCAAAATCAAATAGGGTGATTACCAGGGTGGAGTGGGGGGAGGGAAACCTTCCTGTACATAACTACAAAACTTTGTTATTATATCACTCCTAGTCCATCTTTTCATTAAACTAGACATACCCAATTCCTGCAATCATTCTTCATATATTTTAGCCTTCCAGTCTCCTAATCATCTTTATTGCTCTTTTTTGCACTCTTTCTAGAGTCTCAACATCTTTTTTATATTGTGGGAACCAAAACTGGATGCAATATTCCAAATGTGATCTTACCAAGGCATTATAAAGTGGTATTAACATTTTACGTGATCTTGATTCTATCCCTCTGGGACTGCTTTGGCTTTTTTGGCAGCTGCAGCACACTGCTGGCTCATATTCAAGTGATTGTCCACTAGCACTCCAAGTAGTCCTCTACAGACTACTATTAGGCTAAATACCACCTATTTTAAACCTGTGCATTTGGTTTTCTTGCCTAAATGTAGAATCTTACATTTATCACCATTGAATTTCATTTTGTTAGATAGGGTTCAAGTTTGTCAAGATCCTTCTGTAACCTAAACCTATCTTCTGGAGTGTTGGCTATTCATGTCAGCTTGGTGTTGTCTGCAAATTTGATGAATTCTCCTTCTATCGCCTTGTTTAAATCATTGATGAAGATGTTAAGGAGGGAGAGCTATCCTGCATTAAACAGAAAGTTGGATTCAGTGGAACTGAATGCCTTTCAACTCTATAAAACTGGTGAGTTATCATCACTATCCAAGAGATTCATCAGAATACACAAGAGTTAATAGCAAAGGAGAAAGAACCAGCAAGTCTTTCTCTTCCCCTATTGTGATAAGCCCAAAATTGATTGTGAAACCTAGGACAATCAGTTTTCTACATATATTTCTGGCATTCTAGTAGTCTATTTGTAGAGGGTATCAGTGTAGTCTTTCCAGTTTTCTATAACTTCATGTCGGTCAAACCTGCCTCAGCTTGAGCCTCTAAATAAGAACAACCCTTAATTCCATTAGTTGGTATGCAGCTACATTCCATTCCTAGCCAGCTGACCTTGAAGCTGCATCACAGGGAGATACAGTGAATTTTTAATTTCCCTTGAATCTTTCCCATTCCCATCCACTCCCCCTAAGAGTCCATGGCAGACTGGCACTGAGTGGTACCCAAGCATAAGCACAAGCATGAGGTGGCAGCTGACAATTTCATTCATTTATTCAATTAAAAGCCATAGACAAAAATACAGTAATATATAAATGAAAAGAAAAACCATGGGTTTTTGTTTGCCCCGGTTCTCTTTTAAGCACCAGTATTTCTTTTACTAATATAGGGGAATATTTGTAGCTTCGGGTGGACATGAGGGGCCCTTGGTACTTTGTGCAGATCACCCTCGGGAACTGAGGGGAGCCAAATGTCAACTTGCAAAGCTTTCAAGTTGCCATGAGCAGGAGGGAGGGAGAACTGATAGAGCTGATTGATTTCCCTAACTGAAGTGCATTCCATACATTCTTCCTGACCGCAATCAGAAGGAGGGTGTTGGATTTCACAGCCAGCCAAAGTGGTTAATTGGAGAATGTGATTTGTGACATGGCCAGAGAGGAGGGGAGAGACAGGGTCATAGGGGAATGTAAATCTACGTGGGATTAGTTCTAACTGCATCCAAATATTGCCGAAATGGTGCTCCTAATAAATGACTGTATTTCTTTTGAAGTTCGGCTCATGGCTCATGAATTAATTAGGGCATCTTTCGGAAACTTCAGACTGAGCTTGCTTGTTTTCTTGCAGATGTTTCATTACCCAAACTAGGTAATTGATGGTGCTACCTAGTTAAGGTAGTGAAACATCTGGAAGAAAACAAACAAGCTCAGAGAGAACCCTCAGTATTTCTTTTATTGGATCAGAATTTTGCTTCTGATCTTAAAGGCAACAAAGTAGAATTTCATCCCTGCTAGAGATATAAGATTGTACTGATATCCAGATCTAGAATTTGCACCTATGATGCTAGAAGAAACTATTAGCAATGAATAAAACTATATCTTCCTGGAATTCTATTAATTTATTTCCAAAGCATTACCTCCAATATAAATTTACTGCTGCTGTAACTTCATCAATTTCTCCAATTTTTGCATTCCAATCACCTGTTCATACTACTATTTTCTATTTAGATTATTCATTTAGTAACTCCCACAATTTGCCATACAATTCCTTGCCATGTTCCATCATTACCTGTGGTATATAAGCTGCATATATACAAACAGTAATGTTCACTAAGTAGTCACTAATTCTGATCTTGTTATTGAGTTACAGCTAAGCATGATTTTAGTAATGTGCTTCTGGGCTCCACTTTTACTCCATTCCTTCTTATGGTTTGATGTTTTGAATAAATATATTGTAATTTAAAGAGGCCTACTCCAGTCCTTTAAGTTCACTTCTTTCTAAAGCATCAATTAACTATATTTCATTTCTGCTTTGACAATTTCAAGTGTTGTCTTCAATTCATTCAGTGTTTTAGTTATATGTGTCCTTATAAGCCAAGAAACCCCTTTTTCAATATTGGCACCATCTGTGAACAAACTACCTAACCTCCACATCTCATGAAAGCTCAATCCTCTTCCCTGTAATTAGAAGAGTGTGTCCTTACATTGGGAATTTCATCGTCTGACATAAAAAAAATCATCAAAATGTTACTGCCATATTCATACAATTTTCTTAGCAAATATACCCATATTGTTTGCAAAGCCTTCTTCTCTGTTTTATTGTGGATTTTTTTTGACTGGGAAGACTCAAATCTTCAATATATTAAGAGCGGCCCCAATGGGAACATAAACTTCTGTTGGGGACCCTGTACCAATCAGATCAAAAGAGAAGAGTGTCACCCCTGGAGGCCATCTTTTTCTTTGGATCTTCAGGGCTGCCACAGTTAGTGCTGTGGGAAATTCGGAGGGGGGGGATTGCATGGAGTTGCAGGGATATCTAGCCATAACAACATTTTTTTCTCTGAGAGTCAAGGAGACTCTGAGAGTCCAGCCTGCACCTGGAATGGCGTGACTGAGAGGCATCTCCAGTTGGGATGGTGCATTGATTGGACCATGTGATGGACATGTTGGTGCAGGGGGAAGGGACTTGGACTTTCTTTTGTGGGGGGGGACCTGAAAGCTTTCAGATTCGGGTTTTCCCAGATGTGCCAATAAGACATCTCTAATAAAATGGAACTTTGATGAACTTCTAGCCTCAGAGTCTTCTTTCGTTGGGGGTGTTACCTGGAACCCTGACAAAGAGAACTAAAATAATCTACAACATGAGGGAAGTTGGGAGACTGCTGGCATGAAGGTAAATTTATGGAAGTTGGGAGGTGGGGAACAGAATCCATTATTAAATCTATCACCACTGTATCCTTCATTTTCTGTAGCATTGTTTACATTCAGAATTTGAAACTAATTCTGTAGCTCCTTTTGTTTTATGCGCTTCTGCAAATACCAGACTGATGATGGCTAAGAATAATTTCCTTCTTAGCAGCTACCAGATGAGCAAATAGCTGTATATGTATGCATAACAATGAAAACCTAACTACAAAATATGTCCCCAATATGTTAACTGTTTATGTGAAAAACAAAGGCATGCATCTGTTTAATTAACTAAAGTATACTGTTTAATGTTAACATCTGTTTAATTAATTTGGCTAAAGTGTGAGTGGGGGAGTGTAGATTGCTGCTGTTTCTCTCAAAAAAAAAATCTACCTCAGTCAAGAATAAACATTAATACAGTAGATATAATGGTATTTGTTCAATTTTTTTATTGATTTCCCCTATATAGAGGCATCCAGTACGACTTTTCTGTTACAGAAGCATTTTCTGCTAACAGAACAAAAGATTCATAGTTGCTTCTTCTCTTGACTCACATCTCAACTGTATTACATTGGAAGTGATATAGGCAAATTTTATACAGTGTTAGGAGTTTGTGGTTGGACTGAGCATTTCTTTTTAACTTGTTCTACCCTTTTGATCACCACTGCTTCAATTTACGCAATGGTGAGATGTTTGTATATTTGCATGAACAGAGAAATCAAAATGAGCCATTCTGGGGAATAAAAATACTGATGGTTTGATATCTAGGGCAGAAAAAATATAATCTGTACTGGACTATGGTTGGCTTTGATGTGTAAACATGAAGGAATCAAGCAATAATACTTGACTGGCCAGTTAATGCTTATCTTAGGTGTGTCAGGGCATATAACATCATTAGTATATATGTAACAAAAAATATAAAGCAAAATCAAAATTCAAAGGCAATTGCTAGAAATACTCTTGATTGTTTCAGTCACAGATTTGAAATGGTCACCCACCTTCTAAACTCATCTAGAAAGATGCAGAGAAGAGCAACAAAGATGATAAGGAGACTGAAGGCTAAACCATACAATGAACATCTAAGGGAAGTAAGTATTTTAGCCTAACAAAGGGAAGGACTAGGAGTGATATGACAACCGTCTTCCTACACCTGAAGGACTGTTACAGGGAAGAAGGGGTCAGTTTATTCTCCATAGCACCTGAGGACCAGACAAAAAATAATGGGTGGAAGCTTATCAGAGGAAGATCCAACCTTAGACTAAGGAAAAATTTCCCAACAGAACCATTTGTCTTTGGAACAGAGTTGTGGGTGCTCCATCACTGAAGGTTTTCAAGAAAAGTTGGACAACCATTTCTCCTGGATAGCAATAGCACTTAGACTTATCTACCACTTCAAAGTGCTTTACAGCCCTCTCTAAGCAGTGTACGTAGTCACCATATTGCCCCCCAACAATCTGGGTCCTCATTTTACCAACCTCAGAAGGAGGTAAGGCTGAGTCAACCTTGAACCAGTCAGAATCAAACTCCTGGCAGTGGGCAGAGTTAGCCTGTAATACTGCATTCTAATCACTGTGCCACCCATCTTGGATGATACATGGACTCTAGCCTTGAGCAGAACATTGGACTAGAAGACCTCCAAGATCCCTTCTAGCCCTATGATTCTATGTCAAGACAACACAACTTACCTCTTCATCTTTCTGCACAAGAATAATAGGGATAAAGCACTGAGCCATCCAGATGCAAGGCTTTGTCACAGCCTTTCAAAATGTATTTTATGAAAGCTATTACCTATCTTGGAATCAGGCTTTCACTGATTTCAGAAAAGGTACTTTAGGATTGTATTTATCATAGGACTTGGAACAAAGCTCAAAATCCATACTCAGCAAAATCATGAGCAAAGCACCAGCCAAGGAGAGGTGGCTTGGCACACTTTGAAGTGGCATTACATACCTTTCTATCTATCATGTGCCCCACTCAAACCACTGAATCCAGAGGGTAAAATAGCCAATTGTATCACTACTGAGGCTTATTTAGAGATTTGTGTTCAGTTAGTATGTTTTTTAAAAAGATGAATATATTTATAAAGGTAAAGGTTTCTCCTGTCCAGTCAGGTCCAACTTTAGGGGGCAATGCTCATTGCTGTTTCTTAGCTGAGGGAGCCAGCATTGTCTGAAAATATTTCCATGGTCATGTGGCCAGCATGACTCTACCCAAAGGCACATGGAACACTTATCTTCCCTGAAGTGGTACCTATATATGTAATCACATTTGCATACTTTCAAACTGCTAGGTAGGCAGGAACAAATATACACTGCTCAAAAAACTAAAGGGAACACAAGCAGAAGACATCCAAGATCTGAATGAATGAAATAGCCTTATTAAATACTTTGTTCTTTACATACAGTAGTTTATACACTGCTCAAACAACTAAAGGGAATACAAAACTACTGTATGTAAGGAACAAAGTATTTAATAAAGCTATTTCATTCATTCAGATCTCGGATGTCTTCTGCTTGTGTTCCCTTTAGTTTTTTGAGCAGTGTATATATACTGGATTTCTGTCATATGATACTGTAAGCCAGGCTGTCAAACTCGTGGCCCTTGGGCTGGATGCGTCACATGCTGGCCACGCTCATGCCCGGTTTAGCAAAGGGGGGAAAGTTGTGATACGTCACGTGACGACGATGTGATGATGCGATTTTGACACCCCTGCTGTAAGCCTGAGTGGCGCAGCAGACTAATGCTACTGTTAAAGGTAGTATTTAGCTTCCAGCTGCCTGCAATTACTGCGAGTTCAATTCTCACCAGGCTCAAGGTTGACTCAGCCTTCCATCCTTTCTAAGGTAGGTAAAATGAGGATCCAGTTTGTGGGGGCAATAAGCTGACTTTGTATAAAATATACAAAAGTATGAAGGCTATTGCTTAATGCATTGTAAGCCGCCCTGAGTCTCCGGAGAAGGGCGGCATATAAATGAAAATAAAATAAAATAAAATAAAATAAATAAAGTAAGTCTTTATTGCAATCATTACTATAATTTAAATTTTTCCGGGCCCCCAAAAAACTAAAAATTTCATCCCTGTCTCTTCAGTGTTACACCCCTGTTCAATACAATCATCAAAAACAAAGGTAGTTGAAAAAGAAAATCTCCTCTTATCTGAAATTACATGGCCAAATCTTTTTACAGTTCCAATTAAGCTTCAGTTTCACCCAAAAGCATTGCTGCAGCTTCAGAAATGCAACTTCAGATCTGGACAGCTAAAATTATTTTAGCAATTTGCTAGATTCTGACCTTTGCTGGCTAGTAAATGTTTTGTTTTCAATCACATAAACTTAGCTGGAATAAATAAATACACTTCTCCAACATAGAGCTCTCTCGACATGATTGATTTTAATTCCTAGACTGTCGTGCTCCCCAGTTTGGAAGGCCAAATCTGTTATTGAAAACAATCCACTTTATACAAATTTGAAATCAAATTGCACATTACATTAAGTATCTGCTTTAAATTGGGAAAAACAGGTCTTGAATTAAAGCAGGACACCAGTCTTTTCCCTCTTCATACTGCATTTTTTTTCACTGAAAAATAAGCCTCAGTTGTTACTACTTGCCTCCAATAATACCTTTGGGATAAGAACATTTCTTTCCTTTAGATTGGAAGAACACAGAGCCTTTGTAAATAATATTAGAACATGTAAGTGTATTAGACTCAAGACAGGTTTGTAAGTGGGAAGTTGACCTTGTTCTTCATAAAAGACCTAAAGTAAACAAACTCTCCTGTACTAAATATTAGCTGATTGCAATACAATACTTTAATGTTAAAAAAATAATGCAGCTATCATTGGTGTTGGTATTTACACTATAAATTTGAGACATTCTCTGTGGCACTATAAAATGCAAGTAAACGTTCAAATCACAATGCCAACTTCTAATACCATGCCTTTTTCAACATTATTCTGCTAATAATTAATACATATGTTTTGTCCATTACATTTGTAGCACTTACCACATGTTCTGTTTGTTAAGAGTTGTTTTTATTCACCTTGATCTATCCCTTAAAATATGCTTAATTATCCACATTGATAAAAGAGTTGACTTACTGTCGTTCAAAAATACAAACATTCAAAAAACTTTATTCAACTAGTATTACATAAATCCAGTAAAGACATTTGTTCATTGCAGCCTATCAAAATTATTACTATGAACCAAATTAGTTAAAGAATAATAGGGCATGGGGAAAAAATTGAGTGCGTCATTTGCAAAATCCTGAATTATCTGAAAAATACGAACAGGAATTTACTTAAAACATGGTTTATACTTTCCTTCTAGTTGCTAGCAAAACAATTTACATAATTAGAATTATAATTAGGTTATACTGCTTCAGATATAGTGTTCATGTTAACCAGAGAAAAATAACCCATACAGTTACTGCACAATCCTCATTACTATTCCTATGTGTATATAGTATATTTTCTAAAAGCTTGCAAAGTATTTATCTTCTATGCTTTGATACAAGCAATGAAATTTCTAGCAAATCTGCAGGAGTGTCTAAAAAGATATAAAAAATTCATAATCAGGTCTTTCAACATTTAAAAACTGGAAAAGAAATTAAGGCTTTTTATTTATTTATTTTATTTGGAAAAAGTATAAAGTGAATATGTTTTAATTGCATAATATATCATATGAAGATGGTAAAAGCAGCTTAGGATGGAAATGAAACATGTCTCTGAAAATATGCACACTGATTAATGAACAGAAAGGGGCATGAAAATAAGAGAGGAGGAAGAAAGACGTGGATGTGTGATGTTCCCTTAATGGTTCAATGTACTTAGGAATACATTTATAAAGAATGTCTGTGATAAGGTTAGAGGTCTATTTGTTATGGATGTGAATTTGCATGGACTTTGTATACCAATGTTTTCTTGCTAAGAACCCAATTTGTAGTGAATGTTGGATAGTGAATGTTGGATATGATACAACAAGGATTACATATTTGATAATTAAAGTATAAAAATCAATGGAATAAATGAGTAACAATTTTACAGACATGATGGAAAACAAGAACAATCAAAAGTATTTGTGTACATTGACAGTATCTCACTAGAAATTAAGATATGTGTACAGAAACTTTTTATATACGCAAATAGTCATGAAAAACTATTGGATGATATGTGGATTTTTGTCAAAAGATGCAAATCTCATTGTGTATAAGATGTGCTTCTACCCACTTTGTTATATGAAAACTAAAGTAGGTTATGTCGGGAGAATTAAACAGAATGCAATGGAAATAAGTTACTTAAGAAATGTATGTGTTTAAATATGAAGAAATAAGATCATAAATGAATGGGGCTGAATGCAAAACTGAGTAATCAGAACTCAGTTAAAATGGGAGAGGGGGAGGGGGGAGAGAAAGAGGGAGAGGGAGGGAGACGGAGGGAGGGAGGGAGAGAGAGAATTCACAAATATAAGAAGGAAGAACTGCTTGAAGAGAAAGGGGGAAGAGAAAAACATTGTATAGATAGGATACGAGTTCATCCTTTTTAATAATGTGGGAAGAGGCTTAAATACAATTTCTAAACATGGACTGGTTGAAGACATTATTTCCTTTTAAAGAATCTTTTCCATATCAGCCTACCTGACCTAAAACTGCTGAAGTCTTTCCCTCAGCAAGCTTTCTGATGAATAGCTACTTTTCAACCTACATTCTAGTCCAGGGATTACAATTCAGGTCAATTTGCACTGAGATGAAAAAAATATATAAATTCCTCATCCATCCCTACTTCTATCTATGGTGTAAAACTCTTAAGTATCATAGAATATAAATGGCTTTCAGGTGAGGATCTGTGATGTGTTAGATGTCCCTGTGAGTGGTTCCACAAGCAGAGACAACACTGTGATGAAATTGGCAGCCAAGAGATGGTGCTGACTGACAAAAAAATCTCTCCAAAAGAAGGAGATATTTGGGGGGGGGGGTGTTACCCCCTTTTGCTCCAGATAGTTTTGCCTCTTGAGGAGTTACAGAAATTTAATTTCTTATAGTTGATTGTGAGTTGAGCAGCCTAGGAACTAAGGAAATATCAGCACATCCAAAAGTACTGTGCAACATTTGTGAATATACGACCAGCAAAAAAACCTCACTTTCTTAAACACTACATTTACAACCTAAGGAAGCCATTCCAAATGGCAGGAAAGAAAGTCACTTAGTGATTTGCTTTCTTTGGGGAATTAAAGAGAGAAAGAGGGAAAAAAGTATCTTCAAGGATTTTAATTTAAATGGAACAATCTTAACAAGATTGTGATTCAAAAGAGTTTTAAATGGATAAAAGGGACAATATTTTTAGAAAACAGAATATTTTTTTCTGACAGGCATGCCTTTGAAAACAGGGCAAGAAGTCCTCAACTTATGACCACATTTGGAACCCAATTTTGGTCACTAAGCAATGAGGTTATTAAGCAAATCATCATGTAACTGGACCTAATTTTATAACCATTTTTACCATGGTTGTTAAATGAATCATCATAGACATTAAACAAATGATGTCATTAAGTGAATCACATGGTTATTAAACAAATCTGGCTTCCCCTATTGACTTTGCTCATCAGAAGCAAGCTAAGAAGTTTACAAATCTTAATCACATAACCACTGAACCAAGGGTGGGTTCTACTTACCTCTACTACCGGTTCGCAAGGGGGCCGCACGCACGCTCTTCTGCATAAGCATAGAAGCTTCTGTGCATGCGCAGAAGCATTTTGATGATGTCAGGGTCGGTGGGCGGAGCATCCCGCCGGTTTTACTACCGGTTCTATAGAACCAGTGCGAACCGGGGGCAACCCACCACTGCACTGAACGCTACAACCATCATAAACTAACTACTATTCACCAAGTTAAGCTTCTACAGGCAGCTATCCACATTAACAGTGAGAGAAATGGAAATAAAGATAAATTATGCAAAGCAAAGAAATTTTGAATTTTCAAATAAAACAAGGAAATGATTGGCATATAAATTGTGAAAAGAAAAAGAAGTATTAAAGTTATAAGAAAGAAATACTGCGGTAACAGATATTACTATTATGTGAAAAGTGTTTTGTTGCTATTACTTTATATGAAGGTCGAGAAATTTCTTCTTAAAAAGTGGATGAATATTAACATAAATAGAATTTACTAAAGTTTACAGAGAATCAGAAACAGATTTTGAATGGATCTATGACAATAAGGAAAGTGTCTGAAGCTATTTTAAAGACCAAAACAGGAAAGCCACCTGGTTCAAACGGCCTGTTTTTGAGGATGAACTTTTACAACCTTTTATAACAAACAATGAATATTATTTTACAGAATGGAAGATCCGTGATAGCTAGAAAAAGGCTAAAATGGCCTTGATACCTAAGAGGACCAAGACTTTAACAAGAAATTATTGTCCAATATCTTCACTGAATGTAATGTCTCTAAATTGTTTATGATAATTTTGACTAAAAGATTGAAAATAATTTCACATGAATTTTATTCATGAAGATCAGTGTGGACTTTTACCTAAAAGGCAATTACAAGATAATATTAGAAATGTTTTGGATATTCTGGAATATGGAACCTCACAATGAAAAACAAATAGTATTGCTATTCTTAGATGCACAGAAGACCTTTGACAATTTAAACTGGATTTTCTTGTGTAAAGAACACTCTCAAGGGTATATTTCAGCAACATTACTCCTTGTTTGATTACCTATGTCAAAACAGTTGCACATTTTAACAAACTGTTAAAACTGAATCTCTCTTGTAGTGGTGAATAAGGATCCCTATATCCCACACCAATGAAAAATAACTTTCCAATTATAGCCTGAAGTTTCTTTTTTGCCATCTTAATCGAAGCATATAATCAAAGTGAACCCATTTGGTATAATAGTCAAAGGCACTGGGCACCAGACTAGAAATCCTACCGTACTTCTGCCTCAGACACAAAGGGTGTCTAAGAGACAGGATGATTTTGAGCCAGTTCGCTTTCTCTCTTTGCTTGGACTGACAGATTTATTAAAATATAAACCTTGTATTTAAAATAGCTAATTATATTCCTTAAAAGAACTGATTTTAGAATCTGAATTTATAAAGCTGGAAGCTGCTAGTCCAATCCCCTTTTTCTGATCAAAGCTTCCATTTGGATGGCTCAGTGCTTTTATCTCTACTGCCTATTGGGCAGAAAGATGAAGAGGTAACTTGTGTTGCCTTGAGATAGAATCACAGGGATGGAAGGGAACTTTGAGGTCTTCTAGCCAACCCCCTGCCCAAGGAAGCAATCCATATACAATCCAGGAAATTAGTTGTCCAATCTTTTCTTCCGGTGATGGAGTACCCACAATTCCAGGAAGTAAGCTGTTCCACTGGTTAATTATTCTCACTGTCAGGAAATCGGTCCTTAGTTCCAAGTTGGATCTTCCTCTGATGAGCTTCCATCCACTGCTTCTTGCCCAGCCCTCAAGTGCTGTGGAGAATAAATTGACCCCCTCTTCCTTGTAATAGCCCTTCAAGTATTAGAAGACAACTATCATGTCACTCTTAGTCTTTCCCTTCGTTAGGCTAAACATACCTAATTCCCTTACCCATTCATCATACAATTTAGTCTCCAGAGCTCTTATCATCTTTGTTGCTCTTCTCTGCACTTCTTCTAGGGCCTTAGCATCTCTTTTGTATCATGGTGACCAGAACTGGATGTAGTATTCCAAATGAGGACTCACTAGTGCAGTATAGAGAGGTACTATCACTTCCCGTGATCTTGATGCTACCCCTCTGTTGATGCAGCCTAGAGCTGTGTTGACTTTTTTGACAGCTGCAGCATATTGCTGATTCATATTTAAGTGGTGATCCACCAGGATACCTAGATCTCTCTCACAGGCATTGCTGTTGAGCCAAGTACTGCCTATTCTTACCTGTTCATCTGTTTTTTTCCTGCCTAACCTTACTTTTCTCACTACTGAATTACATCTTGTAGGATAAGGTCCAATGCTCAAGTCTGTCAAGATCCTTCTGAATCATGAGTCTATGTTCCAAAATGTTAGCAATTTCCCGCAGCAAACTTGATGAGTGCTCTTTCAATCCCCTCATCTTGGTCCTTTATGAAGACATTGAAGAGCACTGAGCCTAAGACAGAGCTGTGAGGTACCCCACCATGCTCCCCACCACATAGATGTAGCTCCATTCAGGACCACATGCTGAGTGTGGTTGGTCAGCCAATCACAAATCCATCTGGTGGTGGATTAGTCTATCCTGCACTGTCCCAGCTTGCCAAGAAATAGGCTATGGTCTACTTTGTCACTAAAGTCTAAATATAGTATATCCACAGCATTTTTCTCCAGTCATATTTGCAAAGCATCAAATATATTACCTGATTTCACATGCAGCTGACAGTCTGAAAAACAAAATAGGATTCAATGCATTAATGATGCTAATTCACCTGTTTTTCTAGCTTCTTTTAATGTACTGTCTGAAAGTAAATCCATTTATGAGAGTGAAAGTATCCACTTCTAGTTATAAAAATAATTCCATGTTTAATAACTTGCTATGTAATATATTGATACAAGTATAACTAATTCTAGAAACTATTTTTTTTAAGTCATGCAATCTTCTGATTGTTATACTTTTTAAAGAATACTGGGAATGAGGGTCTGCTCCAAGAACAATCCCTAAGAACGTGAATACATTGGTGGTACAAGCAAAAATAGCTCTTCTTTATTCGTCACCGAAAACTCATAAACAAATTCAGCTTCTAGGAAAGAAGACATGTGATCCAGTAGTGGGTTTCAATTTAGTTTGCTACCGGTTCGCTCGCGTGCGCGCACAACGCTTCTGCGCATGCACAGAAGCGTCCGAGCGGGTGGGCGGAGCCTCCCGCCACTGCCACTACCAGTTCGCCCGATCTGGGGCGAACGAGTAGCAACCCACCACTGATGTGATCTCATGGCCTGGCAACAGGTTAAAAACTTGGGAACAAAGAACAGGAATAAGGGAGAAATGCTCATATTGGGGAAATGTACATAATGGCCAGTGGTGGGATTCAACCAGTTGGCACCACTTCAGGAGAACCGGTTGTTAACTTTCTGAGCAATTTGGCAAACTGGTTGTTGGAAGAAATCATTAGGGCAGAGAACCGGTTGTTAAATTACTTGAATCCCACCACTGATAATGGCCCACCTACATAGATATTGATGGTCATATCTGTGTTTTTTAACTTGTAAGTAAATAATCAAGAGTTAGGACTAAGAAGACAAATGATATACTTGCTGAGGGCAGCCAACTGTTCAATGTGGTAAAATCAAAAAGGGATTATTAGGAGCTTCCAAATGTTTCCTCCAAAACAGGCTTACTATGACTGGATTTTCCAGCTATTCTTATCTTAAAAAGATGCTGTGTTCTTCATTATTCCATGGGTTAAATTATACATAGAGTTCACTGTCAGCAGTTGTGGTAACGGAAATAGATCCAAAAAAAGTTTTAGGAGATTGGATTAGTGCATGAAAGATCAGGTGGCTACAATTCTGATGTCAGTTTTCTGTCCCCTAAATCATAATCAGCATGTCTTACATATTTGTTGCTGCAAAGTGACAATGCAAGAGGACTATAAGCATCGAGTCCAGCCCAAAGTATCTTGTATGCATCCAGTTGGCCACTGTGAAGTATAGAAGGTTGGGCTAGATGGCCAATGGACTGATTTGGCATAGCTCTTGTCTTTCTCTCTCTGAAGCAAATCTATAGGTCTGGAGGATTTATTTCCTTTTTCTAAACATACAATGTGATTGAGTGGTTTTCCAGCTTTGTTTAATGGGTCTTTCTGCACAGAAATTACTTCTTTTCAGTGTTTCCTGGATTGTCTTTGTGACTATAGAAATGACATCAATCATTTTGCAAAGAACCTGATGTCCTTACAGGGATTGCTCATTGCTAATGGTCAAGTGAGGATACGCCATAAATTACAGGGTTCAAGTGCAGTGCAGTGCCTCCTTCAACAGTCATTAAGAGTCTAGAGTATTTCCAGATTTTTCAGACTAAAGAAAGAAAGAAAAATTAAAGAATACAAATCTGAAATCCAAATCTGACTGATGTAGTTCAGGTGTGATCACCCCCTAAAAAAAGGCTGGCTCTCATGATTTGCTGATACCACCAGCCTAAAATGTTTTTCTGACATATCACTTACCCAATGTTGGTGTTGACTAATTTCAACACCAGCCTACAAATCATTTAATGCTCTGCAACTAACACACTTATTTTCTTAATGTATTTTGTGTTGTTACTGAAAATAAATCTGTTCTTAAAAGTGTTGAGGTAAGTGTTAGGCCTAATTCTAGCTTGACTTCAAAATTTGTACAGAAGTGACTAAATACTCCATGCTTCCTCTCCTCATGTCTGAGGTCTACGCTTCTGAAAGCAAATGTTAACAGTAACTTAGTAGTTTTTACTACGTATTCCTTCCCTCCCCATGTATCTTCCTGCAAAGATTCCTGCATAAAAAATTCAAAAAATTATTATGACTAGAATCAGGACCTGAAATTAACTGGCCATGTGTTCTAGGCATACAACTGAAACAGAAACTTCTGATCAGTATCTCTATTCCTTTCCATGTAAAGATTAGCTTCTTCCTTTGACCAAAGGATTCCATACATGCCATGGGCACAAACCTCTAGATCAGAGGTGTCAAACTCAAACTCAAACTCAAGGCTCAGGGGCCAGATCCGGCCCGCAGGGTGCTTAGCTCTAACTTGCGGGACCATCCTGGAAACACCAAAGCACCAGCCTGCGGTGCCTCTGCCAGGGAAAATGGAGCTCAGGAGGGCTGCAGGAGGTCCTCCTGAGCTCAGTTTTCCCTGGCAGAGGGTTGCAGGAAGCCATTGCAGCCAAAAATGGAGCTAGGGAGCCCTTTTTCATTGGCAGAGAGCTCGGGCCACCACCGGTGCCCCCGACACTAATGACGTCGATGCCATGCCACTCTGGCCACACCCACCCTTGCCCCCCAATGTCAAACACAACCCTGATGTGGCCCTCAATGAAATCAAATTCGACACCCCTGCTCTAGATCTAGATACTTAAAAAAAATGATACAAATAGCCTAGGACAATAACCCACTTCAAAATAAAATAATAAAACATCTTTCTGTACAACAGAAATTCTGTTTCCTACTAAATATTTGCATCATTTCTTCCCATTGACCATGTATCCAGTACATTAACCATCATCTGATTCTTCTCTACATAGGTTAGCATCAGCCGTTCCAAATTAAAGGTTACTTAATTTATTGTTGTCACAGCCATACATAGAAGAAAAAAACTCATTCAAAAAGACTAGAATTCTGCAAGGATCTTGGTTATGTTTAATTCATATTAGGTCATTTAATCATCAGGTACTTCTAAACTAAAATGCCACCAAATTAAAAATCAAATTAAAACACAACTATGAATCTTATAAAACTCAACTGTTTTAAAATTAGTTCTATGTAACAGAACTACTTTAAAACTGATATATTAACACTAGGTATTCCTGGGCCAATTCTTCATAAGCTCTTAGGAACTATATTTCAGTACTGTAAGTATGTTACACTGCAGTGTAATATATTGCAAGCAATCACAATACAGTCTTGAACACCATGATTTATACCATTTTGTATAATGCACTTAGAAGCTTTGTGAAAGAAGATTGCATTGCCTCCACATCCCTGTTCCCCATATTCCCCAGGGTTGGGGAACCCAGTGAATATGATGGGCTTTACCACTGGGGCATGAGAGTCAAGAAAACTGTCCTTAAAAGTTTTCTACAAACATAACTCTAATTCACTAATCAGGTTTGCCCAATCTTCTGTGAAACATCTGAGAATAGTCTATGGTTCCAGAAAGAATCCCTGCCCCATCTGTTTCTTACTTCTGGTTTTAATATAATTTTTAAAATTTTTAATGTGGGTAGATTTCATATTTTAACATATTTTAATCATTCTTCTATCTGTAAGCTTCTCAAAGTCACCTTACTGGGGAGTAGGGTGGCATAAAAATTAATTAATTAGCTAATTAGAATGAGGAGATAATCTAATTGGCTTCCATTGACTAATTATAGATGTCAGTTCTGATTCCTTTCAATTACATCAAAATCATGACTTATCTTTAAGATCTGCTCATCTTTTTGTTGCCATAAATAACACAACTACCTCCTTGGAAACTGATGATCTAAAAGTTCACAGCCCATTTTTCTCTCTCAAGAAGGACAAGGTTCAGGAGAAGCCAGAAGGGTCACTGAGAAGGACAGAACAGGTAAACTAACGATCTTACTCATTTATCCAGTATGCAGCTTCTCTAATGAAGAGCTGTGTTGTAGACAAGACTTCCTTTCCATGCTAGAGATCCAGAAATGAATTGTTCCCTGTGTTCTCTGATACAGAGAAACAGATGTCTCCTATCAAGACTCAGCCAACTTCCGTTTTCAGCTTGCATTAACACAATAAGGTCATGCAGTTAATGAATAATTATTATTTTCTACCTAACAACAAATATCATTTTATCTCACTCATTTTGTCTCTGAATTGCTAACAATGATTATGTGCCATCAAGTTGGTGTATCAACTCTTAGCAGCCGCAGAGCTAGATTTTCTCCAGGAGGAAAAACACAAATGCAATTATCCCTAAAATAAAATTATCTGTCCGTTTGTGCTTAAGATTTGTAAACTAAGATATTCTCATCAATGTGTTGTTCAAAACGGTTAGGATAGGCTTGTTACCAGTTTGACTGACATTCCGTATAAAAAAATAAATCTCTTGCTTAAGTTTAATATTTATTATGGAAGGATACACAAATAGCAAAGAGAAATTTTGGTTGTACCGATATTTTCATCTGCAAGTGTATGCTTTATATGAATGCCTCATGTTTTTATAATGATATAGCAGTGGGGGAAAAAGAAATGACTACAGGTATAATAAGAGTATTATTAGCAAGGAATACAAATATGGAATTAGCATTCTAGCTTGGCATGGACCTTTTTTCCCACTTAAAACAAAGCATTCTGGTTCAATAAAACCATCTTGCTGTAAACAAAAGAGACAAACCTAAGAAAATAGTAAGAAAACTAACCAATACTACCAAACTGAAAGTAAATCAAATCTTATTCTTTCATCACTTGATCACCTTCATAGGACAATTAATGCTCAATTTATGCATCCCTTGTGCTGTTCATTACACAGCATGTCATTCTTAATAAGAACATGCAGACATTAATTCAAACTTACCATCCTGACTAACATTTCCCAATTCCTTACAACTAAAGCATTTCTGACCAAATATTGAGGGTAGACTTTTTTAAAAGTTGCAGTGTTGTTTTTGCTTTAAACACTGCAAAAATTAATTGTGAATCTTTTTATTTCAAAAGGCCACTAGAATATACAAAAGCTACCAACATTTCTTTACAGAATGTAAAAGCATCTTACAATGTAGCCCAAAAGTTTCAAAAGGAACCCCTAAAGTTCTAGAAAAATTTTATGGTAGATAGAAAGGGACAGAAGACAAAACTTGATGGCTAAAGAGGTCTGCCTTTCATATTCTTAGATATCGTACTATTATTTTAGAAAATATTCTCCTTACTAGGGGAGTTCAATTGTTATTGTCAAGGGATTGTAAACCACATTCGATTCAGAAGTCAACAATATTTTAAATAAGTTTTTTAATACAGTTTCGTTCAATTTAAATGCAATAAAGATTTATTTAAGTCCATTGATTTCATGAGTTTATGAATGTGTACTTTGCCATTCAGCTATGGCCTTGTCAGAGAGCATGTTATTTATTTCTTAAGCATAGAAAATATTTTTTTTAAAAAATACTATTTTTCTAATAAAATCTTAAATTATTTAAAAGGAGGAAACCAGAGCAGGGCTACAGGTAGTCCTTGATTTACAACAGTTCATTTAGTGACCATTCAAAGTTACAATGGCACTGAAAAAAGTGGCTTACACACTTATGACCTTTGCAGCATCCCCATGATCACATAATGTGGATGGATGCTTGGCAATTGGTTTATATTTATGAACATTGTTCTGTCCCAGGGAAATATGATCGATCCCCTTGTGTGACCTTCTGACAAGCAAAGTCAATGGGAAAACCAGATTCACTTAACAACCAGGTTACTGACCAGCGGTGAAATGCTACCGGTTCACACTGGTTCGGGCGAGCCGGTAGTGATAAAAACTACCAGTTCAGGTGAACCAGTAGTAAAGAAAAGCTATCAGTTCCTCCAGTGGTGGGTTTCAAACATTTTTACTACCGGTTCTGTGGGTGTGGCTTGGTGGGCGTTGCAGAGGAAGGATACTATAAAATCTCCATTCCCACCCCACTCCAGGGGAAGGATACTGCAAAATCCCCATTCCCTCCCCACTCCTGGGGGAAGGTTACTGCAAAATCTCCATTCCCACCCCATTCCAAGAGAAGGATACTGCAAAATCCCCATTTCCTCCCGATCAGCTGGGACTTGGGAGGCAGAGAATAGATGGGGGCGGGGCCAGTCAGAATTTTTACTACCGGTTCTCCAAACTACTCAAAATTTCCACTACCGGTTCTCCAGAACTGGTCAGAACCTGCTGAAACCCACCTCTGGGTTCCTCCAAAATGGTATTTCCAATGATCAGCTGTGCTGCGTGATTTAAAATCGCTATAAAGCAGGAAAACCTGCTTTCTAGTGAATCTAAATCGCGCGGCACAGCTGTTCCCCCCTCACTGTTCTACCTACCTTCCCAAGCCTCCTTTTTCCATGCAAAGTGCACGTTTGGCAGTACTGTGCATGCATGCATGCAGCATGCATTTGGTGCGCATTGCGCATTTGATGCACACCGTGCATGCATGGGCAGCAAACCGGAGAAGATTTCACCACTGTTACTGACTTATCAACTGCAGTAATTCACTTAACAATGGAGGAAAGAAAGGTCATAAAATGGGACACATTTAACAAATGTCTCACTTAGCAACAGAAATCTTGGGCTGAACTGTGGTCATAGGTCGAGGACTACCTTTATGGTGTGGCTGGAAGAGGGTGCTAGAAAATGTAACAGTTATAAGATACAATAAGTATCTTATAGAAACACTCAAAAAGCAGGAGAAAACACACTTTTTTCCCTTGATATACAATATACAGAAAGAAGGGCATGTAAGAATGTTTAGGAAAAAATGTGATACTTGTGTGCTTTTCATGGAATAGGATGAAATGCTTCTGAAAATATATCTTCCAGAATGGAATAAGAAAAAATGGAAAACAAAATGCCTAGAGAAACATTTAGGCTGAAATATGAGTGCTTTCAGGCAAAAAGTCTAAGGTAAGTATTATTAAGAGTGTCTTGCTTTTGCTGTAGGAAATAACACTAAAAAAAATAGCAAGAGTTGTTCTGAAGCCCGTACAACTAATGTGGACCATTTAGCACAGGGGTGCTTCAATCTGGCCCGCAGAGCCGCCCTGGAAATAGTGAAGAACCAACCCACAGTGCCTCTGCTACTGAAAGCAGAGCTTGGGAGGGCCACACACAGCCCTCCCAGGCTCCATTTTTGGCCACGATGGCCTCCTGTGTCCCCCAGGCTCCATTTTCCCTGGCAAAGGGCTGCAGGAGGCTATCATGGCCGAAAACAGGATCCCAGACATGAATGACGTCGAGCTGGCCATGCCCATCCCAGCCACGCCCACCCGGACCCCCAAAATCAAACACAACTCTGATGCGGCCCTCAAGGAAATCAAGTTTGACACCCCTGATTTAGCAAAAATCTGAAGTGATGAGGTTTTGTTCCAGTGACAAAAAGGAATCATGACTCCCCTTAGCATTAAAGCAGAACACAGTTCTGTTATGTAGCATAGCTTAATACAGAAAGTTAGCAAACGAGGGTTTTCACGCTCCGTGATTCCAATCTGGGAAATAAATTCACTCTGAAAATCTAATTAAATTGTTTGAGTAATCTGTTTCTACAGTTAAGAATCCATAAAAGTGCTTTGAAGTTTGTTATTAATGGCAGAAAAATAGTAATAGAAGGGTATATTCTACTGTAATACGAGGTTATTGTGGCTGAGGTATGAGGTGTGAAATCTTCTCTATGTACTGTATATCAAGATAAAATATTCTCTGTTGACCTGATTCTAAGCCCACCTCATACGTCTGATATTATGAGTTCATCTATTCCTCTCTTCCTTTCTCCAAATATTTTTACTACATCTTGCTCACACAAAGGTTCTCACACTTAGTTTTTATTATTTATTTATTAAACAAATATACATAGCCACCCAACCCACAGATAGGTGACTCCAAGAGGTTTATGAACATTTTTAAAATCCATCATATAATAAAAATCTATTTTAAAAAACCTAACCCCCTCGCCTGATTTGCCCTCAGTGGTATTGACCGGAAATTCAATTATATTCCTATCCAGACATGGAAACTGAAACAGCTGCACTGTTCTATCTATCAGCCTTGGAGGATACAGTTAATCCTTTCTCTACCAATACCAATAAGGGAACTTTATGCTACCAATTAAATGACCAGGAACAATTAGTCAATGGAATAGCTTAATCCCCAGAGTTGTGGGTGCTTCATCACTGGAGGTTTTCAAAAATAGACATTTGACCAGAATTCTATAAAGCAGTGATGGTTAACCTTTTCGGCACTAAGTGCCAAAACTGAGTGTACCAAAGTGCCAGAACCCAGAACAGAGAAGCTGGCTGTTGCGCATGCGTGCGGCGGCCAGCTGCTCTTCCGGATTCCGAAGCACACATGCGCGGCAGCCAGCTGGTCTTTGCGCGAAGACTAGCTGGCCGGTATGCATGCATGGGCCAGAGCCCGGAAGAGAGCAGCTGGCCAGTACGCATGCCCACAGAGAGGACTCTGCATGCCACTTCCAGCATGCATGCCATAGGTTTGCCATCACAGCTATAAGGTCTCTTGTCTTGAGCAGGGGGTTAGACCAGTAGTGGATTTCAATTTAGTTTGCTGCCGGTTTGCTCATGCGCGTGTGCACGCTCACACGTGTGCACGATGCTTTTACACATATGCACGATGCTTCTGCGCACGTGCAAAAGCATCCAGGTGGGTGGGCGGAGCCTCCCACTGCCACCGCTACCAGTTTGCCCGGTCCAGGACGAACCGGTAGCAACTCACCACTGGGTTAGACCAGAAGACCTCCGAGGTCTCTTCTAAACCCTATGATTTTGTTCTATATTCTAAAATCTCTAGATCTAGAGACTAGAAAGGTGATGAAATGTTGGACCATAGAGGTGGCTGTCAGAAACCATTGGATCTGAATTTAACACAGATCTGTGCACCTTCTACTGTGAATAAGTTATTTATTTATTTATCAAATTTGTATAGCCATCCCTCTTTCAAAATGCAACTCTGAGCAGCACACAACAATCAAATAACAACAAATATAAAGGCAGGCAATATAAAAATATAAAATCCAGTTTTTTAAAAAAGAAATTATATAAACAAATATACCAAACCTATGCAAAGGGAGGATAAGAATGGACACCACACAATGGAGACACCAGAACATATCTCTGGTTCCTTGCAAGCCCAGGCCTGATTACGATAACCAGGTCTTGAGTTTAGTAGATAAAGTGATGGATAAAGTTTTTTATCCTGGCTATTTTGTATTTTAATTTTTTTCTTCTTTTTAGGTATAAATTATTTATTGTTTAAAGTATTTTAAAGTATTCTATAAAGACTTTAGAATGGCACCTGTTAATGTAGACAAATTGAATAAGACCTAGTAACTATATGATAGAAAAACTAATAACACCATGCCCCAAATCACAAGACATTACAATCAGGTGCAGTGTCCAACACAGTCAAAATTTCTGAAGTTATATCTAGTTGAGGTAACTTTGACCCTCTACTACATTTCTCCCTTTTTCCTCTGGAAAACGTAATTTCTGCTCTTCCTCTAGGCAACAGGATAATGTCAAGGTTGAGAAAGACAGAATAGAACTAATGATGTGGAGTAAATCTCCAGGGTTATATCACAATCACAGAGGAACCAAAAGAAAATTGAAATTGTTATTAAAGACAAGAAAGCCTTTTAATGTAAAATACTGCAATATTAGGCAGATAAATAATTCATAAGAATACATCAGCAGTTTAACGCTGTGTTCTTCCATATAATCCAAGTAATCACAGCTTTCAATCACACCTTTCATCACACGATTTCTATAATCTGCTTTGTATGTTTATGCTAAGGCAGATTTTAAACACGGACAATCAAATAAACCACAATTGGCTAAGGAGTGTATATTACAATAAGCCTCAGACCACAAACCTTACTTTAGAAAACTGTGATGACTGAAAGTGTAAAATGCATTAAAACAAAAACAAATATCCATTATGGTGTGGGATGATGTTTGAGTTTAGCTGGTAAGGAATACAAAGCCTTGCCTCTCAAATGACCTTTAAACCTCCCAAATAAAAGAAGAATAAGATTGCAGTCTTATACTGAGATGAAATATATTCCACTGACCTCTAAGTAGCAAGGGCTCTATAAAGGAATTTTACACAGAAGTGGATTAGATGACACTGGTGCGGACATTGGAACAATCTTCCTATAGAAGTTGTAGGCTCTCTACCTTTGGAGGGTTTTAAGAGTGCTCTTTAGAAGGCCAGATCCTGAAGATGAAACTCAAATATTTTGACCACCTAATAAGAAGGAAGGACTCACTGGAGAAGAACCTAATGCTGGGAAAGATTGAGGGCAAAAGAAGAAGGGGACGATAGAGAATGAGGTGGCTGGCTGGAGTCATTGAAGCAGTAGGCGTGAGCTTAAATGGACTCCAGAGGATGGTAGAGGACAGGAAGGCATGGAGAAATGTTGTCCATGGGGTCATGATGGGTCAGACATGACTTTGCAACTAACAACAACAACAAAGAAGAGCTACCTCTCATAAATATTTTAGATGGTTTCCTTGTATACCAAAGAGGACTGGGCTCAATGATTCTTGTGGTCTCTTCTAACTCCTCAATTCTGTGATGCTGAATTACAATTCAGAAGTTACCTGGCCTACAGAATTCGAAAATGATATGCATGTAATATAATATCTATGGGCAAGAATGTCCCCAGAAACTTCAGTTTCCCTATCTCAGGGGTGAAATCCAGCAGGTTCTGACAGGTTCTGGAGAACCGGTAGTGAAAATTTTGAGCACTTCAGAGAACCGGTAGTGGAAATTTTGAGTAGTTCAGAGAACTGGCAAATACCACCTCTGTCTGGCCCCAGAGTGGGGTGGGAATGTAGATTTTGCAATATCTTTCCCCCTGGAATGGGGAAGGAATGGGGATTTTACAGTATCCTTCCCCTGCCACACCCACCAAGCCATGCCCACCAAGCCACGCCCACAGAACCAGTAGGAAAAAAAATTGGATTTCACCACTGCCCTGTCCTAACTGGCTTTTGTTTAGAATCTTTTAATTATAGCAGACATTATCGGAAATGGGCAGGAAAAGCGTCAGTTTCTTTTTCATGTTATACCAGTATGCTGAAAAAGCTCAAAATTTTATGTTCTAAAAACTTTACATGTTTGTCCACCAACCACAAATTGCCCACCTCATACAAAAGCAGTGTGAATTTTCCTTTCTACCTCTTCTACTTTTCAGAGGAATAGTTTGTCAAATAATTTATGCAGGATATGAAGAGTCATAGAATTTTGAAATCATTTTTCTTCTATTATGTAAGATGCCAATTTACTTTGCAGTAAGTAAATAAATAATCATGTATATCTTTGTCAAACATGAAGGTGGTGAATGGGATCATTTAAAGGAATAAAAGATGATGTAAAAAGAAAAACACGATTTTTCAACTTTCTATTCATAATAGTTTTATAAACACACATGTATTATGAACAGAAATTTGAAAAATCAATTTTTTCTTTTTACATCATCTTTTATTTCATGTCGTTGAGCAAAGTGGGGCAATTTGGCTTTATACCAGGGAACTCTTCTGCAAACTAGATTTTTATTCTTCATCAAGTCATGGAGAAAATTATGAATATGAACAAAGTGTACTTTGTATTTCTTGATTGAGAGAAAGTGTATGATTGATTGATTTATCTAATTTATATAAACACCCATCTCACCAAGGTAACTCTGAGCAGTATACAACAAAGCTAAGAACAATGAATAAATAAGCAAAACCACCATTTTCATTAATTATAAAAACATTAAAAAAATAAAATAAATAAACCAGACAAGAACATAATAGATATAGGGATGCTAATGGAGTCACCCCACAAATTCATCTTTGGAGTCCCCAGTCTTGCTGGCACAACCAAGTCTTAAGAGACCGAAGGTAGCTTAGAAGTGATGAGAGCAATGCAGAGGTGACCAAGTAAAGAAGCTTGATTATGCTTTGCATGAATATAGAGTTGATTGCTGGCTATTATTAAAAGAAAAGTGTGTGAGAGAATAAATGGAACACTATACAAATAGTTCAGCATTGAGCAGGGAATATGCAAGGCTGTCTGGTTGTTTGATTGTTTAACTATTTATGGATAAATATATTAGAAATGGCTCTGCTGATTTTAAGAGCTATATTGGTTGAAGCAGGGGTGCTATTCAGCAGGTTCTGGAGAACCGGTAGTGGAAATTTTGAGTAGTTCGGAGAACTGGCAAATACCACCTCTGGCTGGCCCCAGAATGGGGTGGAAATGGAGATTTTGCAATATCCTTCCCCCAGGAGTGGGGAGGGAATGGGGATTTTGCAGTATCCTTCCCCTGGAGTGGGGTGGGAATGGAGATTTTGCAGTATCCTTCCTCTGCCACACCCACCAAGCTACACCCACAGAACGGATAGTAAAAAAATTTGAACCCAGTGGTGGGTTCCACCCGGTTCGGCCCGGTTCAACCGAGCCAGTAGCGGTGACGATATGATGTCACTGAACTGGTTCTCTTTGTTCGGGAGCTGAGCCCTCCTGCGCTGCCTCCTGCATTATTCTTACCTTTTATTTGGCCCTGCCCCCAATCTATTCACTGCCTCCCGAGTCCCAGCTGATTGGCTAGAAGGAAAAAAACTGTTTAAACTCTTGCCGCAGGGCTTCAAAGGGCCGCCCTACAGCTGATCAGTGTTAAAAGGCAGTGTGGTGGTAGACCAGTGTGCTCCAAAAACAAAAGGGTAGACCGGCACTTCCAGAAACAAATGGGTAGACCGGTGCCTCCAAAAACAAATGGGTAGACCAGAACACTCCAAGAACAAATGGGTAGACCGGTACATCTCTGCAAGCAGTTAAAAGCCTGGTAGACCAGTACCTCTGCTAAATCCTAAAGAATTGTCATATGACCATCAGACCATGCCCACATAATAAGCCACGCCCACAGAACCAGTAGTAAAAAAATTTAGAACCCACCCGATTCCACCACTGGGTTGAAGATGTGGATGGCAGCAGAACTTTTGTATGCTCATGATCTTATATCTTTTTCCTGAGGCATTCCTTACTGAATGCTGTGTTTTTTAGTACATTTGTATAGGATTGTGCTGTTGGACCTCAAAGAAACCACAATAAGTCTCATTTTAATACAGTAGGACTGAAGTCTGGTTAATCTTGAATGAAATTATATTATGAGGGAGGAATGCATTTACATTTTTTTAAAGAACCGTTTTTCTATACCACTGGGTCTATATTTGCATGACTGGCATATGGTGTTTGCTATTCTAGAGAATCTGTATTCATTAGTTTAGTGATCAAACACTACCTATAACTACAAGTGTATGATTCATTGCCATTGCCTCAAAATTAGAAGAAGTCTACATTTGAACCCGTTCATATTTCATATTATCTTTTGCACACTTCTCTTTCTTTAATCACAAACAGATGAAGTAATAGAAGAAAATTAAAAATAAATGATCAGGTATGGTACAGTTCCCAATCCAAATTAGCCATACATAATCTGCCAATTAAAAAAGAAGTCACTCTTACGACCAATTACTTCATTAACTGAAAGCTTCTTTTCTACATATAGCAATCAAATAAATTATTGTACATAATGATGTTTTCTCACAATTATTTTTACATATCTATCTGGCATCTAATGCCACAAGGTAATGTTTGTTTAATGAGAGATGCTACTAGGTGATTTTTTTTCATTCAGTTATTCATAAATCTAGAGCTATTTCCTTATCTTAATCATTCCTTGCCAGAATTTTATTTTTGCAACCTTGCTAAAATTGTAAATCTAGGACGTGAGGAGAGAAAATAGCCAAACAATTTTGCTACTGTGGTTGACATCAATAACATATCCTGACGAGGGGTGGGTTCTACTTACCTTTACTACTGGTTTGCAATGGGAGCGCGCTTGTGTGCTTCAGCACAGGTGTGCGTGCTTCTGTGCAGAAGCTTCTGTGCATGCACAGATCGTCAATTATGATATCTGGGCAGGTGGGCGGAGCCTCCCGCTGCTTTTACTACCGGTTCTAAAGAACCGGACAAAACCGGGAGCAACCACTGATCCCACCCCCCACCCCCACAAAAAAAAGAAAAGAAAATCCTACATCATGGTGTGTACATGAGAAGAGAGATGTGCTAATAATGCTGCTTTTTTTCATCATGCATTTAGTCATATGGCATATATGTTGGGCATTAATGAGCCAAGGTGGCACAGTGGTTAGAGTGCAGTTCTGCAGCTACTTCAGCTGACTGCTAGTTCAGCAGATCAGCGGATCAAATCTCACCGGCTCAAGGTTGACTCAGCCTTCCATCCTTCCGAGGTGGGTAAATTGAGGACCCAGATTGTTAGGGGGCAATATGCTATTTAGTATACTGTCTTTGGTGTAAGCCGCCCAGAGTCCTCGGAGAGTGGGCGGCATAGAAATACAACTAATAAATAAAATAAATAAATAAATACAACTTTTGCCATTTTTAACATTATTTGAGTGTATTGAGCACTATCGGCCATAAAACTGAATATAATGAACATGTCAATTAATTAATCATATCAATTTCAGAGCAGGCTCAGGAAGAGATAGTTTTTATGTACACATAGTACTACAAGCTGGGAAAAAAAAACCAAACTCCAAGCCAAACTATATCCCAGAAGCAAAGAGGTACCGGAACCTGAATGCGTTGTCAAGATGTCCAGTCGCCCACTATCTACTGCAGAACACAATATTCTCCAGAAAGGTCTCAACTATAAATAGATGATACTAATCAGTGAGAATTCTTTGCAGCCTTAGAAGCAGCATTTAAGCCCACAGAACCTACAACAGAGACCCAAGAAAACATAAAGCAGACAATAATCCTACAGATCAGAAGAACACAGAACTAGCTCAAAGCAGAGGACAGAGACGCACTCAAAAATCTAAAGAAAAACCAAACCATCATCATCCTGTTATCAGGCAAAGGCCAATCTACAATTGTTGTATATGTGGGACAAACGTCGTGGAAGATACGGCGCATATAATATTTGAATGTAGGTTGTATGAGGAAGTAAGAAAACAATATCTGTCCCCAATTATAAATAAATTTACCCACTGGAATGTAAGGCATAAATTAACATTTCTATTGAAGGCAGACTCTCCTCCCCTGGTAAGGGCTATCACTCGCTATCTTAAAAGGATGACAGCAATACGAGCCAGTTACATTGAAAAAATTTCATTGATTGTAAGAAAGACGAGCTGAGTTAGAGAGGAGCTATCTTATTTGGGTTATCTAGTTTTGGAAATTTAGTTATTGAACTTCGATATTGTTAAATTTTAATGTCATATACCATATATTTTTACACTGTTATTTCTGTAACTGTTTGTTTTATCTTTCCCTTTTTTTTTTTGAAAAGGCCTTCATGCTATTCGATAAAATACAACAACAATAATTGTCATGGACAGATCACAATACACACAAAAAATCAAAGAATTACTAGAAGACAAATAAATCTATATCCCTGCATGCACCAACTTGGTACAGAAATTTGACAACTTCATCAAGAGAAGTTGGCCTAATCATGAAAGTCAGATAACAAAAGAAAAACAGTGGCAGATGAAAACCAGGGGATCCATTTTCCCACTTCTATGGATATCCAAAAATACACAAGCCCAATATACCTCTTTGTCCGATGGTATCATTGCCAGGGCCCCACATACAATACAGTCAAAGAATTTACAATAAATTTGAACATCTCACAGAGGAGGGTAAATATTCTATCAGCTCCCAATTACAGTTCTTTCAGAAAATCAAAGACCTAACAATAGAAGACGATAAAATGATGGTTTCATTTGATGTCAAGGCGTTCTTTATATCCATAGACCCTTTCACCAGAACTGGTGAAAGAATTTATGGCTGCAGTACTACACAACACATCCAACTTAACTAAACGCACATTGAACTATCCAGAATCATGGACTTCATCAAACTTTGCCTCACTGCCTATTTTCAATTTGATGGACAATATGCCAACAAATTAGAGGAATATCCATGGGAATCACTCCCAGGATTCATAGCAGAGATTGCAATGCAATGTCTAAAAATTGTAGCACTCCTATGCATACAACCAAAAGTATGCATCTTATATGTACAGGACACCTTCAGCATAATACAAAAGAAAAAACTACAGAAGACACATGAAACAAGCAATATCTTAAAAGGAATAAAATTCACAAGGAAAGAAAAAACAACTTCCTGCAGAGAAATTCATGACAAATTAGAAACAAATACTTCATTATCAAAATAACAACCCAACGTGTCACAAGAATTGCTGTGAACATTATTCTGATGAGCAAAAACACACTGCAACAACCCAGAACACCAGAAATGCAACAACATTTTTCAACAAAATGGATATCCACACAACTTTATCAAAAAGTACCTGACCACTCAACCCACCACAATGCAAGTAATACAAACTGTAAAAAGGATAGCACAGCCATACATCAGAAATATCTCAAACACAACCAACAGACTACTACAACCACAAGGCACCACCCTAATGCACAAACAAACTAAAGCCTTCCAAAATGTCTTAAATAAACCAAAAGGCCCAGTAGACCCAGGGAAAAAAAAACAGGAATTATCTCCAACATGCAGTATAAAGACTAACAGTAACTATATAAGACAGACAGGCAGAAAATTAGCAGAGCATGTCCATGAACATCAGCTAGCAGTCAGAAGAGACCATGAAAACTCCTTCATCTCACAACATATGGACAGACTCAACAATAGGGGAACTGAAAAACTGTAAGGAACTTAGACCAACTAAATCCCAAAATGGAAGCTTGGCACTCAGACAAATCCGCCATCAATGGAACATTCAGATAAACCATATTTACACATCATTCAAAAGAGACAATAAAAAAACCCTAAAAATGAAACAAAAAGATTAGAACACATCCTTCTTCAATATCCAACACCTAGAGAAGCAGAGATTAACACCTGACAAGCAATCAAGAAGAAAATAATAATACCCTAAAGGAGGAAATACTAGTAGTGGGATTCAAATTCCATCGCTACCATTTTGCTCGTGGGTGCACATTCACTCGCGTGTGTCACTTCTGCACATGCACAGAGACAACCAGGCAAGTGGGCGGAGCCTCCCGCTGCCACCACTATCAGTTCGCCTGATCCGGGGCGAACCGGTAGCAACCCACCACTGGGATATACCAAGGAGAAAACCACACCCCCACCAATCCTGGAAGGGTATGTTACTATATATAAACAGAGAATAAACCCCACAATCACAAGCACTAATAGTGTTTCCTAGTCAAATAATGAAACATCTCCAAGCAAATAACCCAGGTTAGAAAGGTTTGCCAGAAGATCTTTTCAATCTAACCCTTCACAAATATTTTATCTCCATTTCTAATTTCTGTTCTGAAAATGATTATATACAAAAATTATGTTGAAAAAATAGTACCATAATATTTTTCAACAAACAGCATTACCTGACCTCTCTCCGGAACTACCCAGATAATCTTTTTTTTCCCAATAGGCTACTGAGTAGTATATTCCAAGTCACGACTGCATAACTCCCTAAACCATAAATCATGATGTAAAAGTTCAGTTCACATGGCACACTGGTGCACAAACAAGGATATCACATTCTGGCAGTAAACCCAGCCAATAATTTAAAGAGTCTATTAGACAATCCTATCCATAATCCAGTGGTGAAATCTAAAATTTGTTACTACCGGTTCTGTGGGCGTGGCTTGGTGGGGGGGGGGGTAATGTGACTGTGTGGGCGTGGCCATTTTTTTTTTTACTTACTTTTAAAACCATTTTTTCTACAACCTCTTCGGCGAACAGGTTGTAAAAAAATGCTTTCAAAAGGCTCTGACGATCCCAGCTGAGTTGCCTGATCAGCAGAGGCTTTTTTAAAAAAAGCTGAGTTGCCGATCAGGCAACTCAGTTGGGATCGTCAGAGGCATTTAAAAGAAAAATAGGGGTTTTTTTCTTTTAAATGCCTCTGACGATCCAAGCTGAGTTTTTTAAAAAGCCTCTGTCGATCAGGCAACTCAGCTTGGATCGTCAGAGGCATTTAAAAGAAAAAAAGGATTTTTTTTCTTTTAAAAGCCTTTGACGATCCCAGCTGAGCCATGCAATCATCAGCGGCTTTTTTTTTTTTACTTTTAAAAGCATTTTTTCCGCTGAAGAGGTTGTAGAAAAAATGCTTTTAAAAGTAAAAAAAAAAGCCTCTGATGATTGTGCTGCTCAGCTGGGCATGGTGCGGGGGACAGGGATTTTTGCTACTGGTTCTCCAAACCACCTGCCTCCATCGCTACTGGATCGGCCGATCCGGTCTGAACCGGGAGCATTTCACCCCTGCCATAATCTCAAAAATGGACTCATACTGTATATTAATATGAAGGATAATAAGATAACTATCTCAGGTACTATGCAAACCAATGAGAGGATACAGTTTTTCTAGTTGGAATCCTTCAATCTTTCCTTCTAGGTATGATTGAAAAGTATGCCAAAGAAATGACTCGGAGGGAATGTTCTTTGAATTTGGTACCTCCCTTAATGTGGAATTGCCACTCTGACTTCACATATTTAGTGGGAGATTAGCTTGTTTCTCTCTCCCATTACCTTTCTCCTTCCTTCTGCCAAGCTCTGGTAAAGCTGGTCCTGACAACACAACTCCTTGGTCATGTGGAACCTCATGGAGATAAAAGTCAAACATTGACTTTCGTAGTCAAATTGTCTTTAAAAGAGTTATTACCTTACCACAGATGTTCTTATGGATCATTTCCTTTCAGCATTTGAAATTTGTATAGACCAAAGCACTAACTACTATGAGTAAAGCATATATATTTTATAAGTATTACGTAACAACATAAGGACTAAACAGCTGCAGAAAGAAAGAAAAAACACTCCCAAGAAGTACTAAGCATTAACAATAGTAGACTGATTTGACACTCTTCATGTTAACATTTTCTTTTAACACACAGTTTAACTAGTTCGGTACAGTAGAAATCTGAATCAAGATTATTATATTTTATTTTGGTTTTACTTTATCTTATCAAAGGACCTTCCATGCAATGGTTTAATACTTATAATTCCATTCACCAAAGAGAATTGTTGAGCAAAGCTATAACAATATTTCAGCTCCGGGAAAACTGCATTTTTTTCCAATAGTGATTGCAACATTTTGTTCCTGAGAAAGCACTGCATCTCTTTCTCACCCAAGCTCTTGTATAATTAGCATACCAAGGACAAGAGACAGTGCTATGTAGTGCTATATGGAATGAAAAAAATTGTATGGGATGGTAACATGCATATATATGTAGTCAGTGACTTATGATCACCATTAGGCTGGACCGAGCGGAGCAGCGGAGCAGGCAATGGAGTGCGCCTGTGCAGCTGGCGCATAGAAAAGGGTGGCGGCGTGTTGGAAAAATGGAGCTGGAAGTCAGTCATTTTTGCTTCAAGAAGCCTGTAGCCGCATCTTTTTTTCGGTGCAGCTGGACTCTGGCGGCTGCAGGCATCCTGCAACAAGGGGGTAGAGATGCAGGCTGATAGGGAGCCCAGCGGTGACAACGGCTCAGCCCTAGCTTGCCTTCCCTGGCAACCAGACATAGGAGGAAGGGAAGATCGCAGCCACGGGATGACAAAAGAGGCGGTCATGGGGGAGGAAGTGGGGAGATTAAGGGCCAGGGCCTCTGAAGGAGGGGAAACAGGGCAATGCGTCATGCTTAAGGGAGAGCGGGCAGCGGGCGGAGGCTCTGGGGCAAGACCGAAGCCAGGGAATCTCGCATTCCCCAACCTGGCTGATGTGGGCAGTGAGCAAGCAGACCTCCAGGGCAAGGCCCAGGCCAGAGCTGGGGAATGGAGCATTCCCCGACCTGGTCGAGGTAAATGGCGAGTGGGCGACAGTTCTGGGGCAAGGCCAGAGCTGGGGAATCATGCATTCTCTGACCTTACCGAGGGCAGGAGACATGCATTGCTTAACTTTGGTTAGCTGAGCTAAGCAGTCATTGGTGAGGCAACTGGCGAGGCGATTAGCTGGGCCATGTAGCGAAGGCAACATATATAGGGTGGGGGTGGGCGGGGTGAGCATCGAGCAGCTGAAAGGGGTGAGCGAGCGGTGACAGGGCGACTGAGCGGGGGCGTGGCCAGCCAGAAGTGGCTACCAGTTCGGCGACCCAAGCCAAATTGTCGCTACCGGTTCTCCCGAACCGGTGCAAACCGGCTGACTACCACCTCTGGTTAGAATGCAGTACTGCAAGCTACTTCTGCTGACTGCCGGCTGACTGCAATTTGGCAGTTCGAATCTCACCAGGCTCAAGGTTGACTCAGCCTTCCATCTTTCCAAGATCAGTAAAATGAGGACCCAGATTGTTGGGGGCAATATGCTGATTCTGTAAACTGCTTAGAGAGTGCTGTAAAGCATGGTGAAGTGGTATATAAGTCTAAATGCTATTGCTTTTGCCTTTGTGGCACTTATGGAATGGAGAAATAGAAAACCAAACCCAGAGATGCTGACCAAAAGCTTCTATCCTCCACTGCAATGTTCAAGATTGTATCTCATCCTTTAATTATCTTAAATTACAATATACTTTATTTTGAAAATGTCAGTATGTCATGAGTCTTGATGGTAGAAGCTCCCCACCAGTCAATAACTGTGTTCCATGTGCCTCAGTGTATGCTGGCCACATAACCATAGAAGTGTTTTTGGACAAGGCTGTCACCCTTGGCTAAGAAATGGAGATGAGCACCCCACCCCCTAGAGTTAGGCATAACTGGACAGGGGAAACCTTTACCGTTACACTCAATTTAAATATAATTCCCCCATAATATTTTAATTTCCTTTCCAGATCCAAATACAATCATTTTGCATCTAGTCAGAACTTCATACACTTTTGTGATTTTTAACCCACAATTAAACGCAAACATCCTCCACTACTAACTCCTTCCAAGCAATTATCTGGAGATCTTATTTCAGAAGAGTCCATCGTTTTCTTGACTAGCTGCCTAGTTTTCAACAAAAATACAGCCAAAAGATATAAAGGGAAATAATTTTTCTAATTATTCAGCATTTCTAAAGGAGGTTATTTTCTAAATACAATAGAGTAGTTCAGAAACATTCTCCATAATGACATGTCAGTTCATGGAAATCATATGTCATCATGAATGTACTGTATATACTTTCTGCTGAAATATTAATATGTGTAATCAAGGAAATTGGACAATATCATTATCTATTTTTGTCAATAATATGATCCTGTCCAAGTTGTCACAGGAAGCAATTGTCTGTTTCCAACTCCACCATTAACGTCATGAAACTGTAATAATGGTAAGTTACCAGGACTCACTAAGATGATTTCTCTGCCTTTGCTTTCTCATGCCCTTGGATGATGTTATAATAGTAATTCAGATGAATCTTCAGTTTTATAACTGTAGGCCAGTGATGGTGAAACCTTTGGGTTTGGCATGTCAAAAATTCAGAAAATGCCTAACTTGATTCTACTACACATACCCAAACAAAAGAGAAGCAGTTCTCTGTCTTTTCCACCCTCCTCACCACCATCTAAGTCATCTTGAATAGCAGCACCCGATGGCAATGCCAAGGCTGGGTCTGAAGTAGAGGCCTGGGCCTCAACTTCAGCCCTATTACCATCACTGCCATTCCAAAAGCCATCTCATGCCATTGCTCAACAGAGAAAAGACTCGGAGACTGATGTAGTTGCCCTGCAGCCTAGTGGCCCCCAAGATCTGCCATGTTCTTTTGCCTTCAGGCAGTGTTCTCTTTCAGTTGACAGGCCCTATGGCCTACCTGAGATTGCTTTGTGTCATACAAGGCTTTTCTTCTTGCAGAACAAAATTCCTGCAGCACTCTTGCAGAATGCTCTTCCGTGGCCTGAGGCCTCCAAAAACCACACCAAAGCACTCCCTGTTCTTATATGGTTTTTGGTGACTCTAGTGGCCACACAACAGTACACCCGATTCTCACAATAATTCAGAAAACCACACAAGAACAGGGAGTGCTTTCAAAAATAGTTTTTGTCAGATGTTGAACTCTGGTGTGTCACCCAAATCACAATGGTGTGTCCCCTTTCCAAGAATTGCATGTCATAGGTTTGCCATCACTGACATAGGCCAGTGGTGGGATTCAGCCAGTTGGCACCACTTCAGGAGAACCGGTTGTTAACTTTCTGAGCAGTTTGGTGAACTGGTTGTTGGAAGAAATCATTAGGGCAGAGAACCGGTTGTTAAGTTATTTGAATCCCGCCACTGACATAAGCCATTACTCATAAGAGATCATTTACTACGTCACTTCAAAATCTAGAATGAAATGAAAAGCAACTATCAAATGAAATATGTGTTGATGCAATTCAAAGTACCAAAGCATGTTTTGCCTTTTTTTTACATAAATGAACAGTTCTAACTGCCCAGCAGACACCTATTTCTGAGTATGTTCCCTTAGCCTGGTGAAGATGTATATTTATGTATTTATAGAAGTTATTGAAAATAATGCAAACTAAGGAGTGATCAAGTAGCAATATAGATGGCAACCATATCAAAGACATACCCAGTTTTTCTGTTTTCATAGGAACAAGAAATATCACTAAGGAATAACCGTGTAAGTAAATTAAGACATGCTACTCAATTGATATATGTCATTATTTCCTGTTCGTTGCTTACCTGATTCTCCTCGTGGGAAACCCTCATTTGTTCTTTCAAAACAGACATTCTGGCTGCTTCCTCTTTGCGCAAAACTCTTTCTTTTTTAAGCTCTGGACTCCAGAAGGTTTTGATGCTATTCATGGAAGATCCAAGCTTGCTATCCTTGATGTCTAGCTCTTTCCTTAGAAGGTCATTTTCTCTTTGTAACTCCTTCAGCTGAGCCTGTAAATCTAGCATGGTGCTGTCTCTTACTTGCCTCAGCATGGAAGGAATTTGATGATGGTGATGATGTGAGGAAGTGGTCAACCCTCCATGCTGATCAGTATAAGAAAGGAGATCTGAATGGGAAAGGCCAACAGAAGCAATATTAGGGCTGCTTCCCATCGCTGTAACTCGTCCACCGTAGACAGCTCGATTTGTAGCCCTTCCAAGAGTCATTGTGCCCTTTGGGAAAGTAGTAGATGCCACACCTTCATGGTCACTCAGATACATTGGTCCAGATGTTGCATAGGCAGCATTAAGTGACTGAATGTTCTCCATTGATAAAGTTTTACCTGTCCCTCCACCTCCTCCACTACTTGTTCGCCGATGGCCCAGGCGGGGCGACCGCGGCAAACGTGGAGATCTGGCAGGACTGCCTTCCAGGTTACTGATTGTTCTTGCACTTCCATACATTTTGATTTTACTGTGAGGTACTACTTAACAAGAAACTATTCTTCTCTTAAGTAGGATGCCTAGCATTGATTTTCAGTTGGAAATGTTGGCAAACAGCTTCACAGCACTCTTCCAGAAGGCAACACATTCGTTGAAATCAATTTTCCAGGTTCGAGATCTGAAAATAAAGCAACAATGTTATTGTTGTGCAAGTAACAATATAGCAGCGACATCTGGGAGAACTAATTCATGTCATATATCAGGTTATATAAATTGCAAATCCCACTCACTGAACTTGGTAATATTTTTTTTAAGTCTTCATATTTATATTCTTTTCAATTAGTATCCAAAGGTTAGAAAAGAGGAAATGCTAAAAATACCATATTACACTATAGGAGCACAGTGTTAAAAACTGATGAAATCTTGCATTGCTAGAAATTCTCCAGGTCGTATAATTAATCCTGAGTATAAAAAATAAGATGAGTATTTAATAAATAATGCTTAATTAAAGAAGGTAAACTATCGTTGTACCAAAGAACATATTTTTATTATTATTTATAGCTTTGCTTCATTCATATGTCATGAAATTCGTATGGTCACTGAATACACAGAACTAATAGTCATATGGCCAGAAACATGATGGGTAATTTCCTGCTCCCAAAGCAGCAATCATAAAGATTAGACTTTATTTATTTATTTATAACATTTATATTGGCACCCATCTTTCAGCCAACTCTGGGCAGCTCTCATCCAAGATTAGAAGACCTTTAAAATAATTTTAAAAACTAAAAAAATGCAACCAGTTAAAACATAAGACATTAAAATAACAAGATCCTGGTGCAATCTGTGCTAACGTGGCATCATCTGATCTTTTCCCAATGCTTGATGGGAAAGCTGGGTCTTTAAAGCCTTATGGAAAGTTAAAAGTGTGGAGATCTATCAAACTTCAGGGGGAAGAGTGTTCCATAGGAAAAGTGCTGCCACAGAAAAGGCAATTAGTATTATAGCACTGGCAGTAGCAATAGCACTTAGACTTATATACACAGTGCTTTACAGCCCTCTCTAAGGAGTTTACAGAGTCAGCATATCGCCCCCAACAATCTGGGTCCTCATTTTACCCATCTCAGAAGGATGGAAGGCTGAGTCAACCTTGAGCCTGGTGAGATTGGATCTGCCAAATTGCAGGCAGCCGGCAGTCAGCAGAAGTAACTTGCAGTACTGCTTTCTAATCACTGTGCCACTGCGGCTCTTGATAAAGTACTATGTCTGTCTTAAAATATGTAAATGCGCTCCTTCTTATAAAAATGTAACAGATGAAAACATTATCAGACATCATGAAGATGTAAATAAACTCATTTTAAATTGTTTTAAGTAGTCTAATTTAACGCTTCCTAACACTGCCATTCCTCTATCTCAAATTTTCCAAAACATTATTCAAGGTTCCAAATATAGTAAAAAAAAAATGGAGAAAGGCATGGCAATATTAAGTTTACTGTTCGTTCTTTATTTTTTAAAAATGCATTGCTTTCCCAAGCATCTCTTTATCAAACAAAAAAAATGCAACAATTCCAGAACTACCTGATAACCCCAGTACTACCAGTACTGACAAGTGGCTGCTATGCTCTAATGAGAAATTACTTGAAAAAATTGCCATACATTTACTGAAATAACATACCAGCCTCCCTCTTCTCAAAAGGACCTATCATTATTTGTGGTTTATGGATCTCTGTCGGCTACTAAATACTTTAATTATGGTGAACACAGAACAAAGTTAAACAAATTCCATTTACACATACCTAATTAAATGCAAACTATTTTGTGTCCAAATCAGGCTATTATATCCAATATATTCATTTTTCATCTTTTAATTATAAATGCTACAATGACTCTTTTCTTATCTTCTAGATTTGTGCTTACAGGGAAAGGTGACATATAATAGTAAAACACACTGTGAAGTGGTTCAAACATAACGATGAGCAGTAATAAGGTTCCTTAATATACTTTATTACAATTCTACAAAAGAAAATATAAATAGCAAACAAAAATTATTAAGAAGCAAAAAGATAGGGGGGAAAGAAGGTGCAAAGGAATAAAGATGAAAAGAGATAAAGGAAAAAATAGCTTTCAACTTTCTTTGAAGCAGTTACAAATAATTAAAAAAATTAACCTTGCAATCTAAAATTCAATAGTAGCCAGTATTTCTGTAAGTGTAAACATTTCTAATAGTCAAATCCCACAATTAATTTCTTTCAGTTTCTCTCAACAAGTACAAAAGTGGTTTTCACATGTAGAAACAAAGTTAGATGCCGTAATGAGGCCACTCTTTGCAATTTAGCTTTGGTTACTTCCAGCAAAAAATGGAAGTGAACTTCAGGTGACATTAGACTTCATCAAGTTATTTAAAAATACAAACTAGAGAATGATTAAGTATACATAAGAATAATACAGAATTAGAACTTTCTCCATTATATTCGCTCATTGTATTGATCTCCATCAAATTTGCTTCTAATAATATAAACTTGAATGCATTGATTTAAAATTAAAACTATATGCTTTGTTAGTAATACCAATGTATTTATACTCTTCCTTTCTATTCAGAAATAAAATAAAAGCTTTCCAAGGTGATGAAGACTATGCCCACCTGCATATTTTCAGTTTTCAATTCCCATCCTAACTGAACATGGACAATGTCAAGCGTTTTATTCTCTTTACTTCTGTTATTTGTTTTTAAATCAAATGTATGCCAGAGGTCCTTTCAAATGCAGGACTGAGTTCTATGGCTTAAGCACCTGACCTTCACTACTAATCAACTTTCTTACATACAATATAAAAAGTTTGTATTGTACTGTGTGCTGTGTATCCATAGCAAAAATACATCTAGGGATCAACATGTGCTGCTTCTTTAGCTCTTCCTTTTAATAAATATGTTTATGACCTTGTAGATCAGAAGCCTTAAGACTACAATCGTGGAACACAAAGATAATAACATGCTAATATATGGGTAACTACAATGGGCTTCCCACTGAAAGAGAAGAGATGATTTTACCCAAGGTTGAGTAACATGTGCCTAGAATTTTTGCCTCTCTATGCAATTACAGGTAGTCCTCGACTTACAACGGTTCACTTAGTGGCCATTCGAAGTTACAACGACACTGAAAAAAGTGACTTATAATCATTTTTCACACAACCATTGCAGCGTCCCCATGGTCAGATGATTTATATTCGGATGCTTGACAACTGATTTATGACGGTTGCACTGTCCCGGGGTCATGTGATCACCTTTTGCAACCTTCAGACAAGCAAAGCCAATGGGGAAACAGATTCACTTAACAACCATATTACTAATTTAACAACTGCAGTGATTCACTTAACAAATGTGGCAAGAAAAGTCTTAAAATTGTGCAAAACTCATTTAACAAATTTCTCATTTAACAGCATAAATTTTGGGATCAGTTATGGTCGTACGTTGAGGACGACCTGTGTCTAGTTTACGTCTATGGTTGGATTATTTTAGTTTTATTAATTTGATTTATTATGCACAAGGGAAAAAGGAAAGAAGTTTAGAAACCACGCATGCCTTATTTACTAAATAAGGTAATAAAGTAACCAGATAGATAGATAGATAGATAGATAGATAGATAGATAGATAGATAGACATACATATACATACACATACACAATTAAATTATTAATATTAATTATTATTAATTATTAATATTATTATGTCTAGTTAATGAAATGTCTCTAGGGGAGACATGATAGCAGTGTTCCAATATCTCAGGGGTTGCCATAAAGAAGAGGGAGTCAAGCTATTCTCCAAAGCACCTGAGGGTAGGACAAGAAGTAATGGGTGGAAACTACTCAAGGAGAGAAGCAACTTAGAACTAAGGAGAAATTTCCTGACAGTTAGAACAATTAATCAATGTAACAACTTGCCTCCAGAAGTTGTGAATGCTCCAACACTGGAAGTTTTTAAGAAGAGATTGGATAACCATTTGTCTGAAGTGGTGTAGAGTTTCCTGCCTGGGCAGGGGATTGATTGATTGATTGATTGATTGATTGATTGATTGATTCGATTTATATGCCGCTCTTCTCCGGAGACTCAGGGCGGCTTACAATGCGTTAAACAATAGCCTTCATACTTTTGCATATACCTGCTTAGTAGGGTTTTTGGGCCCCCCCAAACGGTGTTCTTTTTTATATGAAGTCAGCTTATTGCCCCCACAATCCGGATCCTCATTTTACCTACCTCGGAAAGATGGAAGGCTGAGTCAACCTTGAGCCTGGTGAGATTTGAACTCGCAGTAATTGCAGACAGCTGGCAACTAAGTGCTGCTTAACAGCACTTTAGTCCGCTGTACCACCAAGGCTCCTCAGGGTTGGAGCCTTCCTAGGCTTCTAGGGTTGGACTAGAAGACCTCCAAAGTCCCTTCCAACTCTGTTATTCTATTCTATTCTATTAATATTAAACTCAGTTTGCTTAACAGGGAGGGAAAATAAGGGAAGGGAAAATTAAGTATATAAACCAGAGCTATAGATTGATTTATTTTATTAGAGAAAAAACATTATCCACATTTATTGGTGACTGGAAGCCTCTTATGGATTTTTGCATAAAAATAAAAAATAAAATTACGATTTATGGTTTCAATGATTAGATAGAATAGGTTACAGAAAGAAAAGTAATATGATGTAACTTTAGAAACTGAAGTTATTTGAACATCAGAAGGTGGCTTTATTTTTTTCTTTCTTTTCTAGTTTGTTTCTTTTTTCTTTTCTTGCACTTTTTGATTTCTTTCTTTCTTTTTCTTCCTTTATATTATTGTATTAGTGTTTATCTTCTTGTTTAAGAAGAAGTTAAACTTCTTGTTTAAAAGTTTTAACTAAAATTATATACTAAAAAATTCCTAAAATGGTTTACAGACCATTATATAATTGATAGAAGAGCTTTAAAGGTTTCTAGTTTCTTGCCTTTATAAATATGTTTGATATCTGTTCCTCTGGACTTTGAAAAAAAAAGAATATATTGTTGATATACTTTCAAAAGTATAAAAAGCTTAAATCCCTTTTCTCTTTTGTTTTCCATTTTACAGAATGCATCTTTCCAAAGGAACCAACAGGGATCAGTCTGTTTTAGAACAAAGCATGATCTAAATTAAGAATTTTTATTTTCAACATCTCAGACCTGTCTCGTTATCTGAACTCTACTGAGAAAAGCATAATGAGGTTATGTTGCCTGTGTTATTTATAATCTAAATAGTGCTTCTCAACTCTGGCATCTTGAAGATATGTGGACCAACTCCCAGAATTCTCCAGCCAGCATCTCCAGCCCCAACCTAGCAGGGCTGCTGGGGAATTCTGGGAGTTGAAGTCCACACATCTTCAAGCAGGCAGGCTTGAAAAATGATGGTCTAAATCATAGGCAGAGTTCAACTTTTTTTTTTTAATTTGAAAATTAGCCTTTTTAAAACTCCTGATATTGTTTTTGAATCTAGCTTTCTGCTTCATTTTACAGCTTCTCTGATCTAGACCTAAAATTCCTAAACACTTGAAAAAGAGATGATACAAACCCAAGGAGAGAGATCAATAGCATCACAAATAGCAATCAATATTTAAACATGCTGAAAACGTGAAGAAATGTTGATTGAGAAATAAATTTGAGATGTTGTAAGCAAGAAATAAGCTGAGAGTCTCAGAACAAAAGAAAGCTAACCACTTCGACTATCAAGATAAATGGCAATTGCTGAAAATTGCTTCTTACTATTTTGTGTGAGTGTGTTTGTGCATGCCCCTTTGAATCAATCCAGTGTTCTGGCAAATGTCTGCTTTAATCCCTGTGGGTTTCTTGGCCAGATTTCAGTAGTGGCTTGCCATTGCCTCCTTCCTAGGGCTGAGTGTGACTGGCCCAAGGCCACCTAGCTGGTTTTGTGCCTAAGGCAGGATTATTGCAGAACTCATAATCTTCCAGTTTCTAGCCCAGTGCCTTAACCAATGTCTATGGAGATTCTCAGTCATCCAGGTCATAGTTGTCCCAAAAGTGCTTTTTCAAGAGGCAACTGGACTTTCTGTTTTTTTTTCTTTGAAGATATTTTGTTTCTTGGATAAGAAGTGAAACGGCTTCAAAGAAAAAACAAAGTCCAGTTGCCTCTTGAAAAAGCATCTTTGGGATAAGTATGACCTGGATGACTGAGAATCTCCATAGACATTGGTTAAGGCACTGAGAACCAGCCTGGTTCTCTTTTTACTACCTACTACAATTAAAATTTCTCACACTTTATACACTCCATAGAATTAGAAGTGAATGAGATCAAAGTTAGTTTAATTTGAACACAAAACATTTCCCATAATATCCAGAACCCAACGAAGCATGACAACGAGTAAAAAGCACTTGCTGAACCCTGGGCAAACAGATCCATACCGAATGACTCAAGCATGACAGCCAAATTACACCAAAGCTCAGACCAATCTAGGATAAAATCTCTTCCCCATATCAGCACTTGTACTTGAGATGCCAAGCATGAATGCTGATGCTGACTGAAGTATAATTGAAAGCTATTTTTAAAACCTAATTAGCATGATCACAGTTAAAGCCGGTCCTCATATATTCCTTAAGTGTATCTGACACAGGCTAAAAATCACTGGACACACATAGAAATATGGCAGTCAGGATTACCGTACCTCATTCAATCTTCTATCTGGAAGCAAGATGTTCTTTAATACTCCAATCCTTGATAATACAGAACCTAGTGAACTAATAAAGCAGGATGAAGCTACTGAGTTATTGTGCTTTTGAAATTTCTGTATGTAAAACAGATTTTTTTTTATCTTGGCAACAAATAGCTATTATTAATTGATGAGTGAAACTGCTGGTAATGGCGCATACTATATATTGGGGAAATGTTCCAACTATTCTTCTATGATTCTGTATTTCATTGGCCTCTCCTTATCCAGACAGTTCAGAATAGTTCTGTATCACGAACCATAACTCAGATTTAAAAAATTATCAGCTTCAAAACAGCAACTTTATACATCTAAAATATTTTAAACAGAGAGAAATTATCAATAATCATTAAATTTCAGTGAATACTTATATATATCACATATGATATACTGTAACTGAGGGAGATGGGTAGTTGAGAAATACCAAATATAAATAAATATTCATTAAATTTCAGACAGTTATGGATATTCACTTTCAATGACTTTCTGGGAATTTAGCAACACAACAGTGGCAGTGGTGAAATCCATTTTTTTTACTACCGGTTCTGTGGGTGTGGCTTGGTGGGCATGGCAGGGGAAGGATACTGCAAAATCTCCATTCCCACCCCACTCGGGGGCCAGCCAGAGGTGATATTTGCCGGTTCTCCAAACTGCTCAAAATTTCCGCTACCGGTTCTCCAGAACTGTCAGAACCTGCTGGATTTCACCCCTGATCAGTGGATATCAAGAGTCACCTAAAAGGATTCTAAACGTGCAGAATCTGCTCTGAAAAATAGGTGGCATCTATAAAGTCCTTTTGGGATTATCCCTGTTTATCTATAAACAATGCAACAGGATATTGTTTGGAGCTGATCATTTTACAAAAAGCATTGCTGTTTTGTATGTTACAGTAAAATGACAAAACCCTGTGCTCCTTTAAAGACTGGTCTACTATGGCATTAGCTGGCATGCTTGCATCAGCTGAGACCCAGAAGATGCAGGTCTTGGCTTGTATTGCTGCAGTACTCTTTGGTATACACTAGCAATGTTTGTGGCTTGCGCTCTATTCAGCATTCAGCCAAAATACATTAAGAGACAAAGGACCGGAAGGCTGGGGAGGGCTGTGCACAGGCTCTGTTTCTTCAGAGTCCTCCTTTGGATCTAAAGTACAAACATCTGAAGAGAAACTCTGCATGTTTGATTTAACCCTAAATTTCTCCTTTATGCACTGTGAAAGGAGGGGAAACACACACACTCCACCCCCACATTTCATTCAGATTAAATCTGGAATTAAGAAATGCCAACTGAAATTAATCCAAATTTACCAACATATTTTTTATTTATTTTTTTATTTATTTTTTTTTAATTTGATTTATATGCCGCCCTTCTCCGAAGACTCAGGGCGGCTTACAATGTGCTCAGCAATAGCCTTCATCCTTTTGTATATTTATACAAAGTCAGCTTATTGCCCCCACAAACTGGGTCCTCATTTCACCTATTATTTTAAATTAAGGACATAATCTTTGGAACAAGATTAACAACTTGGGCAGCAATCAACAAAAAAATATTTTTATACTGTACTGAAATTAAAACTTTGCTTTATACCAAAAGGATAATCTAATTTTAAAAAAATCCTTGAAAATTCAAATTATTGTTTTTCCTAAATTTTTTATCACCTGATTGTGATTTTGCTCGTTTCTGTACTGTGTTTTCACACAAAGCTATGAGCGCATGGTGTGACAGAGGTTTTTCTTTATCAGCTAGCTTGCTGCAGAGCCTGATGGTGGTTAGGACCTAGAGGAATAATTGGCCTAAGATCATCAAGCTGGTTTCTGTGCCTATGGGAAGTCTAGAACCTGGGTCTCCTCACTCCTAGTCCAGCACTTTAACCACACTGGTTTTGATCAAAACAGATGATAAATAAACACCAACAAAAACCATAGTTGTATCATACACTGATTATGTCTGCAGTCTCAAAACAAGCAGACCAGACAAATGCTAAGGGGGTAAAAAAACCTTGAAAATGCAAATAATTCTTTCGAAGAATTTATTCCAGATTATTATTTATAATTACACATTTAAACTCTATATGGTATTTATTTCTGAAGAAGGCAGGGAACAAATAAGTTAAATTACTGTATGTTGTGATTACTATTTGCATGTAATTTGTATATTATTTTCCATGATCAAATACTATATGTTTGACTCTCTATTAAATATACTTTATATTTTGCTAATGTTTTGAATTTCAATAATTCCCTTGTCCCAGGTGTAGAATTTAAGGCATGGTTTGTCTTAAATGCCAAGTTTTTCTTTTCTATTACGCCTCTTTTCTGTTGTATTGCAGCTTTTTACAACATTCATTTCACCTAGCATTAAACATGACTAGCTGTCCAGGGTTCAGTAAAGCAAGCACCTCACTGAATTTGGGGAAGGGAGAATGAGTTTGTGAGAAACCATGTAATCTACATTGCCCTCTATGGGCTGCCATCTTTGACATTAGTGATCAGTGTGTTAATTTCTAAAGTGCCACAAGACCCCTTACTGTTTTAAATTAACCCATTCTTTAAAATTCATCTTTCACATTTTCATTTGGATTTATTTTGCTTTGCTGCACAAAAATTAGAATATACAGACAATTTCTTCTTTAAGTGTCACACCTAGGAAGACAATTACCATAATCTGTGCCAGGTGCAAGCCTGAGATAGCCCAACATTTGGATGGTGATGCTTAACAAAAAAAAAATCAGTCACTGCATTTTGCTTCTGCAATTTTAAAAGCAGAACTGTCATCAGTTGTATATCTGGATGATTAGCTCCACTGTTTGGCACAAATCAGCCATTCATACATATTGAAAGAAAAAAGGTACAGTACATAATATACAGAAATAGTTTAAGTGTATGTTACATATTACAATTTTGTAATTTACATATAACAATTTTGTTGTAATTTACATGTAAATACCCACATTTATTATTATTAATTGAATAAATAATATTTTTACAAATGGCATGTAATCTGAAGAGGCCAAATTTAATTTTTTCACCTCAAACATAAGATTCTCACTCGAGATGGAGTTTGCCATTTCAAGTTTTTAACAACCTTGAAATGAAAGATGGAAAAACATTCTAAATTAGAAATATTCATGGAATTGTTGGCACAAAACAATTTTTAATTTATTATTGGGTGTGTCAGCTTTCCTGTGTTTTAAGATTACAACTCCCAGAACATCTAAAGATCACCAGATCGTCAGGGACAAATATACTTAATGTTCACAGTGCACAAATATAATCAAGGCTTTTTAGAAATATACATTTAAAATGGAAGTAAAAAAAAAAAAAGCATTATCTCTCATTCAAGGATCATAAGACATTTTATTATGTGAGCAGAAGAATCATAATAAACTGCTGTATAATAACTGCTGAAGAAAAATAACGATGCCGCAAATGAAATACACAAGTATTTTCTGTTTAACGATTGTACTGAATCTACTTTTTCTTTCTTTCTTCCCAGATTTTGAAAAAAAAAATGCTATCCTAAAGAAGGAAAATGCACTTTGTCAGTTTACATCAACACCCCCTATTTTAGTTGAGAATTGGGGAGTTCCATTCTGAATGGGGAAAGGGTGGAACTCCTCAGTAGCTTCTAAAAAATTGATTTGACACATTGACAAAGGCATTGTGAGCAGTAATGCCCCCAGAGATCAAGCCACTTTCTCTGTGTCAGTTAATTTCCAAAAAGATCCTAAAGCCTAGGAATAGAATCTCCTGCAATGTACAGGACAGAAGCACCTAGGTGGGTGTCAACAGCAAAGTCAAGATGGCGGACATAATCATCACCCCTTTTTTATGGCCTGGTTACACAATCTGAGATGGTAACAAATTGCAAACTGCAATTTAGCATTTTTTTTTTAATCTAGCACCAAATAGCAGAAAAATTATGAAAATAAGTGGGACATATTTCTGCCTATCCTACTGCTTCATGTCCTCAAGCAGAATTTGTTCAAGTCAAATCAAGAATGTTGATACCTAGAACATGTGAGTTCTTGTCCTGCCTTAGGCATGAAAGCCAGCTGAGTGACTTTGAGCCAGTCATTCTCAGCCCAACTCACCTCACAGGATTCTTGTTATGGGAGAAATAGAAAGAGGAAGGGGTATTAGGTATGTTTGCTGCTTTGAGTTATTTATAAAAATAATAAAAACAGGAAATAAAGAAATCCATACAGGGGTGGGATCCTACCAGTTTAACAACCAGTTTGCTGAGCGCGCGCTCACCAGACACACCAATCAGCTGGGCTTCGAAAAACGGAAATATAGGTAAGTATAATGCAGGGACGGGCGGGTGGGCCCACTTCAAAATCAGAGCAAACTGGTTCGCTCATGGCTGAAAGTCGGAGCTAACGGTTCGCCCGAACAGGTGTGAATTGGTAGAATACCACCACTGAATACATACATACATAAATACATACATACACACACACACACACACACACACACACACACACTGTCTGATATCATCCTCTCCAGAGAGTAATAGAAGCTAATTGCAATTTCTTCAGTGGTTCAGATCATATAAGCTAAACTTATGCAGATGCACAGGTGACTCACACATCAGACAGCTAAGCTGTCACATACAACTTCCCTCACTATTAGCTATCCTGATGGAAGATAAAGTTTGAACATTTACAAGGTAACAAGATTATCTTTCCTTGATACATCATGTCACATCTTTTGGCCCTGCTGATGGTAGCTTCGATAGCACATAACACCTACCTTGAGTTGATGTCACTTTTGGACCATTGAGCATTAAAATTAATACTTTGGAGGGAGAAAATATACTATCTTACTGCTGTGTTCCCTGATCTTGAAAAAAACAACAACCAGATTTTCATAACTATTTTGTTTGTTTTATTGCCACACCCTTTCCTCCCTTGGGTTTAAAATGGATAAATGTCAAATAATGTTTATAGAAGATATGGGTTAAGTTATTTAAAGTGGTACATAGGAAAAGGAAGGAAGGAAGGAAGGAAGGAAGGAAGGAAGGAAGGAAGGAAGGAAAACATTTTTATCCTAGTAACTTTTTGTATGGAAACTTAAAAGTATCCATTTGGGTCATTTTTAAAAATTGTCAAATTCATAAAAAGTAGTTGACCAATAAAGAAGATAAAAGTATTTTGTGTGGCTTAAAGTTGTTTTATTACAACGTTTATAAAACATGTTGCCCAAGAAAATTAGAAAGTGGGAAGGATTAAGATTAAAACAAACATATAAGTGTGAATATCCTAAAAAATATTGTTAATGGTATCCCTATCAGATTCATAGGTTGGACAAAATATATTACTTTTGGAATAATTTGAACTTTAGCAGAAGAATTTGAGAAGATGATTTTATCCTGAATTGACTTAATATATCACCACCTTATTGAGAAGATAGCAAGCGAAATATACATCTTACTGTTTTGAATGAGAATAAACTTAATGCCATTTCCTATCTAAAGAACCTAGATCACAGGTAAGTAAAATAGAACAGCTTTGAAATACCTCTGGTTCTGTTCACATACCTTGCTAAACCATAGGTAATCTTGGTTTTTCAAAACTATCTCAATTCCAATTTGTCAGTGTCATAGGAATAATAAACAATCAAACAAACATTAGAATCAAAAGGAGAGATAAAAACCAATTCTACAGGCTGATTCTTTTCTCAATATTTCAGATAGAACAAAAGCTTTCTACTTCCAAATCTGTGGCGGAAGTCTAGTCCAATATGAAATGTGAAGCCTGCTAGTTCCCTATGATTTATTTATCTTCCACAGCAGTACTGTAATAGATTATTTTGTCTTCCAACTCTGGGAAGATTTCACACAGAGTGCGCATAAACAGTGAGGCAAGTGTGACTTGATTTTGTGCTCATAATACTGTACACATACATACATACATATATACCTATGAGACCCACAGTACCAATCCTTAATATTTCTTGCACTGATCACAGAATTATTTAAAGTATTTCTAGGCTGCTTCTCAGTTTGGAAACGCTGAAAACAGTTGGCAATATTTGTTCAGCCAAAAATAAGCAAGTAAAAAAAACAGTAAAATCAAGGTAAAACTAATCCATCCAAATAGAAATGTTAGGTGGTATAAATGGCTAGAGAAGGATAACATTGAAAGGGGGAGTTAAATATGCCTAAAACACATCAGCCTTGGGACTGTTAGATAGCACAGGGGAGGCCATTCCTCAGCACAGTGAGTGGCACCATAGAGAAAGTCTGTTGTCTTTCCCCAGTAAGCCACGGCACTAGCAAGTCGGTCTGGCTCCCAAAGAAATGGGAGGCCATTGCAATTGGAGAATTCTTTAAAACATCATCTCTAACTTTATTTTCTCTCCTGCACCTGGTGTTTTGTCAGAAATTTCAATGGAATACTCTCATTCGCGTTGCCCCCACGCCTGGGAAAAAAGCCAGGTCTTCAAGGCTTTCCAAAAGATGAACAGAGTCAGTGCCAGCAGAACCTTGGGTGGTAGGTATGCTTATCCTAGAGAGAAGGCACAGCTACCAAAAAAGACATGTTGCCTGAGTTTCACTGGATGACAAACCTTAATCAATTGGGATCCAGAAAATGCCTCCTTCTGTCTGATTTAATGGAACAGTAGAAATGATGGGAGTAGGGCAGTCCCTCAAATACCCTGGCTCCTTGCCATGGAGGGCAGAAGTCATGCTCATCTAAAGGCCAGCATTCCAACTGCGCATAAATGCTTTGAAAGAGGAATAAGGTCCCTTTCCGATAATAAGAGAATAGGACGGAAATACAAGGAAGACAATAGTTTCAGGAAAGCTTATGTGGAAATTAAGTTTGAGGAGGAGATCTGAATCAGGAATGAAAGCCAGAGATTTTCAGAGGAACCCACACAGTGCTGGATAGAGCAAGCAGAAGGGCAGAATATGAAACAGCAGCAAAAAAAGAGGCAATGGAGCCAGACAGTAAATGGATCTGGTAGATGAAGCAACAATGAAAGATCAGGTAGAAATGGTCTGAACAATTAGAAATAAAGCACTAGAACCTAGGAAAGTCACTGCATGTGTGTGAATGGGTGACAGCTCTGAAATTTCAAGGCAACATGATCAAAGTGACAGTAGGACAAGATTTGTTTATAAAACTATTAGATTAAAGGAAAAAGAAACAACAGGAGGGAGTGCCAGCAAAAAAAAAAGGAACTATATTACTACAAATATGTAGATAATGACAAAGGAAAGTTGAGATTTTGAAGACTGCGTAAAGCAGAAAGAATAGATATGAAGCTGCGGAAGAAATTTAAAATGTTGGTCATCACTACCCTAGGTCAAAAAACAAATGTGAAAAAATTGTTTATAACTCCAACGTTTCATTTAGGGAAAATTAGCTTATCTCTATGAGAAAGAAAGATACAGGTATTGAAGAAAGAGAATAGTGATATTAATCATGAGGGCTCACTCACATATTTTCTGTAAACTTCAGGTTTTATCTTTAGGTGCCTGAAGCAACCTACCAAATGCATGCAGCCAATCTTTAGTGTAAAACGGAGAGACAAAACAATTTTATCCCAGAATAATGTGTGCCTTTTTTGAAAGTGAGATATAGATGTGGTAGACGTTAGCACTATCAAAGCAAATCTAATAGTCAGTTTGCAGTATACACAAATATAACTTCCATTATATTTTGTTCAGAAAGCATCCAATATATATCGCAAGTGCAGTGCATGGTTTTATCATCTTAAAAACTAATCTGAATTAACTGTTTCTAGCTCATACATTTTTAGGTTTGAAACCATGACCATTTTCCAAACTCTCGGGCCAGTTCCTGGCAGGCAAGTGTGCATATTTAAAAGGAGATTTGCCAAAGGCCAGGATTCTGTTGCACATCTTGGCAGATGCAATCTCTGTTCCAAATGGAGCGCATCAAGATGTCATCAAGATCCTTCTCTGATCCATCTTTTACAACTATCTTACTCCATTCATGGGTAAATGGGAGGGAGAAAATCCCTTCTTCCTAAATAAAGGGGGGAGGGGCAAAAGTGGCATGCAGCAAGATGCAAGAATGGCAGGGCGGGGAAGGAAGGGCAGTCATAGGGAAAAACTTAAAACCTTCCACTTATGCTCCTTAAGATTAGGAAAGTAAGACAGAGAAGCAAAAGCTTCCCCCCCCCCAAGCTGGAAGTACAGGGTAACCAAATTTAAGAAAGCTGGACTTGTGTCCAGCTTTTGCCATGCCTCTATTGTAGAGCGGCCCTGACATGATTTTCTCCTGCCTTCACAATAAATATTTTTCTATTAGGGAAAAAAAAAATCAAGCAGAATCTCCCCAGGGCATTGTCACCTTCCTTTATTTGTTGAGCATTAAAATGTACTCTGACCTGCACCCGGAAAGAAGAACACAGCAGCTGCTCTTTTATCAGGAGCCTCAACCTCTGGCAGAGGCCTGGGAAAGGGCCTGGTTTTTTTTCTGGAGGTTTAGTGCTAAGTGCAGAAGACTCCTTTCTGGCTTTATTTCACTGCCGAGAAGAAAAGCGCTCAACCAACGGTATGCGATGCCAGTGATTTAAAAAGCCAACCAGGAAACTAACCCCGACAAAGAGATTTGCCCACCTCCGGGCTGCACGGGTTGGCCGGGCTCAACGCAAAGCGCTCGTTCCTGCCAGTGCAAGTGGCCCTTGGGCTTGTCCGTCAAATGGGAAATGTCAGTTCGTAGCGAAGGGAGTCGATTCCCTTCGGTTCATTCTAGCTTTCGCAGGTAGCCGCCTAGAAATCAGCCTCTGCTACTCGGGAAACCAGGACCCGCTTCCTCCATCGCGGTATTTACTACACACATCTTGAGGCGAACTAGCATCCACGCGCAAAATTCACAACTCAACGAGCCACGATGCAGCACCACTCGACACAGGTTACATCTTCCGTTCCGCTGCCTAAAAGCATCTTTCATTCCCCCACCCCTCCCAGCACCGAAAAAGAAAAAGAAATGGGGGAAATCCCCGCGTGCCTTTGTCCTTATATAGCTGCTAATACACACAGCCTGGTTTTTTTTCCTCCTTCAAATCTAAGGCGCGAGGAGGGGGCGAGCGAAAGAGAAGGCAGCCTCTTCTAACCCCCCACCCACACCCCAATTTGATAAAATCCCCAAGCTTAGGGCACCTCGTAACTGTTACAGAGCGAGGCGTTTTCGGTTCTTCTAAAGTCGGGCCAAGACCCCTTTAGCAGTGATATTAATGCCGAATCGCTCGCTCGCTCGTTCGCCCGGGCTCTCTGGAATCTGATTTCTAAAGGAAACGGCCAAGAGCCTCTGGCCGGCGATTCGCTATGGGAGAGGCGTTCAGCACCACAATCCTGGACAGCGACGGGCGCCTGGTCACATTTACCGCCCGCATCTCTTCCCACTTTTCGCCCTTGCCGATCCCCGAATGCTTTCTACCCCAAACACGCGAGTGTGTATGCGTGCGTGTGTGTGTGTGTGTGTGTTTGAGTGTGTGTGTGCTTGTCTGTGGCGCGCGGCGCGTGTGCCCGCGCGCCCCGTGCGCGCGGCTAAACTGATGCATCCAAATCCATAATGGCCATATTAGGATCCTCACCTTTCAAATCATTGCGTCCGCCTGGCGCCTTCCTCGGCGGGGCTTCTACGCTCTCATCCTCGGTGGCAGCCCGTGGCGAAGAGGAGGCGCGAGGAGGCGACGAACAGGTCCGAGGCGAGGCGAGGCGAGGCGAGGCAAAAACCTGCGACAGTCAGCAAAAGGCTTCAGCAGTCCCTGCCCTCGCTGGTCTGCCCCTCAGCGCCAGGCTGCCTTCCCAGCCCAGCTCGCAGGCTTGCCAGTCCCTGACTCAACATTCCCAGAATTCCCGTGCTTGGACGCCGGGGCGGAGCGACTCTCCGCCAGGGGCGGCAGCGAGCTTCCTTGGAAGAGAGGCCGGGTGCGAGCTGGACCTCCCGCGGGAGCCGCCTCCGCCTCCTCTTCCTTCCTTCCTTCCGGGCATCTCTCTTCTCTCCCTCCGCTCAGCGCAAGTCGGGCAAGTCCCAAACCCCACCCTTATAAATGCGCGCGCGCGTGTGTGTGTGTGTGTGTGTACGTGCGTGTGTAAAATAGAGTATGGGGTGCCTTCAAGAATTGAGAAAAGCCCCAAAATTCCCCAAGATTCTCTGGTTTGGAGCAACTCCGATTTTTTTTTCTTTGTTTTTAAGAAAACCCATTGAATGGAGGAAATGTGAAAAATAGTCACATTGTGCCAAAGTTTTGATTCCTCTGTATAAAAGGTTGGAAATTCCCCTGAGAATGCAAACATAAAGTCTCCGTTATTTATCAAAGGTCCTTCGTGTAACCTTTTTTTTAGGAAGCTTCATCAGAAATTAATACCAGGTTTTAACATTACAAGCAAATGTTGTTTATTATACAATAGTTCTTAGTTATTGCTATGATTTGGTTTGATTTCAACATGGCATTGTAAGCTGCTCGGGGCAAATCATAATAGTAATTTAAATCATATTAATTCCATTAACCCAGTAAGGTATCCCGATGTACATGCATGCTAATTATGTGTTTTATGTGTGCATTAAGATATATATATTAAGTGGCAATCCTCTGGAGGGAAGGAGGGAGGAGGAAGGAAGGAAGGAAGGAAGGAAGGAAGGAAGGAAGGAAGGAAGGAAGGAAGGAAGGAAGGAAAGAAGGATCTGGTTGATAAGTCTTTGCATAGATGAAGTTATAAAATGTAATAGAACTTGGGCTAGTAGAACCAAAGGTGTGATGGGTTCATGTTCCAAAACAGCAGATTCATTGAAAAGAAGCTTTTAGTCAATACTTGTAAATAAATGAGTTGAGTAGGATCCCAAAGGATAGGCAGACTGTTATGTACTAGGTTTTATTTTCAAAGCATAGCCTCCAATCCAAAAGCAGCAGTTCAGCACTTTGGACGGGTCTGTGAGAGACATCATTTGTTGCATTTCTAATAGAGCGGAAATGCCTCTGATAATGTACAGTTCCTGATTTGAATTAAACTATATCTCCCGGGCTCCACCTCCCCACCCCATCCCACTATTGTGCTGTGAGGAGAAACTTAAGGAAACAAATATGCGTATGCAACATGTGTGTGTGAGAGAGAGATTGGCAAGTAGAAAAGTATTCTATATGTACAGTATATCCTTGGATAATCTTGCTTTTTTCTTCTCATCATTCATTTAGGAATATGGATCAAAGTGAACTGCAAACTGTACCACAATCTGGCTTTTTGTTTTTAAGATGAATGAAATTTGCTTTTTCAAACATTTCTTTTCAGTTTTTCCTTCCTTCAAAAAGGAGAAGTAGAAGATGGTTCTGTTAGTCACATCCTGATAAAGTTCTTGTGAAGCTATCAGAAAAAGTATACCAATTTAAAATAGGATCTTCTTTTTTTAAAGAGCAACCATTTTTCTTCAAATGTGACAAATGAATCTCTTAAGATAATAGTTGCAATCAATGTCCAAGTGTGTATAATAGCAGCTTTTTCTAAGCTAATTTAGATGACTTCAAAGTACTCAGCATGAAACAGAACACTGAACTACAGTAAATTCTTGTTTGCTAAATTCTTATGACATCTTGTATATAGATAGGTTTTGCAGGAATTGTTTCTATAGACAATGCTTATTTTTTCATCAAAATAAGAACCGGAGCTGCCTAAAGGCATATTTGAAGATTCAGACTATTCTAATTCATATTCTCTCTCTTTCTCTCTCTCCCTCTCCCTCCCTCCCTCCCTCTCTCCCCCTCTCCCCCATTCCTTCCCTCACCCCTCTCTTTCCCCCCCCTCTCTCTCACACACACACAATTATATTGTCTCAGATACAGTAAAAATTTCCTGGTAAATCCCATCAGTTTACTTCCATGAAGCAGAGAGCATAGGCATTTCATGAGTTCATACTCTCCACATTGCAGACTTGTCCTAAGCCTTCACAGGCCCAATTCATGTAGGGGGATGTTCCATGTGAATTACTTTTTCCCACTTAGAGCAGCTATGATATGGCCCAAAAGTGGGAGATACTTACTTTAATTGCTATGCAGTTCATTATTGTTACCAAACTGCAAGGATGACGCACCTATCCATTTTGCCTGTTCAGATACCTAATGGCCCCTCTAAAAGGTACTTGAGATTTTTCCCAAGCCTATGATGGGCAATCCTGCTGAGGCTTTAGTGAATCCTAAAATATGGAAGTAATATGACCCTTGAATAAGATTGCATCTGAGTAGCCACTCCTTATTCAGTGATCCAGCGAACTACTTTGTGTACCATGGAGTCCAAGAGACAAAGCAACAGAGATTACTGAAATGCTGGTGGGAAAGGGAAGAACAAGTCTAACAGAACATGAATGGGAACTCAGGAATGTATATGTACCACAGCAATAATACTGACAAAATGACAGTATTTTCAACTCATAATCTGTCCACACAGTTCTGGCCAACAAATCCAGTTAAATCCATTCATTTTAATGAATGAAGAACAGTTAGTGAACAGAAGAGCCTTTATAAGAAGATCTATTTTACATCTGTGAAGAATTTGAAGGACAATCAGAGTACAAAAGCACTCAGGTTTGTTTTGAGATACACACTGCCCTGGACAGATTTTATTTATTCATTCATCATATTTATATAGCCATCATAAAAACTCAAATCAGTTTCAGAAGTCTGATGCAAGCAATAACCCAACATGCATGAGTGTGGAGTAATCCCCAAGCACTTTCCTTTCTTATAGTTATTTTTTAAAAGATTTTTAAACTAGAAAAAAGCAAAACAAAAGACCAGTTTCTAGTATCATTTAAAGGAAGCTTTGCAGCTCCCACTGGGATGGAAGAGCGATCCTGAGGGATTACAGGTGGTCCTCATTTAATGACCACCTGTCCACGACCATTCAACTATGATGGCACTGAATGAGTGATAGTTGCTACCGGTCCTTACATCTGTCACAGTATCCCCATAATCACATGATTGTGATTAAAGTGCTCAGTGCCCAATTTGATCTTGCAGTGTCCCACAGTCACATAATCATAATCAAGGCAAAATCAATGGAGAAACTGGCAGGAAATCAGAAATTATAGTCACGTGAGATCCTTGCTTAACAATCCATGTGAATCTTGTTTAATAACAGCAACTAGGAGTGTTGTTTAATGATTGCAACTAGGCACCATTTGTCCCAAGGGTGCTTTTTCAAAGGGCAACTGGACTTTCTTTGTTATCCTTGAAGACTTTTCATATCTCATCCAAGAAGCCTCTTGAATGAGAAGTGAAATGTTTTCAAGGAAAAACAAGAAAGTTCAGTTGCCTTTGAAAAAGCACTTTTGGGACAACCATAACATGGACGCCTGAGAATCTCCATAGACATTGGGCACAGTTGGGTTTTTCATCTTACAATTATACGTTGCTTAGAAGTTACGTCAGGGGTGGGTTCTACTTACCTTTACTACCAGTTTGCATCATGCCCGCGCACTCTTCTGTGCATGCACAGAAGCTTCTGTGCATGCACAGATCACCTATGATGATGTCCGGGTCAGTGGACAGAGCCTCCCACCAGTTTTACTACCGGTTCTTGCGAACCGGTCTGAACCAGGGGCAACCCACCACTGAATTACATGTTGCTTAGGTTTCCACTTTTAAGGAAGATGTAATTGCAAGATGAAACTAACTAGTAGAATTAACTAATTCCACTAGTTAATGTTGTTAAGTGAGGACTACTTGCAGTTTACCTTCTTGTAAATGAGTTGTTTCCAACTGGCCACTCCTATTGTGGCAATAGTATCTCAGCATCCCAAATGTGTCCCAGCCAAATAAAGTTCTATTATTTAATCCCAGTCTGTACTAATGTTCTAGGGTATAGGCTTTACTTCCAAGCGTACACAATAAAGTACCATAAAAAATATTTAGCATGTCAGGAAGATGCCAAAGATAGAAGCATTCTTTTTTCTTGGTTTCTATCAATAGGAGAGAATCTACATTTAAATGGCAATGCCTAGGGTTTTTTTTGATAGTCAGGATGACTTGGGAATAATGGAAGTTGTGATTAAATATATCTGTGAGTTATCAGACTCAGAAGAACTGAGCTAACTTCTTGTGGTTGGAAGCTCTATAGGAAGATCATGAATTACACAGTAAATTTGCATAAGATCCTCACAAACACAGGAAAATAACAGGAGGAAAATATCAACTGAAATCTGCATTAAAATAAAAATAATGCAAAACATTGTTTTGTTAACGTTCAATTTCAATAAATACAACAAATGCAATCTATATATGAATTTAAATAACTCTATTCTTACTCAGGAAGATTTATGTCAGATCAGTCCAAATTCATTTTTTTCCTCTGGAAATGCTGGTATAAACACTCATACACTGGTAACTCTTAATATAGCATGAAGTCTGTAAGAATCCTGAAATATTACAGTATATGAGGATTCACGTCTACGAGTTTGGGTCTTTCTGTGAAAAACCATGGACATATCAAAAGCCTTAATAGTATTGAAAACCCCAATTTTTCATTAAATGAATATCATAAAATTATGGTTAGAGATGCTAGGAATTATTCAAAGGCAAAATAATATTGCATGAATGTGGTTCAGTTTATCCCTTAATTTTGTCTTTCTTGTAGGCCAATTTGGTCTCTCTAGTTTTCAGTAAGCCTTCATGGTATGTAACTTCAGTGCATCTTCTTAACTGGCTTTCAGATATTCTTCCAATGCGTTTTCTTCTTCTCCAGCTGTCTGGTGTACTTGCAACAGTTCATGCCCACCTAAACTTCTTGGTAAGTAAAGTCTGTCAACATTGCTATGTGGTGAAGGGCATAATTTATTGCCATTACTTTTCTGCTCCTCCTAACTAGGATATCCCAATATTGTTTGAGCCCAGTCTGCTATTCTAGCTGTGTATCTAATGACTAGAATTGCCCAGGTGTTCATTGTCTTGATGGTATTTCCTCCACTGAGTTTCAACTTTAATGCCCTCTTCACTCTTGTGATGCATTCACTACTAACCTACTTCTTGAATTCATTGTGCTTGGTGGGTTCAGTTTGAAGGATGCCCAGGTATTTGTAGTGATCTTCTTAATCCAGACTCTTGGTGTTATTTCCATAAGGCATCTTGATTCTTTCAGTTTTCTCTATTTTTCTCTGTTGTTGGTAAGGGTGGCTGAATATCCAGAGGTTTAGAACGGATGTGGCATTTTTTGCTTCATTATTATTATTATTTTATTATAGACTGTGTAAATAATCTAGAGCCATTAATGAAGGTGATGGCATTCAGATTTTCTAAATAAATGATATAGATTTTCTGTGCAGTTGAGTTCCATTGATATTTCAGTCACATTGATTTCACTTGAAAATAGGAAAGTAGTTTTTCTTCAAAGATGGAGTAAGGCTTTTGTTACGACAAATTGCTGCTTGTGTCTTTTATTAAAAAGATGCCTTAGTTGGGTGCAAATGATTAGCAAGGAAAACTATCACAGAGGAAAGCACCGGTGGTCTAGCTTAAGCCACAAGTTAGCAACACAATGCCCTGTCACATATCTCAATACGATTGTGGTTCCATCATGTCATTCAACACATAAATTTACTTTTTTTTTGAAGCCAGCAACAATTCTGAAGGACCACTCAGCTTCTTTATCTCCCTTTCTGTCATTTTTTACATCTAACAAAACCCCTTTGTCCATTGGAAAGGAATATCCTGAAAGACTAGCATCCTTATATATTTCTAACTAAGTTTATCTAATTCAACCAAGCTTTCTGAACTGACAGAAGAAGAAGAAATATAACTTTCTTGGGAGAAACGTACAGAAACAAAACTTTTCATTCAACAGGCCTATACCCTAGTACAGTGGTGGCGAACCTTTTACTCACCAAGTGCCGAACAGGTACATGCTTTGTGTACTTTGTGTGCGTGTGTGCCATCCATGCTGATGTGCGGCTCCTCCCCCATGTGCTGCACACGTAACCACACCATCTGTGCATGCGCACAGCTTTCACACGTGCCCCCACCGTGCACTGTGCATGCATCCCCACCATCTGCACATACGCACAGCTTTTGCACACATCCTCACCATGCACTACACACGCAACTACATCATCTGCGCATGCACACAGCTTTTATGCATGGCCCACACCATGCACTGAGCATGCAATCGCACAATCTGCACATGTACATGGTTTTCACGTGCACGAATGCCATTTGCGCATGTGCACGCTACACACCAGTACTCTTGCACGCATGCACAAATGCACATGCATGCGCAGGAAAGCTCCTAAAATAAGCTGGATCCCCTGAATTGCACACATGCACCCCAGAGGCCTGAACACCAGCTGGGGCACATGTGCATGCGCAGCTGCAGGTGAGTTGGACCACAGCTCGACTGCCCGGAAAAATGGCTCTGCTGCATGCCACTTCCGGCACGCATGCCATAGGTTCACCATCACGGAGTTAGTATGTTATTCCCAGATTGGAGCAAAACCTGGTTATCTCTCTATTTTGAGAAATAAAAGAGAATTCAATTGTTACTTAATATGACTCTTCCCTCATTCCATATATTTGGGAAAGAAACACACCAATTTAATTTTTGGACATTGAAAATTGTGAATAAAAGCCAATGATAGCAACCAAAATAAGAAAGTTACACAGCATTTGCCAAGTTTTTCTTGCTAAAATTACTCTGATTACTAATTTCAAACCAAATCAGAAATGAATTTAAAATAACATATTATTAAGAAAAACATTTATTTTAAAAAACACAAAAGTAGAAATGCTTGCAAAGCACCAAGGTTTAGAGGCTTAATTTGGGTAATGTATATGGGTGTCATTGTCTGCATTTTCTATTCCTTTTAATGAAGAAAAATAATCTATTTCCTACATCACAAATTGTAGGATTTGTTCAAAGATCTGAATAGGTTAAAAATGGCCAGGCAGATATAATCACATCTAAGTAACTAATTAGATTTAGAAATTAAGTTAACCCCTCATGTCTGCACCTCCTTTGTTTCCTTTAATGTAGGTCACTTACTTTTACACCATATTGAAGTTCTAAATCAAACCCACCATAAAAGTGTATGAGGACCCAGATTGTTGGGGGCCATATGCTGACTCTGTAAACTGCTTAGAGAGGGCTGTAAAGCACTATGAAGCAGTATATAAGTCTAAGTGCTATTGCGATTTTCTCCCATGTTTTCAATGCAAATGTTGTTGTACGAATATGACATCAAAATTCAATATGTTAAACGGGGAGCCAACAACCATGGCAGAATGAAGAGCGGGTCAGTAGACTGGCTTTTCATAATTCCTCTCTAGATAAGGAGATGGTCCTTGTGAGGAAACCATAAAACAGGAGTCTCCAATGGGTTTAGAGCTCTGGGAGAGAAGGGAATAGCTATCTTGATCAGACCATGGTCAGTGCCAGTGGTGGGATCCTGCGGGTTTAACAACCGGTTTGGTGATTGTGCGCTTTTCTCCATTTTCCCCATCGCAATCTGTCCCTAACCTGCTCTTTTATGGCTTCCAATGGTGTAAAACAGCATAAATTAAAATGCATTCTGGATTTGATTCTGGATATCAATCATGCATTTCATATAGTTATTCTCAATGTGTAATATGTAAAAATACAGCCTTAGAAGTAGTCAATATTAGTGAGAAACAGACATTATTTGTATCAAGTGGTTTTCAAAAGACCAAAGAATAACTATGAATTTAAAAAAAAAAAACAGAAGTCAGATGGATAAGAATCAATAGAAATGTTTAGTCAGGGCATGTTTTAACACCCTCTTTAACACGTTGTCTTCCACTTCAAAGGTGTCATGAAGTGTGCGTGTAAACATAGCCTGTCTCTGCTCGGCCTCCTTAACAAAGTCAGAGTAGTGCTAACCAATTTACTGCAGGGGAAGTTAAGGGGAATGATTGGTGAATCTACCAATGGCTTTTGGGGGGAGGGGTTTCAAAGGGCTTGAGGGGGGAAAGGCCATTTTGGACAGATGACTACAGAAGTGGATTGAGAAATCAAATGCCTGATATTCAAGGATGGATAATAGAGGCTACCTTCAGGGAGTGGAAGGGGGAGGCTTTCCTGTCTTGCTTTAATGAAAAGGCCCTACCCACCTTGTGAAGGTAGCCTCCATTATCCTATTTTGGTGGATAGGGAGGAGTTTCCACAGCCAAGAGAGGATCTTCCGTCCTGCTTTTCCAGGAAACTCCAATACTTTCTCATCAGCAGCATTCCTACCAACATTGGCAGAGGGCCCACATAATGTCCCTCCCCACCCAATGTTTCTAGAATCCTATGCATGTCCTATGAATTAGGACCCATTAATTTAAAGAAATGAATTTCCATAAATAGGTCTAGGATTCTAATGTATCCATACCACTTTTTCTGGAGTGAAGGGGAAGAATATGATGTCTATTGAACCAGAAAGCCAACAAAAGCCAAAGTAACAGGCCTGACCCAAACATAGTTACATGTATGTGTGCTTCTCTATATGTGTGTGATACGTATTGCATTCTTAAACACATACAGTGTTCCAATATCTCAGGGGCTGCCACAAAGAAGAGGGAGTCAAGCTATTCTCCAAAGCACCTGAGGGCAAGACAAGAAGCAATGGGTGGAAACTAATCAAGGAGAGAAGCAACTGAGGAGAAATTTCCTGACAGTTAGAACAATTAATCAGTGTTGTGAATGCTCCAAAACTGGAGCATCTTTTTAAGAAGGTGTTGGATAACCATTTGTCTGAAGTGGTGTAGGGTTTCCTGCCTAAGCAGGGGGTTGGACTAGAAGACCTCCAAGGTCCCTTCCAACTATTCTATTCTATTCTATTCTATTCTATTCTATTCTATTCTATTCTATTCTATTCTATTCTATATGCAAAATCACATATATGCACACAACTTGCAGCTGCTCTTGTAAAAGAAAAAAATATGTTTACCATTGTTGTCATGCCATTTTCCTTATCACATGTGATCTGAGCCTTGGTGTCCTTTGCCAAGAAAAGTTCCATGAATAGGCAGGGTTCTGTACTGCATTAAATTTTCTCAGCCCAAATACTGATGTTATATAGGTTGAATGAATTTATTTCTCTGCTAAAGAAAGTCAGACACAAAATATATCTTAGAGTGATGCAAACTTAATGAGCCGCATTCATTAGAAGAAGCTATCATTTGACATTATTTTTATGCAGCTGGTTAAATCTGGATGCCTCATTACATTTTTCTCAGCTTTTCATGTTCAGAGCAATTTTTTTTCAGCTTTAGTGAATGCAAATGCCCTTTTGACACTACACAAATTCTTGTAGAAAGAAAGATGAATGCAGTTGGGAAACCCATATTACTTGTGCATACTTGCAACAATGCATGGCTAAGGAGAAGGATTTGCAAATGACAAGAAACACTGAAAAGATTTCTTCTTCTACATATTTTTGAACTGAACATTGATTCTGCCCTCTCTTGGTGATATTTTAAAATGCAATTTTAAATATATTTGTGCTATATATTTTTTTTCTTTAACAAACCCTAGTATCTCCCATCTTAAACTTTTCTTTGGGGAATATTCAAAATATTCAGATTAATGCAATTATTCTACATTGTCATTCTGGTGATCATTATTGAACTATTATATGAAGCAAGTATCCAAAGCATCGGCCTTCTTTAAATTGATAAATTTCAGATAAGATTGAAACTGCGAAATGTTTCTCTGAATATCTACTTCTGTTTTCTCTTTGGTAAGGAAAAGCAGGTCATGTAAAGATAATATTCCACGCACTAGTATTTCCTATTAGTCTGATGCCAGAATATTCTAATTCTTTTGAATCTCGATAAAACTATATACCGTATTTTTCAGAGTATAACATGCACCTGACTGTAAGACGCACCTAGGTTTTAGAGGAGAAAATCAAGGGAAAAAAATATTCTGAACCAAATGGTATAGTAATATATTTAATAAAATATAGCAGAATAATATTTCAACCATGTAAAGTCAACAGCGGTATTAAGAACCATCATCACTGACATTAACAAATGAGGAGAGACTTTTAAGTTTCAAGCACTCTTCTAATTTTCTGGAAACCCCAAGAACTCATCATCGCTGGTGTCAGAATTTAGGAAACTCAGTTGCTCACAATCACTGATATCACTTTCTTCACTACCGTCATAAATGATACCATCTTCAGTTCCATCTAAGGCAGTGCTAATGCCATATTTTTTGAATGACCGTGCAATGATTTCGTCCTTCACCGAGTGCCATGATGTTTTCACCCATTCACAAACTTGAGTGATAGTGGACCTCCTCATTCGTCCAGTAGGTGTCAGATCATGATTACCAGCAGCCATCCATTTGTTCCACTCTTCTCGCATATAGACATTAAATGGTTTGTTGATGGAAACATCAAGAAGTTTCAACTGGTCAGTAAGATCCCCCCCAGGAAGAGTTGGGAAAAAAATGCTTTTAAAAGGCTCTGACGATCCCAACTGAATTGCCTGATCGTCAGAGGCTCTTTTTTATTTTAAAAGCATTTTTTCTACAACCTCTTCCACCGAAGAGGTTGTTTAAAAAATGCTTTTAAAAGGCTCTGACGATTCCAGCTGAGCCGCGCGATCATCAAAGGCTTTTTTTTTTACTTTTAAAAGCATTTTTTTTTGGCAAAAATGCTTTTAAAATTAAAAAAAAGCCTCTGATGATTGCGCGGCTCAGCTAGGCATGGGGGCGGGGCACAGGGATTTTTGCTACCGGTTCTTCAAACCACCTGACACCATCGCTACCGGATCGGGTGATCCAGTCTGAACCGGGAGCATTTCACCCCTGTGTTTTAGCCTCCAGTCCCCTAATCATCTTCATTGCTCTTCTCTGCACTCTTTTTAGAGCCTCAACTTCTTTTTTATATCGTGGCGACCAAAACTGAATGCCGTATTCCAAGTGTGGTTTTACCAAGGCATTATAAAGTGGTATTAACACTTCATGTGATTTTGATTCTATTCCTCTGTTAAAATGCAGCCTAGGACTGTGTTGGCTTTTTTGGCAGCTGCAGCACACTATTGGCTTATATTTAAGTGATTTCCACTAGAACCCCTAGATCCAACTCATAATTACTACTATTGAGCCAGGTACCAGCTATACTATACCTGTGCATATGGTTTTTTTCTTGCCTGTTAGATTTCAGATGTCTCCTGGGAAGCATAGGATTGTTCCCATAATTTATCATTAGGTATTTCAGGCCAATAATTTCAGGGAGACAGCAATTGGATTTCAATATTAAAATATCTTGTGTTAACTTTAGTGAAGGAAAGATTAGTGCTCATTTCCTAAAATTTCTGTTTTAGCTGATTGGGAGACAGGAATGTTATGGGGAAATAAAAAAATAAAGACAAAATAAATTTCTCAGGAGGCAGAAAAAATAGAATTTTGAAAATTATTTATTTTCATCCATTGATACGCCATCCTAATCACAGACTCCAGTCATATTACAGGCATGAAGGAATTTTTTCTCAAATTAAAAGCAAACAAACAGAAGCCTTTCTTAAGAAACCATAGCCTTTGTTGCTATATAGTTTACTTAGTTAGCTTAGTTTTTAATCCTCAAATAACCGGTTACAAATGTGATCTCGTGCTGGCACTTGATTGCAGAAAGCTGATCGTTCATTTTGATACATTTTCTTATTAGAAAACAGTTAATGTGCATTTATAGTCCTTGACTTTTAAAGTGAGCTAAGAGCAGAATATTCAAATGCATTTAGAAATACTTTAAATATTTGCAGAATTGTGCTGAATCTGAGGACCATGTCTCATGGATCTACCTGTGTCTCAGGGATGGGTTATACTTACCTTTACTACTCTTTTGCAATGGGGCCGCATGCATGCTTCACTTGTGTGCGTGCACACTCTTCTGTGTATGCGCAGAAGCGTTTTGATGATGTCAGGGTCAGTGGGTGGAGCCTCCTGCCGGTTTTACTACCAGTTCTATAGAACCGGTGTGAACCCGGGGCAACGCACCACTGCTGTATCTTAGTTGGCTGCTGGAAAAGGTACTGATGGAAGAGATTTCTAGAATTGTGGCCTGAATTGTTGGAATGAATTATATTCTACCTCACAGAATTGGTAAAAAAAATGTTTTGGCCAAGCCTTAGTGAATTATGGGGCTTTAAAATGAATCCTCTGAGGCTTAGTGATGAACACTCTGAAGTAAAGCCCTCAGATAAAGATGTGGGCTATAGATAAATGTAGAACTGTTGCTGTAATGATGGGAAAAAAACAAAACGTAAATTGGCTCATAAAGTTTATGGCTTTCATTGTCTATATACTGTTGAAAAAACATCCTGGAATAAGGCCACAGCAAACCACGTTCATATTGCTACCAATAAAACTAAATTGATACATCCAGGAAGTCATCAACTGCCAAGCTTGACCGAAAGAGATATTATTTTATGGAAAAATAATAATACAAGTTAGAACACTTAGCCTAGGAAGACAAATAAGATTTAATAGGTATAATAGCTGGGATGAGTCCTAAACCTGGAATATAGCAGTTGGCAATCACAATATGTTGAAAAGGAACTGAAGTAATAAAAATTAGGGAAGAATTGCACTGTATGTTGAAATGATCCATTTTTGATAAAAGCAATCCAAAGTAGAAAAACTAATAGCAATTATGGGTCAAGCCCGAAACTGACATGTGTGTATCCATTTTAGTTAGCTTTATATTATACTCATTTATTCCTTTTCTTTCTCTATGTTTAAAGGGGGGGGTGGGCTCGCCACATTCTTAAGGTGGGAGGAGGGAATAGATAGTGAGCATTGTTTTGGCTGGGTCAGGGGTCTGCAACCTGTGGCTCTGGAGCTGCATGTGGCTCTTTCATCCCTCTGCTGCGGCTCCTTGTCACTCAAAATATGCGTCACAACCACCAATGTGCGATACTTGCCGGCACGTGATTTATTGAGCTTTTCAGCCCATCTTTTTTTTTCGGAGTTCAAAATGTTTTTGTTGCATGCAAAGAAATAAAAATGTGTTTTCTCTGTAGGTCATTGATTTCATAAATGCAACACACTACAGGCTTTTTTTATACATAGCATAAAGGTAAAAAGTGATATATGCAGTGTTATCTTCATTTTAGATGTCAAAAGGGTTTTGTGGCTCCCAGTGTTTTCTTTGCTGTGGGGAAACGGATCCAAATGGCTCTTTGAGTGTTTAAGGTTGCCGACCCCTGGGCTAGGTGATCTTCTTTCCCATGCGAACGGAGGCTATCTTTGCTGAGAGTGGTGGAGTTGAAGACATTGGGCAATGTGGATTTTACTTTTATTGGGGAATGTGACTTTTGCGGGGTGTTTCTAATTTTCAATATTATGTGGTATAATTCCGGTTTGTGTCAGATCCGGAATTACAACAGTCTTTGCCAATTTGATGCCTACCTAAATAAAAGAAATTTGTTTTAGAAGATGGACTTTGCCTATTTCTTTTTCTGAGTGGGTTTCATCACTTGGAAACCTGACATTATGATGTTGTTGGTATCTGTTATTGCCTGCCCACTCAAGGAGACAATATGGCTGATGCTTTCAAAAACAAACTGCAGATACTCCGAAGAGGCATGAGGTCATAGTGATGGGAGATTTTAATTATCCAGACATCTGTTTAAAAACAAACTCTGCCAAGCCTGGTCCTTCATCGCTTGTCTAGCTGACAATTTTCTTCTCTAAAGAATGGAGGAAAGCACTGGAGAGTAAGCCATTGATATTATAGCATATGGAAGTACAGATAGAAGGAACACTGGGGGGAAATGGTCATACAATGCTGGAGTTCTGAATTTTAAGGAAAACTAAACTAAGGGGAACCTTAGTTTAGTGTAACTGGGCTTTTTAAAAACAAATTGTGCTGATGCATAGGATTTTGTGGCAAGAAAGGCTGATGAGAAAAGAGTTCAAGATGAGTGGGATGCAACTGAAATGGGAAGTACCGTAGTAAAAGCACAACAAAAAACCAGTCACATAAGGGGAAAATGGAGGATAGCAGAAGAAACTGAAAATCTGAAAATTATAAAAGGACGTGCAAAAGAGGTGAAAGGCAAGAGGTCACCACAGAAAAAAATGAGTAGTGAAAATTCATACAGTCAGAATAACAGAATAACAGAGTTGGAAGGGATCTTGGAGATCTTCTAATCCGACCCGCTGCTCAGGCAGGAGACCCTATACAATTCTGGACAAATGGCTGTCCAATATCTTCTTGAAAACCTCCAGGGATAGAGCAATCACAACTTCTGAAGGCAAGCCGTTCCACTGGTTTATTGTTCTCACTGTCAGGAAATTTCTCCTTAGTTCTAGGTTGCTTCTCTCCTTTTTTAGCTTCTGTCCATTGTTTCTTGTCTTGCCTTCTGGTGCTTTGGAAAAATAAAGTTGATCCCTCTTCCTTGAGGTAACAATGAGATAAAGGACTTTTTCATTCCTTACTGCTCCCTTGTGATTATCTAGCTTTTTCCAATCCTGCCAGTGCTGCCCTAACCCCAGACATTGCTACTGTTATTCCTCCCTAAAGTACTTTAAGCGTGCAAGCCCCATGCACCTGAACTGACTTTGCCCTTAAATGTAGCCATTAACCCTTAACTTAGTGATTTGGTTATATACATTGAACAAAGCTATCGTGTCTTGAAAAGAAGAAACGTTTCTCCATATTAATGAGGGAAATCAGGAAGAAACAGATGATAGGGGTTGACAATGGAGGGGGAAGGGGAAATAGTCAGCGAACAGTTTACATTTTTTAAAAAATAAATAAAAGTGATGCCTTGCAGAAACCATTCCCCTGATATTGGCACATTGTTTAGTCCTATCATAAACATCTGCAACTACTCAGGATAATGCTGTGCACTGTAATATCACAAAACACGTTCTCCCTTTCATGTGGAGCCTAAACTTTTTATTGCTAAGTGAGACAGTTGTTAAGTGAGTTTTGCCCCATTATATTATGACCCTTCCTGCCACAATTACGAAGTGAATCACTGCAGATTGTTAAGTTAGTAACATGATTGCAAAGTGAATCTGGTTTCCCCATGGACTTCGTTTGTCAGAAGGTCCCAAAAAGTGATCACACATGACCCCAGGGTACTGCAATGTCACAAATATGAACCAGTTGCCAAGCATCTGAATTTTGATCACATGACCATGGGGATGCTGCAATGGTCGTAAGCGTGAAAAACGGTCCTAAGTCATTTTTTCAGTGCCATTATAACTTCGAACAGTCATTAAACGAATGATTGTAAGTTGAGGACTATCTGCATCAGTGATGGGTTGCCCTCGGTTCACGCTGGTTCTATAGAACCAGTGTAGTAAAACTGATGGGAGGCTCCACCCACCAACCCTGACATCATCAGAACGCTTCTGCGCATACTTTTGTGCATGTGCGGCCCCGTTGCGAACTGGTAGTAAAGGTAAGTAGAACCCACCCCTGATCTGCATACCACTTATGCTAAACATTAATCATGTAGATGAGTTGAAAGTAATACATCCCTGTGTCACGCTAACTTCATTTGAATGGTACTCAGAAACCTAAAAGGGAAAGGGCCACTGAAGCTACTGCTGGTGATCATTCTGGAGTCAGAGAAATGGAAATAGATGTCAGTTATGGGGACAGCACAGCAGCCAATGTGGTTGAAAATAGAAGCCACTGCAGGGATATAAAAGGGATCAGAAACTACTGCTGGTGTCCTTGCTAAATGGAAAGAGAAGCTGTGGGTGGATCAGGGAGCAGTAAAGTTATTAGCTGGACCACATGCAGAAAGATCTTTGCTGGAACATATATAAGAGATAGATCTAATTACCTTATCAGTATAAACAGAGGCCAATGTGAAAAGATGTATATTTGCCTAAGGCCAGTGCAGAGCACCAGGTAGCTTTCTTAGACATCAAAGCTATCAAAGAAGATGGGGTTTTTTGGTGTTAAGATTTCTAGCAGGTAGCAAAAAATGAACTGGAGTTGCCAATTCAATGCCTCTATTATTATGTATTATTTTCTAAACTGTACGTAGCAGTAAATGTAAGCAGTGCTGGTTATTTGGAAACCCTAAGAAACAAAGACCTAAGACTGCTCAAATAAAAGGGATTCAAAAATGGAAAAAGCGTAAAAGTTGCAGGCATGTGAATGCTGACAGGGCCATATTGAATCATGTATCGTCTGTCACCAGGGGAATTGATGAAGTCAGTGAAAAATGAATTAGACAAGGAAAAATGGCTAATGTAATATTTACTACAGCAATGGTCTATTTATCTCTTCTAGCTCACTAAGTGCATTTGGGAGGTGTCAACTTTTTATGAGCCTGTTATGAAAGGACTGCTTCAGTTTGTCAAATATTTGATCCCAGTAGTCCAGAATTAAACAATTGCCATCCTTGCCAAATATGTCCAGAAAAAAAATGCTGTGGAAATTAAGAAAGCCCAGCTTTCCACTGTAATAATACACTCCATGCAGGACATATCCAAACAGTAGTCATATCTTTAGAACTGTTGCCATGGTAAAAGGGGAAATTATTGTGAAGATAAATGATAAAAGATAAAACTACAATGAAAATTTCTAGGATTTCATACAATTGTTGATGCTGCTACCACAGGACTGGAGAATTATATCCTTGCCTGCGCTGAGAACAAAGGCTTGGAGGTTATTCAGTGTCATGGTCAGAAGTATGATGGTGCTGCAGCAACCTTGGCAATATTAAGATGTGTGGCCATGGTGGCAGTTGAAGTTGCCAAGGCTGAGAAACACTAGAAAAAATTATATTCAATGTATTCATATTCAGTACATTCAGGCCAAATCTCAAGGAAAAAGGTGGAAGCTCTGTGTGTTCATTGTGCATATATGGGGCTATAGAATAATGTAGGATAGGCCAGAACTTCCCAGTTTTGTTTGTCTTGCCTTTGTCTTTTTTTGTGTGTGTGAAAACATTTGCTGAAGGTCTTTTCTGTCATCATTTTCACTGATTTTTCCCTCACACTTAAACAATTAAAGTTCTACATGCTGGGCATCTCATTATGACTTGTTGATTGCTTGGCATTTGCATTTTGCCTTCACTATGAAAATGTTATCTAATGTAATTCTATCTTCCTCAAAATTCAAGAAAAAGCACAGGCAAGATGACCTATAGAAAAAAAAGTAAACCGTTTATTCTACAGGGTTTCTTTAAACAAAAATTCCTGGAGAGTATCAAAACTGATTTTGGATCTGCCCAGGACATCACAACAGCATCATTTGGGGAAAATAAAACAAATAGCAGCCTGACATTAAATATATATTTAATGGGGAATGTTAATAAGTCAAACCCCATTTTGAGGAGTTCTGCATAGATGAAAAATTGGGGAGCCTTGAAAACAGTTTTAAAAACATTGTGTTTCATATATGTATGCACATTATTACAATTCGGCTTCCTCATAAGGTTAGTGGAAAGAATACTTTTATTCAGCAGTTCTCCCTACATACACTGATCTACATTGTTTTCCTTTGCATCCAGTGACAATTGATTCAAGGCTGATTCAGACCAGCAACAAAAGGACCAGATACACCTATTATAAATATTTTCCTAGGCAACTGCTAAGCTTTATGTTCTGTATTTCATGAGATATGTACATAAACCATGGTCAAGGGCTCTAGCCTATATTGAGTTTTTCTGCTGATTGGTTTATTATAATGTAAAGACTAATAAAATAATAGCAGGCTTGATCTTCCTAAGCTTAAAAGATAATAGGCATGGTGACTATGGTTGTGAATTAATGGGATGTTTGCTATATGGGAGAAAGACTATGACAAATCTAGCCAAAAATTAAAGTGCAGAAGCATCATACTGATAACAAAAGCCATGTATTTCCAGTCAACAGTATAACATAGTTACAAAAAGTCAAATGTATAGTCTTTTTCATTTTAGAATAGTTTCTAAATTACAGAAAATCAAATTTCCATTTTATTCTGCATTGATTAGACCCCCATGTAAGAAGAATGTCTATATCGAGGCCAGCAGTTTCAGAAGGGTTCCGATAAACAAGAAAGCAAAGATGCCATTACTTAGTTTAGCCTTGAGAGGAAATGACTGAGTGGATTATTATAGCACTCTTCAAATATCTGAAACTGTATCACGCAAAATAAAGCTGTGGTCTATCAGATAGCACATCTTGGAATGCTAAATGCAAGTTATAGGAATATATATATATATATATATATATATTTAATTTTGATTTATATGCCGCCCTTCTCCGAAGACTCAGGGCGGCTTACAATGTGCTCAGCAATAGCCTTCATCCTTTTGTATATTTATACAAAGTCAGCTTATTGCCCCCACAAACTGGGTCCTCATTTCACCTACCTTAGAAAGGATGGAAGGCTGAGTCAACCTTGAGCCTTGGTGAGATTCGAACCCTGCAGTAATTGCAGGCAGCTGGTCTTAATAAGCTTAATAACAGGGTGCCTTAAACCCCTGTACTACCAAGGCTCTATTTCTTCATTTCTTCTTCATTTGAAGAAGAAATTGTATTGGTAAGCACAGTTTGGCAGTGGAACCAATTACTCAGAATGTAGGTGAGCTTTCTACTAGATATGTTCAAGCAGAAGTCATTTGTATCCAACGTTTGGATCCAATTTTGGAGTACAGAACAGGGATTGGACACCATAATCTAAATGGGTCTTTCCAGTTCTATGATTCTGCTGCCCCTAAAGATTCAGGGCTTTGTATTTTTGACTTTGAAATGTTATTAACACAGTGGCTTAATAGACTACTTATTTATTTAAGAACATTAATTCCTATTACTTCAGGAGGTAGTTCACAATACAGAATGTTAAAATGCAAGTATAAACAAGTACACAAGTATAAACAAGTGTAATAAATGCAAAAACTGAAGCTACCATAATTTTCACTCATGATTTTTAAATCGCAGACTGAAAAACCTGGTTTTTAGAGACTTCTGGAAGGCCAAGAGGATTGTGGTTGATTGGCTCTCTACAGACAGGCTATTCCACATGCCAGATGCTGCAACTATTGGGAGACAATATGAAATCTTTTCACCAAAATTTCTAAAACTTCTCATACATTTAAAAGGTATTGAGGTTAATTATTCCACTGCATCTTGCAAAGAAGCATTTTTCTTGTTGCTTCTATCTTTAGAAGGTAAAATTCCTCCTCAAAAGCCAATTTAAAAAGTAAATAATAACAGACAGAACTTTTCAAATTAGTTCCAAATTGGCTCTGTGGCAATATGTCACTTATTAAAAATAACAAAAATGCTCAAAATACACTCTAAAATAGATAGCTGTGTCTTCCTACTTACATCATATATAAAGAAAATACCTGCACATTTAAAGAGTTAACAGGAGTAGAAAAAGAGCTAAATATGAGAAATTTTCAGTCTGCCTAGTTTTGTACATAATGAGCACTAATCTTGGAAGGCAAAACCCAAGGGAAAAAAACCCTCTCTTTTAATGAGATAGTTGCAATTTAGCCAAATACTTCCAACCAATTTGCAATTAGTATAAATGAAACAGATGTTCTAGGATAAAATGCACCATGTGGATCTGAACTCATATGGTGAGTATCTGCACTGATTTTGATTTATGCATCGATATACACAGATTCCAGTTTTGTTGCATTTCAAACAAACAAAAATTCTTTCAATTTGAACTATGGAAAGTAAAGCCTGCATCTGGTGAAGAAGACATGGCACATTGTAGAAGAAGATAATGTTTATGGAGAAATGCAAGAATTATTATAAGAAAGAAAGATGAGTAAAATGAAAAGAGGTTGTCAAGATACTAGAATCTGCAGCAAAGGGAAAGAGGGTCAGACTGACAAAAAAAACATGCACTCTTACAATGCAACCCCTCTCTGATGGCACCATAAGATGATGCTACCTAGAAGGAAAAAGGTTACATAAATTTATGTAACCTTTTGGGCACCCTCATGAGGGAGCCAGGAAAATCTGCCTGATTTGGCTTATCCGGAGGGCTTCAAACTAAAATTGGAAGAGGAGGGTGGCTGATCTTTAGGATCCTTAGGACCTAATCTCAAGCATAAACTACAAGGCAACCAATCAAACAAGGAGGTAGAGTGGTGTGGAAGGAAGAAAAACTCAAGATACGAAATAGGAGATGTGGGAAGTAAACTTAGGATCAGCCATAAAGGACTCAGATGCCTATACACTAGAGTTCAGAGTGTGAGGAACAAACAGGGTGAATTTGAGGTCCTAGTAGATGAGGGTAGGTATGATATAGTTGCCTATTCTGAAATTTGGTAGGATGAAACTCATGAATGGAATGTATTGCTAGAAGGATATAAAATGTTCAAAAGAAACAGACCTAACAAAAGAAGAAATGGAGTTGCATTATATGTAAGAAATCACCAATTCTCCAGAAATGTATAAAATCAAGGATGAAAGCCTCCTTGAACGCATTTGAGTTAATGTAAAAGGAAAAAAATAATGATATTTATTTATTTATTTGTCAAACATGTACAAGATAACAGGTATAAGTATAAACATGGATATGAACATAGGAAATGAGTACAAATAAAAGGAAACATTAGGACAGGGACGGTAGGCACGCTGATGCGCTTATGCACGCTCCCTTTACAGACCTCTTAGCAATGGGGTGAGGTCCACAGTAGACAGTTTAAGGTTGAAGCTGTGGGGGTTTGAGGATGTAAGAATAGATAAGTATATACCATAGGTGTATACTACAGCCCCCCACCACCACCACCACCACCAAGCAGAGGAAATAGATGCTTCTGAATATTATCTCGCTTCTCAGGATTTAAAGAATGTTTCAGCCCTGTTTGCTTAAATAACGGTTTTTGTGTATTTCTGTCAAAGTCACCTCCCTTACTCTCTACCAGCCAAAAGAATAAATTATGTGACAAAAACCTGTTTGGATTTCTGCCCAACTTTGGATTGATTCCATTGTAGGAGTCTTGGCTTGTAACTAGAGAATATGTTTTCATATCTGGTTTTAGGGCTACCAAAGCATGGAAAATAAAAGAGAAAAGCTGGACAATGGCCATATTGATCAAAGAAGAACTAGGCCCGAAGGGCACTGAATCTTAATGCTAATTCACCTGTTTTCTTAACTATTAAATTTCAGTGTAAAAAAAACTCTCTTGAGATCATAATGTTGAATATTTATATCATTCCAAAAATGTCTATTGATTATTCTTTTGATATATTGGCGAATTTAGAAAAAAAATCCTGACTGAGATCATTCCAAAAATTCCTAAAGTAAATATCAGTTTAGGTTATTGTAATGTTAAGATGGGACCATCCATACAAGATCATATTAATGCCAACAATATACACAATGACTCTTCTTTGTATTACTCTTATGGTCCATTAGGAACCAGAAAAGGTTTACTGCTGTGCACCCTACTACACAAAGGTAACCTACAAACTTAAGAGGGGCAAAGACCAAAGCTTTGTTTATCCCTTTGCTTTATCAGAAGAGTAAAACAAGCATACCTTAGGTTATATTTGTGTCTTGATAACAACAGCTTTCTTTTTTCTGGCACTTATGTAAAAGAGAATACTGACCCATCCACCAGTTCTCTAACCTTTTATGGAGACTCAGAACTTGGATCCCATAACTCAGATGATTGGTAGTCTTTACTTCATTCAGAGGTATACTAGAAGGATAAAATGAGCCAGAGTCGGCACTGAAGCAGTATTTAAATATATGAATACTGAGGAAGCCCTGACTTTGGCAGTCATAGTTACTTCACCTGAGAAAGGTGTTGAGTCTATGAAAAATTGGGAGCAGAATTAAGAACACTTGAACTGTTTCTCCCAATAGGTCACAGTTAATAGGAACTTTATTGGAACATCTTACATCCTGTGACAATATCTGTAACACCATCAAATATCTACATCTACTTATCCTGGGTCCTTAGGAAGGACTCGATAGGTGGACAAAAATGCAAAATCTACTCTAAACATCTGGCTGATTGTGCAGCAAACCATAATAATAAGGGTGATCCAATTACAGATCAATCAGTTTGACTGATGTCATATATCTTTTGCCTAATATTCAAGACTAGGCAACTGAAAAGAGTTTATTAGTAAAAGAACAATCCTGTTTTAGACCTTACCACTCTACTATTAATAACCGATTCATTTTATGTTATCGTGTAGAAAAATACAATTAAGGAGTTAATTGTTTACAACTTCTATAGACTTTGGCATAGGCCTTGATAATTCAATAAACAGACACATACTCTAAAAAAAAATGTGGCCTTGAACATGAAACCTAGATTCTGTATCTGTCCACGGTTTGAAATTCAAACTCTTATTTACAGGTATTTATAGGCATGCGAGGCTCTCAAAATGGGAAAATTTGCCCTTCTTCCCACAGAAAGAGATTTTTTTTAAAATTTGATTTATATGCCGCCCTTCTCCGGAGACTCAGGGCGGCTTACAATGCGTTAAGCAATAGCCTTCATACTTTTGTATATAGATTGAAAAAAAGATTTCAAAAGAGTACTGTACAGTATTTGCATAGCTCAGCATTGTTTTCAACCCCAAACTGTTTTTGATGTTTAGGAGAGCAAACAGCTTGCTCTCTTGAAATCTCTCTCCAATCTTTCTGCTCTGTAAAAAACAAAGGGGGGGGGAGAAAAAAACTCAGATCAGGTGCAGAACAAGGCATACTGACTATAATGGTGCTCATATGACTGAGGAAACACTGCAATGGTTACACATGGGCCATAAATGGGTCATTTCTTTCAGCACTGTCATAACTTTGAATAATTGCTGCACAAATGGTCAGTAAGCAAAGATTACCTAAACTTTTGCAGAGAACATACTTACCTATCATTAACAGAACCGTGTCCTTTATATCAAGGGTCCCCAATCTCCAGTCCGTGGACTAGTACTGGTCTGCAGCCCACTGGGAACTGGGCCAAACAAGTGACGGATGAGTGTGCAAAGCTCCATTTCAGGGGTGTCAAACTTGATTTCATTGAGGGGGGCATCAGGGTTGTGTTTGACATGGGTGTGTGTGGCCAGGGTGGGCGTGGCCAGGTCAACGTCACTCATGTCAGGGGCACCTATGGTGGCCCAGGCAGGGCTGGGGAGATCCTCCTGCAGCCCCTGCAGAAGACTGCAGGAGGCCATCGCGGCCCTCCCAAGCTCTGTTTTTGCTGGCAGAGGTACCTCAGGTCGGTCCATCGCTATTTCCAGGGCAGTCCTGCAGTCCAGATCTAAGCACCCCGCTAGCCGGATTCGGCCTTGAGTTTGACAGCCCTGTTTTATTTGCATATGTGCGGGATTAGGTTGTGTGTCCTTCCCCCTGCTGCTGCTGCTAGTCCACAGAGCCACAGAACCACAGAGCTAGTCCATAGAACCACAGAGCCACAGAGCTAGTCCACAGAACCACAGAACAGGTTGGGAACTGCTGCTTTATATCAAAGACCATCCAGGAGAGAGTAGAATTTGATGGTTATTTTCCACCTCTGGAATCATCAAAGTGATCCTTGAGGAAATAATCACATTTTTTAAGGCTGCTAGAAAAAACTAGAAGTTATGGACTGCCTTTTGATATTCTTCCAAATCAATAGCAGAGTCTCCACTGCTATGCCTTCCCTACTTTATTGGCACTGGGGCTAAAAACTGGGCAGTGAAGATATGTCAGAACCACTGGAAATCTACAATATTCGATATCTTCCCACTGCTGTTATATGAATCCATACAAACCTGGAAACTATGTCAGCCCCAAAATTGAATGCAGTATATATCTTCCCTTTGACTGGAGAGGAAGGACACGAATTCATTTTTTCCACAAATGCAACTTTACACACCCACACAATCACACATACAAATATACTGCAGGATAACATTACTTCCTTTATTTTTAAAAAAATCCGTTTATTTAGCTGCCTAGTTATCAGTGGCTATTAAGTTAAACATGCATCCAAAAATCTGAAATATTGTTACTATTGTATTGTTCTTTGTTAAGCTGTAGAACAGATATCAAAACTTGACTATTCTGCCATCTACTGATCGAAATAAAGTTTATAAGAAACTATTTTACCATTAAACAAATAAAAGTAAGGTCTGTTCTTGAATTAACATTATTTTCAAGTGTATTTTAGTTATTAATACTGTACTCTTTGTAAAGTAGAACTAGGGGTGTTGGAATCAAGATGTTGGACTAGAATGGAAGAGCCATAAATTTCTACATGAAACTCACTGATTGACCCTTGTTCAATTAATCTCACAGGTGGTTGTGGAAGGATAAAATAACAAGGGATCTCTATACAAATCACATTGAGCTTGACTTCCCAGAAGAAATGTAGAATATTGTATAAATCTAATAAGTAACTAAGTCAATCAATGTCTGTGGATTTTACATTTTTATTTCTGCAAGGTAGACTAGGAGGAAAATAACCTTCATGAAGCATCCTTGAAATTGAGCTCAACTGCTGAAACTACATGGAGATTTCCCTGTAATTTTCTTGAGATTACCTGCTTGTCTCCCATCCAAGAACTATCTGTAATCTATCCTGCTTAGTTTTTTTAGATCAGCCAAGATCAGTCGTAAACTGTACAGCCATACTAGTTCAACCACATTTTCAATCACTGAGCATTTTAAAGTAAAGCATAAAACCCAAACATTGCTTAAGATGCCTTAAAAATAATAAAGGTGGAATACAAATAAATAAAAAAAAATGTTTATCAGATAAACTGCTTTACTGTAATCAGTTTATAGTTTAAAAGCATGAAGACATATTAATTCTTCATACTTTGCTGTTTGCATCCTTTCCCACCCAATGAAGTGTGGGGAAGACTTTAGGTAGAGCCAGCATGGTCATACTCCACTCAGTATCAAGGATGCCACTGTAGAAGTGGTCTACAGCAGTGGTCCCCAACCTTTTTATCGCCGCGGACCAATCAGCCTTTGATAATTTTACCGTGGCCCGCTGAGCGCGCGCAGGGGTGGGGGCTTTGGGCCACACGTGCGTACCTGCACGGGGCTCTCTTCCCTGGAGCCTTTGCGCACGGCCCAGGAGCTTTTGCGCACGGCCCAGGAGCTTTTGCGCACGGCCCAGGAGCCTTTGCGCTGCAGCGTTCATGTCCCCCGGCCGCTGCGCGGCCCGGTGCCAGGTACTCCACGGCCCGGCACCGGTCCGCGGACCGGGGGTTGGGGACCACTGGTCTACAGTATTAAGTATCTGGGGGTGGGGATAAACTAACAATCTGAACTTAGTGAAGCGTGCAACCAGCATCTGCATTTCCTGCGTCGGCTGAGGAGAGCATATCTTTCTGCTTCTGTCCTGGCTACTTTTTACAGAGGAACAACTGAGAGAGTCTTAACAAACTGCATCACTGTCTGGTTTGGTGGTTGCAGTGCCTCAGAGAGAAAGTCCATACAGAGAGTAGTAAGGACAGCCAAGAATATAAGAAGCTCGCTTCCTGTTATTCAGGATACTGCTTATAAGCGATATGTGCTTAGAGCTCAAAGCGTTGTTAGAGATCCCACACACCCACTTCACGGTCTGTTTCTGGTCCCCTCTGGGAGGAGGTTTTGAAGTATTTCTAGCAGGACTGCCAGATTTTGCAACAGCTTTGTTCCCTATGCCATCCGTCTGGTAAACTTGCAAAATTCGTTTTTCTCACCATGTACATGTATACATCCGAATTAAGACTGTGTTTCTCCGTGTCATATAATACATGTGGGTATATGCATAATTTTGAATTTATTTATTTATTTTGTCATGTTTATGTAGTGTATTTTGTAGATGGAGACCCTTTGAGAGCTGCATGCAATGAAATTTCATTTTAATGTACGCCGATTAGTGTATATTCAAAGTGATGATAAAGTTATTCTAAGTCTAAGTCTAAAGGGGCTGGGATTCTATATACCTGTCTTTGGTCAGGATAACTCTTGGAAATCTGAAAAGGAATGGGCCAAAATTGGTGTGAGGGAGAAACCAGCAAAATAAAATTTAAGTTGGAAAATGGACCCAATCCAGCCAGAGCCAGCAAAGAAAAAAAAAGTCCTAAACAATATGCTCAACAATTCCTAATGGAAAGTCAATTGTCCAGCAGTTTGGAACGTTGCTGATTTCTCCACTCGAAGGCTGCACTTCCTCCTTCCCAGTCATGTGACCAAACCTAGAACTATCATTAAGAGATTGGAAACAATTGCAGAACAATTCCAGAATCTGTTCGCTGAATATTTTCTGTATTTGTTCTAGTCAGGATTTCTTTTCTTTTTTTTTAAACTCATGATGTAATTCCTCCATGTCCCGCAGCCAAATCACAGGAATGAAATTTATCTGGTGGTCCAAATTTAGCCTTCCCCTACCTGGGTGTTTCCTGACTGTGGACTTCAACTCCCAGAATTGCTAGCTGGGGAGTTCTGGGAATTGAAGTCCACGCGTCTTAAAGGTGCTGAGATTTGAGAAACATAGTTCTGAAGCAACCCTGATGCCTTAAAGGACCTTTTAGAAAAAGAAAAACGGGAACGCTCAGCGCTTCTTTGCCTCGGAAAGCGTTTCTGACAACTCTTCCGCACGCTCCTCCACCAAGTGTCAGCGAGCGAGAAACGAGGTGCTCCTGGACTACAACTCCCACAATGCTTCGCAGGCGGGGAGCGCTACCCGATAAGCGAGAGCGGAGCTCATTGGTGAAAGAATCAGGGCCTATCAGCTCGTCTTTCATTGTGCGGTGGCAGCAACCGACATACACACATTAAGCCGAGAGCCGGCCAAAGGTGGAAGGGGGGGGGGTCTTGTTCGTGCGTCTCTTGCTGCCGCCGCTGCTGCTCGCCGCCCGCCCGCCTTTGCAGACGGGCTCTTGCGCTCTTCCGCGGAGCAGAGACGCAGCCATGAATCTGGGGTAAGGAAGCAGCGAAGCCCCGCGGCAATGCCACGTTCTTGGGTGACCTCGTCCTTTCGAGACGGAGGAGGCTAGCGGGAGGAGGCGGAATCCTTTGCCCTCCAGCCGGAGCCACAGCTCCCACGAAGCCGCCGAGATCGTCCCTCTTCGAAGCCTGGTGTCATGGCTTTTCCAGGGGTTGCGAGAGCTGCTCCTGCCTAGCTCTGCCCCGTCCGTTTCGCGTGGCAAGTGTACTGAGCTCGGTTGATGGTGCGGGGTGTGTGTGTGTGTTTTTTTATCAGCCTTGCAAACAACAACAACAACAACAACACCACCGTGCTTAGTAGTGTTGAGGCTTGGCTGAAGGCTGTGCTAGGTAGGAATGCCGGCTGCCCTAGTCCCCGCCAGGAGCTGGACAGCTTCAGCTGCAGGTTTCTCTCTAGGTCAGTGTTTCTCAACCTTGGAAGCTTGAAGATGGGTGGACTTCAACTCCCAGAATCCCCCAGCCAGCAACGCTGGCTGGGGGAATTCTGGGAGTTGAAGTCCACCCATCTTCAAGCTTCCAAGGTTGAGAAACACTGCTCTAGGTTGTCCCAAAGGTGCTTTTTTTCCCCCCTAGAGGCAAACTGGACTTTCTGCTTTTTCTTTGAAGACGTTTCGCTTCTCATTTAAAAAGCTTCTTCAGCTCTGATGGGATGGTGGGGAAAAGAAAGGATTGGAAGCAGCGAAATGTCTTCAAAGGAAAACAAAAGTCCAGTTGCCTCTTGGGGGGAAAAAAAGCACCTTTGGGACAACCGTGACCTGAATGACTGAGAATCTCCATTGATGTTTCTCTAGGTTGCGGTCAAGAGTGTGGACCGTGAGGTTTTTGATAACCACCAGATATTTGGAAGTAAATATTATTGAGTACTGACCAGAGTCCTGCAATCTAGAATTCAGGAATTTCATTTTTTATTATCAGCCCCGGTGAATTCAGGTTGTCATTCTTTTTATCAGGGAAACAAAAACACTCAAAAGGCAAATCACATTCCAAGGAAAAGAATTGCTCTGTTTAACAACAACAATAAAATATTAGTGCCAGGAAAGAGGGAAAGCATTTACACAGAAAAGGGCTGGGTAAAAAAAAAAATAGGTTCAGTAGGCTCAGGAAGAGATGTTAGCAGCAATCTCATGAATGTGGAGAAGAAGGCAGGTCTGGCTGTGAGCAATTGCAGCCACCAAATTGCATCACATGCAACAGACCTTCTCTTACTGGATGTGAGAACTTCCACATGGAGCCTCCTAGCTACCAACTGCCAACATATTCTTTTTGAAAATGATAAAACATTAAGATTGTTTATATGAACAATATTAACAGTTGCAAAATGATATCATTTAGACCACTTGTGCATCAATGAAGCAGGTCATTGTTCTGTAATACACTTGTGTGCAAACATGAAAGCAGAAGAGTTTTGTAGACGTTTTTCAAGGAACAGAGAAGGTCATTCTGTTGTGCGACTTTCGGTTGTTATTAGGTCCAATATCACATTTGTCTCCTCAAGCTTGCTAAGGGACTTTCCTCTAATTTGATTACTGGATAAGTACTTTATTAGATTAGGACCTGGCAGATGACATTTATGCCTTTATAATTTAAAGTATGATTATTGTTCAAACATAGTATATGTAGGTTTGCAATTAAAGGCTGTGGCTTCCTTCCTTGCAGAAAGTAATTATTTGGAGCACATGATTATTTGGTTATAGATTGCTTTAGATTTCCCAGCATAATTCAGGTCATGTTTAACTGTGATCCTTTTGTGACTCAACAAATAAGATGTGCAAAAATGGACATCCAATCTGTTATTCATAGCCACTGTTAGCAGCTCATTTCCCTATGTTTCTCCGCATGAGAAAGCTGTTATTTGAAACAGCTATGAGATTCTATAACCGTGATGGCGAACCTATGGCACGCGTGCCACAGGTGGCACACGTAGCCATATCAGTGGGCATGCGAGCTCAGCTCTGGCACACATGCATGCGCTGGCCAGCTGATTTTTGGGCCTTCTGGGCCCACCGGAAGTTGGCATATGGGCCATTTCCGGCTTCCGGAAGCCAATGAGGGGATGGGGAAGGCCATTTTTGCCCTCCCCAGGCTCCTAGAAAGGCTCTGGAGGCTGGGAAGAGCAAAAAACGGGACTTCTGATTCCACCGGAAGTTGGCAAATGAACCATTTCCGGCCTCCAGAGGGGTGGGGAAGGCCGTTTTCACCCTCCCCAAGCTCCTAGAAAGGCTCTGGAACCTGGGGAGAGAGAAAAACAGGCCTACGGGGCCCACCATGCCATTGTGTGCCAGGAGCAGGGGGGAGTGGGGGGTTTCACGCATGCATGCGCGGGGGAGGGGCTCATAGAATTATGGGTGTGGGTACACATGCGCATGACCCCCTCCCCCAGCACGCGATGGCAAAAAGGTTAGCCATCACTGTTCTATAATAATGATGACTACCTCCTCCTTCTCCTCCTCCTCCTCCTCCTATATCCCTCATCGGATGTTGGTGATCCTATTTTTATCAACAGCTGCACAAAAAAGTGATGCTGAGTTTTGTCCAAACCAGTCCATATTTTTCTGAGTGTCGCATCACATGTCCGAAATATTCTAATTTTTGCTTTTTAATGGTTGTAATGATTTCCCTTGCCTTTCCCAGGTGGCTTATCACCTCCTCATTTCTGATTTTATCAACCCATCTTATACCTGTAAATCCACATTTCCAATGCTTCTAGTCTCTTCAAGTGGCTTTCTGTCAGAAACCAACTCTCCACTCCGTAGAACAGGATAGAAAAAATGTAGCATCTGACAAGCCTGATTTTCAATTTTAGGCTTATGTTGTGACTGCAGAAGACCTTCAGTCATAATGATGAGTGAAACCTTCTTTCTTCTACTCTGCAGATTTACAATTATATGCAGAGGCTTTATTCTGAGAAAGGAAAGATAAGAGGCGGCTATGTTTACACATCATGCTAAGCTAGGAAGTTTTAGCTACACTTTGTTAAACAAACAAAGCTATGTTTTAATACAATGTGTAAACCCAGCTACAAATTCCACAGTGAACCATGGAGACCAAATGTGCTATGTAGAGAGCTTAATTGTTGCTGCTTTTCCAAACCAGTCAATCTAAAGTTCTGAAATCAGCTGTGAATAAAAGTATTTCAGAACTTAACGCTTTCTTTCCTTTCTCCACCCCTATGTGGAAGAATTTTTTTTAAAGGTCCTGTGATGCAGTCCGCAAGTAGACATATGCAGCATAGGTGATGATTTTCCTAGTTCTCTTCCCATGAGGACTAGAAACACGTAACCTTAAGGATAAAAGGGTTGTGCCTTTTTCACTCACCTCTGGGAAATGGCTTTGGAAAGCTTGGGTTTTTTTAGCTTTTAAGGCTAAATTAGCTGAAGGCATAATCCCCACAGTTAGCAATCTGTTTTCTGATAGTAGAATGATTACAAGAACCTTTAGTGGATAATCCGGGTTTATTATTGATTATTTTAGTATCCTTTGTTGACATTTTAGTTACAGTAATGTATATATTGTAATATGCATAGTAAGGTTAGATCTGGTGTTAAAAGTATGCAATCATCAGCAGAAGCAGAAGATGTTTTTATCTAATTTTCAAAGATGCTTCCTGCTTCGTAGCCAAGTAAACCTATTCCTTCTAGTCAAGTTACACATGCTAAAACTGGATCTGAACCATTTCATAAAGATGTGAGGTGATATATACATTTTCAGGAATATAGAAGTTCTTGTGCCTTCCCCTGCTACAGTAATCTCTGTGTGTATGTGCGTGCTCTTTACCATATACTGTATGTTCTCAAAATCTTTCCCCCAGTAAGGCAACAACATAAGATTTCAAAAACAAGTTAAAGCTTGCAAATCTAGTAAATGAATCACTGTTGTGTTCTGCATTAAAGAAAAAATACTGTGTAAGTATCTAAGAGTAGTAAACAGTTCATTTTCCTATTTTAGGGATTGGGTTTAAGATTTCTTTATTTACATTGTCCCAAAAATGACTTCTTACTCTTAGAAAATGGTGTTTTTATACCTGTTGTCTCTAAAATGACTTTTTTAAAATATGGAAATCTTATTCTAGGCAGTTTGACTTAAATATACTGGATAATTTCCATTCTGTATAATCTATTATTGTTTTTTTAAGAATTTAAGGAAAGAGAGGTAACTTTAGAAATGGAAAGGGGGGGGGGAACTAGAATATATCAAATTGCATATAGTAATCACTTTTCTTTAAGATCTTTATTATTTTCTACAAACAATGAAATAGACTTTATTGATTTATTTAAAAATTATGTTCCATACTGTTATTTTTTTCAAGCTGATTTCAATTATAGAAACATTAACCTTTTTTTTTCTTTTTTGATTACAGGGATGGTTTAAAGCTTGAAACTGAGATACTGGATGGAAAACCTAGACTGATAGTGGCTCCTTGTGGTATGATTACTCTTATATATAAAATTAGTCTGTATTGATGATCACCAGCAGTTTTTTGTTTGCTTTTTTTAAAAAAAGCCTTCGATTTTTAAACACCTTAATTAGATATATTCTTTGTTTGGATTATTTTTGTCTGGTTACTTCAGAAAACAGTAATGTTCCCAATTTAGTTCCCCTACAGATAATGTGGACTTCAGTTCCTCAAATTCTTATCAATCACCACACTGATAGAAGAGAATATTTGCAGCTCAAGGTTGAACTGTGGCATCCTTGGTGCTCTCTGAGTTTAGTAGTTGTCTTGCAGCTGTTTCATTATCAGTTGATACCTACTTTTGTAATGAAATATTTGCAAGAAAACCACCAAGCTCAGAGGGCACCAAGGATCCCACAACACCATATATACTCATTGTGTAGGTACCAGGAGTGGGTTTTTTTAATCTTATCTATTTGGAATGTGTATGCTGGGGATATGGGTGTGGGGAAAATGTGCATGTGTGTGTGTACTTATGTATGTTCTGATGAAAGGGTTGATATGCCTTAAGGGCTCAATTATGGTTTGATTTTGACCTACATTATATATAGGTCTGTACTGTTACTAGAAATGTCTCTGAAAAGCTAGGAATATTCTCTTTTCAAATTGTTTTATCTTCTATAAACTATAAGAACTGTCTGATTTACTGAAATTTAGGAACAGAAGCTTCATATTTCCCCTTATGTATGATTGGGATTAAATGTAAATCTTTTTATTTTAAAAAAATTGGAGGCTGCCCCACTTCCTTTCACTTTAATTGGCTGTAAACTTGAGCATGTTTCCACTTTAGTGAATAGTGTTAAGAATAAATAACCTGTAATAGAGAAATAGGGTATTTGATACATATAGCATACAAGTAGTCCTCAATTTATGACCACCCATTACAGTTGTAAGTCATGATAGTTGTAAAGTGTGTCATAACATGACCAACCCAATTTTATGACCTTTTTTATGGCAGTCATTAAGCAAATGGTTGTGGTTGTTAAGTGAACCTGCTGTTGTTCAGTGAACACTGTGGTTAAGAGAACGCATTGTTCACTATGGGGATTTTTTTTGGCCAAAAACTAGGAGAAAACACCAGTTTTCAGCAAAAATATCATAAATTGGGGTCATGTGACTGTGAGACATTGCAGATGGCTGTAAATGCTATCATGAGACCACAGGGAGGCGTTCATCAGAAATATGTTATAAATATATTTTTGGGGAGGGCTGTGTCAGAACTTCGAGCATTTACAAATCAAGGATTACCTGTATTTATGGATGGAAGAAGATGCTTCATATTCACTTTTTAGTGTCACTAGGATTTTGCCAGCCAAGTTGAGAATGTAAATTAAAATTATCCTGGACCTTATTCTAATGCACTTTTTTCCCCCTTTCATAGTAAGTAAGTCGAAACCAGGCATAAGGGTAAGTCTTAAATCCTGCTTATAATGTTGAAGGTGTGAAATAATTCCGTTTACTGTATTTTTTGGAGTACAAGATGCACCTACCTTTTTTGGTTGTTGTTTTTTTTTAAGTTTTTTTTATTTTTTAGACAAACACATACAAACATACAATGTATTTTCTTTGAACAGAGTATTTGGCTGGTTCACAAATTTAAACAGTGTTTAGTCATTTCAATTAAATTTACAATTTCTATATTTCCTTTTTGCCATATTTATTCCTCATCTATTTTTTTTAAAAAAACAATATTACCCTTCATTCTCATCTCTAATCTTAATCAAATTCAATTTTTCCCTTCTATTCTATATTATACCCCTTCCCATTGTCATCTATTTTTATATCCATCCTCACATTGGTTAATTATTTAATATTACAATTGTTTAATACAAATTCAACATTTTTATATAAATCAATTAGTTATATAACTACCGTTTTTGTATATTAATATGAACATGAATATTCCAATTATTTCCATCCAATTTCTTACAAATCAATTAATTATATTTACCAATAATAATAAACCAAATAATTTTCCCCATATATTCCTCCAAACCACAACTTAAACCATTTTTGCTTTAACACAATATACAATTAATAATATCTCAATTATTACAATTCCCTAGTTAAATAGAGCTTTTTTTCTTTTGTGTTTTAAAATCTTGAACTCTCCTCTTTTCCCCTACATTTCCCATTGTTTGCACCTACCTTTTTTGGTGAGGAAAAAGAAAAAGAAATCTCTCTTTGCCTCATTTTATCACGTTGCAGGAAAGAGCCTGCTTTACTTTCAGTTTTGTTTTTTCAGCATAGCTAGGGGAAAAAAATCTGCTCCAGCACTCTTTGCAGCAAGCAGGAGAGCCCTGCGCAAAACAGCTGAGAGCAAATCAGCTGAGAGTCGGGAGGCCGATCTAATCAACTTGTGCTAATTAACCTATGCTGAAGCTGGAAGGGGCTGTTTTTTCTTGCTGTTTGCTTGCAAGAAGGTAACTGCTGCGAGGCACAGGCCAAAGGGTGGGGGCCAGTGGGTGGACAGGGCTATGTTCGGTGTATAAGACACACCTAAATTTTCATCCCCTTTTGGGGGGTAAAAAGGTGTGTCTTATACTCCGAAAAATACGGTAATTTCTTGGATTTCAAAATAAATTGTAGCTACATGTATTGAAATTTCATTTTACTAAGAAAGTTTGTAATTTAAGAAAAACTGGTCAGCAACATGTTAAATCTAATTTTTGCCCTTAAAGCCCTAAAAGATTTGAACCCATGCTTTCTCAAGATCTGTGTTTTCTTATAAAAATACAACTGGCTACAATCTTCCTTAATTCCTTGGATTTTCCAGGCAAGATGTAGGATTTAGCTATCTCTTCAGGAACCTTCTATCCAATGATTTCTTTTTCAATTCATTTTGTTTAAAGGTGAAAGGCGTTTTTTTATATAAAAATGGTTTATTACATTAGTCTCTGAAGAACAAGAATATAAATATTTTACATATATTCAGTTTTTGGTTTTGAAATGTATATTAAACATCCATGGAGGATTGGGTAAGGTAGGCAAAAAGCTTTCTATCATGTGTTTTTTACATACATATATACACACATTGTCTGTCTGTCTGTCTATCATCTATTATCTGTCTATGTATCTCTATCTCATTATGTACTGGCACTTCAAAAAGTGTCCATTTTTCTTTGTAGAGGTTGAGGTAGGAAACTATTATTTCCATTAAATTTATTTTGCAAACACCCTGTTTCTTTAGTTGGGGAAGTAAAACATTTGTTCAGCTTAAAACAAATCCCTGGAGGAAATAATAATAGTACTGTCTCTGTTCCATAGATATGTAATAAAAACAAGATTTTAAAATATACGACAAGATCAAAACCAAATGGGCATGTTCTGAAATCAGTGCAAACATCCTGTGAGAAGAATGAATGTTTAACAAAACAGAAAACCGGATCAAGACTTTCAGTGACCAAAGGTAGTAAACATCCTGAAACTCTGATGTTTACCAAGGATTTATCAAAAGGACCCTGTAATAAAGATGATGCTTTTATAATCCAAAAAGACAATACAACTTCAAAGCCAGATAATGTCAGAAATTCAGTTAAGAAACCTTTGGCATCCAACAAGAAATTTAAAAAGCATTCTCTTTCTGTTGAGGATCTAAGGGACAATTTGGTATGTTTAACACAAGAGCAGCTGGAGCAGATTTTAATGGCAGTAAAAGAAGGAACCCAAGGAGCCACTCAGGTTCTGTATGAAAAGAAAGGAGATACAAGTAAGATCTTTTTTTTTTTTCTTTATCCAATTTACGGGCATTCTTTCTGGGGAGAGGAAAAGTGAAAAAGCACATTAATGCCTTCATCTTAGCACTGCAAATCAAGAGAGACAAAGCAAAACAAACAAACAAAAAGAGCTCTTTATAAATATGCATGGTAAATTAATTTTTTTCAAATAACTTAACAGTGACACTTGTTGAATTAATTAATTAGGTTCATTAAGTTCTGTTAAACTGCAAGAGTAAAAATACTCACTTCAATTGATAACTTATATTCACCAATGATATGGCTTTTACATAACTATAATTAATTCCCCCTTGTTTTTTTATTTATCACGAGGTAGGCACTATTTCTCTGCAAGGGCCCACATTTTAACAAATAGTTACGTTGCATGACTCTGCAGTACTAAATACTTTGGGCTTTGGGTTTTTTTTCATTTTGGTGAATTTTAGATTATGTGGGTTTACAAAATTAGAGGTTTGATATACCAATTTTAAGGTCTCAATCATTAAATCATGCTGTCTCAAATTGCCATTTTGTTCTTAAGTTTGTTGTTAAATTTTAGCAATAGCCATAGGCACCACATAAATATGTCATGGCAGAAGACAGCGTGCAGTTGTCTTCCTCTGGTTTAACAAGAAGGTTTCAGTTGCCAAACAGCTGTGACATTTTACTCTGTATGGTTTTTAAATTATTTTGATGTGTAGCCCTTTGTAAATTAATTCAAGATGCTTTCTATAATAAGTAGAATAAAATATTTCCACAATAATAATAATAATAATAAAAACTTTATGCATACCCTTAGAAACCAAAATATTTAAAAATGCTTTTGGAAAAGAGTATTCAACAATGGCTAGGGTCTGAAGCATTTTGGCTTCTTCCAATCTGAAGTGCTGCACAGTTCTTCTGGGTATTTTGGAAATGTTTATTCACATTTCATTCACAAATTGGTCACAAATTTAATTTTAAACATACCGTATATACTCGAGTATAAGCCAAGTTTTTCAGCACATTTTTTATGCTGAAAAAAGCCCCCCTCGGCTTATACTCGAGTGAGGAAAAAATGCCTTTTTTCCTGCAACCCGTTTTGGCTTCCAGGGGTTGCAGGGAGGCTTGCTAAGGCCAAAATGGGGCGTGGGGGGGGTGCCTAGCAAGACTCCCTGCAGCCCCCTGGAAGCAAAAACAGGCTGGGGAGGGGGCTTCAAGGGAGAAAGAAAAAAAGAAATCCTCACTGTTTAGGGAGATCCCCACGTGCACTGAGCTTGAGTTGAGAGCTTATTGTAATAGGCTGGCTGCTAGCTATCCTTGCTCAGGCTAAGCTAATCAATAGTGGAGCTCTTAGAATGCCAGATGAGAAGGAGAAAGGGAGGGAGAAAGAAAGAGAGGGGGGGTGGGGTGGGGAGGGGGGAAGGGTAAACCCTTTTACTCACACTTCATCCTCACTGTTTGGGGATCCCTAAATTCACTGAACTTGAGTTGAGAGCTTATTGTAAGTGCCTGCACTAGCTATCCTTGCTCAGGGTAAGCTACAAAACGTTTCAAAATGTCTGGCTTTTCTTCCTCCTACCAAAGACCTTCTGGGGTTCGTCACAGAAAGGGAGAAAGGAGAAAGGGAGGGAGAAAGAAAGAAAGAGAGAGAGAGAAGAAAGAAAGAGACAAAGAAAGAAAGAGGGGAAAAAAAGAAAAAGGAAGGAAGAAAGAGAGAGAATGCAGGTATCTCTTAACAGAGGCTTGAACTTGCCTGAAATTAGATCAAGCCCTACATCACTTAACCCAATGTATCAGATTAAATTGTTATTGAATTATTTTTGGTATATATACTGCATTCTCTTGTGTAATTTAGTTATAGTGTAGTTTACACTATGCACTTACAGAGCTAGTTTACTGTTTCTCTTTGAAATAAATATTCAAAAACATTTAACCTATTGATGCCTCAATTAATGTAATTTTATTGGTATCTATTTTTATTTTGAAATTTACCAGTAGCTGCTGCATTTCCCACCCTAGGCTTCATATTCGAGTCAATAAGTTTTCCCAGTTTTTTGTGGTAAAATTAGGTGCCTCGGCTTATATTCGGGTCGGCTTATACTCGAGTATATATGGGTATAATCCATTAGGAGAACTAAAGCAAAGGATGGTGCAATTTTAAAGCTTCTGTTACTACTTTATTGCAACAAAAACGAGGAATCTACTGCTTCTGCTGCTGAACTAATATTAAATCTTTTTTTTTTCATTCAGACACCAAAACTCTTGATGATCAGACTTCAGAGGAACATGTAATGGGATTGCTTCAGAAAGTTGGCGATACTCCATCTCTTTCAAGTGAAAGTAGTTTCTGTTCAAAAAAACCCCAAGGAATATCTAGACATGCTGAACAGAAAATAATAATGTACGTACATCTTACCAGTCAAAAATCCAGATTAGTTTAAATTTTGCTTTGGGATGCTCTTGAAAAAAAAAAGTTCATTAGCATCAGAATGAATGGAGAAGAGAGCCTTGTGTACTGTGTATTAGGATAGATACCTCTTGACTACTGAGCCATTAGGTGCACTGGACATTTTGAGGGTACATTGTGCACGCTCTCAGAAAGTGGCTGCCATTTGGGACTTTATTGGATTTTTCTTTCTGGCAGGCAGTCCCATTTCAGACAAGACCAATTACTTCCTGATATACAGGTATCAGAAAAGAAAGATACATGCCCCTTGATACTATAGGCTTCATTTTTTCTATCTGCACTATCTAATATGTAGAACTAGTTTATTGTAGTAGTTAGGTGTTGACCTAGAAACCTGGAGACCATGAGTTCTAGTTCCACCTTAGGCACAAAGCCAACTGGGTGATCCGGGCCAGTCCCTATCCTTCAAGCCCTAGGAAGTAGGCAATATATCATGGTAAAATCAGTTTCAATTTAGCATGACAGGAACAAGTCTAGTCTTTTGGGGAGCTTACACTATCCCCATCCAGTCATATCAGCCTTAGTTAAATACTCTTTCTTTCCTAATCAACTACAGCTCTCTATCTGCTTAGTTTCAGTAAGCCAGTTTCAGGATTTACAATGTGTAAATGGTTTGTTTGCAACAGAATAGCACTAATAGTAATTACTGTTTCATTAAAGCATAGCTAAGTAAGTGCAAAAGCTTCCATATCCTTCCATAGGAAAAGGAAAAGAGATGGAGAACACGTAGTCTCAGGAGGCAGCTAGATGGGTTTCTATTTGTGTATGTTGTACTCAATTATAATATGTAAACATGCTTAGCGTGCAGTGAACCCTAGAGTGCATGTGCTTAGGTTATCCAGTGCAAACAAAAACCAATATTGTTTTAATTTGCCAATTTAATTTTTCAGTCAAAGTTTATTTATTTAGGGAACACCTTTAGAATGCAAATATAGTGAAGAGGACCTTTCTTCCTTGCACAAAATGAGTTGTGTTGTTTGGTAAAATTGTAATGAGCAGAATGCTTGGACTTCTTTCTGGTCCTAGTATTATATGTATGGATTTCTAAGTTGTATTTATTTTAATATTAGTGAGTGGTGTGTAAAAATCTGTTAAATTTTCTTCACCAGGAATTCATGGAAACCAGCTGACATGTTTAGTACTCTGGGAGAACGAGAATCGGATAAAACCTTGTTAGATGCTAAGAAATCTCAGTGGAAGAAAGAACTAGGTACCGTGTAATTTGCTGTATTTCTATATTACGCAATTGATCATTGATTAGCATTTAACCTTAAATATTTTGCTTCTGAAGTAACAGGTGGGTTACTTCTGGTTTTGACCCTAGTAGTAGATTCTTGTTCTACTAGTAGTACTGATTTCATTGATCAGTGTTTAAATGTTTTGTTATTTCAATCTTTTTCATTATTTTTTAGTCTTAATAAATATAGAAACCAAATAACAATTATCTAAAATACATGCATCATTTACAAGTTTTTTTTCCCCCTATACTGCTTTTTAATAAGCTAGAAAAGACGTGGTGGGCTAGTTTCTAGTTTTACTTATTTCTGTTTCAGCTGTGGCATCTCTTGTAATAATAAAGACAGTCTTAATCAGTTCTGGCACATCTTGCCCAGTGTGCTCCAAGTACAATCAAATCCTCACCCTATTCTATGCCAGTGAGAGGAATAAAATGGCACCAACACATGTGTTTTTAGATTAGAAGGAAGCGTGTCAGCTAGCTTTTGTTTGCAGGTTTTATTTATTTAGAATTTAAAGAGGGTTTGTGTACTAGAACTGGTATTGAGGATTGTTGGTTGCCAGGGCTTACTGTTTGTGAGGCTTTGAATTGTGTTCTGAAGGATTACTGAAATGAAGGAGCAGAGTCTGGAAGATAAGGAAGTGCTGACTATGAGCCCTATTTTATTGCACCCATGGTGCTGTGGAAGACTAGAGGGACAGTGAGGAGCATCTGTAGTGCTGAAACACCATAGGAGTTTCATTGACTTGCTCAAAGCTGGTTGCCTTGAGAGTGCTTGTATCAATGGATACTATCTTTTGGATCCCACCTTGGAAGATAGCAAGAGGTGAAAGGAAAATGGCAGACGATTGATAAAGCAAGGCAGTGATTTTTCATCAAGAAGTCGAAGTGATAAAATGGCCAGAGAAACATGGCAGAAAAGCACTTGTTAAAAGGTGGTTAGTCCACAAGATCTTCTATATATAGTATTGTCTGAATGAGATGCAACATTATGAATGCCACTGTTCATTGAAATTATTGAAATTTTGATTATGGTTCATTGCACAATCAGCCAGATGTTCAGATGGATTTGGCTTTTTGTCCACCTGTCAAATCCTTCCCAAGGACCTGGGATAGCAGATGTGGATGTTCAATGGTATTAGAGGTCAGGGGTGAAATGGTCCCGGTTTGGACCGGATCAGGCAATCTGGTAGCGATTGTGGCAGGTGGTTCAGAGAACCAGTAGTGATGGCGGTGCGAGGCTACACCCACCCGCCCAGGTGTCGTTACTTCCTGCTTTTAAAAGGTAAAGAAAAGGTTCCGACGATCCCGTGCCACAGCTGTGATTGTCAGAGCCTTTTTTTACCTTTTAAAAGCATTTTTTTACAACCTATTCGCCCGAATAGGTTGTAAAAAAATGCTTTTAAAAAGTTTTTTTTTAGAAGTTGGCCTCGACCACCCAGTCAGATTACCCCCCCACCAAGCCATGCCCACAACTGGTAGTAACAAATTTTACGTTTCACCAGTGTTAAAGGTATGTATCATCACAGAAAGTGAGCTGTTTTGAGCAAAATTGCCTTTTGCAATTGACTAATGGGTGATTTTTGTCAATGCCAGTATATTCAAGTGGTGTTCCAGTAGTTTTGGGATTGCACCCAAGATACTTACTATTATTATTGGTACTAAATATATATTGTTTGCTATGCTGTTCTTATAAGCAGTTTTGACTGAAATGGTAAAAAAAAGTTATAAGAAATCTGTAATCTAGAGATTACTTGGCCCTCATCCAGTAACTAGGAGCTACATGCAAGTATATTGAAGAAAATGGTATACGGATATGGGAGAAGCAAAGATGATACACAAGAATAAAAAGAAATGGAGAGATATAGTGAATGGTTAATATAGATTAGATTTAGCAGTATTTTCTTTCCTCTTCTTTTCTTTTCCATATCTCATGCTTTAATTCATTTGGCTTACTGTTTCTTACTCCTATATCCTGAAAAAGAATGGTGTGGTTCTTATTTTTCACGTAAGTAAAAAAAAGAATGATAGTTCCCTTGTTTAGACTTTAACTGACTTGAGTGATTGTTATGTGATCTCTGTTAACCAATTAAAAATTCTCCATTTTCCATTTCCTGGGAGAGAAAGTAAATAACTTCCGATGAACTTATAAACAATAAAATAAAATCGGATTAAAATGCATTCTTAAATTCCATCTGTGGTGCAGTTGAAGAAATTGATTAACTTATTAACTGAAACTTCTATCATCAAATGTGTTACTTCTAGCTCCTATTTATTGAACTAAACCATTTAAAATTATGACTTAAGAAATGGACTTGTTTCACAACAAGTGACAATGTAAATAGAATTTAGGACATGAGTGTAGGCTAAATTAGATATGATGTTAATAAAGAATGTTAAGAGAAAGCTCAAGTCATCTTGTGGTGATGCTAAAAAGACATGGAAGAAGGGCAATATATACAAAGCCAAAGACATTTTAGGCTCACTTCCATGGTGATCAACCATTATTTAATGTGATTATAATGAATGCAGCTGGTGAGCGATTGCAATGATTATTTCTGTCTTTAAAGATGAACAGGTAGCTTTAAAGAAGAAACTAAAAGAAACTTTGGAAATAGAGTCCAGATGCCACCAGCGGCAGGCAATTGATACAGTGAAAAGATGCTTAGAAAAAGGACAAAACAGTTATCAAGTAAAGGTAAAAAATAAAACATGTTTATTGCATCCACACCTTGTAAGAAAAATGCTTACATGTATATTTCTGTCTCTATCGTATGTTGTTAAATAGAAAAGATGCTTCCATTTAACATGGCATTTACCGTATAAGATGCTCCGAAGTATAAGATGCACATTAGTTTTGGGGGAGGAAAACAAGAAAAAAAATCTGCCTCTGCCTACCAGCATCCATCGGTATTCATCTGGCTAGCATCCTTGCAGCAAACAGCCTGGTCAGCTTCAACACGTTATCACAGCCTGATTTAGTATGAACAGCTGATTGGAGGTTGGATCAGCCTCCCAGAATACTGCCAATCAGCTGTTCCAGGCTGCAGGGATCGTTAGAGCCCATCGCCGCCTCTGCGGGTCGCGTTTTTAGCTTCCGCGCATCACATTTTTGGCCTTTGCATGCTCCGTTTTAGACCTTTTCCAGACTGCGGAGATTGCTGCAGATTGCTGCCTCCGCGCGTCACATTTTCAGCCTCCGTGTGTCACATTTTTGGCTGGTTCCAGGATGCGGGGATTGCCACCGCTGATCCCCGCTGCCTGGAACTGGCCAAAAATGCAATGCACAGAGGCCAAAAACAGGGTGTGCGGAGACCGAAAACACAACACACAGAGGCCAAAAATGGCTGAAGGGTGGAAGCTGGTGGGTGGGCGGGGCTTCGGCAGCATTCGGTATATAAGACGCACCGCAATTTTCACCCACTTTTAGGGGGGGAAATGCATTTTATACTCCGAAAAATATGGTATTTATTTTTTGCTATTGGATCATAAGGCATTATCACAACCTATTTCCCAAACTTTCCTAGAATTAGGTACGATGCATAATATAGGAGGTAGCTGATATTATTTTGTGGATAAAATTAAGTACATAATATAGGATCGCTTATAATGTTGTATTTGGTTTTAACATTCCTCTTAATGTATAATGTTTGAATTCACCAAGATACCTTGTTATAGATGACGTCATCAGACAACTTGACTCCTGCAGCAGAAGATCTCCAATGTCACAGAGCTTCAACCACTGAGCCTAGTGAAACTTCTCCCAGTGTGTCCAGCAGTCGAACTGAACAGTTCTCTAGTTTTAGTTCTCCTGATTTGCCGGCTGCTATCCGAACAGCATTTGTATTAGGGGTAAGAATGGATTTCTGAGCATTGTTCTATATGTTTTTAAAAAATGATTCATGGAGTGCCTTTCTTCAGCAGTTTCTAAAAGATTGGTTTATGGCAGGGGTGTTAAAGGCCGGATCGGCCCGTGGGGCCAGCCTGGAAATATCAAAGGAGCGGACCACAGTGCCTCTGCCAGCCAAACGGAGGGACTCTGCATGGCCCATTTTTGGCCGGCAGAGTGCTGCAGGAGGCATCTGTCACCCCCACCCCCACCCTGGTTTATCGGATGTCACCTGGAGTTGCCTTGATATACTTTTAAGGCAAATAGAATGAATCCACTTTGGACCATACTTTGCATGGGTACTAATTTAGTTACAATGAAACGATGTGCAGAAAATGAAAAATGCAATTAACTACTTCTGATATTGCTCCTACCAGTGGAAGGGGATGGGCCAGTTCCTTGTGTGTCCACGCTGCATCTTCCAATTCTGTTTCAGAAGATTGAGAGACATTTAGGGAAGGCTTGGGAGTGACAAAAACTGTAGGAAAATGAAGGAAAAATCCTATTACATTAGCAAACCTTTACTTGTTTCAGATTGGTTTCATTCATTGTTCATTTCATTCACTATGCTTGCTGAAAATTATCTCTAACTTGATTTTATTATAAAGGATCAAGATGTAAATTACTAAATGTATGTAACTTCTCAAACCATATTATATATGCATCAAAAACCGTTCCACACTGATTGTACACTATTGTGAACTCTTTGTTTATTTTGTGTCATAAAGTTCCTGTACCTATACAGGTTATTCAGATACATAAAAATGTACATCAAAAATGATAGATATAGATACAGATATATCAGTAGTCTTCAACTTATGTAGGGCAAAGGCTAAAGATTAAAGTCAAATTGGATAAACTGAATTTATTTAACTTCTCCCTTTTTTATGTACATGTATGTCTACCTATTGATGAAAATAAAAGGGTAATGAAAATAACCAGTGTTCTTCTTTTAGGAAGCAACACCAATAGAGCATCCTTTTAGTGCTGTGAAACGTGAGCAACAGAAAAAGTGGCTTGAAGAGCTTGATAAGCAAAAGGAAGCTGACAAGCTGCGAAAAATGGAAGAAAAATGTAATTTTTTGAAGGTAGTCATGGTTATAAAGGCCCTTTTAAATAAGGAAAAATGGAAGGTCTAATAAAAACATTTATCCAGCTGTTTTCTTAGAAAACAGAATTATAGCAATAGAAGTACAAAACGTGCATGTTGAAATTGCCTAGTGAAAATCAAGATTCCAGTTAGCATACAAAATTTGAACCTTGGCTACTCAGTTCAAGAACCCTCAAAATAAATGGTCCAGTGAAATCTACAAATGCTTCTCAACAATTTGTCAATATATCAAATATTTCTGGACTCAAAACGGTCCTTGCTCGGTGTGAAGGATGCCTTAAATATATTTCAGTGGAATTTTTGAAATGTAATATACTGTCCAGAAATTCAATCCTAATTCCCTTGCTCCTTGATTTAACAAAGTGTGCCTCACAGCTAGTCAAACGTGTTGGAGCATCCACAACCTTTAAGCTAGCTAATGAACATTCTTTACATCTGTGTCCTGTAACAAGAATATATAGCCCTATTTTGGGGGGGAATGAAAATATAAAAGGCTGTTTGGAAGAAATTGGCACAAGCCATAGGAAAAGTCCCAGTGTTTTAGTGGCATGTTATCAAAACAGTTCCCCTAGATAGAGTGCTCAGTCCTATTCAAGGTGGGATGCATATTTCTATGGCCCTGTTTAATATCCACTCTAGAGATTCAGATCTCTTGCCCATAATCTCACAGCATCTTCTTGACTGGCGTTTTACCATCACTTCAGAGACCTCCAAACTTATGGAACAACTGATAAATGAAAGTTCCCAGTGGCACTTCTGAAATCTAATTTAGCTTTGTGGGGTTCTGGCTTGGTCTCCCTATTTATCTATATTGGTCAGTCCTTGCAGGTGCCTAAAACATAGGGCTGATCCCAAATAGTCCAAAATGTAAGGAAGTTTATAAGCTTCAGTCTAAACAGCTAAGCCCCCTGTTCTGTGCTTCTGTTATGCCCCTAACACTTTTGTTTGAGCTTCATAAAAGAAAATGTGGCCATATATTTAAATATTATTTTCTTTGTATTTCTTTAGGGTGAAGAGCATGACAAATGGACAATACATTTTGATTCTTTCAAAAATCATATGAATTCGTTTACACAATATCCTTTAAATACAACATATCAAAGGACTCCTGAGGCTGTACAGTTCTCCCAAGACCATACAGCTTGTTCATCTTCAGCTTTGTCTTGTCTCACACCTACAGAGATAGAGATTCCAGGAAAAGCAGTTGGAAACTATTTTTCAGAGCCAAATCAAAAAGCCAGGTAATTGCCTAAACTTTTCCTTCCAGGTTGCAACCCGGCATTAATCAGCATAACCTATTTATTTATTTAGTGTATGGCAAATACATGGACTTATAGTAGTTCAAATGTTAATGTCCAGTCCACCAAGCCATTGAAGGACATTCAAGCATAACCTATAAAACTGTTCTTTCAATAAATCAATTTTACTTGTACTTGCAACTCTATTTATGTGCATTACTGTAGAATATATTTTTTTCTTGAGATTTGTCTCATTTAACTATATATACTTCTTAGAGAATAAAGCTACTTGTGTGAAATTATTTTCAATATAGTATCTAGTCTCCTGAAATGTCACAGGGCCTTTTTACAATACTTTTGAATGTTTGTGGATTAAGGGAATTGCAAGTAGCTGATAAATCCAAGCATTTCATTTTATTTTCCATCTCCATCTTCTTTTGGGGAGAATTCAGACTGAGAAAGGAAGTTAGAAGTTTATTTTTTTCCACTCAGAGCTGGCTGCAATTTGTTAGGGTAACAAGGACTATAGAATTGAATTTTATAGTAGAAGGCAGGCATATAGTCCTCTGTAAGAAGTCCTAAAAAACTTGAAATCAGAAAGGTAAATTTGTGAAGGGGAAAATATAAGCACAAACTCCAGGTATTTTTTTTTCCAGAACTGCTTTGTTCAGTGAATGTAGTTTTATTTTTGCTAACACTATCTCTGTTTCTTTGTCTGTCGATTTCTAACTCTTTTATGTAGATCTAGGTCTCCTATAATTTAATTCAGATCTGTTAGTCCCCTAGTTAAAAGTGAAAAAGTGACCCTGGAAAATATTGAGAGGGGGCGGGGTAGGACGATGGAGATTCTAGGAAAAAATGTGTTTTGTGACAAAGAGCTACAGTTTGTTTAATTACATATCTTTCCAAATTCCTCTCTGCTGATAGTTTCCTTCGTTCAATGACTGCTCTTCTGGATCCTGCTCAGATTGAGGAACGAGGAAGACGACGACAAAAACAATTAGAACATCAGGTAAAATCACTATAATGTTGCCTTTCTGGTTTATTGATTTTTGTTTTTCCATAAGTAGAGAAAGCATTAGCATTGGATTAAAAAAACACAAATGTAACAAGTAAGGTGAACTATGCCAATAGAATGAAGTTTAGAATGTGCTTAGGACCATGACACAGCTTTTCTCAACCTAAACCTAATTATTTTTAAATAAGTTTATTTATGGCAGATACATTTCCAATCTCTCAGTAAAGCAGGCTTATCTGTATGATTTCTTTTTTGATTTTTTAAGGGAGCCTGATGGTATCAGAGTTTTATCATTTTAAGAATGGACGTACATTTTGAAACCTATGATTTCATAATCTTTTTGTAGTTTATTTGTAAACCACCACTTGACTCTTTTTCTCATACATCAATTTAAAGCAGAAATTGTCCTAAACAAAACTATAGTAAATATTGTCAGCAGTGGAAAGCACCATCTCCCAGCTGCTGCTTTTGACTTCCTTTTTGAGAAACCTCTTCTAAGTTTGCTTGAATTGGAGAAGCCTTCCAATTGAATGCAATGATTTTTGAGTCCCAGTAACTCTACTGTACATGCTTTTCTGTATATACTGTATGTTAAACCAGTTATACCGAAGACCGATACAAAGTTTTAATCACTCTGAGTAAAAAAAAAAAAATCCTAAGCAAAACAAAGTAAGAAAATAGGAAGATGGAAGCTTTTAGTGTAGATTAAAACATGTTACAAATTTGGTTTTCTAGAAAGCTATAATGGCTCAAGTGGAAGAAAAGCGAAAAAAGAAACAGGTAGAAGAGGAACAAAGAAGACTGGAAGAACAAGAAGAAGAACGCCGGCTTGCCAGAGAACATGAATTGATGAAGAAACAGTTTGAAGAAGACCTGCTAAAGCAGAAACAAAAAGAGGTAAACATTCACATGTTCCATGTCAATAAACGGCCAATTCACATCAGCCTCAAATAAGTGACATTTGGTGCAGATGAGAGCTTTCTGTTCATTAAAAAGCATAATGAAGGGAAAGGTTCTGTTTAATGGCTTTATACCTCTGAAGATACTTTAGGATAAAGTCTGGTGAAATTGCAGGGATTGGGGAAGGTTTTTCAAAATCATTAAGAAATCTCCATAAGATTGGGCCAAAATAGTATTTATGCCTGTCTGTCAGGTTTCTATTTAAGCTGGGTTTATTTACCCTCGGGCTGAAGAAATATCAAAGATTACCTGAAATTGAAAAATTTCCACCTAAGCCTTACTCAAGCAACAAGATATTTCTGAATTTTTTATTTTTGTTTTTGTCCCGGTTTGCTTCTTCAGTGAGGCCTGAATCTAGCACGGCCAGAATTAAGTCCAAACAAAACTTTAAAAATCTGCAACATTCAAGGCTTAAAAATAGATGACAGAAATCCATTACTACATATGGTCAAGAGAAAGAGATGCAGGATTTAAACCCTGGTGCTGACTAATAAATATGATGAGATTTCTAGATTTTGTAGTAGATGATGTTTTGTATTGTAAAAGTATGTTCCATATTTGTAATAAAAACAACTTGTCTCTTCCTTGAATCTTCTGTTGCTAGGCTCGTGATGTGTGTGTCCATTCGTAGAGAGAGGTTTATTGCTATGCCCAGGATAATGCTCTGATATATTTCATTCACTTAGTTTCTCAGTTCTGTCTGTTTGTCCCTTTTTCACTTCTGGTTGCTATTTGCCTCTGCTTCCCTTGGTAGCATCGCGTTAGAAACATCTTAAAAAATACTTTATCTCTTTCAGATACTCATACAGATTTCTCCTTTGAAAATCTTATATGCAAACAAACATACAGTGCTTTAAACAGGTTTAGTGTTTATTTTTACAGTACTCTTGCTGAGTATCTATACCTTTTTTTTATCCTATTAGGAAATCATGACCCTTAAAACAAATGAATTGTATCAAACAATGCAGAGAGCTCAAGAATTAGCTCAAAGATTAAAGCAAGAGCAGCGGATTAAAAATTTGACTCAGAAAGGACATGACACTTCAAAACTGCAGAAGAACCTTGGTGGTGGTTAGTATGTTTCTATGTTCCTTGATGTGAGAAACGTCTTTAGAATACATATTAAAAGATTTTCCAACAGCAGATTTTTGGAAATGTTTTGGAAAACACTTTGAATAGTCTTTTATTTATGCTGTATTCTAAGTAAATTTAAATACATGTAACCAGAATATTAACGTTTTTTTCAATATAGCACCACCTCACTTTTTCTCCTCACTTTTTTCTTTTTAGAATATACTTCTGTATATTTTTATGGAATTCTTTTATTTTATACATATGCTGTGTTTTTTTTTTAAATAAAAGAGGAAAATGCTGATTTTTTGTAATATGTACTGTGTTTCCCTGAAAATAAGACCCAACAGAAAATAAGCCCTAGCTTAATTTTTTAGCATGTTCCTAATATAAGCCCTACCCCAAAAATAAGTCAGTTAAGGTTGTCATCAGCTGGGGATATGTGTGGGTGGGCGTGGCGAGCACTGGAGGAGGCAAGGCCACAGGCTGCACCACGCAGGCCATCGGAAAGGCAAGAGTCGGTGAGCCGAAGTGGGCGGGCAGCCACAGGAGGCTTGTCTTTGTGCAGCGGCATCAGCAGCAGGCGGAGGCAGAGTCATGGGGTGGAAGGCAGGCGATCCAGACACGTCATACAGGCCACAGGCGAGCCAAGAGGCGGGACAGAGTGGATGGGCAGCCGCAGGAGGCTCGTCTTCACATCTCTTGGCTTACCCATGACCTGCGCAACATATTGGGATCGCCTGCCTTTTCCCCCATGCCTCTGCCTTCACCTGCTGCTGGTGCCCCTGCATGAAGACAAGGCTCCTGCAGCCACCTGCCCGCTCCATCCTACTGTCTCTTGGCTTGTCCACGGCCTGCACAGTGCATCAGGATCATCTGCCTTCCCCCCACACCTCTGCCTCCATCTGCTGCCGGTGCCACTGTGTGAAGATGAGTCTCTCATGGCTGGCCGCCCACTCTGCCCACCAACTCGGCTTTCCAGTGGCCCATGAGGTGCATCAGGATTGCTTGCCTTGCCCCCTGCATCCCTGTTGCCGGTGGCACTACATGAAGATGAGGTTCTCACGGCCATCCGTCTGCTCCCGCCCACTGACTCTTGGCTTTCCTGTGGCCCGCATGGCATGTCCAGTTTACCTCCCCCCTGCCTCCGTCTGCTGCTTGAACAGGTAATCAACTCGGTTGTGCAACCCCAGATTGCGCCAACCAAGGGGCTGGTGGGCTGCAGCTATTGCTGGACACCATCTGCCCCCATGTGCTCACCGTCTCTGATCACCCTGATATCCTGTTTCCCCTTAAATAAGCCCTATGTCAGAGTTGCCTGATACCCTAATGCATTTTATGGAGAGAAAAAATAAGACCAGGTCTTATTTTCAGGGAAACACGGTATACCTATATATTGGGCCATCTTTTTGGTTTGAAGAGACCCATTTATTGGCAGATATTAGGGTGATATTTTCATTACGCATGTTAGTTAATGCCCATGCATATATATATATTTTCCTACTCCTCCACCTGCCTTACTAAGTAGTATTTATGCTAAAATTATTGACATAAACAAAGGTTTGAATTCAGCATTAAAGTGATGTTAAGAAATATAGAGTTGGAGTATTCTTTGACTTTTCTTCTCTTTAGGTGATACAACAAAGGAGAATGATTACACTGACTTGAATGGGATTTTAGAGACTCCTAATCATCAGAAGCACTGTTTTTCAGAGACCAACAATGAAACAAATGAGAGAAAGAAAACTAATTTCTCTCCTCAGAAAGACACAGCTGTGCAGACAGGTACATTAATTCATTATGCAACTTTTTCTTTACATATTTCTCCATACTATATTGCTTTGGCAGACTCTTGTTCAGCAATGCTGTTTGGCATTACCCATACTCTTTTGCTAAGTGTAGCAGACTCACACATTACTGGGACACTTTTGCAGATTTTGTAGCTAACAAAATCTTTTGCATTTGTTCAGAGTTAGACAGTCTGCTTGAGAAACATTCGAGAGAGCATCTAGAATTTTTCCAAGTTGGTAGAAACTGAGGAAGTAGATAGGGTTCCCTTAGCATGAACTCTGCCTGTTGTTTGGATTTGTGCCCCACCTGTCTCCTTTGGGGCAGTTGGATAAAGGGTGATGGCTGAAACTTGTTTGTGATAAACTTTTTTTCAAAAGTGGGAAGGTACCACCCAGTGGTGAAGTCTAAAATTTGTTACTATCGGTTCTGTGGGCATGGCTTGGGGGGGGAGGGGGGAGAGGTAATGTGACTGGGTGGGCATGGCCAATTTTTTTTTCTTTTAAAACCATTTTTTCTACAACTTCTTCGGCAAAGAGGTTGTAAAAAAAAATGCTTTCAAAAGGCTCTGATGATCCCAGCTGAGTTGCCTGATCGGCAGAGGCTTTTTTTCTTTTAAAAGCCTCTGCCAATCAAGCAACTCAGCTGGGATCGTCAGAGGCATTTAAAAGAAAATAAACCTCTGCTGATTAGGCAACTCAGCTTGGATCGTCAGAGGCTTTTAAAAGAAAAAAAACCTCTGCTGATCAGGCAACTCAGCTTAGATCATCAGAGGCATTTAAAAGAAAAAAAGCCTCTGCCGATCAGGCAACTCAGCTGGGATCATCAGCTGACGATCCCTTTGACGATCCCAGCTGAGCCACACGATCATCAGAGCCTTTTTTTTTTTTACTTTTAAAAGCATTTTTTCAGCCGAAGAGGTTGTAGAAAAAATGCTTTTAAAAATTAAAAGAAAAAGCCTCTGGTGCGGCTCAGCTGGGCATGGGGGGGGGCAGGGATTTTTGCTACCAGTTCCCCGAACCACCCGCCTCCATCGCTACCGAATCGGGCAGTCTGGTCCGAACCGGGAGCATTTCACCCCTGGTACCACCTGCCTTTAAAGCAATTGTGTAGCCCCTCCTGAAGGAGCTATCTCTCAATCCAGTCACATTGGATAACTTGCACACAATCCACCTCCCTCCCTTTTCTTCAATTACAATGGCTCCTAGAGAAAACCTGTACTCTTTTCAGCTTGAATTCATACCTAGGCCAGATGAGCCTTTATTTGTTTATTTCAATGTATAAACTGTCAAAACAGAATGAGACAAAGCAGTGTACAGACAATTAAAAATACATCACAGAATGCATTAGAAAAACCAACTTTGAGGGAACTAATGGAAACAAAACATCATGTCATATGCAATAATATATCACAATGTGAAATACAGAATATTAAAAAGTACAAAACAGAAAATATTAGTAAAATATTTTCCTAATATTTTAAATAAACACTTTATAGAAATCTGCCAGCAATTTGGCGGTTCGAATCTCACCAGGCTCAAGGTTGACTCAGCCTTCCATTCTTCCGAGGTTGGTAAAATGAGGACCCAGATTGTTGGGGGCAAGATGCTGACTTTGTAAACCGCTTAGAGAGGGCTATAAAGTAGTATATAAGTCTAAGTGCTATTGTTATAAAGTGTTAATTGTAAAATGCAGGTCAATCAAAAGATATAACAGATCTGCAGTTGCTGCACCTTGCCCTTCTGTGACAGAGTTTATGTGGGTCTGCCATTGGATAGCTCAGAAACTGCACTCTGTTCAAAATGCAGTGGCCTTGCAGCTGGCAAGAGGAAGCAGGTTCATCAGATTTGCCAAACGTATATTTTGATATGCTAGCAATTACTGTCACTGATTTAGCCACTACTTTCAAAATGCCTCTTAAAACATCTGGAGGTTAGCAAATAGCCTCTCCTTGTAAAGAATATAGGATAGCATTAATAAGTTATTTTTTTCCTGGAAGGAAATGTTGCTTTGCCAGATCTATAAGATAAACACTGTTAGAATAGATTTATTATCAATATAAGTTTAAGTTTTAAGTTTAAGTTTAAGTTTTATTAAATTTCTATACCACCCTTCTCCCAAGGGACTCAGGGCGGTGTACAGCCATATTAAAACACATGAATTTATAAAATTTAAAACCAATTAAAATCAAATATATGAAATTTGGTCATCAATTTAAAACACACATACACCCATTTAAAATTCATATTAGGATAGTCCGGCTTGCTGAAACAGAAGGATCTTAAGGGCGCGGCGAAAAGTGCGCAGGTCGGGGCTAAGATGAAGCTCTAGTGGCAGCTCATTCCAAAGGGCTGGTGCCCCCACATATAATGTAACTCTCACTGCAGTATTATATTGGAGATGATTTCCATTGGATTTAGTGCTCATATACTCACCTTGGATAAGATCACTTTAAGAATATGGATTCTTATCCATATAAGAATATGGATAAACATCCCCAGTTTTAAATTTGTTTACTAACATTGATTTTTTTTTTCTTATCTTAGCTGGTATTCAGAGTAAAAAGTTTAGATTAATTTAATCTAATTAATTTAATTAATTAATTAATTAATTTAATAAGTTTAATTATTATGAATGAAGTTTGAGTAGACATATTGAACAAATTATTTAAACTTGTTTTTGTTTTGTTTTTTGTTAGAGTTTGCAATCACTGATTTTCCCACTGATTCTGAAATTTCCCCTGTGCCAGCTGGGGAAGGAAGAATGGACTGTGCATCTCCAGATGTTGCTGTAGAATATATAATGGACCTCAGTAATAAAAGAAGCAAGAAAGAAGCACAATATCTAGATAAAAGGATTTCAGAAAAAGAGAATATTATCAGCTGTTGCAGTCGCTATGAACAGTGTTCCTCAAAGCAGAAACATCCCAAGGCAATGGGAAAAAATGGGAAAAAGGTGGACTGGAACATAAACAAACCTTGCAAAAGGTACATTCCGGCCTCTGAGAAATATCCCAGACTCCAGCAAAAGCAGAGGGAAGAAAAGAAAGCACAGAGACAAATGGCGCTGCTTCAGTTGGTTGAAAGAAACAGCCCTGGTAATCTTTGCAAGAAAAAAGGTGTTTCCCCAGATAGAGCCGTCTCACCTCACCAGGAAGATGAGGTCAAAAGTAAAGTAAGTGCCTTCAAAATGTGAGGATGGCCTAGCCATAAACCATTGTCTCAGACAAGTATAAATACTTGCAATAAGTGGCAAATTGAACGTCACACATGGAGAAATGGAATGTAATGGAAAATACCACAAAATCAGCTATAAATAATTGAATTACATTTTTGAAAAGAACAAAATAATAATGGTGTCATGGTTAAGGCGGCAGCTGAAAAGACTGTGAATTCTAGTTCTGTCTTGGGCATGAAAGCTGGCTAGGTGACTTTGGGCTAGTCAAACTCCCTCAGCCCAACCCATTTTATTGAGTTGCTGTTGTGGGGAAAATAGGAAGAGAAAGGATATTATACATGTTCGCCACCTTAAGTTACCTATGAAGTAATGAAGGCTGCATAAACAGTCTAATTAAAAAATGCAAATTCCTCCAAATCAACCTCAGAAGTATTTCTAAGAATGATGTATGCTGTTGTGTGTTGCTACATATGCTACTGGTGCTACACTACATCAACACCCTCTTCCTCTTCTACTTCGTCTTCTCCTTCCTCTTCTCATGTATGTAACTACAGTGATTAAAAGAAGAAAAAAGAAGAGCCATATATTAGTATAATAAAATTAATTCAGTCCATAAATCCAGAACACATAGAAATGCATTGCTTTTCTTATTTTTACAATACACTTTTAAAACCTGGATAGAGGGATACAACTTGATGGTGTTAAATCAGAAATATTTCTTCCCATCTGTGATCAGTAGAGCCAGGGTTCTTAATAAACACTTCATTTTCTGTTGAATTTATTTGATTCTTTAGATACATATTTTATGTTTCTTGAAATTTGGACCCATTGATTTTCTAAAATTGGATATTCCTAATTCCTTATTCCACATTTCAAACATATTACCAATGTTTACCTTCATCACATTTTTTTGTTTTGAATAAAATTGTATTGCTGATTTCACTTCAAATCGTGTCTCACAGAGATTTTAGAATTCCAAATATCTCTGAAACTGCTAAGGTATCTAGATTATATTGTTTGATCAATATATGTTTTCATTATATGTATTGCCAAGCCGATAATTTAGCTAAATTATACTCGGCATAGTCTGAAATCCTTAAAATGAGTATTATCCATAAACTGATGTAAGGTATTTATCTCTTGCTTGGCCCTGAGCTTCCAATAAAACAGTTTATCCTCTGTCTTCAAATTAGGTTCAAATCAAATTTCTCATGTGATTTGGATTAAAAGTTAGCCACTTAATTTAATAGTTTAAAGTTAACTGACCAAATATACTTGGCAGCTTTCAAAGCTGGAAAAGACAATCTTAGTTGTCTCTGTTGTGACGTATTTCCTTCTAATCATCCCAAACATTTGGAGGAAAAAAACATTCTCATAGGCTTTAAAATAAAGATCTAACATCAGCATCATCGGTCAATTTAGCCCAAAAAAAATTGAACATCTTGATTTGCTATTAGAATTTTCATTATTTATATAAATTGAATTAATATTGGAATCCCTCTAAAACTCTGCACAGTCTAGAGCAGACCTGTCAAACTGGCGGTCTGCAGACCGGATACATCCTGCACAGGCCACACCCACCCCAGCTCTGCAAAGGCAAAAAATGTTACAATACATACGATTCCACCCGTGACATGATAAAGTTTGACACCTGTGGTCTAGAGGTTCAGGTGGCCCAGGGGCAACTACCATTAATTGACCATTCAAACCTGCTCTGAATAAGTGGTAGTTATGACTGGTTCTCAGAGTTCCAGCCATCACAGTGTCCCACCGTCATATGATTGTCATTTGCAACCTTCTTTGCCTATTTCTGACAAGCGAGCTCCATGGGGAAGTCAGCAAGAGGTTGCAAATGACAGCTATGTGACATCTTGTTTAACAATCAATGGTTCTCTTAACAATGGTAGCCAGCAGTGCAGTCACATAACATCATTCTTTATGACTGTGTCATTTAGTGATGGCATTTCCAGTTCCAGTTACCATCATTAACCAAGGACTACCTTTAGAGACCTGGTTTGTCCCAGGCTCACAAAAATACATTTAGTATAAATAAATGCGAATTTATTCATCTCATCGCATGCAGCATAGCTATTAACAGAGTACTAAAAAATAAGAGTAAGATCAAATATAACAAGTAGATCAATTTCAGAAGGTAAAATAAAGGTTCATTATAGAATACAGTGTGGTGAAAATAACTTTGTTTATTTTGGTCTTATTTTAGGAAGAACAGTTCTCAAAAAAATTATTTGAACAAAGGTTGGTATTAGCATGTCTTTCTCTAGTAAAGTATTGTTTTGTGTCTGTGTTTACATATAATCAAGTTCTCAAATTTTATGACATTGTACTTAAAAGTAAAATTAGCATAAATTCCAAAGTTTTACCTATTCCTGTTAGAGAAAAATTTGCACTTGAGAAATCAAATGTACATGAGTTTGTTATTATATCAAATATCAAACTTCATCTTCACTCATAGCTCTTTTGAATTACCCTTAAACAAAATTAAGACTGTTGGTATGGAAGGAGATCTGCATTTTCAAGATTGCATTTAAATATAAGCGGAAATTAATAGTAGATCGATAAAATGAAGAAAGTTCTGGTTGAGATTATTTTCTGCAACTTGATTGTTTGTTTTAAACAGATCTGACTCCCCACCTGTTCCAGCAGTTAAAAACAGATTACAGCAACAACTAAAGTCTTCTGATTTCCCAGTTCATAACAGCAAAAATGGAAGCCCTAAGAGTATTTCTACAGATCAGCATCGGAGTGAAAGGCCTCTTCCAACTGCTGAAGCTGAAAGGCCTCCTTCATCTCATTTTGTTCCTTATGTGCGAACAAATGAAATATATTACCTTGATCCAGATGCACCCTTGACTAGGCCCTCCACGCATGAGCCACAATACCAAGAGCTGAACGGTACTGCACTAGAGAGTTCAAGAAATGCTTATGATTATTGAATAAAGTTTTTAATGTACTGCTTGTTCTACAGTGCTGTTTTAATTCAGTACTGAACAAAATGAAATATTTGTTTAAGAGAAAATCATTAAACCTATCAACCTAAACATAAATACCGTATTTTTCGGAGTATAAGATACACCTTTTTCCCCCCTAAAAGGGGGTGAAAATTTAGGTGTGTCTTATACACCAAATGTAGCCCCGCCCGCCCACCCACCCTTTGGCCTCTGCCTTGCAGCTGTTACCTCCTTACAAGCAAACAGCAAGAAAAAACAGCTCCTTTCAGCTTCAGCACAGCCTAATTGGCCTCCTGGCTCATCCAAGGTCAGTAAAATGAGGACCCAGATTGTTGGGGGCAATATGCTGACTCTAAACCACTTAGTGAGGGGTGTAAAGCACTATGAAGTGGTATATAAGTCAAAGTGCTATTGTTCTATCAGTACATGTAGAATACTGCTTCCATGAAACTGTTTTTTTTTTTAATTGGCTAAAGGTAAACTAATTCTTTAGAAGGCTATATATGCATTCTCTTCCGCACAAATTTCAAGCTAAGACATATCATAATTTATTCATGCACAATATTAAAAATGACACTGTTTACAATTAATTGTGTATATATTTATTTTTAGATACTTACCATAAACCACGGCAGGTTTTTAGCTCTGATCACATAAGGGATCCTCTTTTTAATCCTAATATGGTGAGAGACAGGCAGCAAGCCATACTCAAAGGACTTTCAGAGCTGCGAGAGGTAATAATTGATTTCAGTGCAGTAAAGTTGCTGTTGACTTTTTCATAAAGTCCACTGATATCGCATTGTTTACCATTGATCGTTTGTGTTGAATTTTTCACTCTAAGATTACATTGTTTGCAATGTTTCCATCTTGTAAAAAAGAAAAAAGACAAAAAAATACATTAATCTGTTATTATAATATTGTTTACATGTCAACATTGTATACATAATTCATATATTCTGCTTCTGGATTAACTTTTCTAAAGCTTTCATAAAAGTATGAAATATTTAGAGTCATGCAAATTGGGAGGAAAATTGCTTCAAACTACTGAACATACAGTGGGGCAAAAAAGTATTTAGTCAGCCACCAATGGTGCAAGTTCTCCCACTTAAAAAGATGAGAGAGGCCTGTAATTGTCATCATAGGTAGACCTCAACTATGAGAGACAAAATGAGAAAACAAATCCAGACAATCACATTGTCTGATTTGGAAAGAATTTTTTTGCAAATTATGGTGGAAAATAAGTATTTGGTCAATATCAAAAGTTCATCTCAATACTTTGTTATATATCCTTTGTTGGCAATGACAGATGTCAAACATTTTCTGTAAGTTCACAAGTTTGGCACACACTGTTGCTGGTATGTTGGCCCATTCCTCCATGCAGATCTCCTCTAGAGCAGTGGGGCTGTTTTGTTTTGGGGCTGTCGCTGGGCAACACGGACTTTCAACTCCCTCCAAAAGTTTTCTATGGGGTTGAGATCTGGAGACTGGCTAGGCCACTCCAGGACCTTGAAATGCTTCTCACTAAGCCACTCCTTCATTGCCCAGGCGGTGTGTTTGGGATCATTGTCATCTGAAAGACCCAGCCACGTTTCATCTTCAATGCCCTTGCTGATGGAAGGAGGTTTGCACTCAAAATCTCACGATACATGGCCCCATTCATTCTTTCCTGTACACGGATCAGTCGTCCTGGTCCCTTTGCAGAGAAACAGCCCCAAAGCATGATGTTGCCACCCCCATGCTTCACAGTAGGTATGGTGTTCTTTGGATGCAACTCAGCATTCTCTCTCCTCCAAACACGAGTTGTGTTTCTACCAAACAGTTCTACTTTGGTTTCATCTGACCATATGACATTCTCCCAATCCTCTTCTGGATCATCCAAATGCTCTCTAGCAAACTTCAGACGGGCCCGGACATGTACTGGCTTAAGCAGGGAGACACGTCTGGCACTGCAGGATCTAAGTCCCTGGAGGTGTAGTGTGTTACTGATGGTAGCCTTTGTTACGTTGGTCCCAGCTCTCTGCAGGTCATTCACTAGGTCCCCCCGTGTGGTTCTGGGATTTTTGCTCACCGTTCTTGTGATCATTTTGACCCCACGGGGTGAGATCTTGCGTGGAGCCCCAGATCGAGGGAGATTATCAGTGGTCTTGTATGTCTTCCATTTTCTAATTATTGCTCCCACAGTTGATTTCTTCACACCAAGCTGCTTGCCTATTGCAGATTCAGTCTTCCCAGCCTAGTGCAGGTCTACAATTTTGTTTCTGGTATCCTTCGACAGCTCTTTGGTCTTCACCATAGTGGAGTTTGGAGTGTGAGTGTTTGAGGTTGTGGACAGGTGTCTTTTATACTGATAACAAGTTCAAACAGGTGCCATTAATACAGGTAATGAGTGGAGGACAGAGGAGCCTCTTAAAGAAGAAGTTACAGGTCTGTGAGAGCCAGAAATCTTGCTTGTTTGTAGGTGACCAAATACTTATTTTCCACCATAATTTGCAAATAAATTCTTTCCAAATCAGACAATGTGATTGTCTGGATTTGTTTTCTCATTTTGTTCTCATAGTTGAGGTCTACCTATGATGACAATCACAGGCCTCTCTCATCTTTTTAAGTGGGAGAACTTGCACAATTGGTGGCTGACTAAATACTTTTTTGCCCCACTGTAACAGAACTGTTCTGTTTTTTATTTATAATCATGTTTCTACCTCTCAAACTATATAACCCTAAAACTATGCAGTGGCCTTGTTCCAAAAAATGGTAGAAATTCCTTCCACAAATTTTCTTTCCCTGTTGTTATGAGTTAGTCTTCTTGAATAAAAAAGAAACTATAAATATGTTTAGTGAGCTAAATACCTTTAGCTCTCCCAGTTTTGCATCAGTGACAATCCTCTTGCCTCACTTGTTGATTAATAGTCAAATCCCAGGAAAAAACTTCAGCCTTTCTGATATTTTGCAGGAATAGCACTATAGTAATGTCTTCTACTTCTAAAAGTTCTTATATTACATGTGTTAAGAGTCTTCATATCAATTTCAGATTATCAACATCAATATATCGGTATATATGCAACTTTTTATGCTTTCTAAATGTTTAATATGTCAAGTAATTTCCATTTTAAACATTGTTTCTGTTCTTTAATGTTGAAAAATATTTGCACAATAAAGGTGATATTGCTAATATTCAAAATGATACATTATGTGTCCCTTCATTTAGGAGAATATCACTATTCTTACTATTATTATTCATTGCATTCAGCCAGATGTTTAGACTGGACTTGGCCTTTTTATCCACCTATCAAGTCCTTCCCAAGGACTTTGGATAGGCAGATGTTCTTGGTTGATGGTGTTAATGGTGTTGCCAGGTCTTGTCATCTGCTTTGCCTGCTATTTTTTTAATGTACCGGACATGTAAATACTTTGCCTTGCCATGTCTCTTTTCTATTCTTCACTTGGTCTTTCTTGTAGACCAGTTTGGTCTCTCCAGTATGCAGTAAGACTTCATGGCGTGCTAGGTTCAGTGCATCTTCTTCACTGTCCTTCTGATATTCTTCCAGTCATTATTATGTTTTAATTAATAACTAGCATTAATCTTTTTAAGAGTAACCTTGCATTACTCTTCTAATAAATATAACTCCCTGTAATCATCTGCAACTTGCAGTGCCTTTCAGAATACCCACTTATGATGGCAAGTGGAAATGTTATTCATTTCCACTTGCCATCATAAATCCAGAGCAAAAGGCAGCAATTAATTCATCTGAAGCTGCTTCTGTAACATAGACTTTCCAGAAATGGTGTAATTTATTTATTATTTCAAATGTTTCAGTTTTCTCTATACATTAGACTGAAGCATGGTAGAAATAGTCTTAGTTGCTGTTACCGTGATTGTACCACCCAATTGTTGTTTTAGCTGTTTTGATGGCATCCATTTATTAAAGCTGCTCACGCTTTTCATGTTGAAATTTTTTTTTTTGAAGAAACAAACTACATATTTATGTTCAGGTCTCCATCACCTATTCATATTTCTATTGTTTCAGCTCTATATTTGTAAATCATCTTATTTTCATGCAGTGTAGAAAAAATAGAGTAGGTTACCAATCTTTAGCTAGTCCTACTGTATTTTGCATTGCCTGCCTCAAAAGGAGATAAGGTGATGAAGAATGGATGGATGGATGGAGATGGATGGATGGATCGATTGATCTATGGAATTACTTTAATACTTCTATATTTTTGTCCATGCCATTTATCAGCCTAACCTATTCTAGTTATTTATTTCTCATCTGTAAATAACCTTATTAAGTATTTGTGTTACTATTGTTTATCCAGAAAACAAAAATGCATCTGGGAAAGATAAATTACAAATGTGTCTAATAGAAATGTTCCACAGTGGTAAAAGATAAGAGTATTCATTGAGTCTATCCCTTTTTTCAGTGTAGGAAAATCAACTAAAGCATTCCTGACAGATGTAGTCTCTGTTTTAGCACATCCCACAAAGAGGAATCTACATTTCATAGTTGGTTCTCCTTTCTAACTACTGTGGCCAGTAGATTATTTTCTAACATTCATTGAGAATTTAAATCCCTAATTCTGTGCCTTGCATGCTAGGATGATGGAGGACAGGGATTGACCTTCTTCTTTATGGCATCCTTTTAGGTATTTGAAGAGTACTATCATATCTCACCTCAAAGCTAAACAGGTCCAGCTCTTTCAGTCATAGAATTATTTTCAACAATGAATTTCTTCAATGTTCTTTGAACCATTCTGCAATTAGGAAGTTTTATTTTTGCTGGCAGCAACTAAAATTGTCTTTGTTGCAACCATATTACACTATTGATTCTTATTCTGGTTGGAATCAATTATGATTCAAAGTTAATTTCAGACATCCTAGTGCCAAGATGACAAAATTCCAGATGTTTATAACTTGGGAAAGTTACACACGTTTCCAAAATAGTTTTTCATGTGTTTCTATTTAATTTCATTCTTCCTCCCCCCCACACCACTTTTGTTTTATACAGCTGGATATTGGATAAGCATTCCTTCCAACTCTTCATGCAGAACATTAGGTAAAAAATGGTGACTAGAACATAGCTGAGGACTTAATAGTGTTGCATTCTAATCAACCCTTTCTCTGAATTGATTACGAACCGCTGTTTGAGTGATTTTTGAATTTTCATTGAGTAACTAATACCCAATTTCTTAGTTGTTTTGAACATACCTGAAATCTTTTTGTCGTTCTTGATACAACTCAAACTCATTAGTCTTCCTCTTTCTTATACATCTGTACAGTTCAAAGTTTGTACAGATGAGTCTCTTATTTGGTAACCTCCCACTTCCTTCCCATTGTCTGATGTGCCCTTTTTATGTTTTTAGATCTTCACAAACCTTTTTGTTAACCTAGTTTGACCTCCATTTTTTCTTCATTGAATTTTCTTGCAATTGGGTTTTAACACATATTTTCAATCTGTTTTATTGAGTAACTAATACCGATTTCTTTTTCGTTGTTTTGAACACATCTAAAAAATCTTTTTGTCAATCTTGATACAACTCAAACTCATTAGTCTTCATCTTTCTTATACATCTGTGCAGTTCAAAGTTTGTACAGATGAGTCTCTTTTGGTAACCTCCCACTTTCTTCCCATTGTCTGATATGCCCTTTTTATGTTTTCAGATATTCACAAACCTTTTTTTTAAGTTTTTTATTTTTATTTTTCATAAACACATTTACATGTACACTCATTTCCATTTTTCATTCATCTTTTCTTTTAACTTTAATTTTTAGTTTTTCGATGCTGCTCTTTTACCCTTTACCTTTACTCCAACCTTTCTTCTTCTCCTCCCTTTTTCTTCCCGTTTTTCCTACTTCCTTCGTTCTTCCTCTCCTTCTCTTTCCTACTTCCCCTTCTCTTCCCCCACTCCTCTCTTCTTCCCCCTTCTAACCTTCTCTTCTACTACTCTTTCCCCTCTTCTTCCTCTCCTTTTCCCTTTCTTCTTTCTCCTCTTGTCTCCTCTCTTTTCCCTTCCTCTCTCTCCTCCTTCCCTTCTCTCCTGTTGTTTCCCTTTTCAGTTCAATCTAAAGTGGTATTCGAGCAGCCCCAATTTCCTAATTATCTTTATTCTCATTTCAATCTTATTCAATTATTTATTTTTATTTCATCATTTGCGTACATTTTTATAATATCTCATTTTTTTCCCTTTTAACAGCCCCCCCCCCTTTCTCCTTTTACTTGGCATCATCTGGGTATCTTTTTCTAATTGTTTTCTCCCATCTATTCTCTATTTTTTCTCTATGTCCTTATTCATATTCTTTTCTAACCAATCATAACATTTATCCCATGTCTTGAAATAACTCTTTATCTTTTATTCTCAATGTTAATCTATTCATTTCTGCACATTCTAAAATTTTCTTTATAATATGTCCTGCCAATGGAATTTTATCTGCTTTCCAGTTTTGTGCAAATACAGTTCTAGCCGCTGTTATTATATGAATAATCAAATATGTATCTTCTTTGCTATAATTCCTTCACAAACCTTTTTGTTAACCTAGTTTGATCTCCCATTTTTTCTTCATTTTTTTTTTTAGGAACTCATACCAGTTTGTGACTGATGCAAAACTGGGGAAACTAAAGGTGGAGAACATATTTATAGTTTCTTTTTTATTCAAGATCAACTCATAATGAAATGGAAAGAAAATTTGTGAAACCATTCCCATATTATTGAATCTAATGTCATCTTTTGTATTTCTTTGGAAATATCTACTTGATATGTTCTAAAGTTTAGCAATATTCTAAACTTTGAAATATCTAAATTTGTAACAGCTGTATTCATGTAACACATCAAGCCATGGTCCCATCCAAATCTCTAATTGAATCCTTAATTCCTTCATTGTTGAATATCCTAGTTCATATCCATTACAAAAAGTGTGTCAGGAAAAGATGGGAAAATGCTATTAGTCTTGCAGAAGAAAGGATTCATTACCAACTTCTAGACTTATATTTGTATCATCTTATTGGAAGATCTCACCAATGAGGGAGAATAGGGATCCAGATGTAGGTAGATTACATTTGCATAGAATTTTGTCAATTTCCTTAGAAGTCATCTGCTTAAAATCCTCCCAGATAACCTTGCAAGATATGTTCATCATCTCTCTATGGGACCTGTCCAGTTGAGACCAGATTCTGAGCAGATCTAAGTGACCTTATCTTCCAGATGTCTAGAAAATTCCTCATAGCCTCCCTTTTCTTTCTAGCTATGTTCACTCAATGGGATCTTTAAAGGGGCTGCTGGGTACAATTCTGCAGATGTAGTAACAACAGTTCATCAATATTTAGGCAGAAACCTGAGCTTTTCCTGATTAGTGTGATTAATTTTCCACCAGCATCCTTTCGAGTGTTTCCTCTGCTGCTTCATCACCCAGAGCTGCTCTGTTCACCAAGGAGTTCCCTTGGATTGGAGAGCTGGGAGAGGCAATTTAGCACAAATGCCCCTTTTTTCCCATTGGGCAACTGAAATCTTAGCTGGACTGCCCATTAGAGCTTTGGGAAGATCCTCAATCACTCTTTGAAAATCAAGTAATTCCTTAAATGCCTAGAGAAAACTGATCAAATGGGATCTCCTTGTGGAAGTTGGTAGCACCAGTCAGTTCCAAAGCAATCAGAGCATGATCCAACTATGATAAGGACAGATGTTAATACCCTTAGTCTTAGATCATATCACATCTGTCCTCAAATGAAAAAATGTTAGGTGTTGTAGTCTTCCATGTGTCAAGCTGTCAATGATACGATTCATATCTATGTTTTTCATGGTGGCAATGAACTCTGAGGCAGCCTCTGACCCCTTTCTACCAAGGAAGGCAAATTAAAATCTCCCAACACTTTTAAGTCTGAGAAATTCTACCACCCACTGAGAAAATCAGTAGGTTTCAACATACCAGGTAGGGATGCTGTTATAGTAGAACAGTCCCAACCTGTCTCTAGAGCTCAATATTAACAAGGCATTATGTACAGTTATCGGCAGGACAGGCTCCTAAATGCTTTCAGTATCCTGAATGACAATAGCTATTCCATCTGAAATCCAAATGATGATTGCCTCAGAGAGAGAAATTCTCTTTCGTTCATTTAGGGTCTGTAATTAAACTTGCAGAGAGAAAGGATCTTGATCAAAAGTTGTTTTGTTACATTAAATATTTGTACAGAAATATGCAATCTATTTTGTTAGGGGTATCAAGAGATAATTAAGCATAGGTGTAATTTTATCTTCCAGGAAAAGCACCTGATCTTTAAATTTCATTGCCATCATTTTCTACATGACTGAAGAATTTACTTCCGAACAAAGCAAATATTTTAAAATCTGTTTAGCATAAACAGAATATAATTGATAACTCTTTTCTAGGGTAACTTTACTATTACAGGTATCTACTGTAGGTTGTACTGTATGTAGATTTATGATTGCTATTTAAAATTGTTCAGCGTTTTGTAAAAGCATATTCATTTATCTTTCCAGGGGCTCCTCCAGAAGCAGAAAGAACTGGAAACATGCCTTATTCCAAGTCTTATGTCTCAAGAAGAAAACTTTATTTTGCCACTTTAAGAATTTCAGCTATGATGAATGGATGTTTTGCTGTGTTGGCACTTTATACTGTAATTATGAACCAAGTTTGTAAAATATGGACTTTTGTATATTTAGGATAAACTTCCAGTAATGAAGAATTTTATTTCACATGAAAACGGTATGATAATGTGACTTGTTTACATAATATTTGTATACCTAATTTAAATTTTATGTGAGTATTTAGCATGAGAAATAAAATACTTGAATTTTCAATATCCATGGCTACCTGAGTTGCATTTTAATTGACAATGTTAGCAGTGATTCAGATACATCAATCCATGTTTAATAGCTGTTCCTATAAAAATCTTATTTAAATGATTTTAAACATATAGCAGTTTTGTGTTTATATGGAGTTAATAAGAGCATAAAGAACTCCCAGGTTGTGACCTATATGTACAGAACCATAATGAATGCCAAATAATTATTTTACATTAAAATGTTAAGCCGCTTTATAAACATTGCATTTTGCATGTGTCATGCCTTACCTATATTTAAAATGAGTTGTGAAGCATGTGCTTCTACAAGCAGAAATCACAACTCAAATTTAACTAAAATGGGTTGTTTTAGTAACATGGTTCCTTTCCTATCTGGCAATAAAGTTAATAATTTAAGAAGAATATAACTACACAATAATGTTCAATCAATTAATACTTTTTTGCCTGAATAAAAACTGATAATGTGTATTTTATCTTTACTTTCTGCACGGAATATTTATTGTAGAAGAATAGAATTCATGACATGTTGCTTCAATTTATTCCTTCTCTTAATCATTAATCCCTAATTAAAATCATGGTTTAGCATGCAATCTGAATCAAACATTAAAATGAAACCAATTACATTTAAAGCAATGAAAATCTAAATGCTCAATTCTACAATCTTTCAAGATACCTGTCAGATTTCTTCTGAGAGCAGCATCTTATTTGGAAGAAGAAAAACTAACCTTGCTTTCATCTTACCAGCCTCAAACAGTCTTTTTTCACAACCCTGGAAAGTCACTAGAAGGGCAGGATTAAACCTCTCACCTTCAATCACCCACCCCCAACAACAAAAACAAACTTCAAAGCAATCCCAACATGGAACAAGGGATTACTAATTCAGATGTAATGGAGTCCACATAATAGACATAACAAAGTACAAGCAGTTCCTGGATTGTGAATAAATTCCATTCCCTAAATCTGTCTTTAACTCAAATTTCTATTTAAATTGGAATCTGTATTGCCTATTAATGGAGGACAGCATTGTCCTTCAAACTGAGCAATGCCTTCAGGAACCGCTGAAAACAGGCTGTTTATTAAAAACATAAGAGATTCAGCACCTTGTTGGCTTGAAGAAGGCCATTTGCCATTTTTAATCATAGGCAGCCTGTTCGTATCCAGGGATTATTCTTAAATTGGACATTCTTAACTCAGAAATTGCCTGTATATTGCCAATGCCTTAGGACTGCCTGCAATGGTTTCTAAATTTGATATAAAAATGAATAAAATAATAGAAACCAACTCTTGATTCAGAAATTGAGAAACAGTAAGATTTTTCATAAGCTTTTCTTCAATGGCTTGCATCTTGCATTCAAAGATTCTATTGGCAGAAGGCCAGTTTGGTCTAGTCAGGTTTGGGCAACAAGCCTCTCAGTCAATTCCTGTCACAATCAAATGGATCAGCGCTAAGCTGATCTAAAAAAAAGTGGACCCTCCACTTGCGTGAAAATGCTAGGAATAAAACAAATTCTGTAGAACTGGTCTATTATTTTACTTTACAAACCTGCATTTTCAGGTGGAACTATATCCAGATAACTCAAATACTGAAACACAAATGCTAAATTACAAATTTAAAAATCAGTCATTTGGACAGTTCAAAATCTGAAAACCAAAGTTTTAATACAGACTACTTCATTTTAACTATACCCAACAGATAGAAAATATCTGGTGTTCAGAAGATACTGGTATTTCAGCATGCTTTCACAGCACTATTGCATGTATACTCCTCCTTTAAAAACCAGATTTTAACCAGCGCATCTTTGATTGATCACATACCATCAATGCTGACTCCTAGCATCCACAAATATACTTTCAGTTTATCTTAGTAGATTTATAATAGAGGCTAAAAAGAGGAGGGGAAACGATGCAAACATTTCTGCAAAATAATATTAAAGATATAAAAAACTTAATTTAAACAATTATCAGATTAAGGAGTGATAAGAAAAATCAATGAAAGTACTTAAATATTTCTGGTAGCAACTATTTTATATGTTTTTATTTAGAAAATTTATATTTATGGTTCCCCAGGCCCGCTGACAGAACCACGTCTTCAGGACCTTCCAAGAGAGTGTTAGAGTGGGGGCCAGTCTAATCTCTGGAGGGATGAAATTCCAGAGAGAGGGAGCCACCATAGAGAAGGCCCTTCTTCTGGGTCCCGCCAGATGTATCTCCTTAGGGGACTGGACCCACAACATTCCTTGCCTCCCCGCTCTAGTGGATCGGGTAGATGTGACAGGCAAGAGACAGTCCCTCAGATAACCTGGTCCCAAGCCACAAAGGGCTTTAAAGGTGACAACCAGCAGCTTGAATTGCACCAGGAAGCATATCTGCAACCAATACAGTTCCCACCGGAGAGGTGATACATGTGCACACCGAGGTCTCCACAAAACCATGTGGGCCGCTGCATTTTGCACCAACTGGAGCTTCTGGATGCTTTTCAGGGGCAGCCTCATGTATAGCGTTTTGCAATAGTCAAGACTGGAGGTGACTAGGGCATGAGTGATCGTGAATCAGCATATAGATGATACTTCAGTCCATGGTGATGGATGATCTCACCCAATGGCTTCATATAGATGTTGAATAGGAGTGGAGAAAATACCGAGCCCTGTCAGCTTTGGAAGCCATATTAGGCTGGAAGCTTCCATGCTGCCACCTTCTCCTGTATGGGAAAGTAGGAGGAGGGATTTTTGTAGAGGGATTAGTTTTAGACAAGATAGCATTCTTCCTTTCGGTCAAGGTCAGGCTGATCCTGCATCTGGACGAGTGGTTGGAGTGCTGTCTTGAGATGGGACGAATGGTGATTGGAGCATGCGATCAACTGATGATTGAGGGGTTGGTTTTGGAGGTTTTTTATTTACTGAGGGAAAACCCAGAACTCTCAGATTCAGGCTTTCCCAGATGGGCCAGTATACCTACGCAATTAAAAAGAACTTTGAGAAATGCTCGCTTCAGAGTTTTTAATTGGAGAGGGGTTGTTTCTGGAATGCTGACACTCCAAGCATTCCAAGCACTGCGACTAGGGCATGAGTGATCGTGAATAGGGATTGTTGTCCAGAAAAGGGCATAACTGCACAAACTGGACTTTATGGCCATGACTGCCACCTGCTCTTGGAGCAGGTGTTGAGAGTCCAGGAGAACCCCCAGATTACACAGCCTGACTAGGTGGCTCGGTGGCTAAGACACTGAATTTGTCGATCAGAAGGGTCAGCAGTTCGGCTGTTCAAATCCCTAGTACAGGTCTCCTGAGTCAGCAGGGGGTTGGACTAGATGACCTTCAAGGTCCCTTCCAACTCTGTTACTGTTATCCAGGGTCTGTTTGGGGCAGTGCCACCCCATCCAAGACCAAAGGTGGCAATTCTCCATGGGCCAAAGAATCCCAAACCCAGAGCTCCTTGTTCTTACAAAGGTTGTTTCAACCCGTTGCTCCCCATCCAGCCTCTAACAGCCTCCAAGCACTGCGAAAGGGAGGTCATGCCATCGCTTAACTCACTACGGGCTGAGACATATAGCTGAGTATCATTAGCAAATAGATGATACTTCAGTCCATGATGATGTTGTGGCTCCGTTACCTGAGCCTGTGTCATCAGCAGGCGAGGACTCCAAGAGTGAAGGAGAGGAGTTGGCAAGGCCTCCCTCTCCAGGACCCTCCTCTCTGGCAATGCCTTCAGTGTCCACCGAAGGGCAAGAGATAGGGCCGGGGCCAAGCACGTCCACACAGCCACAGGTGGACAGTGATGAGGGAAATGAGTCTTGGCTGGATCCTCAGCAGCGTCGCAGAGATAAGCGTGCGCAACAGAAGAAAAGGCGTGCCAGAGATTAAGCTGAATCACTGGACCACACCCCACAGGGTATAAAAGGGGGTGAGGTGGCCATTCAGACTCTGTGACGGACAAAACGAACTACTATCGAGTCACATTGCATCTTTGGAAACAACATTATCAGCCTTGGATTTATTTTACGAACTGGACAATGCTTGAACTGTGTGTATTTTGTTTATGAGTAAAGTTCTTGGCAAGCAGCTACTGGGTTGCTGCCAAGCTTCTTATCGGAAGAATTGGTTGTCTGCCAGTTTATTTAACCCCCGGCTGTCTGTTTGTGTGCGTGTGTGAGACGGGGACAGAACAGGTGATGGATGATCTCACCCAACGGCTTCATATAGATGTTGAATAGGAGCGGAGAAAATACCGAGCCCTATGGGACCCTGCAAAGTAGTGGGCAAGGGCTGGATCCCTCACCTCCTATTAACACCAACTGAAAGCGGCCACAGAGGAAGTGAACCAGGATAGCACAGAGCCCCCCATTCCCAATCCCCAAAGCCGCTCCAGAAGGATACCATGGTTGATGGTATCGAAAGCTGCCAAAAGGTCATAAAGCACGACCAATGCCATTTCTGTCCCATATCCAGGCTTGAATCCTGACTGGTAGGGGTGTAGATAATCCATTTCATCCAGAAATCTCTGGAGCTGCCGGGCAACCACCTTCTCAATAACATTCCCCAAAAAGGGAAGACTGGAGACAGGTCAGAAATTATCCAACAGAGTGGAATCCAGCGATGGCTTCTTGAGAAGAAGGCAGACCACAGGCTCTTTAGAGTGCTGAGGCACTCCTGTAGGGAAGCATTAATCACCGCCAGAGTCCTGTCACCTCCTGGGAAGCTTCCACAAGCCAAAAGGGACATGGGTCTAAAACACAGGTGCTTGTGCGCATACGCTAGGATCCTATCCACTTCCTCAGGAGCAACAGGGTCAAATCGTTCCCAGCTAACAGGGCAAGGACCTGCCCCAGAGTCCTCCATCAGACCAGCAATCACGCCAGCATCTAACTGGGAACGAAGTCAATTGATTTTGTCTTCCAGAAAATCCGCAGGTTCCTCAGCACACCCCTTCATGTGTACCTCTGTCTCCTCCTTCCCCAGGAGGAGACAGCTCACCTTCAGCTCTCAAGAAACTCATTGCCACCAGACTGTGATCTAACCATGACAGGGACCAAAGACAAGTCCAATTCCAGGTCACACAGGCACTGCTCAACAAGAACACCAAATCGGGTATGTAACCACTATTCTTAGTCAGGCCCTGGATAACCTGGGACAGGCCAATAGAAGTCATGATTTCCACAAACTCCAGGGCCACCTCTGACCCCACCCCCAGGGATGGCAGATTGAAGTCCCCTAGAACTATAACCCTGGGGAACTCCATTGCCAGCCCTGCAGTGAGGTCGAAGAGCCTGCATAGGGAAACTGCCATGCAGCAGAGAGGCTGGTACAGCAGTAGCAATCCTACCTGATCCCTTAAGCCCAACCTAAGAAAAAGAGTCAGAGCCAGGCATTTGTGGAGCCATGCCCCGGGAGACTGCCAGAGATTCTTTGGAACAACAGCCATACCCCCTCCCCAACCCTGAGGTCTAGGCTGGTGCCATGCTTGATAACCTACTGGGCACATTTCTAAGAGAGGAACACCTCCCTCTGTGCCCAGCCAAGTCTGTTATACAAGCCAGATCTTAAACTATCATAATATTCATAAGGGAATATGCCAGATCTGAAATTTCTAGTTTAAATGATTTTATACAATTTATAAAGTGACATTGCAGATTTTTAACTGCAACAGTATAGTTACCGATATTGATATATCAGTAGTCATTTACAGTCTAATATTAAACTTGCTTTCTCTAAAGAGATCAAAGTAGCAGCATAATTTCTCCCTTACTGCCAAATCTTTTAACGTATTTATGAGGCTGATGGAGAGTTATACATCCAGAATGAATTAGAACTGGTTTGTTTTGTTTAAAATATTTGGCCCTCTAGTTTAAATACAACTCTGGACAGCTCAAAACAATAAAACACAATAACTGAAAAATTATAAACCATAAATTCAAAAAAACTTAAGGTTTTCTAATTCTAGAATTATCTAATTATCCAATTATCTAATCACTATCACAGAGTTTATCATGTTTAAAAATCATGTTCAAAGATAAGCTTCTTGCCAATTACAAGTGGCTAAATCTGTATGAAATGACAAAAATTTTGAACCTATCAGAATTATCCAGAATCATACTGTTTTGTGATTTATAACATGATCAGAGCTTTATCCAATACTTAAGTCTTCAAAGAGCAGATTCTATGTATCTTCTTGATATCTCTGGTTATTTTATGACTTTAATCAGTTACTTAAATATTCTCCAGACATGTTCAATCTTATCTTCTATAAACTAGCCCTTCATTAAAATATGTCAATTTAATACCTTGTCCCTGTTCTTCTAAATATGTTTTACAGCTTACATTCGGAAGCTATTCCCAACGTATTTTTGTTGTTATTCTTAAATGTATTCACTCCATTGTTTGGTTAAAGGCTGCAGCTGAGGGCTTTTTGCTTGGATAGGTTTTTATTTGCCAAACAAAAGAAAGGTGATTTGGGGAATAGGATAAGTATACTCTTACCAATTTGCCTCCTGCCTTTTCCATCACTGCAACTACTTCATGGTAATCATTTTGTGAGTGAATACACCAAAAAAACTGAAATGTGCTCACCATTTAAAACACATGGGAACTCCTGCTTTAAAGCTTTAAATTATTTATGCTCTCTACATCTATTTCTGCTTTTCAATCAAATATGTAGCAAAAATAGCATATTTTATCTCATTTTATTTTCTATTATACATGACTTTAGGTGCCATTTATGGCAGATCAATCCAAAATTAATTCTTCTGTTATGCATTAGTTGCAGTTCTACATTCTAATTGATAATGAAATGCTGTAATTTCTTGACAGATTTTATATGCAGTTAACAGCAAAGCAAGGTTCATATTCATGAAGTGTAAGATATAATAAGCAGCATTTTATTGTTATGAAATGTTTTAATTAAAAAAAATTCCAATTCAGGGATACAAGAGTATATTATGACAGTAACTCCACACAGAGCTATTCTTAACTTCCTTGATGTCAACGAAGCCAGTTCACCTACATATACATAGAATTGAAAGTTTTCTATCAGAAATAACCTGATTTAGTATTACTATGCTGATAAAAAAGAGCTCTGATAACTCTGAATACTAATCAGAGTATTACATAATTTTAGTAATTGCAGAACTTGATGGCAAATGTTAACTTGATCGATAACGATAAATAACCATCTTGGCTGCATCTATTTCATGGAAACAGATGACACAACAAAATGCAACTTGCTAATAAGTCCTCTCTGGACAAATTCTTTTATTCATTTCAAAACAAACTGCATCTACTGTTTATTCTAACTAAGATATGTAACAAAAAATCCAGGATATTTGATGAAGTAACTAGAGTTGACTTTAAAGCGATAGAAAGATTTATACAAAACATTCACATATGTACATAACAGCTATTTTAAAGAAAAAGTGGTTTGAATGTCCTTTTATACTTTACATTAAAAATTATCCTTTCCCTCTTTCACATATGGTTCAGGCAAACATTCAAATTACATAAGTTAGACTTCAAGTTGATAATCTTAATTACATGTGAACTACAAAATGTAAAACTTAAGAAGTGCCAACAAACAAGTTCATTCAAGTACAATATATGTTAAAAATATATATATTTATTTCAAACTTCAGGTGCTTTATCTGATACAGACCATTCATGATTTAAATAAACATGAAAACATCTGAGATAAGAAACAAGAAATGTTTAGATCAGAGACTAGAAATACTTAATTCACTTTTTTTCTAAAAGTCCGCAAGAAATATTTTTAAAAAAGACCTTTCTGCTTTGCTCAATTCTGTTTGGGAAATGGCCTCGAAGAATCACAACTGATATTCCAATTATTGGAGGAAGATGAAGAATGGTCCATATCCATGTTCTGACTATAAGCAGTCAGAAAGCAATTTCCACTTTCCTGCTTTTGACTGGCAGACATAGGGTACGTTGTTCCCAAAAACGTCTGGTGAGTGAGAACGTTAAAATGACTGAATTGAAGAGGCACGCTTAATTGTCTATTGTACATCTGAAAGCTGGGAGGAATTTGTTCATCTAAATTAGTTCTCTCCCCTTCAGCACAGCAGGTAGTTGAAACAGGAGTAACTGGCTGAATATCTGGCATGTCAATTTTAGAAGTCTCTTCTGTCAGAGAGTAGTGTTGTTCTTCAGAAGACAGCAGTGCATCACTTTGAGAGTTTTGCCTAGAGTCTGCTCCATGTGGTCCTTTGGTCTCTGTCTGTAAATCTTCCAAATGGGAATCACAGTTTGAGGCATCATTGCAAACTTCTATTTGTGATGCTTCATCCTCTGAATCCAGAGACATGTCCTCCTCATCCTTTTCATCGTTTTCTATAAGAGCTACATTAAGAAGAGAAAAATCCTACTCTATTGAAATGGAAAGTTTATCTAAAAATACTATGCACTACTCACACAGTTTTAGGCTTCAGGTCTCAAAGTCGCATATCATTTAAGGCTGGTCTTCTGTCATTTTTGTTCACTTACTCAACACACATATAACCCTCTTGTGAACGTCCGGATATTCCGATGCTAAAAGCTTCTGCGCAATGTGTTCATGCTTACTGTTGGGAAACCCCAACCTCCAGCTCCAAAGGATTTAATGTCAAAACAGCATCTAGAGTTATACAGCAGGTCAGAATTTTGTATGAAAATTACCCATCACAATTACCGACACTCTCACTCACTGCTTGTTTTCTACACTTCAGCTCTGTCTTCTTTATCCTAACCCTTTTACATTTCACGGAGTTTCTTGAATACCCTATTAGACCAATTTCATATTAAGATGGTATACAACACTACTACTCTTTCTTACTTTTACAATGTGTTCTACAGTTTAGAAATATTACATTCTTTACTATACTGAATCATATATACACTAGATTCCTCATTTCAAGTAATCTAGCTAGCTACATGTGAGATAAATTAAACTATATTATTACCTGTTTGTTTGTCATAACCACTGGGAGAAGGCAGGCTTTCTTCAGTAACTGAGTTATGGCAGCCAACTAGATTTTTGAAGTTGTGCATAAAGGAACTGACAGTAGTAACCACTATTCCATTATCAGCATAACTTGCAAAGGTTGACACATTCTTTTCTAAGCAAAGAGGGGAAAATGTTGATTATATAATAATAACATTTGTGTGTAGATATATGTAAATATATGTATGAAAATCATAATTATTTTCTACCTGTGAGAAAGACCAAATGCCTCTGCTGAATATTCTGATATTGAAGTTTTATGAGACACTCTAATTCTGGAGTAGTTCGTGTTTGAGAATCACAGCTATGGTATGCCAGAATCTCAACCATGTGTTTCTTTTGATAAGCACTCAGAAGTGCTAGCAAGTTCATGGCGTTTTTATTTGTTCTGTTGGAAGAAAAACAATGTATGATCTGCATTTATATAATATAAGCATTGCAGACAAAATTACCAAGCTGATTTCTAATTTTCTACAGAAAAAGCAAAAATTAAGACCATAGACATTGTTTAAAACAAATGCAGGCTATTAAATGAAAGCATGGTTTTGAAGTATACAAAAAAAAAAAAAACTTGTTATTATTGTTATATTAACTCTTAACTACCAAGAGGGATTTTAAAATTAAAATAGAAAATAATGTTTTCACAATAATTGGGAAATGGTAGGCAAAAAAGAACTTTAACAAATATAAAGAATGATTGATATAGCTACAACCAGACCAATTTCAAATTATCTTTTTTTAATACAGTAATTCTTGCATACCTAATACATACCTTACAAGCTCCTTTAATTTTTTCTGTATTTTACAGTGGATTTTCCATTGCCACTTTTCATCTGGAGTACTCAACTCTTCAAGGAACTTCAGGAACTCATTAAGTTTATCTAATTTTGAAAACAGAATGTAAACCCTAGCTTATATTTCTTAAAATAGGAATTAGATAAATTTGTACAAGATACACAACACAATGCTTGACCACAGCTTTTATTAGTAGCATGTCGCTAGAACAACTCCAGGAGAAAATTACTGACTTCAAGTAAAAATCATGATAGGAAACATGACTTTCATTTGTAAATGTTAATCTTAATTTTTAAAAATCAATTAAATGTATGAGTCTTCCCATTATGTTAAGTTTAGTTGTGAGGTTTACTGTCTCAGTAAGCTAATTTTACAAATGTTACAAAGAAATTCAAAAGCAAATGAAGTATTAAAAATTATAGCCAAATGATTTTATTAGATGTTTTATGCAAATTAAATTTCCCCTGTAAAAATATTTGATTAGAATATAGCAATTGTTTAAATGCTACTCAAGTTTATTGAACTGGCAAATTCCAATTTCCTATATTAAGGTTCAAGTAGACAGAAGCATTTTATCGCTTTGTGGAAGATCCTATAAATAATAAAGTATTTAAAAAAAGATTAATAACATTCCCAAATATTTGTTTTCTTCTTTCCCTGTTTCTCTGCATCCACCTTTCATGCTAAATTTTCATAACAGCATAGTATTACCAGTGTTAGCTCTAATACAAAATTGTGATTAATATAAATCAGTATGTGATGAGCATGAGTCTCTAATAACTGCAATAGTTATTACTGATCTACATTTAAGTACAAGACACTACAGCTAATTACAGGTAGTCCTCAACTTACGACTATTTGTTTAAGGACTGTTCAAAGTTACAACCGCACTGAAAAGGTGACTTATGATCTATCCTCAAAATTATGACCGTCACAACACTCTCTCAGTCATAGAATCACAATTCAGACGCTTAGCAACCAGCTCACATATATGATGATAGTTGCAGCATCCTATGGTGGCAATTTGCAACCTTTCCAGGTGGTTTCTGACAAGCGAAATCAACGGGAACAGTGGGATTCACTTAATGATTATGGTAAAAGTCAGGCTGGGTCACGTGATGACTCAATAACTCATTTAACAACCAAAATTCCAGTCCCAATTTTGGTTGGTGGTCAAGGACTACCTATAACGTCATAAGAATAAGTAAATGATGGACCCAAGGAATCAGGGACATTTCAACTGAGCAACAATAAAAAATAAAGAGGAAATATCTGTGGATTGAGGACATTTATTTCTTATTCTGGACAACACTTCCACATGAATTGTTTTACAAAAAATTCAATTGCTGAACAGTATTATCTCTACTAGTGAAGTAACGTAAGATTTTTTTGCCCTAAAGAACAGGATTTTACAGCATTATTTTATAACATAAAATTCTCAAAGGGTTAGAATAAAGCAAAAAATAGAACCCCAATTACAAACTCCTGTTTCACTATATGAGCCCTAAAATCTATTAGGAACAGGATCTATTAGGAAATAATTTGTGGAGTCTGCCCTAAGCTTTAATGAACATGAGGCTTACCAACACTGACAGATTCCGGGTTGAGAACAGATTCATCAGATACAATGAAGCCACCAGAAACGAACAAGTCATTGTAAGTACGATTTTTCACATCATCCAAACTTTCAACACCAGCAAAACTGACACATGGGAGTCTCTTCAAAGATACTAAGCATGGTATCTATTTAAAGAAAGCAAATAGAAAGAATTAGACACCGGTACGATAAAATAAATTAGTTAAAATTAGACACTTCGTTAACAATAGCATTCCTTATTTATATTAATATCTTGCATTGATAAGTGTATGGCTTACTAGTCTCCTTAGGTTTTTAAGGATATATATAAAATAACAAAGAGTGTGTGCATAAAACAGAAAAAAAATTGATCTCCACATGTGCCATTTACTGTTCTTATCGTCACCCAACCATTTCCGCCCTAGAAAATTATGTTTTGTAGGGGGGGGGGAATCAATACTTTCAGTCCATTTTATAGACCAAATTGTCCAAATTGAACATTTCAGTTTTGCCACAAATACCCAAAACCAGCTGTTCCTCACATAGAACATTCAATCATAATATATATTACACATTACGAAAGCCACTGCAGTGTGCTTAAGTGCATTTCATTTACCTTATGAATTAGATGAGCAATATCTTCATTTTGAATAATTACAAGTAATTTATCCAGCTCGGCTCTTCTTCTCAAGAACTGCTCAGGATGGCACTCTGTATTACCTAATTTAGCAAGATACTCCTAAACCAAGTACAGAAAATGTTAAAGTAATACAATTAATGTTAAACCTAAAAAGAACAATTAGAGATAAACATTCAAAAATGAAACTAAACAAAGCTACAATACAGTATTTTTTCACTATCTTTGAAAAACCTGTTTTAATACACATTATTATTTTAAACTAAATTTTAAACTAAATTTTCCAGCCTATTGCTTGCCTTGCAGCATGAAAGCTAACAATACAAAGCAGTTCAGTTGTTGGACAAGGATTAGGGAGACCAGTTTTATAAATCTTCCTTTAGTCATAGGAATTCACTGTGTGAGTTTGACCATTGCTCACTCTTAGTTCACCCTACCTCAGAGACTTGCTGCTATGAGAATAAAAAGGAGAAGCTTAAGTTCTTGGAGAAAGATGGGATAAAATTCTAACAAATGCCACATTAAAATATGGCATATGCTTAGTGTATCAACAAAATATCCCTTCATTATTTAAAACATCTGTACAGAAAGACAGATTTTTAAACTTCCTGTTTGCTTTAAGTAACTACTATATACCTACTATACTTTACTGAAAGGATGGGAATTCTAAAATCTGTGGCCCATGCTTTTTTCTTTCTTTCTCTTGTGTTATTTTCACCCCAGCAAACTATCAATTTGCAGATTTCCTGTCAATTTTTAAAACATATGGAAAAATAGCTATTATTATCTATCAGCATGACTTCATTAAAATACTCATGCAAAAACATAAATCTGGTTTACCCATGTACAATTCCTACAATTTTCTAAAACAGATGCACAGAACTGACATACACTCATGTACAAAGCTTACCTTTATTTCTTTGCAAAGCAAACTTTCTTGTTCTTCGTGAATGTAGAATTTCACTGTATTTTTTCGTACATCTTCAATAATTTTGAAAATGCTGTCAAACACTTCAGGTCTTAATTGGCTAATAAAACCGGCCAGAGCAGGTTGCTTTGAAATATCTGGTTTATCTACAGGCTTTGAGATCTTCTCTGATTTTGGCAAATTATCAACAGGAGATCCTTTTGGCTCAGCTGTTAACTTTTCCTCTATGTTAGCATTCACCGGCTTGTGTTCTTTTTCTTGTTCTTTTTCTATATCCAAAACTACTGACTGATTCTGCTCATTAATGGCTGCATCTCCCTCTACACTGCTACATGGTGGCTCTGAAAGATGTTCTTCGAAATCATTTGAGGAAGACACAGGCTCCTCCAGGGCCAAATTCAATCCACTACTCGTAACAGAATTATCGCCTGGTCCAGCGCTTCGAGTAAGGGATGCATTCTGGGCACCATATGAACATGATGAAGCAACACTGTTGAGCTTTTCACTTAGTCTTTCTACATATTTATGGACAGCAATATCTGAGGCTTCTAAACATATGAATTCAGAAAGTCTCATAATCCTTTCCTGGGCTGAAAAGACAGGTTTTGATGTTCCACTGACATACACAATATTCTTCTCCTGCAAGGTTTCCTGAATCTTGTTGGTAAAGATGTTATACTCTTCTAATATGGCTGTTTCTATTATTCCACTTACTGAATGTTTACTTGACACATAATTATTTGTTTCATATTCACATTCTTCTTCGGATTTCACCTCTTGACTTGTGTGTATTTTATCTTCTATTCCTTCTTTCGGTAGGTCTGAAAAGGCACAGTATGCAAATTCATAATCAGAACTTCTTGGCCTGTTTATAATGCGAGGATCTTGTTCACAAGCATCCTTTGGTACTGAATAAGCAAACAATTCATCTGGAGACTTCAAGCCTATACAAGAAAAGTTGGTAAATTACCTTTAAAGAATATGCACTGAATAAGTATATTGTCAACATTAATGTATTCTGAATGTCACTTTAATTGATAAATATTTTAAAAACCATTCATTATTATAAGCATATGTCAATATGTCAATATATTACCCAAAACATAGATGTTGAGACATAAGGAACAGCATGTTGGCTTGCAAAGTAGTCTCTGGATTACAGATTTTTCACATAAAATATTGCAGACATGTTTGAAATAAAACTGGATGTTTGTGCTTTTGGCTCACCAGCCAAATCTGAAAAAGTGATCAGTGCTATTGATGCCACTAAATAATATGCATTCAGCATAGGTATGTTCAGGAGAGGCAGCAGAGTCAATGCTTTCTCTACTAAAACCACTATATGAAAGCCTTGATTGATATATAAATGTATTTATATGAATGTATTATGTATAAAATACATAAAAATATAAAACTCTCAGATGCTGAACTAAAGATTTCAGGATATTGCAATGTGGCCTATCCCAATAGTAGCACTTAATAGTAAAAAGCAGTAAGTTTACATGGAAAAATAAAGACTATTAAACTTCATTAAACCTAATATGACGTAGTACAAACACACATGCTGCATAAGCATTCAAATGGAATTTTCCATTAAGATGCTTCCTGATGCTTTCATCAAGTTAATTTTTGCACATGTAAATGGTTTTTTGGTATTTCAACAAATTTTCCTTCAACTTTATGATCATTAATTTAACAGATCATAAGAAGAATCTACTTCAAAACCAAAAGTTCTTATAAAATTTCCAGTGACAAATTTATACATAATGTATTTCCAGTAGCCAGTACAGGTAGTCCTCAGCAAATTGACCTCAACATGACATAAGTAGTTCAACAAGTTAGTGCAAAGTGATATATCAACAGACACAGACATTCAGAAGCATACACAAAAACATTGCAAACTTCATATATATACAAATAATGGCATAATGAATCTGGGCTGCCAGTAACTGATCAGTTAAGGTAAATTGGATTAATGGCAGATAACTTAAATGTCATCCTAGAACAGGGGTGTCAAACTGGATTTCTTCAAGGACCGGATCAGCATTGTAATTCTCCTCTGCAGGCGGGGGGGGGAGGAGGGGGAGATGGGATGGATGCCTCCTGCAGGTTTTCCAGGCTGGCCCTGCAGATTTAAGCAACCTGCGGGCTGGATCCGGCCCACAGGCCTTGCGTTTGACACGCCCCTGTCCTAGAGTGTGGGTGCTACCAATAAAACAATTCTTAAGCTTGGAATCTTACAAATTAAACATAAATGTTTATTACAGTAAAATTCTTATGAACATCTACATTTTGAGCATTATGTACAATTCCAAACAGAATACTGTATCTGAAGAAAGATATTGTAGATAAGGGGTCCCCAACCTCAGGGCTGCGAATCAATACTGATCCGTGGTCTGTTGGGAACTGGGCCGTGGAAGTGTTAGGCGAGTGCATGAAACTTCATTTGCACATGCAGGGGATCTAAATTGCATGCGCAAACCCATCCCCTCCCCGCTGCCGCCACTAGCACTGCCAGTCCATGGAGCCAAAAAGGGTAGGGACCACTGTTGTAGAGCTCAAAATGGTGCTAAGAAAAGCATTAAAAAGATCAGATAGATCTGATGATGATAATAACTCTTATACAAGTAAGACTACAGCAGTTTTTGGAGCAGAAGTAAGTAGAAAGGAAGAAACGGCTAGATATCCATATGAGGATCAAAATAAAATTCTCTCCGTTCTTCATAAACTTGTAACTTGTTTTAGTTATCACTTAACATTGGTGACTTAGCCACTATTTCTTAGAGCTACTTATGCACACACACCAATGTTTACATGATCACATTTTGAGCATTTGGTAACCAGCTCACATTTACAGATGCTAGCAGTTGCCAGTTTGCCAGTTTCCTGAGTTTATTTCTGGTTTCCAGCAAAAAGTGCCCATTGAGTATACTGTATTTGTTTATTGACGATGGTGTTCACTTAACAATTGCCAAAAAAAGGTCATAAAATCAGGCAGGGACATGTGGTGACCTCCTTCCAAACATAATTCCAGTTTCAATTACAGTTGTAAATCAAGGAATACCTGTAGTTGATATTTCTAAATGCCGAGAGTTTCAGGACAGATAAAAGGAAGTATTTCTTTATTCAAGCATAATTAAACTGCAACTCACTGTCACAGTTGGTGATGGCCACCAATGTAAAAGGGAACTAAATGTATTAATGTAGAATCAGACTATCAATTGGCCACTAATCTTGAAGGATGCTTACTATCTCCAGGAGCATTGGTAGCATAACTTAAATATCAGATGTTGGGAAACAAGAGAGGAAGCAATTGCCTTCTTCTCCTTGTTTGGGAGGCTCTTTAAATACACTGTTTGGCCACTGTGTGACTGACTGACCAAAGAAAGAAGCTCTGACCCAATCCAGGGGGAAATTTCTATAGCTTATGCCCGAACTTTAGAAGGGAATTAAACGAAGGTCAATGTATTATGAAATTTGGAAATTCCACAAAATGTTGCTAAAAATATGGTTTTAAATGAATTATACATTTATATTATGTCAGCATTACATATATAATTTAATAAGATCATGAGACTCTAGACTCTTAAGATTTGAGACTCTAGAAGAGAGTGCAGAGAAGAACAACGAAGATGATTAAGGAATGAAGGCTAAAACATAGAAAGAACAGTTGTTGAAACTGTGTATATCTAGTTTAATGAAAAGAAGGACTGGGGTGACATGATAAGAGTGTTCCAGTATCTCAGGGGTTGCCATAAAAAAGAGGGAGTCAATGTATGCTCCAAAGCACCTGAAGGCAGGACAAGAAACAATGGATGGAAACTAATCAAGGAGAGAACCAACCTAGAATTAAGGGGAAATTTCCTGACGGTTAGAACAATTACTCAGTGGAACAACTTGCCTCCAGAAATTGTGAATGCTTCAACACTGGAAGTTTTTAAGAGGAGATTACATAACTATTTCTCTGAAATGGCATAGGGTTTCCTGACAGAGAAGGGGCCTGGACTAGAAGACCTCTAAGGTCCCAGTTATTCTATTCTGTTATGAAACTATTTTCTACACATTTATACTTTATGATTAACATGATCTAATATATAGAAAGCAAAATGACTTCCGCAAATTTTCAAATTTAATAGAATTAATGTTCAAAATTTTAATAAAATTAAGGGATCCCTTAAATTATATGCTAGTTTATTAGTACAAGCTCCTAATTGTGATAGCATAGTAAGAACCAAATTCTAGTGTTTGTTTGTTTATTTGTTTATTTATTTATTTATTTATTTATTAGTTCGATTTATATGCCACCCTTCTCCAGAGACTCAGGGCGGCTTACAATGCATTAAGCAATAGCCTCCATACTTTTGTATATACCTGCTTAGTAGGGCTTTTTGGCTGCCCCTAAGCGGTGTTCTATTTTATACAAAGTCAGCTTATTGCCCCCACAAATCAGGTCCTCATTTTACCTACCTCGAAAGGATGGAAGGCTGAGTTAACCTTGAGCCTGGTGAGAATTGAACTCGCAGTAATTGCAGGCCGCTGGCAGCTAAGTGCTACTTTAACAGCAGCAGTTTAGTCTGCTGCGCCACTAGGCTCGTGTTGAGGATGAATATAAATGTAAAATATTCAAATACACATCTAAATAAAAATTATCTTATTTCCAAATGCCACAAATATATGAATTATCAGTGACAAAGTATTGTTACTTCAGCTAAGTAAAAATTGCTTCTTCCCCAAATGCAAACAGGTAAGAAACATCAATATTTTATTTCTTCCCATATTATGACTAAAAACATAGTTTTTTTGCAAACAAAAATGTTTCCCAAGTGACAGTAACAAACTGTCAAGTATTTATTTACCAATGCGATAAGAAGGGGACGGTGCAGTGGCTTAGTGATTAAGACACTAAGCTTGTCGGCTGGAAAGACCGAGCACCATGCAATGGGATGAGCTCCCATCCTCGCCCTAACTCCTGCTAACCTTGCAGTTCAAAATCAGACAAATGCGAGCAGATAAATAGGTACCACTTTGGTGGGAAGGTAACAGCACTATGACATCATGCTGGCCACATGACCGCGGAAATATCTTTGGACAGTTCTGGCTCAATGGCCTTGAAACAGAGATGAGCATCGCCCCCCATAGTCAGCAATGACTAGTGGAGTAAAGTCTGCAGGGACTCCTTTACCTCAATAAGAAACAAGCCAGTCTGTCACCTGGGTTTGCAAGTTTACTTCCTTAAGCAGATTTCTAGAAATCTATCCACATGCAAATATCAGAAGCAACTCTACAAAATTAAACAGGTGAGAACAATGTGAAACCCTCCCATGTTTTTTTTTGGAAAAATAAAAAACATGAATTATTTATTTTAGAATAGCATTTAAAATACATTTACGTATCTCTATCGATATGTACTAAAGCCCTTTGCAATCCCCACATAACCTCCAAAAACTATGCAATTACAAATACTTTTTTTAGACCATTGCAACTCCTACGATGAAGAGACATGCCACAAGTGCAAGAATGAGTGTGGGTATTTTAAGTGGGCTGCATTTCTCAAGTTTCAAACTCCGAATATACTTGCTTCAGTGGATTAATTTCCCCAATTATGTGTAAAACTGGTTGGTTGGTTTTCAGTCTTCCGAAAATTTAATGGCTTCTTTTTCAGCTACCTGGATAGCAATGGACATATGCAGTGAAGACCATCCTTCTCACCTGTTTGGTTATCTCCAAGCTTTCTCAGTTGATCCTCAGGAACTCTTCCTACCCCTCCTGAGGGAGAGCAGCAGTTAGCAAGTTTAGAGTTTCTCAATATATATAAAGTACATCCTTTCATACTTTTTTGTTCTATAAACCAATTTAAATAGACATTAGCTCATATCAGAGAATATAAAAATAATATTATTAATTTCAAGTATCTTTGGATCTCGTGGAATTGTGTTTTCATTCAAGATTTTAATTCCAGAATTGATTATATCTATAAACACTGCAAGAACCAGCAGGCTAGAAATTCCTGTGTTAAATCATTTCTGGTGTACTAGAGGCTTGAGCTCCCCAACCATGCTACTGCTGCTTCCACACCCATATTACTTCAATAATTTCACATTTTTCATTGAAAAGATAGTTTTCATTTAGTCCATAAAAAAAATATGGAAATTACCACTAAAAGCAAGTAGATCCAGAAATAGCATAATACAATGCAGTTAAGTTTTATCTCTTAGTAGCAATATAGTGTTTTAGAAGAAAACTGGGCTTCAAATGAATTAATGTGATGCAGCAATTTTAAAAAAGCCATCCTGTTGAACAAATTGTGTTTTAAAAAGAACCCTTGAGAAATTAGCCTCAGATGAATTCATATCACCTTTTTTTGCATAAACTAGCATAACCATGGTTTTACATAGTTCTGGAAATTTAAAAAAAAGTTAAAATGAACTGTTAATGAGAGAAATCTCATTTTTTAAACATTTTAGAGGCAAAAGTTTCTATTGGCAATCTGAACCCAATATAGTGTTTACAACATTATTGGAACAGAATTTATTTATAAATGTTCTGCCAAGTTCCCCCATTATCTTAAATAAATACACAGGTATGTGGTGTAGTGATCACAAAAATCTAGTAACTAAAATCTAGTAACCAAATGCAGTCCATTAAGCCATTATATTCAAAAATTCTATGAAAAATTGCCCCACCAATAGAAGTATTTGTTCAATTTCATTCTAAAGGAAAATAATTAAAGCATGCTAGTCTTTAACTTGCCACATAATCCTCTATAAGTTTATTCTTTTACTATGGAATAGAACCACCACACCTCTAGAGACCACGTAACTTTTTTCATTTTTTGTAAGTTCTATGTCACTAGTTGCATATACGCTCATGATGGTTCTTGTTATTTGTAACACCATGTTATGTTACAGCTGACCATCTCTATAGCAAGAAAATAAACACCAAAATACAATTATTAACCTCCAAACTATCTAGACAATGTGTTAAATCCAACATAAAAGCTAACTATTTATTTAGGAGATTTCTATTGCTGTCTATTCGCACACGGAGACTCAAGGCAGCTTACAATATAAAAATATCATATAAAAAACAATAAACTCCCCACCCCCCTGCCCTGGCGACAAAACATCATACGAGCCATTTAGTGGGCTCCATCCCACTCTGCATTCTCCATGCCCGCTGGCAGAACCGGGTCTTCAGAATCTTCTGGAAGAGTGTTAAGAGTGGGGCCTTTCTAATCTCTGGAGGGAATATGTTCCAGACAGAGGGAGCCACCACGGAGAAGGCCCTTCTTCTGGTCCAACCAGGTTTAACTCCCTAGGGGATGGGATCTGCAACATTCCTTGCCTCCCCGCTCCATACCTGCTGGGTTGGATAGATGTGACCGGCAAGAGACGGTCCCTCAGATAACCTGGTCCCAAGCCATGAAGGGCTTTAAAAGTGACAACCAGCAGCTTGAACTGCACCTGGAAGCAAATCAGCAACCAATACAGTTCCCACCTGAATTTATAGCGTTTTGCAATAGTCAATACTGGAGGTGACTAGGGTATATACGAGTGATCATGAATAGGAATTGTTGTCCAGGAAAGGGCGTAACTGCAAACTGTAGTTGCACTAAGGCACTTTCTGGCCATGACTACCCACCCCCCCACTCTTTGAGCAGAAGTTGCGAGTCTAGGAGAACCCCCAGATTACGCACAGGGTTTGTTTGGGGCAGTGCCACCCCATCTAAGACCAAAGGTGGCAATTCTCCGTGGGCCAAAGAACCCCAAACCCAGAGCTACTTGTTCTTACGAAGGTTCAGTTTCAACCCGTTGCTCCCCATCCAGCCTCTAACAGCCTCCAAGCACTGCGAAAGGGAGGTCATGCCATCGCTTAACTCACCACGGGCTGAGACATACAGCTAAGTATTCATCAGCATATAGATGATACTTCAGTCCATGGTGATGGATGATCTCACCCAACGGTTTCATATAGATGTTGAATAGGAGCAGAGAAAATACTGAGCCCTACGGACCCTGCAAAGTAGCGGGCAAGGGCTGGATCCCTCACCTCCTATTAACACCAACTGAAAGCAGCCACAGAGGAAGTGAACCAGGATAGCACAGAGCCTCCACTCCCAATCCCCAAAGCCGCTCCAGAAGGATATCATGGTTGATGGTATCGAAAGCTGCCGAGGTCAAGTAGAGTAAGGATGTATGCACTACCCCATCCCGCTTCTGCCAGAGATCATTCAAAAACATGACCAATGCCATTTCTGTCCCATATCCAGACCTCAATCCTGACTGGTAGGGGTCTAGATAATCCATTTCATCCAGAAACCTCTTGAGCTACCACGCAACCATCTTCTCAACAACCTTTCCCAAAAAGGGAAGATTGGAGACAGGTCAGGAACTATCCAACTGGGTGGAATCCAGCAATGGCTTCTTAAGAAGAGGGCAGACCACAACCTCCTTAAAATGCTGGGGCACTACTCCCTCCTGTAGGGAAGCATTAATCACCGGCAGAGTCCACCAGCCTGTCACCTCCAGGGAAGCTTTCACAAGCCAGGAGGGACATCGGTCTAAAACACATGTGCTTGCGCGCATATTCCCTAGGATCCTGTCCACTTCCTCAGGAGCGACAGGATCAAACTGTCCCCAGCTAACAGGGCAAGAACCTGCCTCAGGGGCTTCCACTGGACCCGCAACCATGCGGGAATGAAGTTGAGCGATTTTATCTTCCAGAAAATCTGCAAATTCCTCAGCACACCCCTTCAGGTGAACCTCAAATCTCCTCCTTCCCCAGGAGGTGGCTCACCTTAGAGGGTCACTGGGCGATTATCTGCAGATGTAATTAGTGCAGAGAAGTATTTACACTTCGCCACACAAATCGCCACGAGATAGGCCTTAATAGCAGCTCTTACCCATGTTCGATCAAGTTCATCCCTTGTCTTCCACCAGTGGCACTCTAGACGTCTCTTCGTCCATTTCATCCCTCTCAGTTCCTCTGTATACCATGGAGGACAGAGAGGTCTACGGGTGAGGAGAGGTTGCATGGATGCAATCCTATCCAGTCACCTTCCTATTCCAAACAGTGACACAGATCTGCAGTTATAACCCCCAGCTCCTTCTGGAACCCATAAAAGTCCATTAGTCGATGGGGGTGGACCAATCTAATGGGTCCTGACAGGGGAACCAAGGACAAGTCCACCAATTCCAGGTCACATAGGCACTGCTCCGACAAAAACACCAAATCGGGTGTGTAATCACTATTCCTAGTCGGGCCCTGGATGACCTGGGACAGGCCCATGGAAGTCATGGTTTCCATGAAATCTCAAGCTACTTCTGACCTAGCCCCCAGGGATAGCAGGTTGAAGTCCCCCAGAACTATAAGCCTGGGGAATTCCACCACCAGCCCCACGGCGAAGTCCAGGAGCCCGGGTAGGGAAGCTGCCACACAGTAGGGAGGCTGGTACAGCAGCAGCAATCCCACCTGATCCCTTGAGCCCAACCTAAGAAAAAGGGTCTCACAGCTGGGCACTTGTGGAACCGTGTTCCTGGAGGCTGCTAGAGATTCCTGCTTTAATACAATGAAAGGACAGATTCATAACCTGAGTTTCTTCCTCAGTCATAGAATTCCGTTGTTCCATCTCAACTGATTGCTGCAGAGCACCTTAGCTAAATTCAAAATAGTATATTTAAAAACATGTTTCCAAGAACCAACAATATAAACAAAGGACTCAAAATATAAAGTCTCCACTAACAGAAGTGGAGATCAGCCTGTTGTCAACTGTCATGAACTAGCTGAATAGCCTGGAAGTAAAAATATGTTATTAAAAACATTCCATATCCTCTGTGATATTTATAACTGGATATCTAAAAGATACAAAGATTTGAACTTTATACTTATCTTATTACTCACCTGTAATGGGAATCAGTTTCCAATGTATTTCAGTTGCCTCAGAATTGTTTGAGTTGGAACGCTGTCTATGATAATTCTGTTCAAGGGGTGTGCTAGGACAGGGACTAACACAACCATCAAAGCTGCTTATGCTTCCTGTGCTTGTTTCCTAAATAAATACATAGTACTTCAATTGTTAATTATGTGGTGCTATGTATATTAATATAGCATATGTTAAGTGCATGTGTTTGTGTCCATGTGCATCCATGAGAATATGTATTTATACACACACAAAATTTTAGCACTGTTAATTTTAATCATTTCAATATACAATCTTCAAAAATTAAAACATTTTTGTACTATATTGATTTAAATAATCAATTAAGCACTACTATGATATCCCTATCTATATTTACTGTGGCTCTTATTTTCAGGATATTCAAGTACAATTTGAATTAACTGATTTACTCACACACAAGTCACTTTCAGACAGAAAAGAAAAGCAATTGTCAAGGTTTCAGACTGGTGATAGCGCCAACAATACTTTTAAAAAGTTATTTACTATATAAGACAGTGGTGAAATGTAAAATTTGTTACTACCAGTTCTGTGGGCGTGGCTTGGTGGTGGTGGTGAGGGTAATATGACTGAGTGGGCGTGGCCAACTTTTTTTTTTACTTTTAAAACCATTTTTTCTACAACCTCTTCAGCCGAAGAGGTTGTAGAAAAAATGCTTTTAAAAGCCTCTGATGATCCCAGCTGAGCTGCACGATCATCACAGGCTTTTTTTTTTATTATTTTTAAAAGTATTTTTTCAGCCAGAGGTTGTAGAAAAAATGGCTTTTAAAATTTTTTTTAAAAAAGCCTCCGATGATTGCGTGGCTCAGCTGGGCATTGGGGGGGGGGAACAGGGATTTTTGCTACCGGTTCTCCAAACCACCCGCCTCCATCACTACCGGATCGGGTGATCGGTCCGAACCGGGTGCATTTCACCCGATATAAGATATATTTCACCTGGAAGTGTTGTTTTGTTTCAGGTGGAAAGAAGCAATTCTAGAGGAAGTAACCCTTCCCAGGCTCCCAAGATCAATTTTATCTCTTGATCTCTTCCAATGAAGGAATGATTATGCCCTCCCCATTACCAACTGAACAACCAACACAAACCGCAGTCACAAACAGTACAAGAGTTTTTTTTTAAAAAAAATTCATCTTCAACTCTCAAATTGCCAATACATGACAAGCATAGCAAGCCAGATAAGAAGCCCTAGTCAAATGTTTGCTTGTGCCTATTTTGTTACCTTCTCTATAGATACTCACTATTTTAAATCTACTGACAAGTTGATTCGAGTTAGATTTTCCCACTGAAAATGACATTAACAAGTATAACACAATTGTTCAATATAGCGAAGTTTCATGATACCCAATTATCTTTAGCTTCACTAATCTGATCTGCCCTGACTTTGAACTGTGAGACTTTTTAATTGCTCTTGAAGTTAAATTGCAACAGATTTGCAAAACGGAAACATTCTTACTTTTAATGGTAGTATATGATCTGGATCCATTTCAATAGTGGAGGCATCGAGAGAACTAGGCAAACTTGTTGCACTTCTTTCTAGCATGACTGGGCTTTGGAGATCCTTGAATTGAGTATTTTCAAGTGTAGTGTTAGGAAGCTCGGGTTCTTCCTTGATCTTTGGTGGAATGGGATTGTATTCAACTGGTTGCTTTGAATAATTTTCTGACGCCTGTTTAATCAATCTTGCTGTTTGAAAATCCGTATTAGTAAGCACTTCCGAAAGTAATTTCAAAACACCACATAGGTCAGGAATTGGAGGATCACCAATGTTCTGTTGTCTCAAATCAGTATCACGCCCACCCAGATCAGCTATCATCGAAAGAAGTGATTCTGGTGCTCTGTCATCTAGAAATCCAGCTGGGGTAGGAGTAGAAATATACAGAAAAAACAAATATTATGCTAAAACTTTTCGACTATCCATTCATCAATTGATGGATATGATACACACAAGAAAACACATTTCTAAGCCTAGTGAAAAAAAGTGTTCAATGGCAAAAACGGATGTGCTCTTTGTATAAAATATCAGCAATTACATTTATACTGATCCTCAAGCCCAACACCTTGCTTCCTGGGTGACCACAAGGAAATCTCACATTTGCTGACTAGACTTGGAAATCAAAACAAAATCTCCAAAAGGCAGCAGTTGCAAACTAATAGTTTATTATTGCCAGTATATGGATATTTTCAGCCAATAACCAGGAATTGGGTTTGACTCAATGTAGATTTTTACTTACTTAAATGTCAGGGACTTAAATCTTCTGCACTGCAAGGTTCCATACCCACAAAAACTGAGAGAATATGCTCAATGCCAAGCCACATAACAAAAATGCTGAATTTTTAACTAATATAAGCAATAAATATGTATGAATATAAAATCCAATCATTCAATATGAGAAATTTTTAATTTGCGTTAAGATTCAAAGTATAAGAAACATGCTATAACAATGAGCTACATTTATATTTATTTACTTAAACTCTATAGTTAATACAGAGTTACTTACCTTCATTGTTTTCTAAAGTATTGCTCATTTTTAACTGCTTTTGTGGACTCTCTCCTTTACTTTCACATTTTCGTTTCCGCCTGCTTTCATTTCTATTGTCTTCTGAGTCAGATTCTCTATCTACATTTTTCTTTGTATAATGAATTAAATTAATCAGATCTTCAATATTTCCTCTATCACGATCTCCAGAGCGAGCAGACTTTCTGTTCGCAGCTGTATTTTCATATTTTGATCCATTTCTTTTTCCAGCTTTTCCTCTTGTAAAATCAGATTCATCTTCCAGCGGTTCATAATCTGAAACAGGACTGAACTGCTGAGGTTTTCTATTACTGTCCATTATTTTCTTCACTTTAGAAATAGGAACCTGGTATGTTTCTGAACCAAAAATATAGGAATGCAAACAGCTCTCAAGATGGGATTTATTTTTAGGACCAGGATACAGAAATGTTCTCTCATCCAAGTTTCCTTTATATTGATGTAAAACAAATTCTTTATATTTACTGTATCGTTTAAAATAGTCATTTATATATTTTTCCATCAAAATATTCAAGCTAGACTTAGAATCTTTGCGAGAATGTACATATGCATAATGCAATGACTGGATAAATCTTGGAAGTTCTGGTATAAATTCATGGGTTTCATCCAATACCATCGTATTCTCATTTTTCTGATCATTTTTGTGCACTATGTTCAGAATGAGATAAAAAAAAGGAGGGGGATCAGTAAACACCATTCCTTGAATAAACTTACACAATCTGCCTTTGCTTAGTGAAATCAACACATGCATTTTTCATGCAACACATCATTTTACCTTAATAACAACTAAGAAGAAACGTAACATGCTCAAGATCTATCTTGGAATTCCTATTCTGCTTGTTCTTTAAGATAAAATACTGAGATATTTCTCACATGTTCATCAGGAAGGATAATGAAGATGGTAGGCATGGAAAAAGGGGCTTTTTCAACAGTATACTTAGTACTTTAAACAAGAATTTGACAAATCTTTGTATAATAGGTGTATACTTGGTGTGAAAAAATTGCCTACAATACAGATTGTTCATTGGACTGCTATTCCTTTATACCAATGTTTGTTACTGCTTTACTGGAAGACTAAATATCTGATTTTGTTGCTAGTTTTTATTAAATGCAATGTCTTCAATGATTCTGGAAATAATTTTGAAAGGGACATAAAGCCTTTTAAGTAATAAATACTGTACCATTTAACACCACACAATTTCATTTATAAGTATTTTCAATTTACCTATCCATCAACAACCTGTTTTGTCATACTAATTAATACATGCTTATTTTATACATGCACCCACACACTCGCCAGTGAAATAATCAATATATCATTTGTATAATAGCTGTAATTATATAGATTATATTCTGAAACTTTAGTTAATAAGCATTCTTAGATGTACTAACAAGATCAATACAGAAATAATTGCCTAGCAGCTACCAGCTAAAATAATTGCTATTTCTGATTTAATAGATAATTTGCCTAGTGTGCTACAATACAGTGTAGGTCAACAGAGGAAGGGCCTTCTCTGTGGGGGCTCCAACCCTTTGGAATGAACTGCCCCCGGCGATACGGAATATCCCTGATCTCCGTGCTTTCCGCTGTGCCCTCAAGACCCTGATGTTCCAACAGGCGGGGCTAAACATACGAACATGTGAATGATTTTTTAAATGTTATCTAATTCTGGGTTTTATTTAATTGACCAAACTAAGTAATAATTTTAATTAGCAATTTTATGATGTTTGTGTGTCTATATTTTTCTTGACTGTACACCAGAACATATTAAACATGAACAAAGTCAAACTTCAAAAACTAAAAACTATTTGCAGATCGATGAACCTGACAAGAAGGAAGATGTACTGGAAATGTATTGGTGTTTATCCCTACATAGATATTAAAAAGATAACTATGTTGGTATTGTAAATTCAGCCTTCCGAGTGGCTAGCAATATTACATAGAAGAAATGTATAACAATTTCCTGAATCATTTGCTCTTGTGCAATTACTTTTATACTCATTAATATATGCATTTTAATTTGTGATTACATTAATTAAAGCAGAAGCTTAGATACAGACTTTTTAATATACTGCAAGATAACAATTATGAGAGATTGTTCTAGACATGAAGTTTAGAGGAGTTAATTCTGAAATATCAATTTTTTTTCTTTTTATAAACTTATGATAAAGCAGGGTGGAGAAGGTGATATTATTTATTTATAATGATAATTTATCATTCACAGTGCTTACCCTTTATTTAGTCTATCACTTTAATTCCAGTAGGCACTTTTAATATAATAAATTTGACTCAGAGAGCCATTGATGAAGGTAAGGTAGCAGGGCTAGAAACCAAAATTCCGCCGTAAGTAGGCATAAGGGCAACTGGATGACCTCAAGTCAGTCATACTATTTCATCCCAGGAAGCAGACAATAGGAAACCATTTCCAAAATCTTGCCAAGAAAATTGCAGAAACTAGTCCAGGTAGTCACTAGGAGTTAGCAATGACTTCAGGCATTTTTTTTAAACCCTCTCTTCACTCTTCTGAACCCACTTGGATTGTGTCTCCTTTTGCTTTACGTTGACAACTAAGATTGTAGATAGCATGTTCTTCCTTGCTAACTGAGGTAGGAGAAAGAGTGAGGCTCTCTCCTTTCTTTCTTTAATCAGCGTTTAATTCTTCACATGTTCCACACAAAATTCACTGCATTCTAGCCATCTTAAGAAGTAATCCCCTTTTCTCATAAGAGGAAGACTTTACTGCAGATTTATACAAAGGATACCATACTAACACTTTAATTACAGAGTCAGGAAATTATATCCATAATCCCGTAAAGAGGAAAGCTGCTTTTGGAATGATGGGATTGGCTTACAGTAAGCAAACTAGCTAGACACATTTAAATACAGCAAATTGAGCATTTAAAGCAGAGATATTCACAGGAATTTAACTAGGTTAGGTTTGTTTCTTTCAAGATTTCATCACTTTTTTCTCAGGCCTTAGAGAAAGGAAAAGAAAATATGTTGACTATTATTTTTTCCTTACTGTAATCTATCAGCACCAAGCTTTACCATTATCAACTTTATCACATGTGTTCAAATAGCAAACGTTATGAATGCACACTAGTTCTAAGAGAAGTCAGTTGCAGCTATAATCTTTTGATAATAAGTTAACAAATTTCCTCCTTCCTGCCCAATGTTGGGCTAGCACTCATGGCCATTAGAATGCCAGCCTACTTTAGAGATGAAAATCAAGTCCAGCTTCATTATAATCCAAGGGTGCATCTACAACTTTGCATTACTGTTATTGTGTCAGAAATACAACAATAATTAACAATGGACATACCTCCACATTAAATACTGAAAAACATTACCTGAAGTCACTAAATTTCTAGGCTTCCGAAATAGAAACAATGCTTGCAAAACCCGAGGCCTTCCTGTTCGATTATCTGATTAAAAAATAAAAGGGGAGGAGAATAAAAAAGAAAATAAAAGTTAAAAGGTAGCAAAAATACTCACTCAAAGCAATTGCTCAAGAAACACATAGTATTTGCATACCATATGGGGAAGCCATTTGATAAGGAGAAAGAAGCAAGAGGTGTCCTCCATCTACAAGTGGTTTTAAAATAACCTACAAAAAAGATATTTAAATTAGGAATGGAATTAAAGTATAGCACAAGTTTTGTTCATGCTGTAATTTCAAAAACAGGTCGTGTTGTTTTGAAATTTCCAGTACTACAAATATGCATATAGTAAAATTATAGGAAAAAAAATCTATCCTCACCAGGTTGTCTGTCTCTAGCTTCTGAAGTAAACCTTCCAAATTGCTTCCTGATCTAGTCTTTTCCACAACTTCGAACAGACTACAATACATTCCATTCTTAAACACTGAGAATACAGAAAAAAATAGCTGTCAATAAGCCATCTCATTAGAGAAAAAGTTAGTACAATGAGTCCAAAAAACATCACATAAGAGAATTTTGCTCCCCTTTCATCCCTCAATAAGCAATTCTACGGGAATAAATTTAACAAACAAACAAATATATCTGCTTGAATAGGATAGGACTGGAAGGAAGGTACTCTTCAGCAATGGGAAACTACTCATTTTTTAGAAAGAACTGTCCAATGCAAGTTCTACTTTATAGTGGCTCACAATGGTTTATGTCTCGTTTCTCTAACCCCACAAGAGAACAAGTGATTGGGGATGTTCCCTTCCATGAATTTTTTAAAAAAATGTTATCAAATGTAACTCAAAGTTAACCAACATAATGTTGTGGACTATAGTCATTACTAAGGTGTTCAAAATGGTTTGAGTTCAAAACATCCATCTAGAACATTTTAAGCCTGAAACAAAACTGGAAATTTTTGACGGTTTCAAACGACATTCTTTTAACTGTTCGTGCTACACTGAGCCATGCAGTTGGAATGTTGTCTACTGGTGGTTTTTTTTTTTCTGTTCTAGACAGTACAGAAGCGATGTTAGTCACATTCCTGTTATTACTGATTTACACTGGACGGATTGACCTAGTGGTTGGAGTTTAGAAGTGAAGCAATGTTGATCATTCTAGGCAACCATTGATCATTCTAGGCAGCCCACAACACTGTAAGAAAGACATTCTAATCTGATTGCTACCAATGAGAGACAAAGAAGGCTTAAGATTGTTAATTAACTGGATTGTTCCTCAATGCAGCTTTCTCTGTTGCTGGAAATAAGTACACCTGATTGACTGATCTCCAAATTAAAATTAAAATTCACTCTAGACTTAACTGAAATCTGGTCTTATTTTAAATGATAGCATAATGAAATATAATAGAATTGGTGAGGAGAGAGAAGTGTGAATTTTCCTATTCCCTTGATCTTCAAATGAACTCCCCTAAGAATTTGAAAGTACATCTCCCCCAATCCGCATCCCATCAAATAAAGAAAAACCTGTTCGCTCATTTGGAGGAAATACCTTTTTCAGTTAAGTGTTCTGTGAATCTTGGCAGCAACAAGAGTTAGGATTGCTTGCAATATATATACAAATTACAATGATTTCTTTTTAAATGAATGAATGTCATTAAGCAGTCCCAATTATTTGCCACCAACTACAGTTTATGTCCAGTTATATACACCTCCCTCCTAATTGGAGTTTTCTCCATTTGTGTTCTAACACAAGTGTACCACTCAATCATTCAAAACTCTCAATTTGACAAGTAATCTTTTAAAAAGAATAACTATATTGGTAAATCTTGCTTTCCTTAATTTAGAAAAAGCTCTTACCTTCCCTTTCTCCCGAATAAGTTTCTTTAGCCAACGCACGTGATGATAATTTCTGTGCCAATTTTTCAAAGCTCATTACCATTTCAACATCAAGCTTTTCAGGACTAGTGGTCATAGAAGAAAAAAAAAAAATTACTCTTTCACTAAACCAGGGGTGTCAAACTCACGTCGTCATGGCAGTGTCATCGGGACTTTTTCCCCTTTTGCTAAACCAGGCGTGGACGTGGCCAGCACATGACGCATCCGGTCCACAGGTTACGAGTTTGACAGCCCTGATCTAAACTGTTTTTTTTTACCTTTCATATCCTATCAAAAACCTGGAACTGTGCAAACAGCTTAATTGTTGACTAAGAATCAGATTAGGAAAAAAGTTGCAATCAAGTTTATGTAAAAAATGTGAGGGTAGCAAGACTCAGTGGACAGAAAGACAGTCTGAGGCAACTTAACTGTGGGCTCTGAATGCAAGATTAACAACTACCGATGGATTGGGGATGAAACTACAGAAACCACCTGATGAGGATAAATCTGAATTCTTCTTCTGAAAAGGCAAAACAACTGACAATGGATGCTTGGGAATCATAGAAGGAGCCTAAGATCTCAGGAAAAACATGCTGGCTGGTATGTATAATTGGATATATAACTAACTAAAGAAAATTAGGCCAATGTCATAGAAACTGATTCATAATTAATTCCAATTCCAAAGACCAGAACAGTAGAAGCCTGCATATGTAGCCACTAAGGCAGTGTTGGCGAAACTTTTCAGTACTGAGTGCCAAAACAGGAGTGTGCATGCGTGTGCCGGAAACCGGAAGAGCAGCTGCCTGGTGCACGCCGGGAAGATGATCTTCCAATTTTCAGTGCACTGATCTTTGCACATGCATGCGCATCAGAAACCAGAAGACCAGATGGCCGGTGCGCATGCGTGCACCGGAAACCAGAAGATCATCTTCCCAGCACGCACATGTGGCTGCTCTTCCGGTTTCCGGCGCTCCCGCACACATGAAGACTAACTGGCCGGCATGCTGAAACCCTGAGCAGCAATGGGCAACAGCTCATGTGCCCGGAGATATGGCTCTGCCACTTCCGGCACACGTGCCATAGGTTTGCCATCTTGGCACTAAAGTATAAAGGTTTACAATGCTGGACTTGGATTGGAGACACTCAGCTTCAAATCCACCCTTAGCCATGTAAGCTCACTGGGTGACCTTCATGCTAGTCAATTTCTCTTAGTCTAATAAACATCTCACAGGGGTAATTGGGTGAAAAGCTGAATGCCACCTTGTTTTTTTGCAGGAGAGGTGGGATAAAAAATAAAATAAACATATGGCTCTAGACTATGGGGTATTAGCCTGGTGAGCCAACACAGAACAGTCAGAGGAAGATTGGGACTTGTCCTTAAACTCATCAGATTAAGTCATGGAGGCTTCCAGTTCATGTCGCAGCGAGATCGGACATGAGAAGCGGGTCTCTGCACTCCCATGCCGAGTTCTCCCCGCTGGTGGGCTCCGAAAGGAGCCAAAGGCATCCTGTAGGAGCGGCGAACCAAAGAGGGGTGCCCTGTGAGGTCGTGGAGAATCGCAGCTCTCCTGTCTGACCCAGGGTTCTTTTTCCCTCTCAGCCATGGCAAGAAGAGGCAGCCGAAAGATGGCTGCCACAAAGCTGGGACAACTGAGGAACAACTAAGACTGGTGCAGGAGCAAAGTAGGTGAACAGTGACTGGAACTGGGGGAGAGGATTCCTGAGGGAGAGGATTCCTTTTTACTTAAAACTTAACCCCAAGGAACAATTTAGAACTATCTGCTCAGAATTGCTTGTTAAAGTGGCGATTAAGCATTCTGAGAAAAATACCAAACTGGAAGAAAAGATCTAAAGGGTGAAAACAATAAATTTCTAAAAATACAGAAGATTGGACTCCTAAACTAGGAAGACATGATAATGGGAAGGCATTTTAAAACACTGGAAATTTTTACTTAAAACACTTATCCTGCTTCTATAATTGAATTACAATTAAAATTGTGATCAAAATAACTAAAATCAGACTGACTAGTGGCAACATTGAAATTTAAGTTGAGATCGCCACCTGCTAACGAAAGGAAAATATACAAGTCCAGGAATACTTATATGAAGGATTGTGAAAAGATCTACTGGATTATATTTAACTGCCCCATGACTACTTGAGACTCAAATATGAGAATAAGAAAGTTATTTAATTAAACTGACCCCTGAATGTTATGCTAGA